>NC_089536.1:21464032-22113940 GCF_963924715.1 Thunnus thynnus
GTAAGCAAATAAACAGACCAATAAATTATAAAATGTATACCTAGTATTTATAATTGCTTAATTTTTTACAATAAATTGTGTTATGTAAATGTTGACTAATAGCAGCTCACACTTGCTGATAGTCATCATCAGTCAACTTTCAGAAGCTATATATCCATACACGGGTATGTTTTTATCTCTACAAATGCTATAAATGGAGATGAAGCACCCACAGCAAGATAAACATCACCATGTTGGACTGATGACAACAAAAATAAGGAAGCTAACATCAATTCTTCCCCCCTAATATTTTTTCTTCAGTAATTCACAAAAATGTTGTATTTTCCATCATGTATGGTCAAAGAAGAGTTATTAATGTTACCATCTCTAATATTACTAGCACTCCTATTCATCGCTGTATGGGGCTACAACATGACACAGACTACTGTAGGCTTAACTACAGATGTTTCCATGTTATCATTTTTTGTGCCGTAAAAAAAAAAAAACCACGGAAGTATCAGACTGTGTGTGCAGACCGGGTCGGTTGTTGAATGTATCATTGACATGAAAGCTAACAGTGTGTGTTTTCCATCGTGTTTCCAGGCTGCTGAGAGAGCAGTGGATCAGAGCCAAGTACGAGAGGAATGAATTTGAATTTATAGAGAAACAGGAACCTTACTCTGCAGGTACGTGCATACTGACAAAGATATGTTTGTGTTATTATATTAAAAACCTTCATTACATTTATTCCTCCACACTGACACTGACAAAGCTGATTTGCCTCATTAGTCCTTCCTCTGATCGGAGTCTGTGAAATTAGCTGATGTCCCAACATCAAGCAGATGTAGACTTTAGACTTGAATTGAACATGACTGCTGTTAGATCAAGCATGCCTTGTATGACCACACAGCTTGAATATTTAACGGGAGTCTGTGCATTTTAAAGGACTTCGTCTCAGCTGCAACAAACAGAAAAAAACCTATTAAAACAGCTTAAAAAGAATGTTTATATCAAATTTGAATGCATAGCATTTAGAAATGTAAAAGACTTGCACATTTTTATGCAGTCTGCTTATAAAGACTCTTTTTGTGACTTCACATGGACCTGCCCCCGAAGACCAGCTAAATGTCTACAAAATATTTTTGTACTTTTCATTTGTTTTCCTCATCTAACTTTATTATTGTAAAACTGCAACCGTCACTATTGTTTGGGTATCCGGACAGTGGTGCCGCCACCTCATATAAAGAGAAGAAGATGTTTGGCACTGGAGAACTTTAAACAGGATGTTGAAGGTTTGTAAGCAAGAGAATTGCTCTATGTGCAAAGATGGTGGTGTTTATTAACAGAAATATTAATGAAACAGAGGCAAAAATGTAATTAAATAACACAACCTTGTGAGAGACATATTACCCAGCTGTTATTTGTGTAACACCACTGATAAATGAACAGATTAACTGAACTGAAAAGAATGATTGAACACACAAAAAAACACTGGTAATGTTGGGAATCAGAGTCTAGTGAAACGTTAGAGGCGCAACTATTTCACAGGATATTTCTCAGCTTTTTAAGCTAAAAAGAACTTTCATTCCATTTGAACTGTGAGATAAGCCTGTAAAGTACAATATCTCATGCGTATATTCATTTTTCAGAACAAAAATAAAGCAGAACTACATATCCATTACTCACTAGACTCAAAGACAAGCTCTCTGTTGTTGGTTTTATGACCTTGTACACATAGCAAAAAGATAATGAATAGAAATACATACAAAGAGATACATGCGTGCACCAACTCAAAGACAGTTTTTCCATTTGTGAAAAAGGCAGTGGCGGCTGCTCTGTTGTCGTGTCACGCCTGCATTGTTTACCCTTCGATAAGTAGAACCTTGAAAACTCTTTGGACACACGTTTCCCGGCGGATGCCAGTAGCGGGAATCCAGTTACCCTGAGACATCCATCGACAACTTTCAAACACTCATTTTCATCCTTCTTCTCCTAAGCCGTTGCGTATATTGAGGTTTAAAGCGCTGTTGTCATATTGAAGTGGTGACGCTGTAATTGTCACTGCCAGAAAACAGAGCCGCCACTGAAACAGTGTGTGTGTGTGTGTTTGGAGTCTGACTGTACGGTATTTGTGTGTGTGTCTACTAGTATACATTTCACGTCTTGTTGATGATGGAGCTCTCTCATAGGCTTGGAGTGACCTCATTCGTTTATTGTTACAGTGGAGAAACGTTCACACACACACACACACACACACGCACTAAAACAGAGTGGATTAATATGAGTCATTCTGTCATCTCTATTTGTGCATTCATGCTTTCTCCATCACTCATTTCAAGGTGCATGACATCTGAGTGTGTGTGTGTGTGTGTGTGTGTGTGTGTGTGTGTGTGTGCGCGTGCTGGTGGGTGGCTGAGATCGACTATTGGCAGTAACTTGGTCTCCACTGCGGCCAATGTTAACATTGATCCGTTATGCAAAGGATAGGAGGAAGAAGAAGAGTGTCAGGGAAGGAGGCGAGGGTGGGGACAAGGAGGGCTATTGATCGATGAGGTAATGCCAGTGTAGGTGAATGTTTCATGTCAGAAAGTCACAGCAACAAAGACAGAGAACACACACACACACACACACACACACACACACACACAAACACAGAGAAAAAGATGGAGGGAAATGAGTGCAGAGGACAAGAGGAGACAGAGGAGAGGTAATCAATGGCAGCTAGTGAGGAGAACGGAAAAGAGAGCAGTAGAGTAGAAAAATTGAGTGAACTTGAAAATGCGGCACGTGAAGAACAAGGAATAGAAGATACGAGGCTCACAGATTGTTCAGCAGATTTTTTAGTACAAGCTCATATTGTGACGACTGTTCAAACTGAATTTTACTTAAAGCCACTGGAAACCCAAATCTACAGTAGTCTACCAAGTATGTAGTTTAGGGTCTATGTACATAATAGTAAGCATCTAAAAAGTATTAGAAGTTAGGTTCAATCCAAATTTGAAATATTGTCATTGAAAAATTTTTGTAAACTGTCCTGATATTGGGTTTGAATTGCGTGTGGTTATGCTCAGACATTTAGTACAAAAATTCTGCAATAAATTCCATGAACCAATCAAACAACATGACGTGCTGCAGTAAGCGTATTTTCTCATTTCTGGTTGCAGGAGTTTCTGTTTCTTGGTAGCATTTCTGCAACTGAACCCAGTTAATTTTGCTATATTCTTCATTACCGCAGCTAATAACCTACTGTACATTTAAACACACACTAGTTATGCTCAAGCACTCTTAGCTCTCTTCTTCTTTTAGTGACTTTCTTGCATGTCACACAGTTGTTTACACGTTTTTCAGATCTGCTAGTCACTTTAGCTTAGCTGCTAGCAATGGCTTCTCTCCCTCTCACTCCCCTGCTCTCTCTTGCTCGGTGTGTCTTACCTTTAGCTATTAATCTGCCTTCTTTAGTGATAATGGTACATGTAATAAATGTAGTATATTTGTCGGAAGTGAGGCTCGGTGAGTTAGAAGAGCAGCTCTGCGCCATGGAAACCCAGTCGTTAGCTACTGTAGTTAGCCAGCCCCCATTAGCTGGTGTGGGTGCCTACACAGTCTTGAGAAATGGTGTAAACAGCAAATTGAGCTGTTTAAACTAGGTTTTCTAATAGTAATCAACGTTTATTTTCATTCGGATTTTTGTGGATGCTTAATGAGACATTCAAATTTGATAGCATATATACATTTTTACTATTGCAAGCCAAATTTCCAGAGGCTTTGAAGCTGCACTAATCAATATTTTATAATAACAATGAGTCAAATGACTATGTCTAATGTGAAAGGTGTTGCTTGTAGTGATTAAATCCACAGAGAATAACTAACTGCAGTTCCCCTCAGCTATACAGAGCCTTTTAACATCTTGTAGCATCTTTATGCCAATCGATTTTAATTTTTTTTATGTCCCACAAATTTACTGTTCCGGTTCACTCTCACCACTTTCATCAGTCTCATTTCCAGCTGCATCAGGCAGTTGTTTTTAGTGATAAAGCCATCATAAACCCACTGTACACAATCTGCCCAGCACCAACAGATAGATAAAGTTAGTGAGTAGCTGGTGGAGCATTTAGCAGCTAAAGAGCCAGATATTTCCCTCAGCTGGAGTTGGTGGAGACCAAAACTGATGTAAAAGCAGAGTGAATATTGGAGTGACATTCGTCTAAATGAATGTCAATGTGTCTCTTCTCCCAAGTTGGCAAAAAAAAATAGATTGTTCTAATTAAGTTATAGTTAAAGGGTCAGTTCACCCAAATTACAAAAGATGACATTTCCCAACTTATGTTTAGTGGTAATTAGCCTTGCAGATACAGTAGTTTTGGTTTTTATTTGTCCAGGTTTTGAGATTTCTGCTACCACTCCAATACAGTGGAGGTGAATACAATTTCATTTGCGGTGCTTCCTCTAGCATTTAAAATTATATCTGTAAAATTCAACAATAGCATCTTTTTCCAGAAACATTGTCCCAGTTACTCTTGATCATTCGCAGTTTTCATTGGAAATACTTTATACAGAAGAATAGTCCTATAAGAAGACTGTTGAAAGTGAGGTCTGTGGGTTATCCTGAGTGTCCGTGACACTGCTCCTGGAAAGAGATGTTGCTGTTGATGTTTTTAACTAAAAATTTTCAATGCTGTGAGCGCAAGAAACTAAATTCAATTTAGGCTACTTCCAGCATATTGGTGTGGATGCAGAAATTTCAGAGATAGATATTTCAAAACCTGTGAAAATCAATCCAAAACTATCTGCATGGTAGACACCACTGCAAGTAAGGGAGAAAATATCTTTTTTTATTATAATTTTTTGGGTGAACCAACCCTCTAAGATCTTTTTACTAAATTTAGCCCCTCCCCTCCACACTGTATCTTCTTCCTCTACCTACATGAGAGAAATCTTCCTTTATAACTTAATTACGTCCTTTTTTTCCTTTCTTCACGGTACATTAGACCCTTTTACACCTCTTACTGGTCATTTTCAGTGTATCGATGCTCATTATAAAACACTCTGAATAACATCACCAAACAAATGACTAAGATGTAAATTAGCTACATCTTTAACGCCACCTGATAATGCTTAGACAACTTCCTCCCATTCAAACCACAGAAATAGATTCAGATTAGAGAGAAAACACTTCACAGCATGACAGAAATAGAGGAGAAAAGAGAGAAAGGGAGGCAGTGTAGGCTGAGCCTTTTGCCAAAATAGACAGAAGAAGAAAAAGACATTACAGGCTATAATAGAGCAGCATCATTAACATGGAAAAGGATGTTACAATCTACAGTCTCTCTGTGTGCTGTGTTTCTTTCTAAATTCCTCCCTCTCTTTTGTGTTTGTGTCTTGGACATTGGGCTGTGTTTCCTCTCCTTTTCCTTCCTCCTCGTATAAATGAGATTTCGAACGATCTTTGATTTCAGCTTAACTGAAGTATCATCTTACACCAACCGTGTTACAACATCTCACCGTTACTGTTATAAATTTCTCCTCTGTTTTATCTCCCGTCTCCTCTGAGATGGGTTTTTGTTACCAGCCTTCCAACCACACACACTTTTTTTTTTTCTCTCTCTTTTTCTTCCCAGGATACCGAGAGGGGTTTCTATGGAAACGAGGAAGAGACAACGGTCAGTTTCTCAGCCGAAAGTTCATTCTGTCGGAGAGAGAGGGAGCCCTCAAGTACTTCAACAAGCAGGATGTAAGCAAGGTCGTATAGATGGTGTTTACATGAGCGCCATGAGAAAATTTTGGCATAGCAAAAGGCAGGAATATGTGACTTTGACAATGTCCTAATTGTTGTTCATGCGTGCATCCACCAAGGCCAGGGATCCCAAGGCTGTGATGAAAATTGAAACCCTCAATGCCACCTTCCAACCGGCTAAGATCGGCAACCCCTGCGGCCTGCAGATCACCTACCTGAAAGACAACAGCACAAGAAACATCTTTGTCTACCACAGTGATGCTAAGGTACACTGTCACACACTTATTCGCACACATACATACTTGTTAATTTGGTTTCTGTGCACATAACCTACAGGCTTCTTTTCAAGTTTTAGATTCATACAGGGCACTAATACAGGGTTACTAGTATAATATGCATGCTGTCTCCTTCACTAAACACACTTGGACTTGAAAATGTTCCTTAATAATTCATTTCCTTTCGACTTTTTCTGTAACTGCTCATTCAGAGGCTATAGTGTAGTCAGAGAGTATGTGGACAGTGATACATTTAGTGTTCTCTTGAATCTGAGACAGTGGACCTCGTGCAAGAACCACTTGTACAAACTGATTCATTCTTAAGAAGCACTACGGGTGAAAATTTGTGTCATTCATCAGTTTTTCTCGTACTTTCTTCGCAAGGGGAGAAACGTTTGTTAGACTTTATAGTATAACTTCATAATAAGAAAGTCTTAATCTGAATGAATTCGAAGTTTACTGAAAGCTACTAAAATAAAATATATAACTAAAATAAACAGTGCAAAATTGATATTCTTTTAAGCATATTATCATCATCATGGCTGCCGATTTTATGATTTTTATTGGAACATTTTTGCACAGCAACTTACACATATAGTAGTTTCTAGGGAAATTCTTTGACTCTGACAGTTGCCTCGGCATCTTCCTACAGGTCTCTGTCCAGTTTCATCTTCTGTTGTTCTTCACTTCACCTACTGAAGACTATAATAGCCTGTTCTCTTGTCTAATGTCTCTGTGACTGTCACATCCCTTGACCGCCTCCTGTCACAGAGCACTTTGCTTTACAAAGCATCTAACTTCATGTCAAAGCATTCCCTCTTTATTTCTGTCACAGCACAGTGCTGCTCTGCTGACACATCATTAGCAGCTCTATTAATATTTTCTAAATGTTGCTGCTCCCCTTCTACTGACTCTCCTGATTTATGAAAGCAGGACCTGAAGCTCCCCAGTATGATATCTTTGTTTTTACTCTTGTTTGTGTATATTTATATGTAGATTTATGTGTATAAAACTCATCCACAAATGGAACAGGTCACTTTATATGGCAATTTTAGGGGCGTTGATTATGCTAATGATCAGATCTCACACCACCTCATGAACAGGTGACATTAATCAGGCTGAAACAAGCGATTTATGACAATTTGTGCATTTAAGAGAGTTTGTTGAATCTGACTTTGAACAAACCTTACAGAAAAAACCTCACAGAGTTATAGGATAAGCATACGAAAATGTTCTTGCATGAGGCCCAATGACTACTGTATGAGTGTAATGTGCTGACTTTTAGCTTTAATTTAACCGTCTACGCTCAGATTCAGTGTAGCAACTGTCTTACTGTTAAAAAAAAATGGGTGAGTATGTAAAAAGTCAGCACTTAAACCTCATAGTCATTGTCTCAGTAGAGTATGTGTCACTCTTCTACTACAAACTGTACAAACTGCACTGTGTGTCTGATGTGAAATAGGTTGTTTCTACAAGTTTCATTACGTTGGTTTTGTTTTCATCCCATTCAGTCCCAGAGGATGTGTTTTAGCCTGTTAGCTTGTTCAGTCAGTCAGTTCTGTCTATGCTGCTGCTTCTGCCGCTGACGCTGCTGCCATGCTCTACTTGGGGGGGGGGGGGGGGGGGGGGTATTATCGTCACCCCCGCACTCCACACTGTACTGAGCTTTCTTGTTGGGAGTGATGAGGTCAGATGCGCTAGATGAATCTGATCCACGTGAGCTTGTCGACTGAACTGCAAAAAAATGTGAAAACGCATAGCTTATTCTTTGTTTTAGCCTTACATTTAGCAGTGGTTCAAGCATTTAAAGTTGTTTATGGGTTTGCGAGGTCAACAGCAAACCTTTCGGAAAATATTTAATAAGGCCACAGCAACACTTCATTTTATGGGTCCCAGAATTTTCCAAATAATCTCCTGGGGAATGGGAAAGAACTATGTAATTTGGTATTAATGACTGGGAAAATGGGGACAGTGTTCTGAGACAGTAAAGTAACCTTTTATTTTAGGTTTAAAGAAGACACTAAACAGCTAAACTCCTACTGAGTGGAAAAATACTGCATGTTGAATTGTATAGTTTATAAGATGATAAATTAGTTATGGTATTTATTGTGACTTAAATCCAAAAACGCCATTGCAGAAGTGAAACATTTGTCAGACACGAACATCAACAACTTCTTGTACATAACATTACATTGCAAACAAAGAACTTTTTCTTCTGTAAATCTGTCACAAAAAAGGTTCCCTACTTAAAACACAACTCAAGTTTGTTTTTGTTTTTTTATAACAATCCATGCAGATGAGCTCATCAAAGTGCAGTCCTTTAATTATTATATAATGAGCGATAAAACACAAGATCCTCAGTCTCACCTAAATCACATAAAGAACAACATCTTTTCTCTTCAAGGAGACTGTTAAACCTGCCTGTTTCTGTAGCTAATGCTAATGTTCCTGAATGTAACTGTGCACATAGAGACTTTTATAGTTAAATTCTGATTCATGTGATTGTTTTTCATCAGACAATATGTTTGTAATTAGCCTCGCACTAAACATCAACAGACCATCTTGATCTACACATGAAGAACAGTTTATGTTGAGCATAATGCATATTACACTTTGAACTCTTTTGGAAAATGAAAAATAAATGTATACTTGCCTGTAGACATACTTTATATTTCTGCATGTTCAGCTCAACTGCTGTGCACTGATTTTCAAAACTCTCTAGGTTACGCTGGAAATGATTTGTAATTAATGATTGTCCCTATAATTAGCAGTGCCAAATTACATAATTCTTCCCAGGAACCTTCCTAGAAAATCTCCAAACCATTTCCTTTCAAGGAAATTATAGGAAACCATGTGACTCATACAATGAAGTCTCACCCTTCATGCATTATTCTGTTTTTTAACCTTTGTGTGTGTGTGTGTGTGCCCTTTGTCTTTCGCTGAGGGATTTTATAGTACTGAGCACACAAATCATTGCTTTACATTGCTGTTACATCTCTGGGATTTATGACTAAAATAGAAGCAGACAGAGAGTTAATCAAAAATGAGAATATTAGAGAGAAGAAAGAGACAGATATTAATAGCAGTTCAGGACAATGTAAGGAGATAGCCTGAAATCTAGAAAGCACTGCTCCCTCTGCTGGTAAAGAAGTGTCCCTGAAGGCTGTGACAGAAAGAGGTCATTGAGTTCACACTGTCACAGTCACTCTTGTTCTGTGGTGGAGTTATTGACAGCATTGCAGCATCCACACACCTGACTATACCTTCCGGTGTAGGCAAGACACCTTCACTGTAAAAACTCAAGGTCTTCTTTCTAAATTCAGCTGGACATGATGCCACTATTTATTTGTTTTTAACAGGAGATGGTCGACTGGTTCAATGCTATTAGAGCGGCCAGGTTCCACTATCTACAGGTGGCTTTCCCTGGAGCAAGTGATGAGGAGGTGAGGATGACTGATCGAATCATACACCACGCTGCTACAGTATCAACTGAAAAAGGCAGAATAATCTAGAAGTCTGTTTAATATTAAGTGCATTCTTATTTTGTTCTTTTTGTCTTTTTTACTGCAGCTGGTGCCCAAACTGACCCGAAACTTCATGAAGGAAGGCTTTATGGAGAAAACGGGTCCAAAGGTTTGTGCTGTAGTTACACTCACTGGATCATACCAACACTTTAAAGTGAAATCAGGGGGAATAATATGAATTTACCCCTCAATTTCACAGTTACATCTGCCCAAATCTGACCAGAGGTCTAGAGTAGTGAAGTGTAGCAGCCCCTTGACACACACTGTATACTGTATATCAGTGACTTGTGTACAATTTCATCAGAGAGTGATTTTTCCTTCTCAGATTGATACTTTTCAGTAATTGAGTTCTGACCAAAAAGCATTTCTTTCACTCTCTCTGCAATGTTTGCAGTTTTTCTATACTGAAATACTCCCTGGGTCCTGTGTTGCAGTTTCATTAATCACAAATTTATTTAGAAATATACACCCTGTAAGCACAAGACTGAATTAATAAAGGTCTTAAAACTAGATTTTGGCCCCTCTACAAAACAGGGCCTCAAGAGCAGATAATAAAGCAGTGCCTACTTTAATTCCCTCATAATGTCAGTTGGGTTAGCGCTTTAGAGATGTGTTTTCCCAAACAACTGGTCTGTCAAGTGGTTTGAGCTAATTTAATTGAAAATATCAATTAAATTAGCTCAAACAAGCTGACAGACATTAAGTCTGGAGGTTGCACAGCGGGTGGATTTTCTCATTAGAAGTCAGCCCAGTTATGTAAAACTGTTCAATAGCAAAAGTCATTGTTGTATTTTTTTTAATTAATTTAAGTGGCCAAACTAGTCATTTAAATATACTACTGTATCAAAATGTTATAAAAGTATACTGAGCATTACTGGAATGAACTGACTCTCTTTGCTGTTTTTTTCTCATCATCTTCACTCTCTTTTGCTCTGCCGCAGCACACAGAGGGCTTTAAGAAGAGATGGTTCACCATGGATGACAGGAGACTCATGTATTTCAAAGACCCATTGGTAAGAAGAGACCTGCGTCCTCTTCACCTTTTTTGATTAGTTCTTACTGTTCACTTTGTTCACAGAACTTTCCCTTTCTTTTTCTCTCTCCCAGGATGCCTACGCTCGGGGTGAGGTGTTCATCGGCAGTAAGGAGAACAGCTACACTGTTCTGTCCGGCTTGCCTCCGTCCACTCAGGGCTACCACTGGAACCACGGCATCACCATTGTCACGCCGGACAGGAAGTTCCTGTTTGCCTGCGAGACGGAGGCCGAGCAACGAGATTGGATAGCGGCCTTCCAGAGGGTCATCAATCGACCAATGAGGCCACAGGAATATGCAGGTACAGAAAATTGGAAATTGGTTTATCCAAACATAATGAAAGAGTTTATTTGCAGTAAGGGAACCTTTTTCCTGTTTTGTCTTTAAAGACTCCTTCTGGACATGATTTAAGATATATAAAAATGCTGTGAATAGAAATTTGGGTCTAATATATTGTTTCCACAAAAAAAAGGTCAGTTGTGATGTCACAAATTCTGCTCGGTACACTCAAATTTAAGGTGAGAACAGTGAAACTTTCCTCCTTCAGCACATGAATGTGAAAACAAACTGCACATACATCATTCTGCACAGTGAAGCTCCCAACATCCAAGTGAAGTAACTATAAGCAAAACACATTTTTGGAAATAAATGGGGGAAACAGTGAATATAAGTTAAGCTTTGAGAAGACTTTGAACTTTAACACAAAATATTGGCTTTCAGCAGCTTTAATACACAAGTGTTAATGTTGCTTCTCAAACAACACACACTGGGTGAAAACATACTGTATTAACACAGACCTGTTTGTCGATTGTTCTGTGTAATCTACTCTAACTTTACTGGCTAACTTTTCTTTGCAGTGGAGGCCCATTTTAAACACAAGCCTTGAAGCTGGCATGAAGCCACAACCCAGCTGGACTGGCCCGGTCTCATTCAGATCAGAGACAACCCCAATGTGTGACCACAGACCACGGCGGGAGGCAATGGGGTGGGGGTTGAGGGGCAGGAGTGGGTTTTGGGGTGGATGAGAATGAGATGAGAGAAGATGATGAAGAAAAAGAAGAAACAGAGGGACTCCAGTCTATGTATTGTGCAGAAAACAAACTCTAATGGGGCTCAAGGCCCCTCCTGGGGTGAAATGTTGGAGATCCGAGGCCAAAGGGTAGATGATGTCATCACTATTGCGCCTACCAACTTTGTGCTATACATTATCATGCCAACCGCCCTCCCTCTCCTCAGCCATGTGGACCCTTCCCCTGCAACAACCTCTCCCTTCTCCCTGGAATTTTGTCTTGTGAATGGTTCATTCTACCTGTAATCTAATGTAATTATGTAATCTAGAGTCATTTCACTGGTTGCTTAACAAAGACAATGCATTGTTAATTTATTGAATGTACAGTTTTGATGACAGTGGCTTACCTTGTGAGTGTGTGTGGAATTGTGAAGTTTTCGTTGAGGACGCGCTGTGAGGTTGAACTTCTGGCATTGAAACCCTGTTAAACCTGAATCTACAAAGTGCTGTTAACAACAAATATGCATAAACACACACACAAACTCTCAGTGATCACCGTCGCTGTTAACGTAGCCAGAGGTGGCTGATTTGTATCCAGATAGGGTTCTTTTCAAACCTCAATCCGACAGCTGTTCTCTTATTTATTTGTACTGTTGAACATACTGAGTCATCGTAGACAGTTATTGCTGCTTTAAAGGATTGTAATGTGACAGGATTGTAATTTATATAACACTTCTACAATAGTTTTATTTAATTTTTTGCATCTTGTGTTCAAGACACATTGTTGTGTTGATCCTTAAATCACAGTGATAGTTTGTTTCATTATGAAAATCTTAACATCAATACAGATGAAGCTGAAATCAAGTGGTTTTGTTTGATTTGTCGTCAGTGTTCACTCCAGTGTCTTTGTCTCCTTAAAGGATCATTTTGGTTTATTACAACTTGGGTCTTAGTGTCATAGTATTTGCCATCACTTCTATCTTTAATTGTGACATACTGGTTGAGTTGATTGCTGAGATGTGGAAATGCAGGAAGATTGCTAAAAAAAAAAAAATTAGTCGATTACACAGGGCTTTTTTGTTCCCTGATCTCAATGTTCACTTTGCTGAGTACAATGTTGTCATAACTGATAGAAATGATGGCAAAAACTATGAAAATAACACCCAAATTGTAATACATCAGAATTATCCTAAACACAAAGATGTGTCACCAACAACATAATGTTGTAACATTTAAAGAAATGTGTTTTTCCCACACATTCAACACACACCCGTATTGAAAACGTCCTACTAATTTTGCGCATATACTGTATAATGTAAAGGCAATGCTAGTGAAAGTGCAGTGATGGCATTTGTCCAGCAGATGGAGCTCTTCTGTTACTTTAAAAGGGAGCTCACGTGGCGTCAGTCAGGTGAAATCCTGAAGAAGAATTTAATGGAATTTTCCCATGAGAAGATGCTAATCACCAGAGTGAGAAGTTTGAGATTTTCACACGACAGTTAATGACAAATTAAAGGAATAGTTGTACATCTTGAAAAATACACTCATTCTTGCTCAAGGTTAGATGAGAAGGTCAATACCACTCCCATGTGTGTGCATTATAGAGCTGGATTCAGGTGGCAATTAGCTTAGCTTTGACTTGAAGCATGTGGGGAAAAACCTAGCGTGACTCTTCAACCCTCCATAAAACCACAACTTGTCATCATCAAAACACCAAATGAGAGAATTGGAAGAGTATGCACAAAGTACATTGCTGAAGAAGCAGTACTTAACTACTAGTATTTTCCAATTTGAAAAAGCAGTCAAAATAAGTAAGGCCTGTGTTACCTAACTTGTTTTTTGTCACAGTGGGTGGAGCTCATCAGTCACTTGTAAAGGGAGACCAACACGTACGCTTTTATTTGGATGGAGAAGTGTGAGCTGAAGGTCTGCTGGTGAAAATGTCACCTGATGATCTCGCCACTCTTACGAAAAACTTCCATATACACACAGACACTGGCTCCAGAGTCTCACAGAATTATGGGTAAATCAATGTTGCTTCTGTCTGGCGGCCTTGTTGTCGTTGGCAACCAGGTTGTCATGGTAAACTGCTGAGACAGTGAGCCACTGAGCTGCAGCAGCCAGGTCGGACCCACACAGGAAGCGTTTAAAAGCGGGTGGGACCTCGGCTCAGCAGGCGCCGTGTTTGTCCTGAAGATAATATGGTCAGTGAGGCGCTGGCACATGTAGCCTGCAAATATAAAAGTATTAGTGGTACAGCTGCTGCTCCAGTACATGGCTTAGTCTGAATATTATGAGTAATCCTAACTCATGTTCTAATCATTTGAGGATTACATGTTCTTGTATGATTTTAGAACATTCCCTCAGTGTAGGATGCCTTTTTAACAGGTTTAATGCATTTAAAAACACATCACGGCAAGGCTCGACTCTGTCAACAGGTCTAATACCTTTTTAATGTCTCATTACCTTTTTGTTATAAATCAATGGAGTATTTCCTTTTTAGTTCTTTACGAAGTCTCTGGAAACTTACCCCAGCTGTCCTGTCCATCAGGCCCTGCAGTCGATACTCCACCCGGACTGTGAGACTGTGAAATTAGCTAATCTCCTCACAGGAAACCCAGCAGGACCAGCTGTTGGACTGTATGCAAACTGGATGAAGCACCAGAGAGGAACAGGTCCACAGTAAAAAAAAAAAAAAAGAAAAAAAAAGGAAGTCCAGTCAAGGGTGAGAAAGTCCTCAGTGATATCAGGTTTTAAAATGTGTCTACTTGGACTCTAAACCCAGTGTCACCTAAATGTGTTGAAATGTGTTGTGAAATCACTTGGATGGCTAAAATACACAAATAATTATGTGTCTTGATATTTTTCCTAGGTAGTTTTAAACATTAAATCACAAACTAACTAGTAAAGTGGATTAAGGGGTTGGCCTACCTGTTCTATTTTCTCCTCACAGAGGAGTCAGATTTATGTAAATATGTATTTCATTATGATGCCTTTTGCTGTCTAGAGAAATAGTTTTGGGAAACATTCATATTCTCTTTCTTGCCAAGAGTAAGACGAGAAGATTGATACCACTCTTGGTGATATCAATCGTCTCATCTAACTCTGGGCAAAAATATGCATATTTTTTCATTTTTGTTGCTTGATATGCAGAGTCTACACTGATACTGACAGTGACATTTATCACAATGAGGACACAGACACAATCTCTTACTGATGTAAATCACAGAACCTTCTTGCTGGCCAAAGAAATCTTACATAAACATGCAGAATCTTCATATAATATTCCCTATAAAAGAAGAAAAAATGCAACAGCCTCAATGCTAATCAAAATGTATGAAAATTTGGAAATTGTTTTACTTTACTCAGCCAGCTTTAGTGCGGAAAAACTGCTATTAAACCTGCAACGCCCTGTCTTAAGTAGGTGCTACTCACATACCAAAATTATTCATTAGTGTGGTGTTTCAGTGGAACGTTTTAGTGTCCAGTGTAGGCTTAAGTGTCATTTCTCAGGCCATGTCACTCAGAAGTGTCAAATTCAAGACAGGACACTGAACTTTGTTAATATTTAGTAATTCTTTGCATGAAAAGGAACAAATGTAACAGTACATTGATGCACAATATGAGCCATTTGAAGTCTTAAAAAAATATCAGCACTGTCCTTCAGATATTCATACTGGTCAAAACCTTAGGACTGAACTCTTACTAAGTCATCAAATCTCCAAACACTGGGCCTCATGCATGAATGAGTTGATCTTAAATTGTGCCTGCAAACAATTTAACTTAACAACTTTTGTGGCATTCATCAGTGCTCGGTTATTTCCCGTCTGTTCTTAAGTTAGATCAAAATTTCAAGGACCAGTGTGTAGGATTTAGTGGCATCTAGCGGTGAGTTTGCAAATTGCAACAAACTGAATACACCTCCCCTCCCCCTCCCCTTCCAAGTGTGTAGGAGAATCTATGGTGGCTGTGAAGCTCGTGAAAAATACGTAAGGCCCTCTCTTGAGCCAGTGTCTGGTTTGTCCATTCTGAGCTACTGTAGAAACATGGCAGTGCAACATGGCGGCCTCCATGGAAGAGGACCTGCTCTTTATGTAGGTATAAAGGGCTCATTCTAATGTAACGAAAACATGATTCTTATTTTCAGGTGATTATACACTAATTAAAACATACTTATGAATATTATATTCCATTTTTGCTGAGTCCGTTCAGCTAAATGCCACTAAATTCACACACTGCACCTTTAACAGTGCCCTAGACAACTGTAAGCCAATACGCACAAAAGCCAACTTGTGTTTTGTGCTTTGAAATATTAATGATGATGAAAAAGCAATTTGCTTTATGAAAACACAGAAGAAAAATGTTCTATAATTATTTATTAATTTAATAATTTTAAATGTTTACACTTATTAAAGATTAGGTCTAGCCTAACTGACAACAAAATTAGGCCAATATGCCTGCATGCATGCCCACACACATAAGCACGCACACACACACACATACACACACACACCCCTATCCAGTCATCAAAATGACAGCACACGTCATTAATTATGATTTGTCATAGTGCATGATGTAGTATGAAGCGGTGCCAAACCAAATCTGCAATGGCTTATTTGCTACTGCTTGATGCGTTGGCCAACCAAGCCTTGAGAAGAGAGTTGTTTGCTGAGAGTCATGAGTGGCTCATAAGCCGCTTTCAATTACCGAGGCAGATTCTTCAAAACCTGTGTGCTGTTCTGGAGCCTCAACTTAGATCAGAGACAAAACAGATCTAGTCTGACTCCACCTCATTTGAAAGTACTCACCGCTATCGGTTTCCTGGCTACTGGGACCTGCCATAAGGATTGGTGGTAGGTCTGGCATATCCCAGTCCACTGTTAGTGGTGCGCTCCCCAAAGTTCTCCAGGCTATCATTCAGTTAACACCACAGTGCATTCAGTTTCCATATACCGCTGCTCAGCAGACCCAGATAAAAAGGGAATTTTATGCCATTGCTGTACTGCCCAACACTATTGGAGCAATCGACCGTACTCATGTACGCATCAAGGCACCATCTCCAAATCTATTACCCTTCCTCAATAAAAAACAGTTCCATTCAATCAACGTCCAAATAATATGTGATGCACAGAATAACATCTTGAACACGGTGACTCGATGGCCGGGGGGATCACACGACTTGTGCTCCACAACAGTTTGGTGGGTCTGTGGTTGGATCAAAGTGCTGCTGAAGATGGGTGGCTTATTGGTAAGTGTTATAATATGATAGATTTTTCATAAGTCTGCATTATTACCTTTCAACATAAATCCAATTTTTAATTTAGGTGATGGGGCTATACGCTACTATCATGGCTTATGACACCATTTCCCAACACTCAGACCTAACAGGAGGTGGCCTATAACCAGAAACTGACGCATACTTGCTCAGTGGTGTAGCGCACTATCGGTATACTGAAAAGTCGATGGCTATGCCCAGACACTAACCTGATGTGCCAGATGGTTTGTTAAACAGAACCATCTGAGAAGTCGTCAATGGAAACTGTTTGGGAATGGGCAGGCACTTTCATAAAAACTTGGCAGGTGATTGGATGAACCATCTATCTATCACCGTCTTACCTTGCAAGGCAGCAGGATGCACAACACTGATTGGTCCAAACCACCGTTGGTTCGGACACAAGCGCATAACTTGAAGCCTGACAAGATGGATTCTCATGTGATGTTGTGAATCCAGCTGCCTCGTAAGGTAACCTAGACACAGCAGGTGGAAAGCTTTTATACACATCTGAAAAAGTGTGCAAAATAACCATGGCCTGCTGTGTTCTGCACAGTAATGCAACATGGTGTGCCCCCACCCCACCTGCCACTACCTGAACACATGGAGGTTTATGGTTTCATGGGACCTGACAACAGACATGACGTTGAAACCTGACAGCAACTCATTCACTTTTTTAACATGTAAGCAGATCACTTTTGTTACATTGTGAAATGACCTGGGCCTATACTCATTGTAGAAAAACTGAAATGGCACTTATTTGATAAATGGTTTTTATTTCTTGGTTTTTGAAGTTAAAAATATTTGAGAGTGTCATTATTTTGTGAAAAAGTGGATGACATATAATGAAGAGTCTCTAACATCTCTTGATTTTGTAGGACCGACTCTGGTCAGGTGGATTGTCTTCATGGTCCAGGTGTGCTCTGAGAGGTGGATGGCGCACTGGAGCCAGATGCATCTGAAAAATAAGATAAAGATTGTTAATACATATGTTTTGTTTAATTTATTCATATACCAATGATTTAAGATGGGCATGTAGCTTAAAACAAAAATGGGCATGGTAGGCTATAAATTAGGTAAAATTAGAGTGTTTTTTAAAAAATATGTTTAATGTGGAATCAAATGAAGCAATCGACTTGATTAAATTCCCTTAAATTTAGATTGATGCTTACCATTGTCTTCAGATCTTGCTAGTTGATCCTGGGGTAGCCTATGCTGTCTGGTGCTGACAGGATGTTTCCTGGCTGTGGTACATAGGTCGCTGTCCAGTGGAATATCAGACTGCACCCCAGAGAAACCTCTCCAATAATGGCTCCAATGCGCTCATCCATGACTGTTGTTTTGACAGTTTCCTGGCCCCCTCCCGTGGCTGTAATAGTATGCTTGGCAGCAGACAGTCGTTTTTTGGCGTCCATTTTCAGATCAAACCGTTTAAAAAAATTTTCACTAAGAGTTCTTTCTTCTGAACACACAGCATTCATTGCACTGGTGATCTCTTGCCATGCTTTGCACTTTTCTGGACTGGTGACCCGACTGCTCACACTTGAAAATAACTTAATTTTTCTTAACGAAACTTCATAAAGTAAATTTCTCTGCAGAAGAAACTTTTTTCCTTTTTGCTGCCACTAGGTGGCACTTTCCTTTCCTTTTTTTCTTTCTTTTGCCTGAGCTTAATGTTACCTGTCAAACTGCTGTGGTTTGTTGGTTTGTGGTTTGCACATGGCACTTAAGTCTGCTGCCCTTATAATGGTTTATTGGGGCGTTTACTTATGCTAATTGCAAATTGCCTGGCACGCGCATCCAATTTAAGATCAAACGCAATTCATCAACACACTCAGATGGGTAAGAACAGACTTGGCTGTCAGCACACATCTCATGAATCCCATGTAGGATTTTCTTATTTTCCTCTTATTGCTTTGTGCAAGAACAAATATAAGAGAAAAATAAGAAAACATTCATGCATGAGGCCCATGTCTTATAAGTCATTAAAGCAGGCCAGTTTACTGTTTCAGTTTGAATAGTCAGTAGTCTTTGCCTATGTGGCCTTCAAGGCCTGCTGAGTGTTGTATAGATAGGCTGTTCCCAGCCAGAGGGAGGACTGTGTGGAGGTGGTGCCAAGGCCAGGCTGTTGATAAGCGGAGCATAAGGCCTGTGGGAGGAGTGGAAGTATGGGTACTGATACAGACCAGCGGGGTACCCAGAAAAGGCACTGTAGAAACCGGAGCTCTGAAGGTCAGTGTAGTCAGACTGGTTGGCAGAAGAGGTGGAGGAGGTCGAGGAGGAGCAGGCACCAAAGCCCAGAGAGGTGTACTCAGGTTGTTGTGGTGGAGGAGGGGTGGCAGAGGAAGAGCATTGGGAGGAGTGGCTGCTGTAGTGTCCTGGACTCATCTGCTCAGTTTTAATCTGAGGTTTCTGGCTACTGTCCTCGTGGAGCCCATAGGTGTGACGATCGGAAGATGACGGTGCCATTGCAATGGAAGTTCCAGTCTTGGGTGTCCACGTGGGAATGCCATGAGAGTGAGAGTGGATGCTGGGTAAAGTGAATGATCCAGAGGGGTTGTTATGTCCATGGTTGGTATCTGGCGGGGTTAGAACTGTGGAGGTGCGGCTGTTGGGAGGCAGGTACTGGTCGAACTCATGGACGTCAAATCCATCGATGGTGCTGATGACGTCACTGCTGAGCTCTGAGATGTCCACATTACTGAAGTCAATGTTCTGACGGCCAGTGGGAAGAACAGAGCCGTCCAAAGGCCGGTGGCCCTCATGTTTGGTTCCCATGTGAAGGTCGGTTTTAGGTGTAGTAGGAGGTGTTGGAGGTCCATGAGACTGACCTGGACAAAAGCAAAGAAAAAAGGAGTGTAATCCATTCCAGCATTGTAGTTTACACTGCAACAAATATGAAGTTAAAAGTGTATTAAAATTGGAGATCTGGATGTAACTAGTCATCTCACCTGTCCTGTCGGCCAGCCTGGCCACCCCCGGTTCTGGCTTATATAAGCCCTGCTGGTGCTGCTGGACAAGGCCAGGTCTGCAGTCCCCCTGACCTGGTTTGGTGCTCTTGCGTCTCCGAGGCTGGTACTTGTAGTCTGGGTAGTCTTTCTTGTGCTGCAGCCTCAGCCTGTCAGCCTCTTCAACGAAGGGACGCTTCTCAGTCTCAGAGAGAAGTCTGAGGAGGAGAGTGGGGGGGTAGGGTGGGAGGTTAGGCTCATTGGATGCACTTTAAAACATCAGCATCCAGAAATAGAAACATATTGATGAAAATACATTAGCTAATATATTCAATCCAAACTGGAAAGACATATCACCACAACAAAAGGAACACAACACAGGTGTTCTCTAAAATACCAGACAAATTAGACAAATAAGTATTATTGGTATTACTTAACTGAGCAACTTTTTATGCACTTTTACTCTTTGAAACTAACTCAGTGATTCCATTTAAAATTTCACTGTGAGAATAAAGCTTTACTACATGAATCAGCTGTACAGCTGCACAGTTGTCATGTTTTTCAAGCTGTCAGAAATTGGCCAATGCATTAGCAGGGGGCTGCCAGTTAGAAGAATTATTTTTTTATTAAACATATTGCCTTATTGCACGAGGGAGATCACATTTTACAATTTCCTCTGTATCCTTCTGTAATTATATCATTGCCTCAGTTTAAAAAAAACTTTTTGCCAAGTATTTTCCCATCAATGTTTTATTTCTCTTGAAAAAGAGTTCCCGATCTCAATGAGACTACCTCATACAGGATTAAATACATTTGTATTTATGCAAAATCACAAAAAAGTTGTGCTTAATTTAATAAATGTTAGTTACTGACTGTCAGCTGTTAATTCATCAGAAGAGTTGTGACATTTCATACAAGTGAATTCCTCATTTTGTAATGAAAACCACACCAGAAAAAACAGGATTAACAATTAACAATACGCTAACAGTCTGCAAGCACAGTTGCATGTACTAACAACTCATTAGTTGAAAATGAGAGTTTATGGTTGTGATGCAGTACTCACCGCCACAGTTTGCCCAGCGTCTTGCTGAGCTCAGCGTTGTGCAGATGAGGATACTGGTCCGCCAGCTTCCTCCGCGCTGCCTGCGCCCACACCATGAACGCGTTCATTGGCCGTTTCACATGAGGTTTGTTCTTCAGCCCTCTCTCCCCTTGACTGGGCATCGGCACCAGCGACCAGTCGTAACCTTTCAGCACCTGCGACACCGCGTCGCGGATGCAGACTGGAAACCGCTCATCCTCCGCGCTTCTCTCCGTTTTGTGCGTAATCCTCGCCGGGCACGCTGCTCCTTGTGCGTCGGACCCTGCTGAAGAGGTCGGGGACTCTGAATCCGATCCATGCAGCGAGAAGGAGCTGTCGCTGCCTGTGGGGCTGCACAGATGGTCTGTCAAGGACTTGTTCTCCTCTGTCATGTTAGAGCCGGTAAAAAGTTGCCAGAATGATCTACTGTCGCCCGGATTCCTCTCCAAGTGCGTAAATGCGCGCGACTGTGTAGGAAGATTGTGTCTACGAAATCAAGTAAAATCCCAAATTTCTTGTCTTGAACCTGCCATTCCTCTTCACATCCTCTTCTGCAGACGGGCAAAGTTTGAAGAGCAACTGTTTTCTTTTTAGCACTTCAACTCCTGCTTCTCTCCACCCCTCCGGTCCTATTGGCTTTCCCAAAGTTTTACCAGCAGAGTGCCTCCTGTTTTGGCATAATGAAGCAGGAGAAGGCAGTTAATAGTTGATAGTGAGTGTGGCAGCCTAATAGGCTATTACACTAAGAATTTAAAACATTTTAGTTCGATGGTAGTTTAATCTAGACATCTCTACTATGGATGAGTTTGGTGTGTCCAAATGCTGGAAATAAGTAGAGGCTCATGAAGTACTATTTTATAGCCTACTTCTGCTCCACTCTGCACTTCAGAGTCATATATCTAACAGCTTTTCACTAATTTTAATATTTTACAACATAAGATAAAAAAGTGAAGCACTGATATAGATTAAAATGAACAGCAGTATTCAAATTAACACCACTTGACCAAAGTACAACATTAAAATGCTGCTTATACTCAATATATAATAATTAACCAATAATGTCATATAAATAATGATAGAACACTCACAAAGCCAATGGTTTGATGTAGCTTGCTGATTTTTTTTTACACGAATAATAACATTATTATTATTGGTAGAAGTACTAGTATTATATATATTGTTAATAATGATAACAACAACAGCAATAATAATAATAATAATAATAATAATAATAATAATAATAATAATAATAATAATAATAATAATAATAATAATAATAATAATAATAATTAATACACATCGGAGTTCCGCGTGTTTAGTCACGTGACTGTGAGTTCCTCCACTGACTGCCCGCGCGAACATGGCGGCCGCCGGTGGCAGCACAGACACCTCTTTGAGGAAAAGACGTGTCGATAGCAGCAAAGCGGAGACGAACAGCTGTAAAGACAATGGAGCAAACTCAGGCAAAGACTCGGAGAAAGAAAAGAAGCTTCCGTCTTTACAGACCGGGACTTACTGGCTCACTCGTATCGTGCTGCTGCGCGCCGTCGCCTTTATTTACTGTGAGTGACATGTACAGCTCTACTTTACTAAGTTGGTTATAAAGTCACAAACAGATTTTGTTTATCGCTAGTTGCGTGTTTGTTTAACGTATATCCTTGCTGTTTAAATTCTGCTTTCAGTGCAGTTGTCATGTTAGACATTTGCTCTGCAGCTTCATGTTTGTTTTTTGACACAGCGAATTAGAAATAGCATATATGATAACAATATGTGCTTAAGTTGATGTCTTAAGCTGGTAGCTGGCACTGCTGAAGTGTGCGTTTAGTGTTATGACCCATGACCCATGTTATTACAAAAATATAAAAAGTTACTGTGACGTGCTTCTGAGCAGTAGGTCACAGGTCACAGCTGCTCCAGCTCCTGTCAGTGGTGACTGTCTGACTGGTGGAAGTGGTGATTTTGAATTAGATATAGCATTTAAATAATAAGTGGTAACTGGTGTACTCTGTTGGGCAGTTGTTAATGTTTTCCACTATTATTCTTACAGTCAGAAGTCCGAGGCTTCTGTTCTCTGATGAAAAATGATTTGTTTTTTAAAGCCACTTGTCCTGGTTAGAGTTACAGTGTTGGCAACAGGGCGGCTGGGGGATGTAATCCTTCCACAATGTATGAAAAATATCTGCTTAGCCCCATTTGAGCCTGTCTCATCCACTCTACGGCAGACAGGCCAGACTTACCAGATGTAAATTTGCCAAACCAACCAGTTACTCCTCACCCTCAAAGTTTTTTTTGTTGAAAACGGAAACATTTGTAGAACAGAGACTGAGACCATCAGTGGTGGAAGAAGTATTCACATCCTTTACTTAAGTAAAAATACCAATACAGAAATGTAGAAATACTCCATTACAAGTAAAAGTCCTTCATGAAAAATCCTACTGAAATAAAAGTAATAAAAGTATTAAGGTAAAAGTACTAATTTTGTCCCTCTGACTAATATAATTATATACATGTCATCATTAGATTATTAAAACTGCAGCATGTTACTGTTGTAGCTGCTGGAGGTGAAGCTAGTTTCAACTACTTTATAAACAGCTAGTTTAGTCCAGTGGTTCCCAACCTAGGGGTCGAGGCCCCTTCAAAGAGTCACCAGATAAATCTGAGGGGTTGTGAGATGATTAATGGGAGAGGAAAGAAGAAAAAAAAAAGTTCTGAGACACAAATCTGTTTTCATTTGAACATTTATTGAAATGAAACCATGTGATGAGTTTAGAGGGGAAAAATCACTATTTGGTGGAGCTGTTAACAACTCATAGACATCTGAAATGTGACCCCGACTACACACTGCTGTTTGTTAGACGTCAAAAGCCAAAAAGGTTGGAAACCACTGGTTTCATCTTTAACAATGTGTTGTATTTTAAAAGCTTGTTATATTATCCGTTGTGTCAAATCTTCATCTGAAAAGTAACTAAAGCTGTGAAATAAATGTAGTGGAGTAGAAAATACAATATTTCCCTCTAAAATGTAGATGAATGGAAGTATAAAGTAGCATAAAATGGAATGAAAGTACCTCAAAGTCGTACTTAAGTACAGTACTTGAGTAAATGTACTTAGTTACTTTCCACCTCTGGAGACCATCC
Source organism: Thunnus thynnus (assembly GCF_963924715.1). Lineage (NCBI taxonomy): Eukaryota > Metazoa > Chordata > Actinopteri > Scombriformes > Scombridae > Thunnus > Thunnus thynnus. Next base: position 21,488,027 of record NC_089536.1, read on the forward strand.
AACTTGTTCAGTACTCTTATCTCAGCTGCCTGTTCCCATAATCTCATTTTTTGTGGCCAATACGCATTTACATCTATGGTCCAACAGCCATCGCATATGACAGTCATCATATTTAATGATAGAGCAATGAATGAATGAGTAATATTTGTTTTTTTCTATAGTTGTGGCATTCAGCGTTGCTTACAACCAGAATAAGCAACTGATAGGTGAGCACGGCCTGATGCCCTGCAAGAACTACCTCAACAGCGTCAAGCGCTACGTGGGTGGAAAGATAGGCATGGCCGCCCTGGCATACACACCCTCCATCCTCTGGTTCTTGGACTGGAGTGACATGGATGCCAACCTGGATGGCATTGCTCTGTTGGGGATGGCAGTGTCTGGGTTTGTCCTGGTGACAGGAATGGCCAACATGGTGATCATGGTAGCACTGTGGTTGCTTTACCACTCCCTGGTCAACGTGGGACAGCTGTGGTGAGTCTCACATGTAAATAACAAACTTCAATAAAATAATCGTATTCATACAGTTTTGCAAACTAAAATGATCAGATTCAGTTTTTAAAATGTTCAATTCCAGACTATCCTTTCAATTTTGTGCTTTTACTCATCATGGTTGGTGATGTTTTTTTTAAAGGGGTATTCCGTGTCAAATCAGACAGAGTCAAGAAAAGTGGTTGCAGCAGCGTCTCAGATTTTGTTCAGATTTTTTCTATATAATGTTCCCCAAACTAAGGACTATAAAATAGTTTTGTTCAATTCCAGTGTTTCTATATTTTTTGGCCCTTGATATTTTTAAATTTTTACATTCTCAAAAACGCTTTATCTGGGAAGCCATGTTTGGGCATTAATATCTTGAAAAGTATTATTAGCAGCTTCACCAAAGTTTGTAGGATGGAAGACAAACATCTTCTCAGTGTGACTGAACCATTAAAAGTTTGTACTGCATGCCTATTGATTTTCTACAAAGCCCTAGATTTGGAAAGAAGTGTAAAATTCCTAAATGAGAGTGATATTTAGGGTATTATAAACCCATTTTTTTGCACCCATATCGTATCAATCATTATTTTTTCTTCAAATACAATCTTTTATTAATTTTGTGCCAATATCTGAGGTCTCTACCACCAATGGACATGAAGATATTATGAATAAAATAAGGCATGACAGCATTTTTGGGTCATTTTCATAGGACCAAAATGTTATGTGGGGTAGCTAGTAGGAAGATGAAAATGTATGTGGAAATAGCTTAATGTATGGTCATTTAGTGCACAAAGTGCCAGTGTCCTTCCATGTTCCCTTCATACACATAGTCAAAGGTATTGTTTTAACTCTAGGGAAAAAAAATGTCCATAATGAAGAAGCAGTGTCTCTGAAATATTGATTGGAGTAAAGAAATACATGTTTTCTGTAGATTCATTTTGCTATAGGTCAATAATGCAAGTTATATTCTTTACTATCAGGGCATATAGCTTTCAAACTTGCACACTGTAAAACTACATGTATAAACACATCCAACTTTTTATGTGGAAAGACATTTAGTTACTCCCACTGGAGCTACAGAGGGCCATTTAGGATACCACTTATTCCTCCTTATACCGGAGGTTTTATCAAAATATTTCACTTATTTTCAATATCCAGGACCTTACTGGAGACACAGTCCCATCTCAAATGTCCTCTATTCCAATGAACGTACTGAAAACATGCATATCCTTCCTATGACACAAGAATTCAATAATCATGGAGATACTGAAGCAAAAAATGTAATCCTGAAATGGATGTTTTTCTGCCATAGGTAAAATATCTCTCAAATCTGTGCTCTTGTCAATCAGATGTAATTGTCTTTTTAATAACAGATAAGTGTAATGGAAGGACATTGGCACTTTGCACCCTTAATAACCATACATCAAGCAATTTCCATGCACATTTTTTATGTTCCCACAAGTTACCTCACATACCATTTTGGTCCTATGAAAATGACCAAAATATGCTACCACGCTTCATAAAACCTTAATGTCCATTGGTGGTAGAGACCTCAAATATTGGCACAAAAATAATGATTGATATCATATAGGTGCAAAAATGTGGGCCTTATAGAAATAAAACAGCATGCAGTACAGGCTTTTAATGGTTTTGGCAAACAGAACACATGATTGTCTTCCATCCTACAAAGTTTGGTGAGGCTAGGAACAATACTTATCTAGATATTAATGCCCAAACATGGCTTCCTAGATAAGGTGTTTTTGAGGCTATAAAAATGAAATAATATCAAGGGCTGAAAAAATATGAAAACAAAGGATTTGAACAAAAATATTTTTATAGGCCTTGGTTTTGGACCCATTCATGATATAGACAAGGTCTGAACAAAACGGTGCCGCAACAACCTTATCTGATTTGACACGGAATGACCCTAAAACTGTACTAATCATCATTTAGATTTAGTTTTTTTTTAAAAGCTGCACTAATCATTATTTTATACATTAAAGACATGATAGGATTCAACAGTTATTGCAGCTATAAAAAACATTATTTGTCAGATTTAATTATTTTTGCTGTTTCATTCCTGTCTCTTATTTAAAATGTAGGGAGTGCATTAACATTTTTAAATTGCGGTGTCTTTTTATTTTTATATCTCTGTAGGTACTCCTTTGGTAAGTGAACTTCCTGGTCCTGGCTGAGCACTTCATGCACGTTTCAACCTTCAAACATACTTCACCTCTGCTCCCTTTGTGCTTCTGCCATAATTACAAGAAGTGGATATGAGTCAAAGCATTATGTGAGACACACAGGTTTGAATATCACTTTCAATCTCTTCTTAATAGTGAAACCAGTCTGGTAAAAATCCCTCAAAAAAGCTTGCGTATGCACTGACCTCTTTGACGCATCTGATTTAAGCGTTTAGAAACTTCGGAATGTTTTTTTTTTATAGAGGAGAAACATGATTGTACTTTTAAACTTATGTTTTTGAGTCTCATGTGCAACTTTCTCATGATTCTTTTCCAAATTGTTTATAGCCAGTTATTGGATTAAAACACAGTCACTTACAGAATTAGGATATATTGACATGAAGCAGATTTCCTTCTGACTTGGTGAACCCAGTAAACTGTCATGAATGTAATGGTGAAACAAGAGGATAGATGGGAATGAAATAAGAAAGTCTAAATAGGAGGTTTCATGTAGGGCTCTGGCTCAGATAAGTGGCGAGGTCAGTGGCAGCTCTGTGATTGGTTAATGACACTTTGTAGTCAGAGACGCCAGGCTGATGTCTGTGGTTGGGAGCTGTGGCTTCCATTTCTCTTTTTTTTCTTTTTGTCTCACTCTCACTGTCTTTCTCCCTCAGTCATTCTTTTTTTTGGACCTATTATCACCCTACGGCTCCTCTGATTGTTCCCAAGTCCAGACTAAAAACCAGAGGCCATGGGCTTTTGCTGTTAAGGACATTAGTTTTATGGAACAGCATGCCCAGCAGACATTGTTCGCTCACTCAAGTCCCTTTTTTTTTAAAAATTGAAAATCAGAAAATTGCATTTATTAAGATAAATCTTATGTTATTGACAGTTAAATCATATACTGTTGTAACTATGGTGAGTTTGCTCAGTTGTCATGCAACTGTTGATGTTCAAGCTTTCCATTTTTCTCAACATTACAAGAACTTTTCATACTTGTTGGCTTTCAAGGTAGGCTCATTATTGACCTCGGAAACTCAGCTCTCTTTCAGTCGTATCACACGGTCTTCATAAGCAGATGAACTGTGCTCAGTTATCATGAAACTTTAGATTTCAAACTTATTCAGAGGGCTTTTAGTTCGATTTTTGTGATACAGCCGAAAGCTCCAGAACAAACAAACAAACAAAGTAAGTGGACCTTGAGTGGAGATTGTTTTTTCAACTGCTGTTTCAAATGTCAAGAATGAGCTGTCACCTTCAACATATTCTATTTGTTTTTTATCAATGCTGGCGTTGACATTTTTGGTTTTCAGGTATATGTCTAAACAACTCTTGGATGGATTGCTATGACATTTGGAACAGATATCAATTGTGCCCCGAGGCTGAATCCTAATGACTATGATGAGCCTTTGACTTTTCCTCCACCAGCAGGTCAAACTTTTCACTTATCCAGTGAAATATCTCAACATCATGTAGATGGCACAATTTTTGGTCCAGACATTTACAATACTAGTCAAAAGTTTGGACATACTTTCTCATTCCCTTGAATGAGAAAGTTTGAGAAACTGAGATGGTCAAAATATACCTGTTAAACACCAGCATGTTAGCATTCATTGTGAGCATGTTAGCAGCATGAGCATTTAGAACAAAGCATCACTGTGCCTACGTTCCAGGTCACAGAGCTGCCTCATGGCTGTAGACTCTTAGTCATATTAACTTTTTTTAGATTGATTGTGATATGATTGATAACTTACCTCCTATCGACAACTAACGTTAAAAGTAAAGTTAGGCTTTGCTGTCTGCTTCTCGACTCATTTTAAAAAAGACGAGAGAGAGAGCAGCAGTGGTTGAGCGAGCTAGAGAGTGAATGAAGAGAGGGAGTGCTGGTAGCAAGAACACCAGTGAATCAGTCATCAATGAAACGTTATTTTTTGATTGTTTCAAAGCAGTTACGTTCCGGAGGACAAACGAACACGCCCACACCCCCACACACCTCCGCTCAACCCTTCAGCTGAACGCCACACCGCCTGATTTGGTCTCTGCTCTGCTCACATTCACTGTCACTTTTCTGACGCTCGCTCTCTCGTTTAACCACTCACTCACTTTAAAGGAGTTGCGCTACCTGCAGTTTCCCAGGCAACGACACAGACATTAACTCGCGTTTCGAAACAGCGCTGCTCAGACGCTCCTAAGCGCTATTGATTTCCGAATGAATGGATATTTGGCGTGATTTTTGGCATTTAAAAATATTTCTTGGCCTGGGGTTCTCGTTGGTCTGGCGGCCCTCCAGGCCTGTACTATTATAGGGGGAAACACTGCATAACGCTAAAAGCAACAGTTCCTCCTTACTTATGAAGCACTGCATAAGTAAGGATTGATCTGGTTGTCTGTTGAGAAGTGCTAGAGATGTAGGGAGGAAAGAAAGTTTAAAGTGGTTGTTTTTACATTTACTGGCTCTGTAACCTCGACCTGAAGGTAATGGTTCATATTCAGAATTCTGTGTGCATGTCTGACAGCGGTTCTCTCATAAATAGTGTGAAAGGATGAATGTTCTTTCTTCCCTGTTACTTTCATTGCTGTTTTCACCATATTGTCAATTCTTGATTTTTAACTGGACTGTAAGGGTGCCATACCATGATGTCATACCATATCTAATGATGCTTTCCAGCACAGCATTGTAGACTGTTAACATGATCTCAGTTCCCACACTGAACAGCCTTGGTCTGCAGAGAAAGTTATGTCTTATAATTCTTATTATTTTATCATATTGATTTTTGAATGGTTTTGTTAAATATTTCATATTGACTAAGTAAATAATTTAAAGTAAACCCTAGTAACACTGCTTGAAATAAGGAACTGCTCTTAAAGCAGCCCCAGCTTTTTAACAAGTTTCATATTCTACAAACACTCATAGCTGGCAAATCTTCGACCAAAATACTGTCTTGTAAAGAGCAGTGAGTCCAGAGAAAGCTGCTCTTAGCCAGGTTATATCTGTTTAGTTTCCTCTAAAGCACCGCAGACTGTCCCTGTGGTTTAACCTGAGTGTTCTGTGTGCAGTTTATAACATTCAGCATTGTTTGTTCCTCTGCAACACAGTGAGATTTGGTTAACAGAAGCACTTAAAATTCAATGAAATTCTGGTTATTTGTCCAGGTTGGGAGAGCCAGCTGTTGGAGACGGGTTTTCTGGCCATTTTTCTGTGTCCGGTGTGGACTCTGTCTCAGGTCCCCCGCCACTGTCCCCCCTCCCTCATCTGCATCTGGACCTTCAGATGGCTCATTGTTCGCATCATGCTTGGAGCTGTAAGTAAATCTTTCCCATCTCTCTACGGAGTCAGAAAACAACTTGTGACAGAAAGGAGTCGTAACAAGACTTATAGTGATGCCAAAATTATGTCAAACCAGTTTTTGACAGAAAAATAGCCTTGAATGTTACTTATCTTCTATTATCCAAATAACTTAAATATTTTCAACATTTAGATTATTATGTACAGAACAAAATTAAACAATGTGGTCATTTAGGATTCCATACTTATACACAACTCTATAATTCATGTGCGTTTCCTGTGTCTAACTATGCGTCTAGTGTTTGGGGTTTTCCGTGAACATACAAGCGCATCACAGAGCTATTTGATCTTTTTTGGGAGTCCATAAATTTACTTCAGTTTTTTGGCCATTAGTGGAGATATGGGATGGAAGCCTCCAAACATCAGACATAAATGTCAAATGCTTCAGCTTTGAAACAGACTTCAGAAGATATCTGATCTCACTAAAAATATGTTTAATTTGGACATTTTGTATGGTCATCCCTGGGCAAATGAGTTGAAGTCCTTATTTTATTTGAATGATTTGTCATGCATTCTGCAAAACAAGTTACTTTGTGATATTCTTGGTAAAATGTTTCCCATGTATAAAGAAAAATGGTCTGTTGATATATGGGATAAATAAAAATGACACAATTATTGTCTCATAAAGAATAGCTACAGTGTAGAACCTTGAGTAAAGTATAATTTAAACAAAAGACAAAGATCCCTATGTGCAAAGTTACGTTCAGGAACATTATCGGTAGCCCTAGAGACCAACAAATTTAATGCCACCCCAGAGGAGGACAGACTTTGTTAGGACAGACAGAACTAGGTGAAATTGAGAATGAGGTTCATTTTTTGTTTTACTGTCCTGTCTACAAGGACGTAAAGGATGTACTTTTTAGTAAAATGTCCTCCATTTATGTAGAATTCTTTGGGCTGAATGATTATGAAAAACTTGAGTTGTGTTTCGGGAAGAGAAGCTTGTTTTGTGGCAGATTTTATTTGCCAAGCTTGGGAGAGAAGGCAGAATATTTTGTTTAAGAACAAGCTGTATAATAATCTGTAATTTTGTAATGAAATGTCACTGCAACTGTACCTTTGGTGTCTTGTAAACCCATGAGGGTTGCGCACTTTGTGTGCATGACACAAAAACAAAAGAAAATCATCATTATTATTATTTCCTTCATGCATTTGCAGAAAAATCACCATTTCCTGCCCTTCCCTCTGCATTTAACTTATTTAAGCTTGTCAAACACAATAAAAACTAATTGAATGGGGTTGGAACCGCTCTTATGCCTAAAACCCATTCATTGCTACTAACACCTTGACTAACACATTTCCTGCGGGGAGACCCTGATATTTCTGTCTAGGAGAAAGCAGATACTGTAAATTCAAGCAGAGAGGCATGTACTGTACATACACACACCTGAATTCATCAGCAAGCTAACATGGAGGAAAATGCAACAGCGTAATTCCTCAGGATATTCCAGTGTTTGTCCTCCTGATTTTAGACCGTTACTTTTGGAGCAGCACTTTGCTATAAAACCCTGCCAGTATTTGGAATTCCAACCCAAATATATGGTCGGCTAAACAACATGTCTGGTTGTTTGACAGTTTCCACGGTGAATTTTAGACCACCGACTCGGTTTTATCTGCCAGTCACTGCAGCGACCACAAATCCTGCGGGGTTTTTCCTATTAAGACCCTGAAGAGAGCTGAAACACAAGGGGAGAGCTTTGTTGGAGAATGATGTCCCCCCCCCCCCTCATTTTAAAAGACTCCGTCTGAAATGTCACAGGAATTATTGTACATTCAGAAGGACAGAAGAAAACAGAAGCAGCTGGTTGACAAAAGCTATGAATTTATTGATTTCTGAATGTTTTTTCCTCAAAATTATGAATCAAATTTTGGAATGAAACTCTTTTCGTACAAGCACAGGTATCACGGCATTCATCTATTATTCATTTACAATAAGAAGTTTAGAAAATCCTGTTATCCATTACCATAGTGGCTTTCAAAAGCCAGTTACCAGAAATAGTTAGGTTATATTTGTCCATACACGAACAGTACATACATCTGTTTTTTCAGGATAACATTCAGATAATGTTTGTCATTAAATACAAAGAATTCTTTCTATCCAGTATTCATGATAATTGGCCATTCCATTTGGCATTGCATTACTATGTAAATTCTGACTTTTTCGATTTTTGCATGTGGTCCTCCAGTGACATTAGAAAAAGGTGTTAGTGTTTCCCTGTGTGACTCTGTGCAAAACGTTCCAAGAAGTTACCATCAGACCTGACTGAAATCTCATGAGCAGCTGACTAGATTTTGGTGATAATCCTGATTTGGGATTCCTCCATGACATGCTTTTCTTTTCTTTTTTTTTTGGTAATTTATAATAATGTTGGTGACAGTGTCAGACATCCAGAACTTAAAAGTGTGCTACCAAATCGCATTTGCGTTCACATGCTGTTTTGTCAAATCCAGATGTCAAACAGTAAACAAAGTTATAGAGAAATGTTTTAGATTTTGCCAAGTTAAAGGCTCTGCCAAGTTTTTTCATGCATAATTTCAACTAAATATCTTTATACCATCATCTTTAATGACTGTGAGTTTCCCCCCTCCCAAAACTCTTGATTAAAAGGAGCATTGAGCATCATTGGCATTTACATGAGATTTTAAAGCAGGGCTCCCATTGTTTGAAGTGCGGGGTCAGAGCATGACTCCTCATAGCGAAGACTCCGTCCCAGTGAAAGCTTGTGTGGCAGCTCAGCAGTGTCAAGTACAGTACATGCCCTGCCACAGTCCCTAAGTGTTTGATCCACCCCGGTCACAGCCGTTTATCTGTCTGACAGCCTGTGGTTCACCGCTGCCCTTTGACTGCTATAGAGTTTCTGCTTGTGAGGACAACGCGGCTAAGCCTGACTTCAAAGGCCTTCTTGGTCGCAGGAAATGAGTAGGAGGGGGGTGTATGAGCCCACCCATCGTGTTTATTGAGTGTATTTTTGCAGCACAACTAAGAAATGTTCCAAGTTGTCACTCTGGTTACTGTTGACACGCTCTAATCCCTGATACGAAGTGATGCCCCTTTTTCTGTCCTGACATGTTGTTACATGTTGTCACGGTGGCATCTGAATGCATTAAGATTGCAGAGCTTCTATTAGCACTTGAGATAGACTGATACACTTTGATAAAACCTTCACTCATTTTACATTTTCCCTTATTGTCATTTACCAGCTGTTGCAACAATTTAATACAAATACTTAAAAATTTAAAGAAATATCTTCATTAAAAATATTAACAATCAAAAAGAATTTTGGAATTGATGTGTAGATTAAAGGGGAAATAAAATATAATTTGTTGCCTTGGTTACATAATTTCAGCACAGTATATGGGAAGTAATTGGCTTAGGAAAACACAAACAGTCACATACACACAGGAAAGGCACAGCAGGTTGCCCAAACACAAACAGTATGTCTGCAGAGAGTACTGGCACAGAAATATTTGATAATTAATAGATTAATTACCTTTATTAGTGTCATCATTAGCATAGCTTGGTACTGTATATGTAATTTATCATGCAAATTGTGGTGGGACATTAAGCAGTTGTGCTGCAGCAGCTTGTTTACATCAGCAATGGCATGTGAGTATAATTAGGTGATAAACCAGAAAAACTGTTGCTAATAGAATCCCATAGCAGGAACATATTTGCTCGTAAACTATGAAATACACCACACTCTAAATGCAATTAGTCATGTTCACATAAGGGCAGATTTTAGTTCTGATTGATATGCAGCTGTACAGGTTTTTATCTCCTTTCCCCTTCAAATAAATTAGCCTAAAGTTTCAGTGGATGTAAACTTCATCATAGTCCTGTAAGATGTGGTTATGTTGTTTGATTATTGTGTTGTGGTGATAATTTTTAGAGTGCTTGTTCTCAAGTGCCTCAGCCTCTCACTATTTGTCCACGTCACTGCGGTTTGGTTCTTGATATTAAAGGCTGTTGGCCTCTCTTCAAATTGGCCCTGCAGCCTGTGATGGCTCAGTCTAGTCGGTATGGCTCACAGCTGTAGCAAACAGTTATTGGTGGAGTCCAACAAAATATCAGTGTGGAGATATTTCTGACCTGTGCTAGCCTTCACACCAGGGCTTTACTTCTAACTGACATATTACATTCCAGCTACCATAAATTAATTGATAACTGAGCACCCATCTAGACTGATCACATAGAATTCATTGCTACCTGTCACATGAGAAAATATCAATTTTATCTATCCAGTACAGAGAGTTGTCAGGAGATGACCTTAGCCTATCTTAGCACTAAGACTGGATGCAAGTGGAAATTTAACCAACTTGCTAACTTTGCTCTGTCAAAAGTGAAAAGCATCTACATAGCTAGAATGCTGTAGCTATGTTATTGATACCTTACATCTTGTTAGCTAGCAAGCTAGCAGAGTTTTGACAGTTGACAAACCATGAAACCATGCTTTTAGGGCAGAGCTTTTTCCCACTTTGTATGTTAGTGTGTTGCCGTTAATATCTTAATGAGAACATGTTAGCTGAAGCATGTTGCTTAATAAATTCCTAATTTGACTAAGATTTATAATCTTTAGTCATAGAATGAGCTGCCTTTGTGCCTTTCTTGTGAAGAAACTTTAAAATGGTTCATGTCTGGATCTCTGGTAATGTTTATGAGCTTCCTGTTTAAAGTGCTGGCACAGGAATTGTGAATTGGATTACACATTTCACTGCTGGCAGGAACATCTCTATTAAAGAGTCCTGCTGTTGGAAACGGTATGCTAGGTGTGGAGTTTTGGGTGTTGACTGGGTTACAGCAGTTAGCGTGAGACTGTGCCTCGTGAGTTCAGAAATGATTGTTTTGCAAGTTGCTACAGTAAGGCTTTCAGAATAGTATATGGATCAACTTCAAGTTCAAGGAAGAATTGTATGTATCATAATTGTTCAGGATTTAACAAGATAAATGCTCAAGGAAATGAGTGGATATGACTGTACTATGTTAGTTTCCAACATTTTAAAACTTGAGTCTTGCCTCTCTCCATAGATGGATAGGCTATGTAGCTAGAAACAGTGTCTTTTTCTTTCAAATCAGGATAACTGAAATTTGTTTTATATCCCTGTTCATCTGAACCAATGATGTAAAATTCTGAAATGGCTTAAAATCATTTAATCTCTTTAATTTAGCCCACTTATATCTGTGTTTTTGTCTGTTTTGAGATGTAAAACCTGATATGGCTTTCGTACCCGGGGACTTTTAAAAATAATTACACTGTATGAAGATTTTACTCTAGACGAGTCAGTTTTCTGCCGGTTATGTTGCTTTACTATAGATGTTACATCTTCAACGGTGTATGTGGGGAACACAGGTTGTTCTTAAAGGAGGAAAATTATGACAAATTCCCTGACACATATATTCAAACGTGCGAGGAACTAGTAGTCACTTACAATGAGTTTATAGTTAAAAAGAGGATGTCGGAAGATATTGTCAACAGTACATTTAAAAAGAATAAGACTGTTTTTAATTGTGATAGTGGCTTCTAATCTCTTTTTGCGAGAAGGAAATGCTGGTGAAATGCCATAACTGTACCCGTCAAAGCACTGAATCCAAGGGCACTTGTATAAATGAAACCCTGCTGTGGTGTTGCCATAGCAGTCGCCATGGTTCCACTTGCTTTCTTTTTTTAAATCCTCTTTTCATTGTTGCAGTCCAGGGTAAACCTTTGCTTGCCAGTCTGTTACACTTGAAATGGTGCGGCTTACCTCATGTCATAAGCATTTTCGTCAAAGTCTTAGTGTACCTGGAAGACAGGACTTGTGGTCTGTACCTCAGTTGTTTTGAAAGGGGAGAACTTCCTTTTTTAGCAGTTCAGCACACTTCTTACTGTGCCTTATTGGTATCACATGCTGATAGAATTTTTAATAGCCTTTTTTGGTGATGAAATTCTAGCTGATTTCACCATTTCCAGTTTTTTTTCTTTAGAAAGAGTAGGAAGTTGTCCACAAAATTACATCTTTCTAGCAGAACATTGTTTTAAGGATACATATTTTTAAATTTATATACATTATTGTGTGATTGCTTCATTTGTGTGAAATGTATCTGTTAAAAGTCAATTTACGGTGTTCCACAAGGAAGCCTGCTGAGTTCTACATCATTATGCCTTCCCTATGGCTCTGGCCACTTTGTAGACTTTTCTGTTTATGTCAGAGGTCTGAATATCAGGTTGTAATTAATGACATTTCAGAATCTCATGACTGAATTGGATTATCATCAACATCTTCGGCCGCATCGTTTCAACAGCCAGCAGCTGCAGCAAGAAGCCAGGGTCATAATCAGAATGAAATGTCCTGGTTTTTCTAAATCTGGTTAGTGAGGTTAGCGGCTGATTTATTCCACATTCCATGCCAACCACATGACGGGATGATGTGTCAATATTGACAGTCTCGTGTCCTGGATTGCTCAGTATTTACTTACTTCATTTGGTGAAAAACAGGCCCAGAGCCTAGGACATATTTCTCTGTATTTACGCTCCACTTTGAGTTTTATTTCTAAAGGTAAAAATCCTCTCAGACATCCTTTTTATATCGTTAATCTGTGATACTCAATGAATTCTATGAGATTTTTTTGTAATAAGTGATTAATTTACGTTTTTACTTATTTGTGTATTAACTTTCAATAACATGCCTCATTTACACTGAAATATAATGAAAGCTGAACAATTACCATCAATTGTATCATCTGTTATATCAATGTAGACAGCCGCATGTCTTCAGTAGCAGAGTACTTCCACACTTCTTTAGGTCAATAACAGCCCTTGAGCTACAGAAGCATTTCTCTATTTCCATGTGGCACAACACTTCGTATTTTTAGAATGAGAGCTCCTGTTGAGTCCCCACGTTGTTGAGTTTATTGGTGCATTGCTGCCAATCTGAGGGAGCTACACATCTGTGAACTGTTACTGAGAGCGCTGAAGGTCAGCACGGCTAATGATGTGTTCAGACAGCAAGCAAATTAGGTTTGTTCTTTCAGATTTGATCTTAAAGGGTGACTCTGTATTTTGTAATGTACAAGTGGAATGGATTTGTGTCTTTTGTGTCAGTGCAGCAACATGATCTAAAGCTTAAAAAGAAAAAAAACCTCAGATCTGACAGCAGAGCCATGGTGGAGCAGTCACAATCACTGTTAGATAGATTTAATGTCACTTCACTCTGATGTGGCTACAAACCATGTCCAACCATTTGGACATTGTTTCTATGGTGACTACAAGCATGTGGGTAGCGTAGGATTATAATTAATAAAGTTTTTCTTAAAACTACAAATGTTTTGATCCTGTAATAAAGCTCTAAGCAAAAACAGCAAGACTTTTAGCCATGCTAGCGGCACGGCTAAAATGGGAATTCCACTTGGCCAAGACCCAGTGTGGTCAGGAGAAGACAAAATACCTCAAAGGTACAAACATCTATCTAAAGGAGGACTTTCCAGAGGCTATGTGTCAAAAAAGGAAAGAACTCCTGCCTGCAATGAGAGCTGCCAGAGAAACATATCACATATCTACCATCACAAGTCAAAAATGGCACATAAAACCAAAGTAAGTAAAAATGGAATGTAAGGCGTAGTGTTTCCTTCGGTGCCTTTGAAAAATCTGGGGGAAAAATCAAAATTTTGATAAATCATGACAGTATTAGCCAAATTACCTAGGAAAGGACTGAAACTAGCTCATATTAATATTTGCAGTCTCAGGGACAAACTTACTGAAATAACAGATGTATTGATTACAAATAATATCCATATTTTAGCAGTCTCAGAAACCCATCTTGATTACACATTCTCAGATGATGCAGTGAATATACAGGGTTGTAATGTTTATAGGAAAGACAAGCATGTGCATGGAGGAGGGGTTGCCATTTACATTCAGAGTCATATTCCGGCAAAGATGAGACAAGACCTTATGCCTGTTGGTGTGGAGGACCTGTGGTTACAGGTTCAGTTACTGTGTGTTAAAGCACTATTGGTTGGATGCTGTTACAAGCCACCATGTGCAAACAGCTTGTATCTGAGTGAATTGTGTGACATGATTTATAGTATTTGTGACACTGGAAATGAAATTTATCAAATGGGTGACCTGAACATTAATTTGATGTTGCAGGACTGTCCACTAAAGAGTAAAGTTCTCAATGTAACTAATGCATGTTATTTAACACAAGTCATTAATCAACCAACAAGAATCCATATAAACAGTTTTGGGTAGAGAACATCTACTTGCATAGACTGCATCTTAACAAATACTGTGGATATGTGCTCCAAGGGTCTATCTGTTCCCATTGGATGTAGTGATCACAACATAATAGCTATAACTAGGAAAGCAAAGGTACCTAAAGGGAAAACAAAAATAATTTCTAAAAGATCAATAAATAATGCTGGTCTGATGTATGCAAGGAAGATCATCCAGATGATGCCATTAAGACTTTTGAAAACATATTTTACTCTGTAGTGGATCACATGAGTGCAGAATTAAACAACTTATAAAAGACAATTCCTCTTTGAAATTTGAATAAAATAAATTAAATATAAAACAAGTGGAACAACAATTATCAACTATAAACACTGATAAACCAGGAGGGACGGATAATCTAGATGGAAAGTTCTTGAAATTGGTGGCAAGTTGTTTAGCTGGAAATGTTTGCCACACTTTTAACACCAGCATAGAAAACAGTGTCTTCTCTTCAGCATGGAAAGAGGCAAAGGTTACTCTACAAAAAATACAGCAGAGGGGTTTAGTGGTACAAACAGTCGGTCAATCAGTCTGCGACCAATTCTTCACAAACTGCTAGGAAGGATAGTTTGTGAATTCAGTGCAAATACAGTGCTTTTTTAAAGAAAATAATTTAACTACTGACTTTCAGAATGCCTATCACAAAGGGCATTCAACTGGAAGAACATTAACACAGATGACTGCCTTAAATATTCAGTTCAGTTTAAATTCATTTGTATAGCATCATCTCATACAAAAGCAGTTCAAAGTGCTTTACATTAACAAAAAGAAACAGCAAAGATGTGCAAATGTACAAAAACATGCATACATATGCATAAAATCACATACATACACACATACAAACGAACATACTGTATAAATACGGTGTGTTCATTTCAGAAAATGCTTGACTGAAAGGGAAAGTCTTTAGTTTGTTTTTAAAAGAACACAGTTTTGGACCAAGTCTAAGTTCAGCAGGCAAACTGTTCCATTCTTTAGGTGCATAAATACTGAATGCTATCTCACCAGACTTTGAAAGAGCTCTAGGCACATGGAGGAGATTTCCACTTTGTGACCAGAGACCTGCTGGGGTTATAAACTGACAGCATGTCTGAGATGTACTGTGGAGCCAGACCAGCAAGCTTTGTAAACCAAAAGGAGGATTTTGAATAGTATTCTGAAAACAGCGGTAGTCAGTGAAGGTTCCGGAGGACTGGAATTAAATGGTCTGATCTTTTTGTCCTGGTTAGAACTGCAGCTGAGTTCTGGATAAATTGTAATCTGGGAAATTACTACAGATTGTTTTATTGGGAAGACCCAAAAACAGAGAGTTGCAATAATCCAGCCTGCTCATGACAAATGCATGCATGAGTTTCTCAGATTGTGAAACTCATGTATGCAAAAATGAAAGTATATAATAATACAGATTGAGAATGAAAGCCTCTGAAAATATATTGACAATAATAACTTAGTAGGAGCAGTGTTACTGGATTTTCATTCAGCTTTTGATGTATTGGACCATAAATTATTAGATAAACTGAAATGTTACAAATTTGCACTACACATCATATGCTGGTTTAACAGTTATTTTAACAGTTATTTATTGTATTTTATAATGGTATTTTTTCAAATATGAAAGAGTTACAATGTGGTGTACCACAAGGAAGCTGTTTGGGGGCATTATTATTCTCTATCTTCACCAATGATCTTCCTCTTGTTCTGAATCAATCAAGAGCAGTTATGTATGCAGATGATACAACATTATATTTACCAGCAGTATTAATTGGGAAATTGTCTAGTGCTTTGGATAGGGAATTACAATCAGTTGTAATGTGGGCATGGGGTAACAAGTTAGTTCTTAATCTATCAAAGACAAAAAGTATTGTATTTGGATCAAATTTTAGACTTAAACATAAGCCACACTTAAACTCGTCTGTACAGGGAGTGCCTGTGGAACAGGCAGAGGAAATCGAACTCCTAGGAGTAATATTAGAAAGCAGATTGAAGTGGTCGAAGCAGATTGAAAAAACTGTCAGTTATGAAGAGACATCTGGCAGTTATTAAGAGATATGCTAATTTTTTACCACAACACATTTCTCACATTGTTCAAACATACTTACTCACTGTCCAGTAGTGTGGTCAAGTGTGTCTGTTTCAAGTGAACATTTCTGCAAAAGCTTCAAGACAGACAAAATGACTCTTCAAAGCTATTACATTGATTATCCTACACATTAATCTAACTGCAGATATATAGTGTAAATTTACCCCAAAACAACTGAGAACCATACACTCTTGTATTTTATTATTATATTCCTACGTGTATAAGTGTATTGCTTAATTCGATCCAGAACTAAGAGCACAGTCCACCATACTGCAACTCTCTTGCTTGTTCCTCTTTCTTGATGTCCTCTAAATTCATTTTATCTGTTCATCTTTGACGTGTTTATCTGTACGGATTATAGATCCTTATCTTCCACTGATCATGCCTCCTCCTTCTTCTCCATGTTGGCTAACAGCTCAGTGGCTTTTTTGTGAATTGAGTTATTTATTGGTGGAGGTCAGCGCTTTTGTAGCTCATGGTTTCTTCAGGAACTTCAGCTGAATATGTGATTTAAATGACAGCAGTCTGTAATCTGATTTTCTAATGGACTGTTGACAGTTGCTTACTTTACATGAGTGGTTGTTGCTGTAATGTTTTAAGGCAGTGTAAGCATTAATCAAGTGTGACAGATGTGTGTATGTTCTCTGTTTTTTTTTCAGGGTCTTATTAAAATCAGAGGTGACAAATGCTGGAGAGACCTCACCTGCATGGACTATCACTACGAGGTGCGTGCATGTAATCTTGAAGCGTATGTGTGTTTGTTATTTTCAGAGGAAGTGTGTTTCCCTGTGTTTTAGTGATGCTTTTGTGTTAGCCTAACCCTGTACATAAAGACATCCTGCTCTATATTGATAAATTGATTAAACTGTGTTACATTTTCATCAGCCACTGTAGTGGCTTCACTTCCAATTCAAGGCCCATATCAAAAAATCTGATACAACTGAGATAAAACAACAAACATGTAAAGCTATTAAGCTGAGTTTTACTTAGTTTTAATTAGCAATTAGAAAATCATGATTTGCACTATTTATACTTTTATATATGACTTAAGTTACTTACTTAACTGCACTTACTATCCTACAAATAATGCTGCCTCCTTTTGTATGGATTGTGTAGAACATTTTGTGTATCATTGATACACACAAAAAAGTTACACTGTTCCGAGATAGATTTGTTAGAAAAACAGTGACAAAATTACTATTATTGGCCAGCTAATAACTTAATATACACATAGAAACCACCTAGCCATGCTAGCATCTCTGTTAGGCTGTTCTTCAAAACAGGGGTGCTTTGAGCTAAATGCTGGTGTCAGCATGCTAACATGTTGACACGATAATGCTAACATGCTGATATTTAGCAGGTATAATGTTTATAATGTTTTGTTCACCCTCTTAGTTTAGCTTGGTAGGATAGAATAGAATAGAGCAGATGGATGGAAAATCGGCACATTAAAAACAAATGTCTGCGGCTTAAATCACTTTGCATAGTTAAGAATACTGATGACACTTGGGATAAGGACTTCTTAAATAGCATGCTAACATTTGCTTATTAGCACTAAACTGAAAGTACAGCTGAGGCTGGTTCACATGTCTTGGCTGATTAATGTCTGTACCACATTTAATGACAATTCATCAAATAACTGTTGAGATATTTTAGTCTCAGCCAAAGTGGTGGACATGTCAGTATGTAGACAAATTCTAACAAATAGATGACATGCTTACAACATTTTAGAGTCAAAACAGGACTTCCTTGTGGATTGAGTCATAATAGGGTAATCATCATCTTCTCCACCATCTGTCACAAATAAATAAAGATCCACTGTGTTGCTGCTTGCCATAACTAAGATACACTTAGCTCATGAAAGCTTTTACATTTTCTGTTGTAATCACTTAGTTCCTGGTAGTTATGTCTTGGAAAAAAATCTTCTAGTGCGCAGAAAGTGATGTATTTAATGTTTCCAAAAGTGAAGTAGATCTAGGTGGTTATCACAGGCAGTGACAGTTATGATGACTGAGGAAGGAGATGTTCTCAACATAAAATCCCAAGACTGTTTGCCGACCTGTGGGAAGTTCAGCACAAAAACGACACAGCAATGAGCTCTGAGCGTCAAAGATTTCACGAAAGCTAGCAAATTACCAGTTAGGATGACACTTGTTGCAGCACAGTATTATTTTGAATTATTCTTGGGCGCAGATAACTAAAGAAAAAAACCCAAATCATTTTCTGAAATGCTAGTTTCTAAATTTCCCAAAAGGCCTGTTTTTTTGACAATCTGACTTTCTAAGACTGATCCATTTATACGTAAACATTGTGCCTCAGCTTTGTCTCCTAAATAATGACAAGACAGCAGTGAACTCACATCAGGCTAACCACACCAGGGCAGCACATTACAGTAACCGCTGTCATGGGTTTCAATAAATAAGCCTCTTACACAGACCGTGAGGTTGTGCAAATCCCGTGTTTGGTTTTCCCCTGTGGGACACTCAACCACTCTGACCCACACTGCTCTGTGTTACCAAGCCGCAGAGGGAGGAGGGCCGTCTTCTGTAATTAACATAGACAGGAATACACTGGCTCCTATGGGACTGGATGACTGGAGATGACATACAAACACGGTGAATACAATAAAGATTCTCACACAGTGTGAAATACAATGTGAAAGAGTGATAGACTGTTGGCTCCTGTGGGATTGGATAACTGGTGGTTGACAATTTTGTACCCATATGTGACTAGAAGAAGTAAATTAGGAATTGTATACTTCATATATGGATCGAAGCAGTTAGGTTCCTTCCCTTTTTCATATAATTTGGGAAAATATTTCATTGGATTTCCTGGTATTCTGCATTGCAAATCTAGTTTATTTCCTGGTTTTTAGTTCCCACAGTTTTAGCATTGCTAATGCCACAGAGAACACTAGGCCAGTGGTACTCAAAGATGAAATAAGAGATTGAACAAATCAACAAATTATCCACTGTACAAATTTACTATGCCAACTCTTGTGTAAAATATGGAACAGTTTCAGCCTTTCTGTTGCATCTAAACCAGTATTTTGAACCACTCTGCATAATGTAGATTTCACCATTACATGGAAATTCACATTTCCAGAATTTTTCTTCTTCTCAAAGTAGGAAAACATAAATTGGCAGAGAACATGCACTATCACAGAACATTAAAACTCCTCATTGAAACCAGGCTAAATGATCGTACTTCTTTTCAACAGGGTGACCCACCATAATTATGCAGCGGTAAAGGAAACTCTGGGAAACATTGAGCCTTTCAGTGACAATTTACACAAAAACAAAATCTAATTGAGCAATTCAATAATCCACTGGTTTCAAATTCCAATGGCTGAAAGGACCCCAAGGCTTAATCATGTTGCTTATACCATTCATATTTTAATGGTAAAAGATGCAGCAGCAGTTTACCAGAAATGCAAGGAAATGTGGACCTTCAGCAGTGGCAGCATGTGTACTTGATGAACTTTAACAAGGAGAATCATCTGTAACATCAAAATGTCAGCTGGATATTTTCATGCGTAAATCAGTATGGTGCGGCCTCCAATTTACTGTACTGTTATATATACTGTTATATATATGTACAGTCTGTTTCTCTTGAAGGCCTTACCTTTGCTTGTGTGTGTGCCTTTTACAGTTTAAACCAACTGTCTTTATTGTGTCCTTGTGTGTTTCTGTTCTGTTTTGAATTCTATTCTATTCTAACGTATCAATGAGTGTCTAGGAGGCTTTTGTGTGTACAAGTGACTGCTTGTACCTACTTATAAATACAGATACCAATATGTTTTAGTTTATTTAAGGAATACTGGAAATATTTCACTTTAAGTAATCCTAAAATGCTTATTGTGTTTTAGAATAGTAAAGCTTCATTTATACCTGGTTACTCCACATTCTCGACATGTTTCTCTACAAAAGATAGGCTACTATGTTCAGTGTCTCCCCTAGGCTGACTGCCTTGGGGAGGGGGGTGCTGAGCTAAACTCAGAGACTCAGAGACTCAGAGACGAGACTCAGCAGCCAGACATTTCTCTGTTCTGTTTAGGAGCAGCTGAGATTGACACTAAAATGAGAATAGCTGGTCCACCCTACGTGAGCCCGGTCAGATTAGGCCAACCCATTGTTGCCAACTTTGGGGCTAACCCCCCTCACTTTTCCAGCAGTTGGGGAAACAACAGATGAGAATTTTCTTTGTCTAGAGAAGCTGCAGCATTGATTAACTGACACACTGTAGCCTGTGCTCTACATTTACTGCCAGACTGACAACTTATTGCTAACCTTTTCCTCTACTCTGCTCACATTCACCGTCACTTTTCTGCTGCTCACTCAACCACACACTCGCTATGCACACACATGAGGCATTGCCCTATTCCTTAAAGGAGCTATGCTATTCTTATAACAGTACCATTCACGTAGGTGTCCTTTGAAGAATGAAGAGAGTGAGGATTCTGGGATTTGATGCACTAGTCGGTGACTCAGAACAATTCCATGATAACGCAGGGTGTTATTGTGATGAATATAAGTCCAAGACCAGTTGTATCTGAGGTAACAGTGAAAACCATTGGGACTGAATCACATACACCAGCAAAGCAGCTGAAAGCTGCATTGAGCTGTCAAGTTGGGTGTTGATTCTCAGTGGGATTAGGAGTACCAAGGGAGTTCTTTTCTTCAGAGCTAATATCAAATCACTGTGCAGCAGTTCAAAATGTATGAGACCATTATACTGTGTGGCAGTTTCCTCCATCAAAAATGGCGTTGAGAGACAATAAACAATAAATAACACATCTCCTCATATTTTCCTCTTACAAATGAAATGTTACATCTATAAGCAATAAAATGCACCCTTGCTCAATTTAATACACTTGGGGTTTGCTGCTACAGCCTCATTTGGTCTGGTATGACCAATAACTTATGGTGACTAATGTTAGCTAATGTTAACAAGTCAGTTCACTGACTTTATGACTCTTTTCTTCTTGTGCTACTGATCAACCACATTTCAACATTTAACATTACCTGGTATTTGACATGCCTTGTGTTGTCACAGTGGCCACTGTTAAGCACTAGTTTCAAGGTGTCACTTTAACTGAACTCCTTATAAATTCTGAAATTGGAGAAATACATGCTTACAACGGGAATTCTCCTACTGTAATTCATGCTTTTTCAAACATAACTTAATGAGGTTTATTAGAAAATTGTTGTCACCTGACAACAAAATGACATTTTACAATATTCCATGCTTGGTCAGTTTCCCTGACCTGCTCCAACCTCAACTCTGTCAACGGACTTGGGGGTAATGCAGATTTCCATACACACACACACACACATACAGAGCACCGGAAGCCACTGGCGCCAGGTGAGGCCTCATTAACCCTCTCTGACACACTGCTCGCTTTCAAACTCGCAGATTTCCTCCTGTCCTGACTCTCAGGGGGCTGCGTAGGTGTTTAGGCATAGCTGGCATTTTGTTTGCCTCAGTTTGTTTGTTATAATGTAACTAGTTTGCAGGCCAAGTGGAGTTGTTTGGTTGTCTGAGGTTACAGGCTCCTTCCCCTTGGATTTCCATGGGTGTTTTGGTAAAGTACAGGTTAAGTAATCCCCAATTTTTTCTTCCATTCATAAAAACAATAAGAGTATAGACCAGTGTGCTGGCAGTCTTGTCTTCTTATTTCCTATTTCTGTGCTATATTTATTTTTCACCAACTCACTTGACACTGTTTGCATTTTCAGCTATTACATGGTTTGCATGCACCTACCTCACACGCACACACATTTAATCATACATTCACACTGCACAGCCCTGTATGAACACTCTGAGTGTATTTTGCTGTGTAGGTGGAGTTGCCTTAATTTAAATAAAGTTCCATCTTAATTTAGACATGGAAATATTTCCCCTGAGGTGTGGCACCATAAATTACTCTCCATCCCAGCCTGAGACAAGAGTTTAGTACCAAATAAACAGCAAAAACTTGCATCTCAAGGAGTCCAAGCAGGTTATGTTTAGAAAATGTTTGGTAAAGCATGAAACCTAATGGAACAAAAATCCATTCATGATTTTTAATCAATGAATAGAGCCCTGCACCGAGCCTTGTCTCTGGGATCGACAAAGACTTCTACATAATCTGGGTTTCATTTTTTAAACTTCTCTCCATTCTTTGCCCCGCCATCTTTTCTCAGACCCAGCCTGTTCCCAACCCCATATCTTACTACTTGCATCGCTCCCCATGGTGGTTCCACTGCTTCGAGGTGTTATCAAACCACTTCATCGAGCTCATCGCCCCATTCTTCACCTTCTTGGGCAGGAGGATGTGCATGGTCAATGGAGCAATCCAGATCCTTTTCCAGGTATCTCAAACCATTCACCGACACACAGGACCCGCTGATAGCAAAAACAGGTGCCATTTAGGAGAACAGTTTGTGAGGAAACTCTGTATTTCTACAGATACAGATTTGAATATAGAGTTGTATGGTTTCATAGCCTTCACAGTAGCTTTTATAAAGGATTTGTTCACCCAAATTACAAAAATGTGGTGTGATGTCATGCAGATGCTATAGGTTTGTTTTCACAGGGTTTGAGATATCATTTCAAAATAATAATAATAATCGACAGAACATGTTGTGAATAATTTTCATAGGGACCATTTCTTTGGATATTTTTCTGAAAGGACGTACTGCTGTTGAATTGTTAAGGGTCATTTTTTAAAGCATCAAAAACGAAATTTCCTTCCATTGTATTGGGGTGGAGGTAGAAATCAGATATCAGATACAGATACCTAAAAACTTGGACACAATTAAACCAAAAACACAAGAGGTAAGTGGAAAGTGTTTTTGAGACATCCTGCTGTCCTGTGAAAACCACTTACCTCCAAAATAAAAACTTTTCATTAACTACGAAAAGCTGCCTTGTTTTTCAGCTCTGTGACAGTGCATTTCAGATAATACATTAGGTTTTTAAACTTTCTTTTTTACTTAGAATATATTAAAGAAAAATCCCAATTTGTAAAGGAACATTTAATCCTTGATTTCATTTGAAGTCAGTCAGAACACTATTACATTAGACAGGTTTAATGGCTGATTTAAGGGGGTTTTATTACATTTATCTTTGTTTTATTGAATTAACTGTCGCTGTACGTTTAGATTAAATTTGTGAATCATGTGCAGTGGGTTTCAGAGTTGCTGTATGTCAAGTTTGTTTGGTTCAAACTCAGTCAATACTCTCATTCAGAAATTCAATCAAATAGTTGTTTAAGGATGAGTTCTATGTCTTTTCTCTCTGCCTTGTCTCCTCTGCTGCAGGTGGTTCTGATAGTGAGCGGGAACCTCAGTTTCCTCAACTGGCTGACCATTGTTCCCAGTCTGGCCTGTTTTGATGATGCATCGCTGGGCTTCTTGTTTCACTCTGGACGTGGAGCCAAGAAGGCCGTGCTGGAGATGCAGGGTGAGGATGCAGCTGGACGCACCCCCAAACCCAACAAAGGTATTACGATTCATGTATATTTTAGATAATATATATTTTTACTTTCCGTTTTCAACTTTTTTTCAGTCTGTTTTTCTGTCATATAGTTGGTATCTCATTTTGGAACTGAACTTTTATTACGAAATGGGTCAAGAGAGAGGCTAATGGGTATAACTTGCTTAAAGTGGGTTTGGTGATGTTGGAGAGGGAATTATGGGAAGAAAAGGGATTAGCATTTGGACAGCTGAGTAGCTGGGAAAACTATGACATATGGTTTATTGGAATTTAATGTGATTCTGCTTACATTTTTACAATACAGACTGGTTTAAATGTGCTACATGTGTTATAGTGGCCCCTCTCTAATTGGTCACATTGGACCCATTAGTGTAGGATGTTGAATATAAAATAGGCTTATACCTGGAGTGTGAGCATGTTTTAATCATTTGAACAGACCCAGAAAGTCTGTCTTAAGCCTGCAGTGCGGAACTTTTGTCTCCCCCCTCTGGAAGTGAGAGTAAATAACTAAACTAATAAGTTAAATAGTCAAGTTAGTGAAGGGCTAAAGCCTAACTTAGCCAGTTCGGCTCTATGGGTGCCCTTCAGCTCTGGCAAACCAATCATTATTGGTTGACGTAAAACACATCATTACGAGTGTGCCAGAGTTAGAAAGTTGTCACGTACACCAGATTTAAAAACTTTGTATACTGTGAAATACAGAGAGATTTATCTGGTGGTGATAGACTTAATCAGCCTTGTGTGAACTCGTTTGATAAGGGCTAGAATGTAACAGATGTTTATTTATATGTAAAAGTCCTGCCCTCTAGCTTTAAAGTCAAGACATTTTAGTTGGATTATGTTAATGCCTTTAACATGACTGGGATTAGCATGCAGACACAGGTAGGAAGGTACTGACGTGGCCAACATTTGTCAATACCAGCCGTCCCATGATCTAACTGGTCAGCTTTTCCACCGAGGAAGTATAAAAGCGATCACACACACATTCAGCATTCACACAGAGACTTCTACTCTTAGTAGCACCGACTCTGCGCCCGCACAGGAACAAACAAGGCACCAGTAAACAAGTGATGAATTCTCTCCTAGGCAGGCGCTAACAAATATGTCACCTTGATTTAAGTTGTAATTACAGTTTTCCCCCAGACCTCTCAGTTTTATTAAGAAATCCTGGAATGTAGCCATGAGATGCATTACTTCTCTAAAAGTCAACGGAATTGAACAAGTAAACAAACATTGTGGCAGCTCTTTTAGGCCAAACAGAAGCAATGACATGCATCACTCTCTACAATTTCATCAAATTTGGCTCAGAGTAGTGTTTAGTGTGTAACGGATGGACAGACAAACTGGAGCTGAGCCATAGTTCTGTTCATTTGTTGTTAAAAAACTGTATCCTATATCCCCTTTACTCAGAAATTTGAGATGTAATGAAGACAGATGTTTCACTTTTCCATTCCACCCTTTCTCTTTGTGTGTGTGAATATGTGTCAGGTATGCTGATACGTCGGGTGGTGAACGTGTCTTTGGGTGTTCTGATTGGCTACCTGAGCATCCCCGTTGTGATGAACCTGCTGAGTTCCAGACAGGTGATGAACACCTCCTTTGACCCGATGCGCATCGTCAATACCTACGGGGCCTTCGGCAGGTACAGTCAGGGGTCACTGGGGTCATAATGCCAAACAGGAATACTGGGTTGAAAACCACTTTTTATGCATTTTCGAACATCACAAGGCATCCTATAGGATAATCACATTATTTGGTAATCAAGCCATCATCTGTGTCACCTGCATTGCCACCTGTGTTTTACACATTATGGCACCAAAAGTCAAATTCCAATACAATTTCCAACAAATTGTATCAAAACTAAATAATAATAATAAAATAAAATAAAATAATAACTTTGCTCCTAACCCTCCCCCCAAAAATGGCATCTTACAGTGATATCAATGACCTGACGGACAACAGAGCATCTGCAACGAGTTTCTCAGAAGATTTAGAAGCATTCACTTTGATGGCTCCATGGGATCTCTATCATTCATGGAAACAACAGATTCTTTGATTGTCAACCTGGAGAGGCTACAGAAGAAAAAAAACAAGGCTATCTCTGTATTGTTTAATACTAACAGAGTACTGGAAAGCCAAATGCACCCCCAGAGGTTTAAGAATTCAGAAAGAATTCACCATTGGGAGAGATAATGAACAATTTTGCCGAAAATGGTATGAGATACTGAACAAATGTTCCTTAGACCTTATGCTGCTCATCATTGAAGAAACTAAATCTCAACTTGCTGCCACAGAAACTGAAATACAAAAACAATCTGCTCAACTGAGAGAAATCTTCCTATCACAAAGAATTTCTTACGACAGAGAAGAAGATTAAGGAAACAACAGAAATCTACTGTAAAGATGTACAAGCAATGAAGCTCAGGACATTCCGGAGAGACACTGTTGACTATCGAGATGACGGAGTGTATCCATGGCTGCACGGGACGTGATCTCGTCCACCATCACCTAGACAGAAATCCCAACAACCCAGATGTCTATACAAGACACAAGTATA
Organism: Thunnus thynnus; assembly: GCF_963924715.1. Taxonomy (NCBI): domain Eukaryota; kingdom Metazoa; phylum Chordata; class Actinopteri; order Scombriformes; family Scombridae; genus Thunnus; species Thunnus thynnus. The sequence goes on from NC_089536.1 coordinate 21,514,398, forward strand.
CAGCTCTCGGCAAAAACAGCAAAAGACGGCAAAAAACACACCAAAAGGAAGGGTCCTCTTGATTTTTGATTTGTTCTTTTGGCTGGATTGATGTGTTTTAATTCATCCACAAGATGGTGCCATAATATGTCAAGCAAACACAGCTGGCAACGCAGGTGGCGCAGATGATGACTTGATTACCAAATGATGTGATTATCCTGTAGGATGCCTTGTGATGTTCAACATAGTATTTCTGTTTGGCCCCTGTTGAAGGTGTAAGTCGAAATGGGCTTTGATTCAACACAATGCTGTTAAAATAAAGAAGATGATTAAACTAAAGTCTGTGTGTGGTCGTCCTCCTTCAACTAGTTAAGAGTTCCAAGGCTGCCAGCACCAACATAAATTTGATGGGATTGAAGTATTTCTTCATTTGACCGGTATGCAATTTATACAAATGTGATGTGGAAACTTGAAGCCTCTGGTGCACTGACAATGGACTTTACAGTGAAGTAGGAGACATCTTCAAAAGTAGAGAAACTTTTGAGATCAAATATATTTACATATTCACTGATTCTGGAATATTTAAGGAGGTAGAAGGAATAGATGCCATTTTAAGGATTCTAACATGGTAATTATACTTTTTTGTGGAAAAATGAATCAGACATTATTATTCCAAGCAGAGTATTTTTATATGTCTTAATACATGTGTGGAAGGGATCTTTAATTTCGACATTTTCATCCACCGTCCACCCTTCAATCTTCTTTCTTGCTTCCAATCCAAACTTTTGTACCCACTATACCTTTTAATTCCAACCCTCTCTTTGCAGCATCACCAAGGAGCGAACTGAGGTGATTTTCCAGGGCACTCTGAGTCAGGATCCCAAGGACCCTGAGGCGGTTTGGGAGGAGTACCAGTTCTTGTGTAAGCCAGGAGACCTTTACCGGCGGCCGTGCCTCATATCACCTTACCACTACCGCCTGGACTGGCTGATGTGGTTTGCTGCCTTCCAGGTGAGATTCTGAACAACTGCAGTTTTCAATCCAGAGATAAGGAGATGATGTATGGAGTGAAACACACTCCCAATGTGTTAGATTTCCATTCCAAAATAATGCAAGAATTGTGATAAAATTATTCCTGATACATGTATTATTTATGAAAGCACCCTGTTACTTCCATATAGTATTAATTGAACTAGGTTAAAACACAAAAACAAACATTTCTAGATGGTGTAAGAGTTCACCAGTGCACCTTTCTTTCTTTTACCAGCTCTCATGACTTTTGTAGGACTCGTGCCAAAATAATGTTGACAGTGTCAGCTGCTCAGTTCTGCATGCTGCATCAAGAATCCACCTATTGTGTCTAGACACTAGGGGGCAGTGGTTTCATGTGTTTACTTCGACTCAGTTTTACAAGCTCACATTTGGTATAATCTCTGTCTCTTTTGACCTCTGCCTTTTAATCTTTTAGCCACTCTACATCTGTGTTTCTGTTTCTTGTGTCAAACTCCTGTTTTTCTCTGTGTCTGTCTCTCATCTAAATGTCCTCCATCCTCACATTTATGCCTCTTTCACACCCTGTGTTATTATTTACTCATTTTCTTTCTGTGATTTTTCTTATAGTTTCTAACACTGTCTCCATTTCTCATTCAGACCTATGAGCAGAGTGAGTGGGTGATCCACATAGCAGGACGCCTACTGGCCAACGACAGCACAGTCCTCTCCCTGCTCGACCACAACCCCTTCCAAGGGGGAGATCCTCCCAGGTAAACATTTCCACTTTTAATTTCTGGGATAGTTTATTTGTCCTATAAAGATCAAGCTCTGTTTACAGAAATATCTGTCATTTAATGTGTGCAGGCCACCATCAATCAAATGGCAATCCATACGCCAAGGAGAAAATATTTTCTGTCCTATAGCCCCCTCTGTTGATATAAAGAGCAGATCATCTTTTTTTAAATTTTGAAAAATAAACACAAATATTGTATTCATATAATATTAGGCTGTGTTGTTTTCCAGAATGCATTTGTGACAATTAAAGACTAACAAAGAAGACTAACAAATAATGGGAATGCCATCTAGTGACTGAACCATCAAGTTTCATAATTATTATCAAGGCTATCACACCAGAGACTTGTTCATGGAATCAATTAACAATACTGTATTTCAACATGGTTTTTAAAATGTGTCTTTAGTTTTGCATTATTAAAAGGAAGAAAAAAAGTTTTTTTGGGAAATATCAGAAATGCTTCTTTTCCTCTCAGCTAGCTGGAGGGGCGTGTTGGTATCTGTGTTTGATTGACAGCAGCTGGGAGGCTGCCAGAGTGCCAGTGTAACACCATACAGAACAAGAGACAAAGTAAACAAACTTGTATTGTAGCTACATGTCATTGGCTGACATTAGCGGTGCACTTTTCCCCCGTGAATGTTTGTTTGGTTACAATCTTACATATTTGTAAGTTAGATAAGAAGGAGACTTCAGCAGGATAGCTAATGCAGGTTGTTGTTCAGAGTCTGTGGCTCTCATGTTGTGTAGCAGGATGCTGTCAGGCTCAGTGTGACCATCTGCTCTGCCTATGATAGAACGTGATTTGATTTGGTCCATCAATAAGGTCTCCATGCGTAGGCGGAAATATAAAATATACGTTTCTCCATTTTGTTTTTTGATTTTTTTTCCAGAAAATGCTAATTAATGTCAGTTGGACTTCTTTGACTCATGATACTCTTTTCCATGTTCTTCTCCCTCTCAGGTGGGTCCGAGGTGAACATTTCAGGTATAAGTTCAGCCAGCCGGGCACTGCCAGTGCAGCACAGGGTAAGTGGTGGCTGAGAAAACGCATCGGAGCTTACTTCCCTCCTGTGGACCTGGAAGGACTCAGGGGCTACTTCCAGTCCAGAAACTGGCCCCACCCACATATACCACGTAACCGGAACTAAAAGCATGACCCCCTGGCATGACCTCAGACTGCAGTACCAAGAGGTAATCAGAGGACTACAGAGGTTGTGCTTTGAAAGGGGTGACTTTAAGTTCAGTTTTAATGTTACATAGCTGGAATTGAAGACAGCTTACAGGGACCAAGGATGCCATCAAGCTTTTTCAGATTGCAAGGTTTAAACCAAACATCCTGACATTTGAATATGACTGCAATTTCAAAATTAAAACAGGTCTACCCATCAGGGTGTAATTGCACTGATGAATTATGTTTGTCCTTCTACAGCCCACCCCCATCCATTAAAAAAGGGAGTTTTTGTACCGTGCTGATAATTTGTCTCTAACTGATTTCTGTACATATTGACAGAAAGATGATTTTGGAGAGGTTGAACATTCTGGGGCTGCTGTGTCTGTATCTTACTAGCTTAGCTGTGGTTTAGAATGGGTTCAGCTAAACCTAATTCTCATATCAAGCCATACTATCAAGCTTCTCTGCCATTACCTGCTGTCAGATCATCTATTGTGCCACTGTAGCCAAAGTGTCCAGCCGTTGTTCTTGTCTGCCTGCTCCCTGTTCAGAGTCGTTTGCCTCTGCTGACCGCTTGCCAGTTGCCGACATCTGCCTCATTTTAATCCTGCCTTCTCGGTGGCTTGTTAGTGTTTTATTAGAACCGTCACAACATCTGGATATACACTGCGGGAGGCGTGAGGCAGTGGTAAAGTGTAGAGTAAACAGGTGTTTATTTCACCAACATAAATGAAACATGATTTCTGGTCAAATTATTGCGGACCACAGGGCAGCTTTTTCCAACTTAAGTCATTAAAAGTAAAAGTCCAAAAATGATTTTTTTTGTTTTGACTTTTTTATTTGAGGCACTCTTTGATGCTAAATATAGAAATCTTGCACTGTGTCAGCTGCACTGCCCTGAGTGTTCTCTGCCAACTTCCCCATGTTGCATCTTCAAATGGAGTGTGTTCAGTCAGGTAGCAGAGCTCCTCTGCCAGCTGCTGGCACTCTGCTGAAATAACTAACATTACAAGGTTAACTGGCCAAACACACACACAGATGGTGTCTGAAGTCTAACCTTACAATTCTGATTATTAACCCACAAAATAATAAAACATAATGTAATTAGCATACTATTAGGCCTCCCCCTGCTGTTCTATGTCCACTATTGCTTCCTTTTTTGTTGCTTTCTCTTTTCTCTTCTTAGGACTGTTCTTCTTCTCCCTTGTTATGCTGCAGCTGTCTTTTTATCATTTGTGGTCACCCAAAGACAGCCCTGAATGAACATTTAATTAAACGTTAAACTTTCATTGAGTTTGAGATAAATCATTGCATTTTCTTAGAACCCTGTACCCTGATGTGAACACAAAGTATCTATAAAGCCACTTTATCCCATGGTTTACTCTTTGCTATCCTGAGCATGTCTTTTCCTGGACCGGTCTAGTTTCTCATCCTTGGGGCTGTTTCTCATCTCTTTTGTCACCCTGAGACTCCTGTAGGTGTTTTTTTTTTTATTTTAGGTCTGGAGTCATTTTTCATCTTTTGGGTTCTTTGAGTCACCAATAGCAAATCAATATAACTCTGAACAAAAAGAAAGAATCATTGCATTTTCTCAGACAACAGGATTACTGTAGATACTAAAACATCTATAGAGCCAAAGGGGTTACCTTTTTGTTTGGCTGGGTGTCATTTGTCTCTATACTTAAACTGGATGTGTTTCTCATTTCTTTTCTCGTCCTGTCACTCATCTCTGTTCACATCTGTGGTGTATTTTTCTTAAAATCTGGAGTTTTAGAGTCATACAAAGAATGGCCTGAACAAAAAACAAAAAAACACAGAAACCTTTCATTGATTATATAATAAGTGCATTTTCTTGGACAGCTATTCATTAAATACCTATGTAAACATACAGTTTTACTCCTTTTGATTAGCCTTTGGTACTGCCAACAACATAATGAATCCCATCCCTCCCTTTTGGTCCCCAGTGTGGACACCTGCACTGGGTTCTGGCCACAAGAGCATTGTTCTCATCAGTGCAAGATCAATCTAGTAAGTTATTCAAATAAAATGTGATCAGATGAAATCACATAAAATCAAAATTTTTAATTTCAAAAGAACATTCCCCTGGAGGGTCACCTTCCTGAGGTCCAGCAGCTCTCTTACCTCCCCTGCTGCAACGCTGCCTGTTTCCCTCCATCATTAGAGCCTGCAGGTTCCTCACCCACCTGGGCTCGGGGCCAGTGGTTGTCAGTGGGGTTTTGGGGGATTCCTGAGGGCTCGTAGGGAGGGTGCTGCTTCTTCAGTTCTCTCAGGCGAGCTCACTGTCAGCAGCTTTCTGAGGATGGTGTTGTGATTGTCTAGCAGCACACAGGTCCAGTGTTCATCCTCTGGCAGTGGAGGGGGCTGCCTGGGGGGGAGAGCTTGGAGGGAAGCTAGCAGAGAACAAGCCAGAGGAGGAGCTAGACGAAGAAAGTAGTTGATGAAGTAGAAGAGGAGCTGAGAGAGAAGCTCAGGAACCAGCTAGAGGATGAGCGGGGTGAAACCAGGTGGAGAGGAGCTGGAGAAAAACACAGAAGAGGAGAAGTGAAAGGGAGAGTTTGAGGGAGAGCTAGGGAGGGAGTCAGGAGGTGTAGGAGGCTGGGGAGGAACTGCTGGAGAGGGATGGTGCTGGTACCTTCTGGAGGGTCAGTCTCAGGCTGCTGGGTTGGTTGTAGTTTGGTTTGAGGACGGCAATCCAAGTGTAGCGCTGGACAGTCTGAGAAACAGAAACAAAGCCAACCTTTAAACTTCTGCTGCACATTGAACCTAATGACACTATCCATCACAGTCCTAACAAAAGAGGTTTCTTGCTATTCTGCTTTTCACTCTGCTCTCCCTTTTTTGGCATCTGCCCCAGATCCACTTGTAAAACTGATGAAAAATAGACTTAGAACTTAGTTTTAAAAAGTTGTGTGACTTATCTTTTATAAAATACACCACAACTAAGATTGAGCATATTAGCTTTTATTAACAGGCCTAATCAATGAACAGATGAGGTGCATGTATGAAGTTTATGACTGAAACACTATCATCTGTATAATCCTAAAGATGTAGACAGAGAGGAACAAGCTTGTGCGTATTAAATCACCAAATCATCTGAACTTTTAATCGTGAAACACATAACTGAAGTTATTTCTATTTGTATATGTTGTCACTTCATTACCAAATGATGTGTCATATATGTATTTTGCAGTATTTCAGTGCCATTTTTGTAGCAACAGGACTAGATTTTATACAACTCAGGCTTTAGTTATCGCAGTAGGAAAATAAACCTAAGATTTTACTGCAGCATGTATTTCAATGCTATATTTTGTCTAAAAATACTGTAAATACAAAATGACTTGTTGGCTGCTGGTCTTTTTTATGAAAGAGAAAACAATTAAAATATACTGATATAGCCTAATATATTGTCAAAAGTAATGATCTTTTTTCTGTTTTGAGTTGGTAACATGCCTGTTCGTTTGGGTTTCATGCTAATTTTCCAGTTTTTAATTAGTTTATTAATCCTTAATTGTTCAAAGATGAGATCATTTGTCCTCATTCCTGCTGTGAACATTGTGCATTTGTTATTTGGGCTCCTTACAGAGTTCAGTGTTATAAATGTCAGTTTGTAAGTGTCACTCAACAAATACAATACATTAAAAACTTCCATCCTCCATACCGAAACAGGTTTGGTCTGTTTTAGTTGGTCGTCTGTCGATGTCAGGGTGAAAAACATGGTCGCCTTTTCTCAGAAATCGTCAACTGAAAAGTTTGAAAATCACGGCGTGTCTTCTTTGCTGATGGTCGTGTAAAGGATGCACCACCAGCACTGGTCATTTATCAGCCACATCTCACACTGAAAATTAAACATTTCATCCAATAAAGTTTGCTTTCAGTCTTTCTATCTATATCTATATAGTTGATTTCAAGAAGTTAAAAACCACACACTGTCTATTTCATTTAATCTAAATCTGTACACAGTATCTGTCGTTCATATAAACTCTGAAATAACAGGAAAATTAGTTTTGGTTTTAGTTTAATTCCTTGCTGAACTGGGATTTTTCTGACACTAACCAGTAACACACACCACATGATTTGCACAGACCAGTAGGTCTATAATCATTATATCAGTAAATAGGAAATTATATTTGTATAAAATATGATCAAATATACATTCAGCTTTCAAATGGAAGTTAAAACATCAGTCTGTTATACATTGAAGTATAGACAGGACTATGTGAAATCAGGTGTCTATTGTTGAACTATACGCTTGAAAGAGAGATAAAGAGAAAGTTCTTTATTTAAAAAAACAAGGTGAAATGTAGTATGAATTAAAACCTAGAGCCAGTTGGCCCCACCATCTTTAGAGTGTGTATTACAGTAGTGCAACAAGCTTGTGTGTAGGGTTTTTCCATTGTTTTTGGTGTAGTAGGTTTGTAGTAGGAGTTACAGTAACACAAAGAGGCCAACAGATGGAGCTGTTCTCCAGGTAACTGATGCCATCTACGCTTTGTATTTACTCTCTCAGATTCACCACTATGGCAGCATTTTCCTCCAAGTTAACCAACTTCCACTGAGTGACTTTTTGAGTGACAGACATCCTGTTCAGTCTCGCCTTTTTGCAGTTAAGCTGATGTCAGAGCAACAGCCCCTGCGGGACTGCCAAAATATCATTATTTAGGTTTTTTTCCCTCCTATTGTGCCAGAGGAATGCAAAAGCACAGCAACAGACTTATCAGTGTGGTTTTATGTTTGCTGGCCACTAAATTAATTTATCTCTGTCAGTAACAACAGTAAAAAATGTATTTTTTTTTTTTTTTTCTAATAATGTGACTCCAAAATAAATTGTTGTACATCTTCTTTCTTTATGTAATTTATCAAAATCATCTGTGCCTCCTGTTTTTTTGTTTTTTGTTTTTTGTTTTTTGGCTCAAGATTCTAAATATCAGGTGAAGATATTTTTCAAACAGCTGCCTGAAGCAACCTTTTATGTACGTGCAGTGCATCTTAATTATGTATTGGTGCAAAAAGATAAGATATTTTATTAACTGGCCCATTCGAGTTTGTGATTTGGTTTAAGCAGAGGATGCAGAAACATTCAGCAAAGTCATCAGTATGGGACTCAGGTCCAGAACCAACCATGTAAGTGTCAGCAAAACAAACCATCTGTCTCCTCTGGTAAAATAAATATGAACCTCTTACAAATGGCCATTTGTGTCTGCTTGTGTAACACAATGGATGTGTGCTTATGAAGAATGAGCAGTCAGTCTTTATCTGACCAAGTTATATCCACCTTGCTTAGATTAATATGCTGTCACCATAGTGATGGAAATGATGAAGTGTGGTCTTTAGACCAGAGAATGAACGACCACTGACATGTATGGAAACCCAAAATGTTCAAGATTACATTTTAAAAGTAATCCTAAAACAATAATCACTTGAATAAGTTTTGCAAAATGTTTAAAAGTACCAGTTTGTTATTTTCGACAGTAACGTCACCTTTTATGTAGCTTAGTGTGCACAAGCTAACCTACCTAACCGGCTAACTAGCTAGGTCGGTATGTAAACTTGAATTATTCCTCAATATTAAAGTGAAGAGCCAAGCTTTGTTTGAAATCACTCCGGCATTCACTCCCAATATAATACACACTCACTCACTTCGTCTATCGTGGCATTAAATTGAGTTTTCTGGACAATTTTTTTTTGGTCCATTGTAGGAATATTTCAGGACACTAAAGTGAGAGTTTCTCACTCACAATTTGGACACTCAAATAAAATGGCGGAGGGTAAATATAGTGCACTATATGGTGAATAAGGAGTGATTTGAGACACAGCCCAAGTGTTAACCTCATTAGCTAGCTGGTTAATTCAGACACACCTTGGCAGTCTTTTTAAATGTATTTAATATTGAACACTTTGGGGCTTCATAAATATGTACTATAGGTGATGTGATATAAAGTGACAAATTAGGTTATACAAGGCATAAATAAACAGGCTCATCCAATCAGTGTGGTAGTAGGAAGGAAGTCAAGTCAATTTTATTTGTATAGTCCAATATCACAAATCAAATTTGCCTCAGGGGACTTTACTGTCTGTACAGCAATATAATATCCTCTGTCCTTAGAACCTCGATTCGAATAAGGAAAAACTCCCTAAAAAAAAAACCCTTAAATGGGGGGAAAAATGGAAGAAACCTCAGGAAGCACAACAGAGGAGGGACTCCTCTCCCAGGATGGACAGATGTGCAATGGATGTTGTGTGTACAGAATAGAACACAAAGTACAGAATGCAGCATTGAACAGGATAACAAAATTATAATTGATTCAAGATATATATGAAGAATGTGATAAATAGGACGCCAAGCAGCTTCCATGTGCCACCAGAACAGAACAGGATCTGAGTGACACGACCTCCATCACCATGGAGACCTGGCAGGAGGACAGACTACACATACACACAGGGGAGACTCATTCACATACACGGGAGAAGAGACACGAAAAGACAATATTCACAGAGGAGAGAGAGAGTAGGATAAAGACATCATTCAGAGTGAGAGACATGAGGTGAGGCTGAACTCCTGCAGGATGGGGAACCAGATCCAGAGGAGCTCTATCAGAACATCAGTGCAGGATGGCTGTGTGTTCTCCTGTTGTTCGTGTCTCATTGGTTTTGACAATGCATCACTCTCACAGCATGGATGTTTTTAATAGTCTCTTCATCAAACGTATTTGCATCCTGTTTGTTGTGTTCTCCGCCTCCGGACCGCAAATAAATTTCCCTGCAGAACTGCTTTCGCAGCTTTCTTGCAGTTTTTTGTGACTTTGATGGTTAACTTACAGACTACACACTGGATCACATTACAATCTATTTTGTGCACTGATTGTGTAACAGACAGAAGGGACATGGGTCCGTCTCATCTATGGCTCATGGCATTTTCCCAGTTGTCTTCTGATGTAATGTTTAAGTGGAGGCGGTGATGACGCTCAAACACTGGTTATGACCAAAAAGGGGTGTAGGTTGTCTGTTCGATTCCCTTTTGAGAAAAGTAGGCAGGTAGAGGTGAGTGAATCACATCACATCACATCCATGAAGAAGCATCTTCAGAAGGTTTACTTCATACAGAGCTGCCTAGTTGTTACTGGTTGCACTGGTCAGCTCTGGAAGTTTCTAACTAAATCAGTAGATAGTTGGAAAAAAAGATGCTCAGCAAATCTTCCCAAGAAGAAACCAGCAAACAATAGTGCATGTACAGTACAGTACAATATACTGTACATCCCAGCAAGTGAGTCACGTGCAGTGGACAGATCATCCTTCGCTCATGGTTATGTAAAATGCTTTATGGATAATGTATCATCACAGCATAGACATAAAAAAAGAAAAATGTTTTCTTGCTTAAATATATAGAGCTTTATTGGGCATAAGGAGTGAGTCATGTAGTGTTTTCACATAATCTGGTCGCTACATTATGGTGCTCAGCTCTGGCTCAGAGTAGACTTTCTCTTAAACACTCACTGGCCACTTTATTAGGTACACCTATTCAACTGCTTGTTAATGCAAATATCTAATCAGCCGATCATGGGGCAGCAACTCAATGTATTTAGGCATGTAGACATGGTCAAGACAATCTGCTGAAGTTCAAATCAAGCATCAGAGTGGGGAAGAAAGGTGATTTAAATGACTTTGAATGTGGCATGGTTGTTGGTGCCAGATGGGCTGGTTTGAGTATTTCAGAAACTGCTGATGTGCTGGGATTTTCACACACAACCATCTCTAGGGTTTACAGAGAATGGTCTGAAAAAGAGAAAATATCCGGTGAGCGGAAATTCTCTGGGTAAAAATGCCTTGTTGATGGCAAATGTCAGAGGGGCATGGCCAGACTGGTTTGAGCTGATAGAAAGGCAACAGTAACAGAAGAGCATCTGTGAATACACAACATATCAAACCTTGAAGCAGATGGGCTACAGCAGCAAAAGACTGGGCGCCACTCCCGTCGGCTAAGAACAGGAAACTGAGGCTATATTTGACACGGGCTCACCAAAATTGGACAATAGAAGTTTGGAAAAACGTTGTCTGGTCTGACGAGTCTTGATTTCTGCTGCGACATTCAGATGGTAGGGTCAGAATTTAGTGTAAACAACATGAAATCGTGGATCCATCCTGCCTTGTATCAATGGTTCAGGCTGGTGGTGGTGGTGGTGGTGGTATAATGGTGTGGGAGATATTTTCTTGGCACACTTTGGGCCCCATAGTACCAACTGAGCATCACTTAAATGCCACAGCCTACCTGAGTATTATTGCTGACCATGTCCATCCCTTTATGACCCCATCTTTTAATGGCTACAAATGTCAAATAATCAAAAACTGGTTTCTTAAACATGACAATGAGTACACTCACTGTACTCAAATGGTCTCAACAGTCACTAGACCTGAACCCAATAGAGCACCTTTGGGATGTGGTGGAACAGGAGATTCGCTTCACGGATGTGCAGCCAACAAATCTCCAGCGACTGCGTGATGCTATCATGTTAATATGGACCAAAATCTCTGAGGAATGTTTCCAGCACCTTGTTGAATCTATGCTATGAAGAATTAAGGCAGTTCTGAAAGCTCCAACCTGGAACCAGCAGGGTGTACCTATTAAAGTGGCTGGTGAGTGTACATTTTTGCTCCTCATTCAAAAATAATGTCTTTGTCTGTAGTTTATTTTGGTAATATTGTTCATAAATGAGAGACAGTGCTGGCCAGTAGGGAATTCAGGTGAAAACATAATTGAAACAGCATAAATGGCTGTAATAACATGACATTCACACTGCTGACTGGTCAGACCCAAATGATTAGTTTTAGCTGAACTGACAGCTGCTCTTCAAAGATTTGTACATTTTGTAAGTGTAAAAAACAATATTAGCACATTTGGTTATACAGTAGTCTTTTGTCTAAGTACATTACCAAGTCATCACATAATCAAACGGCAAAAATTATGCTCTCACTGCTTGGACCAAGCTGCAATCTCCTCAGTATGCTGATGTGGAACTTTTTAAAATTAATGAAAAATGTCAGTCAGGATTTGTGGGAGTTATTACATGATTGACAGGTGTATAAGACCATCATGTTTGTTTTTGTTCATTTGTCACACCTCATTTCCTCATCAAACTCTGTCCAAGTATTTGACACTTTCCCACTGTCTTCAAAAAATGCATGCCATGCTTAACTTCAGTATTTAATTAAATTTAGGTGTACCCCAATTTCACACTACCTGACATATTACCTGTAGCTATTTCTGCCTTTAAAGCAGCACCTAATCCAAAAAGCTCAATTTAAAACATGCACCTTCTGGCAACGCTGTGATAACACATGCTAACATACCCTAGACTGCCAGAAATCACATATTTTCTAACATGCCCATTGAACTTCTGTGCCATTCCCAAAGGCAACAGTTGGATTAGTATTGGGCACTGGAGTGGTCCAGCCTTGAATTTGAAAGTGTCTGGAGAAAATGTGCTGCTTTGTCATACAGATTCAAAATCTACACCAGTGCCAATACCCAGCAGAACATTTAAAAAGAAAAAAATACACCCTAAAATACAATTCACATTATTACACTACACTGTACCCAGTCCAATTGTTAAATTGGACCCAGTCTCTCATTAAGATGAACAGTAAAGTGACAAACTGAAGTAGCAGAGACACAGCTACGGTGATGAGCACATTAATTCCCTACATTGGAATAAAATTGATTTGGATGGGGTCCAGAGTGAGTCATTCTCAGTATGTTTCTGACAAAATGCATCATCAAAAATGCCACCAGTGTCAATCATTATTTGAGTAATTCTCTCATTCAATCTTGGGGAGACATTTTGTTGATAGTGTCAATCATACAAACGCACTGGTTACGTGTAATTTTAATTCCGTTTTAGGGTGGATTTTCCCTTTAAACGCACGGAAACAACCATGCCTTCCTCCTGTGCGCTCCAAACATCACTGTACGAGAGAGAGGGAGCAGTGAGAGAGAGAGCTGTTTACATTGTGAACCACATCTCAGATTTAGAGCCATATCCTGCTCCACCACCGGCACAACAGCTGTCTCGCTTCCTAGCCTGTTTTTGTCCGGGAATTCGTTACCAATTTACGCTTTACGCACAGCGACAGTCATGATTCTGACGCACAGGTGAACTTCGTTCTCCTTAGCGCGCCTCGACAAGTGCTCAACAAGGGAAAGTGTTAGGAGAGTGCAAGAAAACCTATCTCTATTTCACATTTACGTCCTCATTCTTCTGTCTTTTATGCTCGGAGCCGAATTGGTTATCAGAGCCATGTCCAGGAAGAAGGCAGTGAAAGGCAAAGGCACCTCCAAGAGCCCCAAGGCGTCGCCGAGCGGCGGCAGAGACAGCGGGAGGACGGGGAAAGGTCTAGCCGCCGCTGCCGCCCCGTCCTCCGGACTGGTTTATCCCAGCAGACCGTCCATCAGCAACAGCGGAGAGTTTTATGACATCGCCTTCAAGGTGAGCTGGCAGCTCAGACTTTACAGCTTTCTACTACTACTAAAGACAAGTGAGAGATTCTACGAGAATGCGTTCAATTAAGCAATCAATCGGAAAATTATCGCAGGTGAAGTTTACTGCAGCCAAGTGAAAAACCTAAAACACGAAATAGCCTATTAGTTTTCCAAAGTTGAAATTCCACTTGCTTGCAGTGTCCTTTCCGTATTTATATCTAACAAAAGAGAGATATTGTGTGTGGTATGGCAGCTGAATTCAAGAAAATGACTGAAGCAAGATGATTTTGCATTGGAAGCAGCAGGTCGCATGTCCTTGTTTTTTCTTAAAATTAATTTGTGATAGGTTTGATATTTTCTGTCCACTTTTGAAGACACTAGTGAACGTATTCGGGGACATGTGATAGGGATGTATATGGAAACCCATTTCTGCAAGCAAAAGGAAAATGTTAGGCTGGATTAAAAAAGGAAATTTTGACATCATTTTCATGTAACACTATCCCACAATGTTGACTTAGTAAGTTAAAATATGACTTACTATCTTATAATTTTGAATTGTTACGTAAAATGTTTGATTTGATATCTTATCATTTTGTATAGTAATTAAAAATTTTGGCTTTGAAAGTCAGATTTTGTGTTGCAATTTCATAATTTTGATGTAGTAAATTAAAATTTGACTTAATATCTTATAATTTTGACTAAAAGTAAAATTTTGACTCTCTTGAATTATTGAATAAAATATCCAGCATCATAAGTCAAATTTTGAGTTAGTCTAATAATTATGACTTACTGTGAGTATTATTTTTTTTTAATCATTATTATGCATAACTTTTCATCTTTTTTTTTTTTGTTTTGTTTTTTGCTGGCAGTAATGGGCTTCCATACATGTGCCTGTGCGATATAGCTGTAGAATATACTATGTGAATAAGTGGTGCTCTGTGGGGCAGGCTTGCAGGAAAAGTTCATTTCACCTTTATTTCCCCCAAGAAGGCACATTCGCATGATGCATGAGTAAGATTGTCCGTATAGGTTAGTTTGTTCCCAGTGCATGTAATTTGATTCAGTTTAACCATAAATCTTCCCTCACTTGGTATCTCTCTCTATGAAACACTAAAAACGCTGAAACTATGTTGGCCAACAGGAATATAAAGTGGTGTGCAGCACAGCAATAGTGCAGCGCAATAGCATAGGAGAGATGATGGGGCATCAAATCACAGCAGCACAGGAGGAGGCTTTTTGTACAATAGTGTACACCAGCCAAATACCCTTACATTTACATTATTTTTTCATAATCTTTGAGTGATGTTTATGAAAAAGAAACGTGAATAAAAATAATCCTACGATTGCTGAATGCTACAGATGAATGCATTTCTACCTACACATGAAATTAACCAAATAATCAACAAATCGATCCATAATGAAAATAATTGGTTGCAGCGCTACAGTCTATATAGCATTGACACATAGAATCAAAATAGAAAATTATGATATGTAGATAATAAAGACTAATGATGATCAGCACTGAGCATATGCAAATCTAAATTCTCATCATATGTGTGGCAGCTGGTATTAATTTTGCAGCCTGATTAACAACTGTTTCTATGACAGCACTGCCAAAATCCATGCTCCCTGCTCAACTTTCATTTTCTATAATGCCCACAGTTGTTGCATTTCATCTCAAATGTCACTTCTGCTCACAACAAATCAAACACAATGGGAACAGAATATATTGCAGCTCATAGAACATAAAATATTAAATTAGAAAAACATGAACGCATGCATGCAAAATAGATCAAATGATAGAAAAGTGAACAGAGTTTTGTGTTTCCTGGTGAGAAAGAAAGAAAGAAACTCTCATTTCTCTTTGTCGCACTGGTCTGCACAATGTGCTCCCTCCCACTGGAATGAGTAGAGAACTGCTGTGTTTGGGGATTTTGGAGTGTGTGTTTATATATGTGTGAGTTTGTGACAGTGTTGCATAGACTAAACTCCTGTGTATTTGTAGATAAGTTTTCACCTGAGCTGTTCCCCTCCCTACCTCCAACACTTTCTGTGTGTCTCTGTCTCAGGTGATGCTGGTGGGGGATTCAGGTGTGGGGAAGACTTGTCTGCTGGTTCGCTTCAAAGATGGAGCTTTTCTAGCCGGGAGCTTCATCTCCACTGTGGGAATCGACTTCAGGGTGAGTGCACACACACACACACACACACACACACACTCGGGAGAGAAGTGTACTGAATTTCAGTATGAAATGAAGGTGCTTGGATGTTCTCATCATTGCCGCTTGAGTCAACTTTACACTTAGTCTTTCAAAGTTCAACACCCCCAAATGACCCTTTAGCCTAAGCCCTGCAGTTCTGTTGCTACACCAGTCAATCGTTCTCTTTTCACACAGCAAATGCAGTTTACAGTTATAATGGTGGCAGAGTTACCATCCAAAATTCATAATAGTCTTTTTTAAAACATGTTCTTGATTTTAGACAGAGATGGGCAAAAGCAGTTTCTCATTTGTAGCTGACAACCATCGATTTTGTTGCCTGAAATGACACTAGTTAACGCCCTCTCTGACTGACTTTTTAGTTTCAAAATCCTGTAAAGGGGTCTTAAATATAGGCTACTTGATGGCTTCAGCCATGCAAAAAGACTGAGGTGCATGTTCAAATGATAAAGCTTTCTCACAAATTCTATAGACATGGAAATAAAGGAGCAGTGTCGTTCTTGTATTGCCATGAAGAGCTAGTTAGTCCTAGTAATCTAAGTATGATCTTATATTTTTCCTTTCACTTTAACATAACCCTGTTTGGTTGCTTATAGCGTACATACTTCAACAAGTTCAAGAGCTTATACATGTTCTATGTATTTAATTTTGTATAACAGTATGGTTGCACTTATAGGATGGGAAGTGTGTTTTGTGAATGTAATGCTATATTGGATAATGAGTTTGGCAGGAGTTGCTGGAGTGTAGACTTCCCCAAAATCAATAAAGAGCAGGATAGCCGCTAATGTTAGCATAAACTCTGCTATAGTGTAGCATCCAGGACTGCATGGTGGGGAAGTACCAGCAGTGGATGTACTATTATGAACAGGGCCTTCTTGTCTAACAGAGCATGTAACCCAACAAAATGTAGTAGGCTAAGCTAATGAATTGTGCCTTGGCTTTGGATGTATAATCAATTGAAGGTATAAGCTAGCTAACCAGGCATGCTAACATTTGCAGCTAACATCAAAGATGATTTGAAACGGTTTGTTGCACTCCTTACACTTTTGCTCTTATGCTTTTGGTTTTTGACAGGCTAAATAAAAAGACACAAGCCTCCAAAGTCATTAAGTAACTACAGCACTACTACAACACCATGTATACCATTTTTGCATGTGGAGAAATTTTAGTTATCTTAGTTACAGCAAACGTTGCCATCAATATCTGCCATGTGACTTCAGTTAATAGTGCCAAGGCCAGTCCTATGTATCATATCAAAGCACTAAAGAAGCAAGGGAGGAAAAATACACATTTGTTAGTCTAGCTTTGTGTGAACATAGTGCTTGACGTTCTTCAAAGAAAACATGTGTAGCTGTAACAACCAAGCTTTAAAACTTGATGTGCTGGCTCTCTTCCCTCGTCTCTTTGCTATATGAGTCGGTGACTTGCAGGGTGTTTAAACCCTGTCTGCTTTGCCCAATGGGACATAACACGTGAAGTGAATTAAGCTAAATTATAAAAGGTAATTTAAAGTGAGGGTATTTATTGACAGGCTAATTCTTTTTTTACTGCTAATGGCTAACCCATTTTCTGCCTATTGTGCCCTTGGGAAAATTGCAGACGAGGGTTACAGTGCCAATAAAAAAAAAAAAAAAATGCCACACTTAAAGTGCCTCAGCCAAGGACTAGAAGCAGTGACCTGTTTCAGTCTTTTACTGTCTTGTTGCTCCCTCAAGCAAGATCCCTATAACTACAGAATCTGACACAGCTGTTTGGAAAACCTTCCCTTAGGAGGCATTCTCAAGCCTGTTTCACTGATGCTGTCATCCTGGGCGACTTACAGTAGAACAAGTGTAACAGTAAGCCCTAGGATATTAAAACCAGTAATAGGAAGGAGTGCAAGAAAAACACACTGTTGATACAACCCAGCAGGATGTCTTTGGATGTGTGTCAGTTGACAGCTCTAGCAGAAATGGTGTGGCATGTTAACAGGACCACACTGCATATTAAGCATGTAACATATTTGGTGTTCTGCCATGTAATCAGAAGTGTTTTGGTTGGTATTTTACCTGATCCTACATATGAGAGGCCAGTTTTTTAAGTAACACATCAGCCAACAGAGAAAGTAAAAGTACAATCAGCAGTATGTGCCAAACAAGGGAGCAACTTTGAAACAAACACTGCTTTCCTGCGGCAATGACTGGAAAATAGGACAGTGGTGGAGAATATAGCAAGTGTGTTTTGGACTAAAGGAAACATAACAGTCTTTTCACAAGAAGTACCACAGGCAGTAGAGAGGTAAAAATAGAAAAAAGGGTCTGCATTCATGGAAGAAAGTCTATGCAGCAGGAACAATTGGTCATTACCACTTTGATAAACAAACAGAATAGAAAGCATTCCCATCCCAAAAAATATCCATAGCTGCTGGATCAAAAAACTTCATTGTTTGCCTCACAAAACATGACAAAGTTCTCTGTGGAATCAAAAGGTTGCCTTATTAAATTTATTTGGAGCTCTGTGTCTGCCCTCATTGTCATTTTTATACCTTGAAACCGCCTTCCCTGGTTCTGATGATTATTATGTTGAATCATTTATTTCAAGGGCACACCATTCAAAACACATAAATTTAGATTGTCTTTGTCTTTTTCTCTTGAGGTTATTATTATTTACTTTTGCAGACTAACCCAGAACACTCTCATCAGCACACACATTCGTACTTCTACTCTTGTACGAAGATATAACATGGTAATTGGTGAGCTTTAGAGGAACTGGTAGGCAGATTTTGTAACTTTAGCTTCTAGTCTTTATGCTATGCTAACCTAAGCTAATGATCTCCGGGCTCTAGCTTCATATTTAGTATAAAGACATGAGACAGTATCGATCTTCTCATTTAACTCTCGACAAGAAAGCGAATATGTGTTTCCCAAAGAGTCTAATTATTCTTTTAATCCGAAGACCGAACGCTGACACTTCAAACTGCCCTTTTGAAAAAGTGAGGACTTATGAGCACATAAGACATAGGCTATTATCAGACGTATATGAGCACACACGCTTACACACATGTGCTCAACTTCTACTGGTCTTTAATGCGCTCGCTCAAATCTCACTTCTCTTTAGTCTCAAGCTTTTTTGATGTCTAGAAACACTTTGTAACAGATCAGTTTAAAGGGTTTTATTATTAGCAACATGAATAGCTATGGAGACAGAAAAAAACACATTCTTTATAGTCTTTCAAAATTGAAAATAAAACTTGCGTGTGCTTCAGCAGACACTTTGTTGTTTGTAGTGATAATCATTTTTGAAGAACTGCATTTATCTCAAAAATGAGAAAATTAAGCTCGTAACAACCACCGCTGATGTTTTGTTTAGTGTACGTGACCAGAAGTGTTTCTTAAAACTGGATACTCTTTTTGAATAGAGGCTAGATTAGTGGAGAAGTTGAGAAACATGCACACAACTACAACTCACCAAACAGAGGATGTAGCTTCTAGCAGTTTGTGCTAAAGTGTTAGCGCTGAGCCTCAAAGCTAGTTATCTAGCAGAGACAAATGGATGATTTTGGAGTCTTGGTTCTCCAAACTTCGCAGGTGTATGACTAGAGGGCAAATATCCCAAAAGCTCAGTAAATTTCTTTGATTCACACTGTTCACTGACATATTTAAAGAGATGTAATTAATTTGGCAGCAGATTTGCAGCTTTGGCGACACAGTGAAGTGGAGGTTATCTTGACTTAATTGAGATGAGAAAGGTATCTTTAGTTAAAGTGTAGATATATAAAGTTAACGTCTACAAAAAAGTTTTTTTTTAGCAAAGTTGTTGCTTAATGCTATTAGGCAGAACACTTTTTAATCAGTATGTAAAAACTGTTATTTGTTTGTAGGCACTATGAGAAACTCTTATTAAATCCATGAAGAGGTCTAAAGCTATAAAGTTCTGACATTATGAAGTCATATCAGTAGAGAAACAACAAGCTTGTTAGCTTTTCACACATCAGCCAATTTAGCCAGTTGTCAGCTCTGCAACAGATAACAACAGATACGAGGACAGGAGCGTTGAAAGAGATGTGCTATAATGTGCTGCTTTTTAGCTAAAAGTTGATATATTCTGGCTTTGAGTGCAGCACGGAGCGTTAAAAAGCAGCAGTTTTCAGCACCGTCAGGAATGTGCAGCAATGTGACCTTTTTTGCATTTTAGATAATGAGGAAAAGGAGTCAGCACCCCCCGTGGAAAAACCTAACTTCTCCCTGCTTTTCTCCATCTATTTATATTTCGCCTGACAGAATGAAATGATGAGTCAGAAATCGAGCGTCAATCTCTGCTCTTGGTCTCTGCTCTTTTCTGCTTTCCCTGGGAGAAGTTTGTTAGAAATGCTGTTGAGATTTATCTGTTTCCATGGCGGAGGAATAGCAGGGTGTATTTCTCTTTCTATTCCTCATATTGTCCATGATGTGTGTGTGTGTGTGTGTGTGTGTGTGTGTGTGTGTGTGTGAGCGCATTTAGTTGCGTGCACTACCTCTCATTTCCATAGCATGGCTTTGCTCTTCCTTTCTCCACCTATTCACTCTGCTTGAAACAATGCAGCACAGCACCAGACCAGTTAATCATTAGACAAACTGCTACACAGCTCGCACTGACGCAGATGGTTTAGTGTGTGTGTGTGGCATGACAGGAGCACTAATCTGCCAGAGCATGACAGGAGGATAATGCTGACCACCCTCACTGCCCTTTAGAGCTAATTGCCATGTGACATGGTTTTGTGTATGTGTTTGTTTGTGTGTGTGTGTGTGACCAGTAGCACCTAACTCTCTCAGGAGGAACAGCTGTGGGAAACAGCTGGCTTGAGTCACATATAACAACATCTTCACAGAGAATTTAAAAACATTTTAAGGATCTCGTTAGCTGCTTATGGAATATATTCTTTATTTACTGAAGTTTTTATCATTTATTTTTGAAATTCCTGCAATAAAATGGCTAAGAAGGCACTATACTATAGTGTGCATGCATAACTCTTACTCATTAGCATGAGCGGCAGAAGCCCAAGTTAAATGTGCAGTATGTTTATATAAACACCAGTACATTTACACACGCTATACATTTTTACACTGTATAAAATATGACTGTATGAAAATCATGAATAATTGAACCCATAGCTGAATACAGTATTTAATCTGTCTACAGTAGCTAATATTGTCATTCTGATATTCCATATTTTACAATTACAATTATTTTGGTTTATTCTGTACACTTTGACATCTATTGCATATCTGTTTGTCTTGCTGAGGTTTCTTCCTTTTTTTTCTCCATTGAACTTATTTTTGGGGAGTTTTTCCTTATCTGAATGGAGAGTCTAATGATAAGGTATGTGAAACCCCTTGAGGCAAATTTGTGATAAAATTGACTTTGATTTGACTTGAACTCTACATTTTACTTTGTAAGCAATTGGGTGAAATTTGATTGATTGATAATTACTATCAAGTGGGTTTTATTTTACATCTTATGTTACATAGGTGCTGAAGTCAGTGGTTGGTAGGATTGAGAAGAAAGACTGTGGTGTGTGTTTTTTAACCCCCAGAGCGCCACCAAGGGTGTTTTTTTTTCCGTGGCAGCTTTGGGTTGCGCCCGACACAGATAAGACCCACAGTGAGGTTAAACCCATGGGAAGACGTTCTGGGGTAAGCTGAAAGTTAAATTAAGCTCAGTTAATCAAGACTGGTGGTAAATCTATGTCCGTTGGGAATAGGGAGGTTCTGTTATGCTTATGGCTTCAGAGACCTAGGCACCGATTTATAGACTGTGTACGCATGGTGAAATATTTTCACTTATTTTTTTCACTTATTAAGTCTCAAATTACTACTACTGAAGTACGCACTCTATGTATTCTGTTTTTACTTTATTTCATCTTATATTTATTATTATTATCATTTTTTTCATGTGAAGCACTTGGTAAATGTAATTTCTTTTGTTGTAAAGCACTTTGAGCTGCATTTTTTGTATGAAAGGTGCTATACAAATAAAGTTATCATCATTATTATGTGGAGGGAAATAGCTGGATTGCTTTACAAAACACACAAAGTTGCTTTTCTTCAGAGCAAATGGGCCTAAAGCTCTCTGAACTCAAAGAGAAAACTCATCTTTGCATCAGGATGCAGTATGAACCCTTCCTGCAAGTGACTGGTTGGTCATGGATTTTGCATTGGGCTCATCAAACTGCAAACATGGCAACTGCCCTAGAAATGTCACATTTGTCTTACACTACTCACTGAAATGGTTTCTGGAAAAGTCTGTGACAAGCATGTGAGCCTCTACTCTGCATTTTACTCTGTGAACCACCGGGGTAAGATTTGTGCCATAAAGACTTTATGACACAAAACTGGAGGATAGTGCTGTTCCTCTGGAGCAAACAGAGTGTACATTCTGAGGAGTTGGCGAGGGTGGAGGGAATGAGAGGGTGATTAGAGAAACTGCTTTCCTACATGTGTGTCCTCTTCAATAAAGAGGAACAATTCTGACCCACTGAGTTTAACTTTGTAATTTATTAGGAGATTCAAGAGGCGAACATTTGATTGGCTGTTGCTGCCGTCTTCCAAGCTATTCCTAATAGTACCTTGGTGAGTCTGACTGCAGGGCTCAGTAGGTTGTCAGTGGATGTACTGAACACTAAAATGCATTGAACATCAGGCTTGTGAGACTTACACTGGCCCTTGTAAGCTAGAAAGCAAAACACAGAAGTTTTAGAATTGGCAGTAAAAACTACTTGTCCTTTTGCCCCAGACACATCAAGACTTACTACAGTATATAGCTCATATGTTTGTGTGCTTGTACGTCCCAGCATGAGCATGCATCTGCATTTTGATGCCTTATATGTAAGACTACACACGTTTACAGGCACATGTATGGGCTGCGTTTGTATTCTCATCGACAGACTGTAATCAGTCTGAAGTGGACTGATGGTGATTGCAGTCCCTCTGTGGCTCTTCAGGCTCCCAGACGTCGTCCATCGATCCTTTTTTGTTGCTGTGAATCTTAATTCCCCCGGCAACGACTGTAGCTATGTTCAGACTGCAGGCAAATCTCATGATTAAGAAGAAAGAAAAAAAAAAAAAAAACGATTATGTGCTTGACTGTCCGCTTTGTAATTTACCACTGACCAAACTGGCCAACGTTAGTTGTCATAGTAACGATGCACAGGTACACCAAAGGCAATTTTCTGTCCACAGTATGAAAAGAGTGAAAGGTAGCTTACATTATGCATGGATTGCCACAGAAACACACAAATAGATTCACTCTCATATTCCCATACTCACACTTAGTCATAATTAAATGCACACATTAAGACACAGTGGAAGTGCACTTCTGTCATCAGGTCCATATTGTTTATATGTAAGTGTAAAGTGAATCATCAGTGTTTTTAGGCCTTTACTGTACATCTCTGTATTATATAAGTGTTTCTGTGGCACCCTGTACAGCTGTCTGTGACCTGATTTAACCATTATCCACTCACACAGTACTTCTGACATATTACTTTGTCAGTTTACATAACACTGTGTAGTCTCTCTTATCAGTGCTGTGAGGGAGCTGTGGGTTAGACAGCACAGGCTCATGGAAACTGTGTCGTCCATAGCGTTATTTAAATAAACATTTAAGCATTAGTATACAGATTTATCTGTGGTTCTACATCTCGGTCGAGGACATGTGGACAGAGGCAGCCAGGAATAGAACCACCAACCCTGCGATTATTGAATGAAACGGACAAATGTTGATACTGAACAATTTTAGGAAAATATCTTCTTTTTTTAAAAAAAATTTAACCAACATTCTGATTGTGATTGAAATAGTGATTATTTCTTATGAATTAAAGTACAGGCTTGTATTTGTGATCTATATAGCACTAAACAATATATGACTGTACTAAACATTATCATAAACTAATTTCCCAGGGTTCTTTTTGTTTTTTGAAAAAGTCAGTCAGAAAAGTTATCTTCTAAGTAAACCTGCATTGTTGTCTAAAAAGAAAATTACCAATTTAATGCACATGTGTTAAGATTCAAAAGTGGGATTTGTTGAAAATGACTGCATAATGGGCCAGTTATGGTTATAATGACAAACTTTTGGTAAGTCAGGTCTCGACACTCTGTTGGTCTTTTATGAACAGCAGAAAGATGAGGGCCACTTTGTATTTTTTTAAATGTAAAAAACAATACAGAGTGGTGTTTCTTCTTCCACAAAACCATCAGCTAAGCATAATTTACAGACACCAGCGTGCAGAGAACATATTAACAAGACACCAACCAAGATTTCTGTTTCAGCCTGTTTCTATTTCTGTTTCACCAACTCACAGAATTAATGGCAATTAGCTGCTGCCGGTGACAGTTGTCATTACAACCAGTGAAAACAACAGTTTTAAACAATCAGTTGCTCCAGCTTGTTAAGGCACTGTTATAATTATGTAAGTTGCATCACACCCCTTGCATTTTGAAAATTGCACTCTTTCAAATTGTGATGTCAATATAAAGACATCATCATTAAGCTCTAACAAATTTAGTTTTATAAATATGATGATTTCATGTGTTATTCTGCTGGATAGTTTAAAAGCCATGAAACAGACTACTACTGTATTACTCTTTGCGTAGAGATAAACTTTACATCAAAAAGCTGTTTCCAAGAGCTTGCCTAATTTGAGACTTCATTGGAAAATTAGCAGAGATAAAGAAACAATTCCAAATCTGAATGGGATGTACTGCACGCAGGTTTGAAGAACATGAGTGATGGGTGTAACAGAAAGTTGTGAAACAGCATAGGTAGAGGTTTGTTCTGTCCTCAAGGCTTTTATCTATCATCATTTAGTTGAATTTCACTCTCCAACACAAGTGATGAAGACTTAAAATCCACCAAACAAATAAAAGTAGAGAATGGATGATCAGCATCATTAAAAGCATTGCGTCCGTCTGCACCTCATCGTCTGTTCTTCTCCTGTGATGTGGGCTTAAAATAAGCCATATGCAGATGCACTTCAGTATTCATGAATAAGCAAAATGATGAAACACGCTCATGCTAATAAGCCGCCATGGGACAACAACACCAGGAACAGTACAAAGTCAAAGCCACATTTTCAATCGTCTTACATAACATCACTCATTCCTACTCCTCTTTCCTTCATCACTAATCCTCTCTGCTGTAGGCTTTCATTTACATTTACTTTTTTTCTTCTTGGGTCTGGTAAATGATTCCTGTTATATCATGTAGCCCAAGTTTGTTAGATCAGGAGACCTGGTGGCAGATATACAGTAGACTGAGGTACCTACAGAGTCGGTCTGCTTGGTTTTATCTTTTTTCCCTTTGCGTCACATGACTCCCCCAGGAGACTGTTGTTATGGACCAGTAACCATGACAACGAAAGCAAAGCAATGAATGTGTGGAAACTGCTTCCATCAGATTCTGCTGGTTTGGCTGGCAGATGACCTAAAGATGCATGTGGTGATATGATGTGGTTTTTAGCTGGCAGTCATTCTGGGCAGGTTGGGCTAAGTAACACTTTGACACAGTTCAGTGCGCTCAGAACTGGAAGTATTCCAATTCTGAGCACAATCACAGTCTTCTGCTGAACAGCTCCACTGGAGCAAGTCAGAGTTAAAGTGGTGATCTAAACTGGACAAGCTTTCACATGGAGAATGGATTTTCTATCTTTCTACATTATGAGAAGCAAATGAGGCCACATGGAGATGTCCTCACTGTTGCTTGTTGCTTGGAATTTGTTGGTTTTAATGACTTGAGGAAGAGTTTACATTCACATTACACACAATGAGCCTGGATTCTTAAATGTAATTATTTAATGCCGAGATTTCAATAAAATAAAGTGATTTCAGTATTTCCTCAGCAGAGTGATATTCCAAGTAGTGTCTTAAATCCTGGCTATAGCTCTACATGATATGAACAATATTTTTTTCCAAATAACCACAGTGGTTTGAACATTAGAAACAATCACATTCTGATTAAACAATTTAGAGTATTGTTTTTATTAGTGTGTAATGGTCACAGAGGTAGCTTGAAATGTCTCTCGCTGCCATGCTTATGTGTCTTGGCATTAGGACTGAACAAGTTTGAAAAAATATGTAATTATGATTATTTTGACTGATATTGTAATTGCGATATGATTTGCTATGATTTTTGCTGGTCTCTGTACCAAACAAAGTTGTTATCTTAAGTCTCTAGAATATGATGTGAAGGCCAGGACATCTCTGCAGCACGACAGTATTAAATTTAAAATGGTATTCTGAAACACATTATGCATTTAACAAATACTGCTCCAATTTGAAAATTGCAGTCGTCCATATTATGATTTTGATAAAATTTCGATTAATTGTTCAGCCCTAGTTGGAGTAAACAAATATGTTGGATGTCTTGAAAAAGACAAAGTTATTGAGAGCAGTGTGACTGAACCAAAACAGTAAAGTTGGGGTCTGAAAAACCAAAACAATGAGCTGAAAGACGCTAAAACGCTGCATAGAGCTGAAGGGAACTGCAGAGTCGAGTGGTAATTCTCTGGGGGTTCGTCACCACTAGTGACACTTTTCACATTACACATGGTTATTTCATCCTTTGTTAATATAAAAATTTTAATTAATGCAGCTTTAATGGCCGGGACACATTGCCTGCATGAGCAATGCCTGTGCATCACGGAACCTCTTGCTTTTCAGTTTCGGTGCCCATGTTAACAGATCAGAGCAGCCACACAGCCTGCATGAATCGAAACATTACAGAAACATTACACCTTTCACTATAGTTTGAATGTCCATATCTATAGAACATGTCACAAACATATATATGCTTGAGTCCAAAAATATACTGTCACCACTGCGAGTCAGCCTGTACGGTGCACACCAGGGCAGGGAGCCTCTCTCGCAGAGAACTCCAGCGTGGAGAGTCGGTAACACACGGAACTTCTTTTCTTGACTCCTGCTCTCTCTCTGTGATATTAGCTCAAACCGGGACTCCTACCTGTTGTTTCTCCTGCTTCCAATTGGAAATTTGGTGTTGTTTGTTCTTTATTTGTTTTCAGTTTCCCTCCTGACAGTTAGTTTGGAGGTTTGTTTGTTGGAGTGTGTTTGGGGAACATCGGAAGGATTTTCTTCGCTTGCAGCGGTGACAACAGGGGTTTAACTGGTGGAAAAATCAATATAATCAATAAAAAAAAAGCCCATCCTGTGTGAGGAGTTTATGTGGCTGACACAGAAGGTGCCCCAACCAGATCCCACCGTGCCCGTCAGAAAGAAAGCTGCTTTCACCTCACCTTATTAATTATTTTTCACAATAGGGCACACGCTCCTTAACCTTTTTCTGTTTGAACTACATATGACCGAAATTTATAATGAAATGACATGAAACATTCTATTATTGATGGCCATTATCAAAATCAAACTCTATGTAGAGATATAGAGCTGGCAATAGCAGCAGCACAGCAGCAAAAGTATCTGTGTGGACACCGCAGGTGAGAGAGACGCAGCAGTTCAGCGATGCACAATCGCTGCTCAGGTAGAGGTAGGCTGTGCATCCCGGGTGTAAATTAAACCAAACTAAAACAAACATAAAGCTGAAGCAGAATCTTAGTATGGTGGATATGGTTAATGGAAGATGAGCTAACTAAATCTGGTTGATTAGCTTATGTTCATGGTTAAATCATTGAAAGGTCAATGATATGACATGGGATGTGATCTTACACTACCAGTGTTGAAAGCACATATTACTACCAGCCCAAGCTTCACACTCTTACCTTTCACTGCTTTATAAAAACAACAGATCCCTGCACTGGCGCTGAAGTTGACACTGACAATAACAGATGACAACTAAACACATTCATCTTTATGAGAATCCTCTTGCTTCCTCTTCATAAAGTTAGACAAATCCATTTGGTAGCAGCCCAATTTAATTACACACATTCACAGTCCTCTCACTGGGGAGCTCAACTAGGGTGATATGGTGTCTCTCTCGAGCGTACCACAAACACATCTACCTTTTCTCTGCCAGTCTAAGTATCCAAACTGGCAACTGGCTTTTGTGCACCTGTGAGTTTATATTTGCATTGGCTCTGAACGGTCTTTGATCAAGTTGTTCAAATGTGTTTTTATAAATAAATATGAATTAGATGTTGAGAAGTCTCCCGCCTACCCTCAGGTTACTGTCATCACTAGTGAGATGAGATTTATAATTAGAATTTAGGTAAGGAGATGGTGCTGGAAAGTAAATCAGAGGAATTGCTTTCCAATTGAACAGTGTAAGTGTGCAGTGTGATCTGGTACTTTCTCTGCTCAGAGGTGACAGATGATGTTTCTATGTGAGGAATTAGTTGTGTGTGTGTGTGTGCATGAGAGAGAATTAGTGCAAGATGGATGGACAGAAAAAGGTTGTCACAAACTGCGTCATTTTTAACAGAATGAAGACAGAGTTTGTCTCTGTCGTTTGTCACAGTTACGAGAAATCACAACACAGCTGTATTCACTTCTGTTTTCTCCATCTGGGTTGATCCCGTCTGAATTTGTCGCTTTGTCTCACCAGTGCGCAACTTCACACCACAGTGCTTTCATTTGGTCTCAATAAATCATATAGACAGACTTCAAGCTGTCCCAGAATATTTGGGAATTTGGTTACCGAGGCTTTTAGGGACATGGGTGGCAAATTGTATTATCATTCTCTCCCATTCCAAACAAAGAGATCCCTAATCTCTGTCCGTAGGGAAGGAGTCCACTTATCTTTAAATGAAAGGAAGATAATTTTTGTAGATAACATATAATTACCAATTAAATTTTGACTGTAACCCATTCAGACACCTTACAAATCCTGCCACTAAAGCTGTCTTTTTATGCTTGAAAAACAGTTTGTCTCTGCCCTTTCCTCTCTTTCTCTGTTTCTTAAACTCTGATACCGATATTAGGGAGTAAAAATTCCGATAACGATATATCGGCTGATAATCTTATATATACAGAATATATACATAAACATACATTTTTTGCATTGATCCTACAGATGTGGTTATCAAACACTTGACATCAAACTCTTTTCTACCATCCAGGAAACACATGGCCAAACACATCGAGACTGCTCTAATCTTGCTATGTTAAAAATGTCTATTAAAAGTGACCTTTCATAAAAGTGCTTTTAATTTTGATTGATTTAAAACACTCTATAAATAAAATGTGCTAATATATTTTCGTTAGCTAATCGAGGCTTCATATATTTCTTTGAAGACAGTTAATGAAGTGAGTAATGGTAATGTAATCACAAGGTAATGACACGTTTCTTGTTATTTAACTTCTCTGTACTGTATATACACCACCTTACTTCAGGGAACAAAAAAATAGAAACTAATACACTGTATAACATTATAATAGTTTAATTAATGGTATGCGCCAAAGAAGACTCAGGATGGATCAGGAATGGTTTATTAAGGATCAGTATTCAGATTCACAGAGCTATTCATTAGACACAATTTCACATAATTTACTATCAAACTGTAAAGGATTAATACTATAATATTCTATAGTCATTAATTGAGATATTTCCTCTTTCTCTAACAATCCTCCAACATTGTGGCATGTCCCTTGACCATCTCCAACTATTTCTTTCATAAATGTAAATGGGAATGGACTGCATTTATATAGCACCTTTTATAGTCTGTGGAACACTCAAGGCGGTTTACTATACATGCCAACATTCACCCATTCACACATACATTCATACACTGATGACAGAGGCTGCCATGCAAGGTGCCAACCTGCTCATCAGGAGGAGTTTCTATTGTTCATTCACACACACATGCTCACAGGAGCAGGAGCAATCTGGGGTTCAGAATCTTGCCCAAGGCAAGGTATCTTACTTTAACATGCGGACTGGAGGAGCTAGCGATCGAACCACCGATCTTCTGATTAGTGGACGACTCGCTGCACCTCCTGAGCCACAGCTGCCCCTAAACTGCACAGGAATTTTCAGCTTGTTAACAGACAATCAATGAAGGTGATGCTGCCAGGGCAGCATTTAGGGGCACAAGTCAGATCAGCACTTTTCAGCAGTTGTGAGGCAAGTTTCTTAGTCACTCTGCACTGTTGTTGCTGCTCTAGGCAGCTATGTAAAAATATAACCATGTTATCAGCCTCAGTCACAAATTGGGCAATGCAAAATATCCCAATCCCCCCGAGAGAAACACGATAGTTGATTAGACATGGATTCACCCTATTTGCCTAACTGAAATTCTAGTTTCAGATATAGTGGGAAGTCTTGTCAGCACATACAAAGTTAAGTATTAAAAAGCTGAGAGAAAATATAATCACCACCCGCACCGCCCATAGAGAAGGCTTGACTGCTGAGTTCACACCTAACTGACATCACTGTCCACAAACAACACTTCTCATTTGCTTAGCCATTTGCTTTGGCACCCTAGTGTAGAATTAAAGTTATAGGGCCTCGGAGGAACCTTTTTAATGGTTGCAAATTCAGAAGAACCACCAGGCACCTCTTTGGAGAGCCCTTCACATTAAGTATTTCCTAAACCTTCGAAATTAAGTTTCAGGTTGTATTTTTCCAGTGAGGATCCATAACCCCAAAAGTGTATTCAATATGTTAAAATCAGAAAACACTGGCAGATGGGCATCTGCACGTGACAATCTTACATATAAATAGACCTGCAGAAACAGATGTTTAAGGCTTTAAAATGTAGTGAAGCAGGTATGCGGTGTCACCAATTAGCTAACACAAGCTTGGAAGGTTTTCTCTTTGCATCCCTGGATCGTACAGCTTTAAGAGTATCTACTGAGTAATTAGATAAAAGATATAATGTGTGTGGACTTGGTTTACCATCACTGTCGGTGAACGAGAAGGGAGGAAGAGGGAGTAAATAAAACCGGTATGTGTAAATGCCTTTTCATATACAGACGGAGAAGAAGTGAAAGTGTGTGTTGTCTTGCTCACTCTCACCCCTTTTCATGTCATAGATCAAACTCCCCTCGTATTTAATCCCTCCTATCAAAGTGGTGGCAGGGCAAGGCGGTACCTTCGTGATCAATTAACGCGCCTGTGATGCGTCTTCTGTGGAGATAATGCAGTCACCTCTCTGTCTGCTCATCCCAAGCGTAATGAATCAAAGCCTAATCCCATCACAATGATATTCACAAATCATGTCTGTGGAAAAGCTCCGCTGAAGATGGAAGCGAGGCTGCATTTCTTCTTTTGTGTGTGTGAGGCTGATTCAGAAGTTGCCATGGATTGAATTTTTCATTTCAGCTACTGCTTTTGGTGAGCACAGCGCAGACCCTCACAAACACACATATTCCTAATCCATACACCCAGGCAAGTTGAGAAAAATGACATTTTTACTTGTGTTTAATGATGGAAAAGGTAATTTTGATGTGTGTAAGTGGTGTGCAATTAGTCTTTATGTGCATGTATGTAGCCTTCATTTAACAGTTGACAGAAATGTTTTAGTTTTAGTCATTTAATTATTTAGTCAAGAAAAATTTGACGTTTTAGTTTAGTTTAGTGATTTTTAAAAACATTTTTATGTCTCCTAAGCATTTTGAGGCTACATGTATCGCCTTTATGTGTTAAGTTTCCATGGTTACAGGTTTTGTTCTTGTGCATTGCAAGCTTAGTGCAGAAGTCACCGTTTACCTGTTTATACCAGACTGTAACAGTTCACACATTCACTCTGCTCTGCAGTAATGCAACAGGTTCACTGTCCTCAGTAAATATAATTGTCATTCCCTCCTATTGCTGTTTAACCAGAGCCACTCATTCACTGATAGTCAACTAAAAGTACTGTAATTGAATGTTAACTCCACATCCACAGCTATGTTAATGCTTACTTAGCTTACTTTTTATAAATGTTGGACCTGCTGTCCTGCATGTTTCTGTGGTGTGTGTGTGAGCAACTTAAATGTCGGATAACACAATAGTATTCATTTAGCGAAAATCCTTTAGCCTGTGCGTTTTTGTGTTTTGAATAGCTAAAGCATCTCATTCCTACTGTAAACTTATAAACATAGAAAGACAGTTAACTAAAAGTATAGTTAGCATTAGCTCCACATCTACTTTAAGGCTAGCTTACTGTTTATAAATGTTTGCATGCTGGCCTTCTTGTTTTTGTGGATTCTCCTAGCTTTCTCATTGCCACTTAAGGTGTTTTTTTCCCCCTATGGGATCGTCATGAGCTATCATCACAGGCAGAAACATAATGTGATTGAAATGCAAGATGGAGCATCGCTTATTAGCGTTATGAAGAAGAGATACTGTTTCTGGAGCTATGTAATTCAGAAGATGCATGCTAGTCATTTAACATAATTTAAACAGTTATGATTTAATATGTCCAATCATTTGTCTTTGACATTATCAGTTCTTTTTTATTATTTGATAGAAATTGTCATATCTTTTTTTATTTTTATTTGGTTTTAGACATATCTATGTCATGGAAAAAAAGGCATCAACAAATTATTTTTCATTATAGTTTTTGTTGACAAAATTAACACAGCATGTATATATGTGTGTTCTAGGTGCCCTTATTGAGATCTACTGTATGAGGTTGTTTGTATCTTGATTCTTTGTACCTTTTGCTAAACTAATTATTAAGATTTATGAGAGGTAAACAGCAGGTTGAATCACTGTTGTTACAGGATTCTGTGGAAAAATGACTTGTTATACATGACTTTACTGTCATTTCATTCTTTCATTGAGTTTTAAGCCGCTGCTCAGTAAGATAATTCAGTTATTATTACTTTTTAAGACCTTCATGTCAGGATATACATCCTTCGAGGTTATGATCCTAAAATCAAAGGATCAGATAGCAGGAAATAGCCTCTTACAAAATGTTTGAAGAGCAGTTCAAGTTCAAGTTTGTTTACTGTCATTTCCACATACAACATGTACAGGAACGAAATGTCATTTCCCATGACACAAGGGGCTAACACAAAAATACACAAAAACACAACACGTGCTCGGCCAGCATACACACAGGAAAAAGTACAATTACAAAATTACAAATGAAAAACACAACTACGAAGGCGGGTCTGAGGCATGGTACAGCTGCTGGCGGTGTGCACACCTGTATGTAAAGGTAGTGAACAGTGTAGCAGGATAGAACAAAACAGTGAGCAGAAGAGAAGCAGTGAGATTATCTCACAGTGGGGGAGTTTTTAGCAGTGGATATTATGAACATATAAATATGGAAATAATGCTGTACAACTGAATTATAAAAACTATTATAATATAAATCATGCCTAACTAGTGACCTCAGTGGTAATTATACATAGTATAAATAGGAGGCACAGCAGTGATGATGGTCTGGTATAAAGTTGACATTGCTTACAAGGAGAACAACATCATGTTTTGAGGGGTGACAAGAAAATGAAACATTATTGCCTCTTCCTCTCTCACATAATAAGAAATATTTTTAGTTCTCTACAATGTGTTCAGTATTCTATTGTTATACTATAATCAAACCAGTCTCCCGCAGCACAGAAATCATTTTTTTTTCTTGTTTTTGTTATGTCAGGAGGGAAAACCACTGTAATATTAAATTTTATGGTTGCATAGCAGTGTGGCACTTGTGAACAATGTTTACAAACCTCTAAAAATTCTCTGACAGACCTGACATAGCAACAGCAGCAAGAAAATAGTCAAAGCCTCTATGGATGAGTGGAACTCAAGGGCATGTGGAAAAAATAAATAAAGGTATTTGATCTTAACAATGAGGACTGAGTTGAAAGCCCTGACAAGCACATCACCATACTGCTGAAAATAGTTTTCTCTGTGTTGTAGCTATTTCAAGGATATTTCAACATAACACTCTGGCAGTGCTCTGCAAATCAGTTTCTGTGCTCTGTGGCCATAGTAACATCCTGTGTACCCTTCAATTTATATTTCATATGTAGGAAATTATGTTTCTGGGCCTGAAATGGGCTGCATTTATACAGTGCCTTTCTATTCTTATCGACCACTCAAAGCGCTTTACAATACATGCCAGCATTCACCCATTCACACACACATTCATACACTGATGGCAGAGACTGCCATGCAAAGTGCCAACCTGCTCATCAGGAACGATACAGTGCTTCCTATCCAAAGGGCCCAACAATGTCTCTATGCTCTATTCACACACACAATCACACACCGATGGCACAACCATTGGGAGCAATTTGGGGTTCAGTATCTTGCCCAAGACATGCAAACTCAACATGCGGACTGTAGGAGCCGATCGAAGGAGGATCGAACCACCAACCCTCTGATTAATGGATGACCAGCTCTACCTCCTGAGCCTGTACCTCCTGAGCCACAGCTGCCCTATAGTGGTACAGAAGTAACCATGTGCTCAGCCAAGTTACAGTAAGCTTTGTACCTTTGCCAAAAATTCATAGCACTAGCATCATTATAACTCCATGGACAAATAGGAAATCTGCCCTAATTTAACTTTTTATCACCTTTCAGTGGAATTGCATTATATGTATATATTGTATCATACATTATGATTTTACTAAATCATGTAGTCCAAAGTGATGATTATGTGCAAATTTAAGTTTTAGTTTAATGTTTGTGAAGTTTTGTCTGGAAAATATATGCAAATCACCTATTCAATAAGCAATCATATAGTAATACACTGTATCAACATTGGAAAAATACTGTTTACATTGTGAATTGTTCACAACTATAATTCTACAGTATGTGGTCTGAAATGATCATGAGTTTGTGGGGAAAAAAACAACAACCTCATCTGGATCAATTGTGAACTGTAGCCTTGTTTAAACCTTTCAGTCACCCTCTATCTAATCTCTTAATGAGAACATAAGAAGCACATTTGTATGCACAGACAGTAAGGTCAGCCTGGATTACTGACCAAGGGCAAAACAGACCCTCCGACATTAAAACTCTAAGTGCTTGTTTGAGCTCAAACTACTGTAAGAAGACCTCAGGTGGATCCTTGATGAACTTCGTAATAAACACTTCGAAAACCCAGAGGAGTTTTCAATAAACATTTAGAGTGCTGTTTAGAAACCCATTTCAAATGAACTCCTGGTGGACTTTGTATCTTTTTAAAATGCATAATAGTGCACAGGATTTGGGAAACATGCAGAAGCAGTGGTATGCATGTTCATTTGTGTGTTGACTGTGTAATGCTATTCTGGCCACTCCTTTATCACAGCGTAACACTGCCTCTCACTAATGGCCCTGGAGAGAGAGGGATGAACAGCAGAGCCTCAAACACACTGAACACACACACACACACACACACAGAGTAAGCAGTGAACTGCATGACCGCACGTACAGAGTAAAGATTTCTCTGATGCCCAAGACTCCATTCCCATCTTCTGTCCTTTCATATCTTCACTTATTTCGACTCATTTTTTTTTAGCTCTCACTCTTCTCCTCTCCATCTCTCGTTCCATCTTCCGAAAATGCGATGACAAATCTCAGCACCGCTCAGTAATAATCACACAATAATAAAACTTTGCTTCCCAAGAAAATAAAGGCGGGGAGGATGGAGTACAGCAAAAACTACCAAGAGGCGAAACTAATTTACTCTCTGGCTTTTGATTATCGCATACAAACACCATCCACCTACACATACAAGCCAAGGAGGACCGCATCTACCAAACAGCAACCTTTAGAAAAACAGCCTCTTCTTCGTCAAACCCGCAGAGACACACAGTGACTATTCATCAAGTTGTCAGCCTCTACTTTCTTTACTCTACAATACCAAAGCCTCAACAAAATACTGTAATATCACACAGAGCTTCCAGAATACTTCAACTAAAAAGGGCTTGTGTACTGTGTCCTTTAAATATGGAGAGATAACTGCTGGGGCTTAAGCAGAAGTTTTAAAGCCCAGTAAGACTTATTGGAAGAATGGGACTTGTCTTAATAGGATTTCCAGCCTGTTGTTTGGATAACACTATCATGTCTGGGCAAGTATTTAATGGTTTATAGGGGAATTACATGCTGCACAGTAAAAGTAAGGGGTTCTGTTGAATCTATTCTAATTCCCAGACACAGCCAGTAAGCACCTACAGTTCCCTGTCGAAAACCGTCCCAGATAAATTCCTTGGGGATGAGCTTGGCACACAGTTGAATAATTGTCTCATTCACCATGATTGTTCAAGTACAATATAACCTTTAAAGCTACACTAATCGATATTTTAACGGGTGGGCTTACGAACAGGATAGTTCAGAAGACAATCCTGGTCCAATATTAAACATACACAACTGTGTAGTGGAAACCTGAAGCCTCCAGCGCACAAACACTAAGAATGGACTTTACAGTGAAGTAGGAGACATCTTGTATTCAGTAGTTAGACTTCTGAAATTAAATATATTTACATTTTTATAGATTCTGAAATTTTTAATTAAGGAAGGAGTAGATGTATATTTGAGGATTTTAATAAGATGGAAAAACCATATTAGACACACATTATTATTTAAAATATTAAAGTTATTATTCAAAGAGTATTTTATATGAATCTTTAAACATGTCTGGAGGGGATCTTTAACAATGGAAACAACAACTATGTGTAATATGGAAAGTGTCACTCAAACCCACAGAGTGTAAATCTTAGATTATTATCACATGATTTAGCAGTTCCTCTCAGCTCTACAGAGCGTTTTAGCATCTTGCAGCTCATTGTTTTGGTTTTACACCTTTGGCTCCAGCAGCAGGCAGCTGTTATCGGAGAAGATGCTCAGACGGACTTTACACTACCTGCCAATCACGAAACAGTAGACTGACAAAGTTAGCAAATCGCTGTTAAACAGACAGTAGTGGAGTTTTTAGCAGCTAAAGAGCCAGATATTTTTGATATTTTTGATATTTTTGTGATTCCGTGGGACCTAAGTCACCTGGTGAAAGAGTCTTGTAGATTTGATATCATCTGCATAAATCTGTTTTAATAAATCTGGCATGGTAGTATTTGAACATTTACCTACATAAACCACAACTGTGCTTCATTTAATTAGCATGGATGAAACACCATAATACTGGTTTCCACTCAGATTGCCAGAACAGTGAATGATTTCTTCTCCGAACCTGTGTAAAAGGAGAGGAGGGGAATGTTTAAGTTTTCTCCTGAGAAGGAAAGAGAAGACAAGCGGCACAGACCAATCTTGACAGTGGACAAGTCAGACTCACTGTGGTTGGCTGCCCCCAAATCTAAATCTTCACTAAGATTTGTGACAGTAAGAGAGAAGGAGAGAGAGTCCCCCACGGGTGCTTGGCGATCCAAACCTTAAGCCAGACATCTCCGAGACTGAGGGAGAGACGTATCTCGTATTAGGAACAGCAATACCAAACTTCAAAGGGAATAGTCAGCGTAAGAAGGGGTAAGACATCGATTGTTATATGGGAAGAGAAGAATGAAGGAAAGGGTAAGGGGAGGGTCTTGCCTCAGGAGTTTGATGTGTGAAAAGGAACACAAGGTTAAACTTGATCGACAGATGGAGCCGCACAGATATCACAGAGGTCAGGCGAGAGCACAGCATGTGGGAACAAGAATCTAAGGAAGGCTGTAGCGGGAAGAAGAGAAGAGGTTGAGCGAGGAAGATGAAGTTTTGAAAGGGAAGCTGGGGTCGGGGGCTTTCATCAAAAAGGGCACATAGAGGAAAGAAATAGGTTGAGAAAAAGAAGAAGAGGTGGGAAAGAAAGAGAGTCACAGAGGGTGACAAATCCAGGATAAGCTGGTCTTATTGCCAGATGCAGGATGTGAGCCGAACCAAACCACTGCAACACGAGAGGAGAGGAGAGGAGAAGGGGAGGAGGAGATGAAGTCTTGCAAAGCTAGTTAACAAATTCAGCTCCAGTCGTTGTGATTTAGCAAGGCTCAATGTGCATTTACCTGGGTTAGGTGTGTTGTTGATGGGTGCCAGATCACATAGGCTGTACAACAGTCTGAACAACAGATGATTTAAAAAATGCTTCTCAACTGTGCCAAAATCATGAACAGTCCTAAATCCCATTCAACAAACTTGCCACTTGCTAGACTGCCTTGGTCCTCTTTTTTTTTTTTTTTTTTTTTAAAATCACATTTTCTTTTCTATGCACCATTCAGTCTGTTCAGTAGGTCAGCCTTGGTACAAACTTAAGAGTCTACAGCCACATTAGCGGCTGTGTGAGGCTGTGCTTTCATTACATTCATGTGCCAGACACTTTTATCCAAGGCAACTGATAAATGCTTTCAAACAAGTGCTTGAAGTCATCAAAAATTGGAGGATAACTGGTGGTGCTTGGAGCAAGTGATACCATCGGTATAGTAACATACTCACAATGATATAGTTAACATGCTGATTTTAGCTGGTACAGTAGAATGTTTACTATGGTCACCAT
Organism: Thunnus thynnus; assembly: GCF_963924715.1. Classification (NCBI taxonomy): domain Eukaryota; kingdom Metazoa; phylum Chordata; class Actinopteri; order Scombriformes; family Scombridae; genus Thunnus; species Thunnus thynnus. The sequence continues at coordinate 21,552,366 of NC_089536.1, forward strand.
CTTAGTTTGGCATATCGGCATGCTAACATTTGCTCATTAGCACCATACACAAAGTATACTTGAGGCTGATGGAACAAACATAAGTATCGGACACATTAAAAATTAGGCCTAAAGATGTTCCTAGATGAAAGGTTAAAGAATCAAAGTTATTACAATTCCTTCTCCACACTGCTTAATATCTGTATCAAATTTAATGGCAATCCATTCAATAGTTTTAACTCTCAACCAAAAATGTCAATCTTGTGGTGCAAAATAAGTAGGATTCATCATCTGCTAACCTTGAATGTTTGTACCAAATTTCATGGCAGTCCATCCAATAGTTGTCAAGAAATTTCACATAAAACCTGAAATGTCATGACATCATGATGGTGTTGGAGGAAAAGTCAGTGAATCACAAAAATCATTAAGGTTCTTCCTCTGGGAACCACCAATGTCTGTACAGTATTTCATAGCAATCCATCTGATATTTGTTAAGCTGCTAAAGGCTAAAAAGCCTTTCACTTGGTATGACACATGCTGTGTAGAAAGAAGTGGATAGTTTGCATGAGCAGTGATAGCCACCATGCTAACTAGATTAAGAAGAGTACCACCACAGCTGAATCTGCTGGATGTCAAGGGAAAACATTTCAAAATCACTTCAACTATTTGACTGACAGATGATCACACAGCAGCAAAGCGTCAGAAGTGTCAACAGAAGGAGAAACTGCTTTAACCCTTGTCAGTTGTTGCACGACTATACACAATCTTCCGGTTAATGATAAACCAGAAAACAAATATACACACGTCTGTGTTTAAGTGCCTCTAGCACCTTGTCTTTCATGTGGTAAAGTTGGTCTGAATGTGCTTTCTTATTGACTCAAAATAAGTGGCTCTGTTGGGATTTTATCAAGAACAAACGACCATTTCCTCAAGACTGCAAAGCTAACATGTCAGGCTGCTCCTTCTATTTGAGGAGGTCACTTAAGACTCATGTGTATGGGGTTGTGTGTGTGTGTGGCCAGAGTCAGACAAGGTGAGGAAGTATATGGTTAGATACACACAAGAGCAGCAGGATAAGTTTGGGATTTTTGAGGTGGACTGGAAGGATGTAATTGAAAAGGATATGAGAAGTTAATGACTCACTGAAAATCATAATTTCCTCAATTAACATTTCAGAGCCATTTTGACCTGTCAGAGAAGGAAACGCACAGATGTTACTAATGAAATTATCAATGGCTCCACTTTATTCAATAGGCAATAAGCCATGACAGTGTGACAGAGAGCCAGCATGCACAATTTCAGGACCCTAAAACTGAAGCAGTCTGATGGAATTCAGCCACCATTAATTTTATGCTTTGCACCTTTGCTTTTCCTACTGTGACATGTCAAAATGTCCTCCATAAAATAGGCCTATTCTGTCCTCCTCTTGAACAACATCTGAGTAGTGTCAGTAGTGGTTTCCTTTCCCTGACTTTCAACAAGCTTGTCTTACAAGTTCTCTACCATCTAGCTTTCAAACTCTAAACTACTTTAAATTGCCTATTTTGTGATTTCTTGCATATTGTTTTGTATTACAGCATTCTATATCAATCAATACATTGCTCATTAATGTGTCAAAGCTACGTTAAAGCTGCACTAATCAGTATTTTATATTAACAATGGATCAAATGACTGTGTGTAATGTGAAAGAGGTCCCAGGTAGTGATGAACACCACAGAGAATTATCATCCAACTCTGCAGTTCCCCTCAGCTTTGTAGCATCTTTCAGCACACTGTTTTGGTTTAGTGGCCCATCATTTTGCTGTTTGGTTCATCAACTTTGCTTCCAGCAGCAGCAGTCAGCTGTTTTGGCAAAGAAGCTCTGATAAACCTACCTATGGTGCCTGTTCAGCACAGCAAGACAAAGTTAGCGACTAGCTGGTGAACATAATGGAGCAGTTAGCAGTTAAAGAGCCAGATATCGATGGAAGCCAAAACAAAGCTAAAAGGAGAGTGGATATTGAATTTACATTGTCAGGTAGCCAGAGAGACAACTTCAAATGAATGCTAATGTTGCTCCGTGTTTATAATGTTGTAATATGTTGGTATTGTGTTTATTGTTGTTTCGCTGCCCCCCAGTGGCCAAAATAATCTGTTAATGCATCTTTAAGACTACATGTAGATGAGTTTTAGGCTTTTGTTGCTAAGTAGCAATACTTTACTTGCCAACACAACTGCATCTTTGTTGTCTTATCTTATCCAGTTATGGTGTTTCACTTCAATTAGCAACAGTGAAATAGTTTACCATTTGGTTTTGAACTGGTTTAAGACTGGTGGAACATAAAATATATTTTTATGAAATTTGGTGTGACAATGAGGCAGTTAAGAGAACAAAGTCCCTTCATGGCAGTCTGTTTCCAATCCAAATCAGTGGGGCATATTATGCTGATTACAGTGTGAATGAGTGTGTGAGACCAAGAATTCATTGATTATATTTCCTTCTCCTCAGTGAAATAGGTCCTTCATTAAACCGTATTTGTGTGCAGTCTTTGTCAGGACTACGTTCTTTGACAGTAGGGCAAAGTGGGTGTTCATGCTACAGTGCTTTATTTGAACCCAAGGCCAGTGAAGGGAAATTACTTTCTTTTATTTCCTTTTATTTCTGAACTTTTGATTTCAGTAAATGCAACAGAGCACATCCGTCATTGTCAAATGAGTGCCTGCAGTGGTTTCTGTATTCATCTCTCGTAGAACCACTCTGGGTTTTCTCTTAATTTGTCTTAACCTGAACCTTCATTTCCTCCTGAAAACTTGAAGAGCCAGCAAACTAAAATAATTAACTCTCATTAAGTCAGTGCTAATTACACAGAGGGTTGTTGAGACATGCATTGGTAATGTGTAGGTGTGTGTGTGTATGTGTTTGTTGTAAAAGCTTTTGATAGAGTTCACCGGCTGTTTTACTGTTTACCCCCCATTAGTAAAGTAAGATCCAGGGAGAAAATTAACACCAGCTGAAAGCCAAGTGCTGACAGTTTTGTTTGTGTCTGTAAAGTTTGTCTGATCTGCTATTTTGCCAGTGAACCAACTGGCTTTTAATCTGCTCTAAATATGTATTTGGCTGGTGAATGCTAAAGTCCTGACACAAGCAAAACTTTCCACTTTCTTTCCCTGGCAGGAACAAGAGAACTCAGCCCATAAATGCTGCCCTACTTGTCTTGGCCTTTCCGATAAGAGTAAAATCTTGAAAATAAACAATGACATTGCTAAAATGAAGACAGACAGGGCAAGTAACACGAAAAGGCAGAAAAAAGAAAACCCCAAGTTAACCAGACTGATGTGAGGGAGGAAATGAATGAAAATTGTAAAACTATTTCTGAATGGTATCATTTACATACATCACAGTTTACAGAACAACTTGCTTGCTGTAGTTGTGCACATGTATAGCAGTTCTCCTGTACAATGGGGTATTATTACTGACATTTTATGTTCGCCCACTTTTGGTTTTACCTCCAAATAAAGTGGTTACCAGACTCTTTACACATCTCACAAACATCTCTGGGTGTCCGATGGAAAAAAAATATGCTCCATTTCAATAAAAAAAAAGCTCTTTCTTCACTTGTGCCTTATGTGCACACACATGACCTCTATGTCTGAAGAACACAAAAAGCATAAGATAATGCATTTTGCAAAAGAGCCATAGTACTAGTGCCCTGTTTGAAATTGACTGATACCACTGATCAACCTTGGCAGGTTGCTGAGATTTCTCTATTCAAGCCTCACTGCTGGCACTCTGTTTTGGAAACCAGTGAATGACTGAAATGAATGAAATCCCTCAGCTGTTTTTTTTTTTTTTTTTTAATGCCAGGTAAATTTTACACGCCTTGCTACCCAGTTGGCTGAGAAAACCCTGCTACAGACAATAGGAACAGTATTTTTGCTGGTGGTGTTGTTTTGTTATAGTTTTATACGGAGGCCAATAATGACTCCTTGTCAAAAACTCATTATGCACCGTGTCGATACTTGTGCTCTGGAACATTATCCAAAGAGTAAGAGTGTGGTATAATGTTTATATGTAAGATGTTGTTATTAATCAGTCTGTCAGTGGCAGAGACTGAGCAGAAGTTTTTCCCATTTTTCACTTTGCTGACTTCTTGTGAGTTCTGATTACTCATATGTATTCAAAGCAGGGCCGGTTAGGCTGGCAGGTTGATTGACAGATAGCATAGAGCTGTGTGATTCTTATGGCTGCTGTTGAATATTAATGGTAATTTGTCAATAGCCCAGCCGTGTATGTAGGTGTTCGTGTGTTTATTCTTAGCCTTTATGTGTGTGTAAGAGTGCATTGTCCTTGTATCTAATTGTTTTGTGTGTGTATGTCTTGACACACTATGTGTGAGTTGGTCTTTCTTACTTACTGTTGTTTGCATGTGAGTGTGTGTGTGTGACACTTTGACATTCTATCAAAGTCCATTTCAAAATCTGCCACTTCACTGCTGTCATGTTTATCAGCTAACATACACCTCAGAAAATGACTTTTTTTGTGTCAACTTTTGACATTGATTTTCACAGTTCCCTGTCGAACCTTTTTAGTTTATTTTTGAGATAAGTCATCAAAGGGAAAACGGGGTCTATTTTAGCTGTGCAGCCGAACTCTGCCCCGCAGAAGTAACATTCTCCTGGAGCACATTTAGGTTTTATGTTGCCTGCCTGCTTGGAGCTAATATTTGGGTACTATAGACAAATTCACCGACTGGTTTATGTGTTGTGCTTTCTAGCAACACCTCCATTACTAAGGTGGCAGAGTTGAAATGAATGCATTTAACTGATAGTGAAATTGCCCCCTCGAGTGGGTAGGCATCATCTGTTAATGTAGAAGTTATTCAGTCTCAAACACTAGTGGGAAATTGGTTTTGACACAGACTTTGGAAAAAGACATTTTCTTCAAGTTTTTCTCTGACTTCCACAGTGAGGATATGAATGTAATGTATAACCTTAACCGGATTGCTTGCCAGTTATTGATTAGAAATCAACAAATTTGCAATCCACAATTACTCCCATAGTGATTAGATAAAATGCATCATTTGATTAAAAATTTAAAACACATGCAGGGCATACCCAGCCCTGCTATCAGCAGCACAATGCAGGCAGACCTTGTGGCCTCCGGTTGGTCTGTTTTGGCGTCCCGCTCAGAATACAAATGCATAGGTTCGATAGATTTCATAGACGTGAATAAAAGTGAAAGTAAATGAATGAAGCAGAGGCTTGTGGATGGCTTTTTCCAAAGTTGAAGTGTGATGTTGAATCAGCTGAAGACAGCACAGAACAGTAAGTGTGGTAATGGTGAAAGTTTTTCAGATTCTAACCTTTTATTTCAATAATAATCAATGACAATAATTTAACATGTTCTACAAGATCTAAGTGGTTAAAAAGTTCATACATTACAGTGTTGCTGCACGGCTTTATAAGTAAGATGCCATTGTAGGGATGGCAGCTTTTTTGCCTCTGCCTTCAACCTTGATTTGTCTATAAATTCACAACTCTGCATGTCCTGCACGAAAATATTGGTTTCCTTCTATTGCGGGATCACACTATGTGATATCAGACCAACATTTTATCCTGTGCAGTGTGTCATAGTGAATGAGAACCAGTGTTCTTGACATTGACCTATAGGAGCAAGTTGTGAAAGATGGGTCCATCTGGTAGCTTGTTACATATGTCGGCCAAGTAACGGCAAAAGCGTGTGAGTCTATGACTAACTAATCTGACACAGTAACAATCTCAAAAGGCAAAAATATTGTATAGTCTGATATGAGCATTAAAGTAGTATAGGGATAGCCCTGTGTTGTTTTGGTGGAAAATTTGTTATGTTCTACATGTAGGAACATTAACGTAAAATTATTGTCAGTACAATTAAACACAACAGATTGCGACCACAACACAACAAGTTACAGCCTTCAATGAATACTAATAACGCGGCTCATTTTATTCTAATGAGGTGGCTTGCTTTGACCTGAATCTGTATAATCTAATTTGGATTGTGTTAAAGGTGCCTGCAGGCTGGACCGTAGTCATCCATGAGCTCACACTTAACACTTTGTTTTTTTTTTTGTCTGACCGGAGGGCTAAGAGTTAAGTGTGTGTTCTTCCAGAACATGACTGTCAGAGACTGCAGTTTTCTGGTGTAACAGATGGCCATTTGCTTGCTCAACACTGTTGAGAAGGAAAGGAACAGAAGTCTAAAAGCAACAGATTCTGTGAATAGAGATATTGTACATGGGGAGAAAAAGGAAGACAAGCTCCCATAATTCCACACTGGCAACTCTTATTTGCACCTTTTGGTGTTTTTGTGGTACGCAGGAGTCTGAGGTATACATTAAAAATACACAAAACTTAAGTAATCCTAAAGTAATAAAAAAAAGAATGAATTTACAAAAGAAGAAAAATGTAAAATATATTCTGTGTGAGAGGAGCAGCTAACAGGTTTAAATTTTAAATATTAAATAAAAGGGAATGGGATGGATGTGCAAGATATCAGATCACAGAGTTGTCAAATAAAAGAAGTCTTAGGCTATTTCTTTCAACTCCTTGGCAACCTGCATCTGTGAGGACACTGCTGCTGGAGGACTGAGATGCACCAGGTGCAGTGGAGACGGCAGGGCTGGACACACTCAGCTACAGCACCACCAAGCCCGCTGGAACACGCAGCGACTAAAAACCATGGAAAATGTCTCATTTATTTGTAATAATAAATGTTTAAACACAAGTCGAAGGCATTTGGTTTACTCTCTTTTCAAACATGGGAATACAAATTGCGTACCTGGGTCATCCGGTGCGTCCTGCATATCCTTGTCCCCCCTCCACCTACGTCATTATTCAGGAGGGATTCCCTTATAATTCCTGCAAGTTGCTCGTCAATTGAGCTCCGGTGTCCCCTTTCCCCCGCCCATGGCACAAATACTCTACTTTTAAGTTGGACCACTTCTTTTGTATTATTCCAGAGAGGGTTCGACCTTCTGCACCAGCAACATTCACACATGCTGCTTCTCTAAAGCCTTTTTGACATTTGTAATGCCCCTACTGAGTCCACCAAACAATATATTTTTGTTGCCTCAACCTTTCTAACAAGAACTTTGATCTCACATTGTGTGAAACTTCTTTTTTTATCCATTCTGTGGGCATTTGCCAGGTTTGTCCTTATGCAGTCGGTATGAATAAATGTTAATTAGAGGCGTTTCACTGACTATTCATAGGCAACTATGGGCGTTACAAGGGTGGGACAAGACGCTCTCTCACATAAGCCAAATTTTGAGTTGATTGTGTTTTATAAAGGACAACTGGCGTAGGACATGCTTGCGCAATGTGTTATAAATCAGAATATTTTTATATGTAAGCTACATGTTTTGATGTGAATCTTGTGCACAGTTTTTATAAATGAGGCCCCTGGTCCCCGCTTTCATCTCTTAGGTTATTGAGCAGCTCTGGCAGAGCTCATCACGATATGAGAAGATCGAAACAAGAGAGAGTGAAAGGAGGGAGAGTGAGAAACGGAGAGTAAGTGAAGAGGTCGAGGGGACAATGAGAAGAAGAGTGGGGTCAGGAGAGAAGATGAAAGAAGATTAGATGGAATTGGAGCCTCGAGTTAATGAAAAATCATTACTGGGGCGGCCATGCAGATTATTGCTTATATGTAAGACGAGAGAGAGGAAAGGTTGAGAGAAAGAGAGAGGGCAGGAGAGAGTGTGTGTGTCGCACTTCAGTTGGAGTTTTGCATCTTCACAGTAAAGATATTTTCCCAAAGGGAGGTTGTTTTGGACTATCTTTATGACTTGCCAGGACAAGTGTAGGATTTGGACTTTAGTTTATGATCAATGAATCTTGAATCTTGATTAGCATTAGAATTAGGGCAGCCTAATTCTAATTTCATAGAATGAGCTTTAGGGTCTTTAGTATAATTAGGAATTATAAATTAGTATAATCAATGGGCTCAAAAGTACAAATGTGAATTTTTTTTACATGTGAAGATAGAATTCTACTTGTGAGAGACACCTGCAACACGCAGAATACACTTCACACACATTCATGCATATATGTGATCAGGGGGCTAATAATTGGACTTGGAGCTGATTGCGACATTGGATGAAACTTTCCTGAGGTTCTTGGCAAGATTGGTGAACCATTTTCAAAAGTATGTAACAAAGGCAGTGGGACCATTTCCACTGTCCAATCCCACTTAAATTATATGGCCTTTGGTAGAAAAATAAGTTATTTCTGTAACATCACCCAGTCTTAGCAAATAAGGTAACAAGTACACTATTATCTCTCCACCATAGGCAATTTTAAATAAATAATGAACCCACAGTTTACATGAAAGCAGCTTGTGGAAATGAATGAATTTGCACATTATCTAAGGTGCTCTAAGAGCTATCAAAGATTGACCTATTACTGGTGAAATTGTAGGTTGTTACAGACAATCATTAGTTGCAAAGCAGCTTTTTTCCTGTTATGAGGCTGCAAGGACATTGTTTTTTTGCAGAGAGAGCATGCACTCTTTTACATTATGCACAAGTCAGTGTAAAAATTATGAAATGTTTACCAAAATGAATGTCTCTGCTTGAACACCAACTCTTAACAGGTTAGCAGAGATAGGAGTCTTCCTGAGATAAGGAAGCTGATGAAATGCTTTTATTCCTCAGTATACTGACCATTTTTGGACCAATAGAACTGTTTTTCCACTCTGTGACACTTGATAGATAGGAGCCCAAGCCATTGTTTTGTGTTGGAGGGTGTCTGGACATAGGTACAGGTGTGTGGTTCACCTACAACTTGTCCTTGTATGTCACACAGTCAAACAGATGGTGAGTTTGGTCTCCACATCAAGAAAACAGTAGACATGAGACTTCAGATTCAGTTGTGCAAAATACAGCCTTTGATTTAGTATTCTTTATTCTTATCAGTAAACCTGTTGAATAATGGTGACAAAGACACTTCAAAGATAGTATAATGGAACTGGGAAAAGATGCAAAAGGTGGTAACAACTAGTCCTAATGGTGAAGATCAAATCAAGTTTATGTACAGGTTGCCTATAATAAACAGGATTTAAAAATTGATTAAAAGACACCATAACTGTCCAAAATTATTTCCAGTGTAACCAGTGCAAAAAAAATATTGATGGCTATAACAAAACCATATTGAAAAAAATCCTGCATTTCCTTAAATACTTTAATTTTTAGAAAGAAAATGCTTCACATATTTGTATGTACTCATCACTGATAGCTGATAGATTTCATTCTGCAGGATGGTGTTGTGGACTCACAGTTATGTAAACACCCAGCCTACACACAGTGCTGCTAACATCTTTACTCCAGTGTGAAGTAAAACATTAGTAACACCGCTTGTCACCGCAACACTCCAGCTCCAATCCCTGTTTGTCCTGCATCCATCCTGAGCTACAAGTTATTCAGCTTTGGTTGTTGCATAATAGAACCAAACAAACCACTATTTATTCCAAAAAACATTACTGATTACTTATAATGGTTGAAAAACTCAAACGTCTGCTTCTGAAACGCTGAAATAAAGGGCAAACGGTTCCCCTTGGTGGTGGAGCCAAAATGCAGCAAATTGTTTTGGAATGGCTGCACCTGTAACCCTCCAACCCCTGTTCCATGTGGGATTTTCATTTAACTTCAGCTCTTCCATTACACATATGACAAACATATTGTTGTTTGCCAATTTGGTGCAATTTAAGAAGATACTTTTTCAGTTTTAGTAAATTGAAATATGTTAATTTTACAATAAGTTCATCACAAGTTCCCCAAAAAAGACTTTAACACAGCTCATTCCTTGTGAATATTTTGGCATTCATTCTTTTCTTTTCTCACCCTGGCAGGCAGGGGTTCAGCTTCCAGTGCGCCATGAACATCTAAGGTTGGGCTGTTTGAGATGTCAGTAACACTACACACTCTCCTACAAGAGGTAGTAAGAGTGGTCTGTACAGTTTGCAACACTTTGCGTCTCCCTTGGGCCATGTTTTTCTAAGAGGCCAACTGTTTATTGGTTGAGAGTGCCCAATTTCCCTGAGCAGTGCAGTCTTATCATTACAGTGTGCATGCCTAGTGACCAAGTGGGGACCTGTGATCTGTGCAGCTCTTCAGGGACTGATAATGTGCCCTCTTTCCTGCCTTTGCCCCTTTTGGGAACGGTGATGTGTTGTGTGGGCGTGTTGGTGGTGCAGTTTGAGGTCATTCATCATTCAGAGGTTCAGGAAATTGGTAGAGGGGGTGGGAGTTTTTTTTTCCCCAACTTGTAAAAACTCAGAAGGTAATATTTCTTCTGTTGCCCCATGCGGATAAAACTGCGCAGAGGACATGTAATGTGGTTGATCAATCAGTCACCTGCTGAGCTGAATCAGACATATCCTGACACATCTCATCTCAATATCAATGTACCTACTATACAGCAGTTTTACAAAAATGACCTTACTATTTAATACTTTTGTGTGATGTAGTGCTCAATTTCTTTTTTTTTAAATATAGTTTTGGGGCATTTTATGCCTTTTATTATAGGGACAGTGGAAAGATGACAGGAATTGAAAGGAGAGAGTGATGGGGGATGACATGCAACACATGTCTGCAGCCGGATTCTAACCGTAGACATTGTGGCTATATGGGGTGCACCAGTGCTCAATTTCTGCTGAAGCTTAATAAGTATAGTATCATATTTCATAAAAATTGTATCATTTCTTCTGACTTTAGCAGAAGCCTTTTTTATTTCAGATGAGATTGAGTTCCTCCACGCCTCCGGTATAAAACATAGTGTATAACCTTAGTGTTATTGGAAGGGAGTTCTAGAATCTGTCGTTTCCCCTCTCTTCCCATTAGGCTTCGAGAGAAATCAAACACAAGTTTTTTAACTCACAACTCCTTAAATGGCTGAGATTGTGGTTATGGTGTAACAGTCATTTATATAGCATCAGGAGGGACTGATGGTTTCTTACCTTTATACATTTAAATTTCAGTGAGCTGCTCTGCTTCTCCTGAGCTTCATGGACATAAATTGTTTTCCACTTCAAAACTTTATTTTTTCCTTCTAGAGGCTGCCCCTGAGCAGTTGCTCTTTCCAGGCATACAGTATAAATACAGCTTACTGCAGTAAAAACACAGCAAATGAGGCTTAAGAGAAGCTAAGTGTTTCCCATTTGTTAGGTAAACTAAGTATAACTCACATTATCCCATGCAATATGGATGAAATGCATTAGGAATGAGGGGAATTATGTTGGGGCAAGTTGCTCAAGGTCTCAAACAGCTTATGGATCTGCAGTTTAACTTTTCAGTCACAGCGATCTTAAACAGAGAACTATATCAAAGCCAAAAGGAACTCTTGGTGCAGGTGATTCAGCATCAAGCAGTAACCAAATAAATCAGGCATTATTTGTAATTGTGATTAACTTACCTTTTTTACACTCTCTGAGCCCCTTGTAGATCTGGACTTCCGCAGGGTTTCTGTAGCCAGTGGTTTGTCACTCAGTTTTGAACTCCAATCAACTTCCTGTTGAAGGGAAAATAATTTCATATAAGTGCGTGTATGTTGACATGCTTTCTATCATATGAAACTGCTGTCCCCCCTTTTTTTCATAATTGGAGATGTCTTGTTGTTGTCTGACTTGCTCACTGTGGTTAGTTGTGTTTGAGGGTCTGGAGACGACGCCTCATTGAATTGCTTTTCTATATGTCAGTGAAAAGCAATCATAACTTCAATTTCTCTGCTGTTAAAACTGGAGAAACAGTCTGCTGCCAGCTCCTTTCCTGTTTCTCTTGAGACTCAAATAATTTGTCCTTTAAGTTCTTTATTTGGGATTTTGATGCAGTCTCATGACCAGGCATCACTTTTGGTCGGACTGAACTGCTCTTTTGTTCTTGTAATATTCATTGTTCTTGTTGTGCTGTTTTTTGGGGAAGAACCTAAAGTTTTTGTTCAATTTGATTTTTTTTCTTCTATCATCACATCTTATTTGATTTTTAATTATTTTGTCTTAAACCTTCAGTCTGTAGATTCCCTGCAATCATTAGGTGTTACCCTTCAACATTTTGGCTCCACAAACTCTTGTTATTCTCATCATAACGGTTGTCTCTTTCATTGGCAATAAAACCATAAGCTAGAAAGTGAAGTCACTACTTCATTGCCATTGGACTGTTGCCTGCTTGTCTCCTCTGTCACATTTTCTTTACTCTCTTGGGCCTCAAATGTACACAAACATCCAGCAAACAGTAACTGGACCATTGGTCAGCACATTTACACTCTACCCTTTGCCTCTACAGGACCCTAAGAAAAAATGCAATACCATTTAACTTCAGTTTCTGTTCCCAAGCAGTACATATCCTCAGCTCTGGTCTCAAATTATGTGAGTATTGCAACCTAAGCACAAGATCTGCCAAAAAAAGGCCTTGTATTCACATTAATGGGTCCAAAGAGGGACATATTGTATGTCCAGAAGTATTCAAAGAATTCACTTTAAAAATATACACACAGTAGTTTTAAGTTGCTGACTTGTGATGAATAACATTTTTAGAATGTGCCATACTTGCTGTACATGTTAAAGATACAGATAACTACAGAAAACAATGTGCCTGGAAGGGTATTCCTATTACAGAGTCTTAATTTGAGGTTTAATTTCAGCTTTGATTGTTTCATCTCTACTCCCCCTTATGAAAGCCATTATTTTCCCATTTAATAGGGAGTTAAGGCTCTTAAAGGAATAGTTTTACAATTTGGAAAATATAATATCTCAGTTAAATAGCAGCTTAGCTTAACATAAAGACTGGAAGCAGAGGGAAACAGTTAGCCTGACTGTGTGCAAAGGTAACAAAATCTGCCTACCAGCATCTCTAATTAACATATATCTTTTTAATTTGTCAGAGAATGTGGCTAAAAGTATTTCCCAAAATGTAGAACTCTTGATTCATTGAATAAATAGTTTTTATTGGATTTTTCCTTTTGCAACAAAAATGAGTGAATGTGCTTATGCAGTTGAAGAATTCTCAAATGTCTTCATCTTTTGCCCCACAAAGACCTCAAAGCACAGGATTGGATACCAAACTCTGCACTCTTAGCATTTGCTTACAGCAACTCTTGCATCTTGTTCTCTTTTGACCTACATAACACACAGATATTGGATGACCATCAGGATGAAGGGAATTCCGAAATTCAACATAAACTCAAGCACAAACATTTCATACTATAGTAAAAAGATGTGTTTGAAAAGAAGACAAAAACAGGTTTTGCACTTGCACCATTTCAATACCTGCTACCATGGTGCATATTCACTGTTATCTCTGTGAAACACATTAGACAGTGTTTCTGATATTCCTGCTGTGTCCTGACCAAAGCTGTGTGCTCATCCATCTTGTTTGCCAGTATTATCACATCCCCTATAATGATAGATGGCAAAGTTAGATCTGCTCTCTATTTAGAAGAATAATAGAAAATCATGCAGGTGCTGCTACAGTTGGTGACCTTGGTGTTATTTTGAAAAGATCCAATTATCTTGGCCGGTATCTTGCAGAGATATTGGGCAGCTATTGTGAATGTGTATGAGTGTGCACTATGCTAAAATGCTTGGCAGCCAGAGTGTTGGTAAATGATGCAACTCCCTGAAACAAAGTTCTTCATCATAACAAAAGGTGTGTGTGTGTGTGTGTGTGTGCCTGCATGTGTTTGTAGAATAACCATAGATAATCAAGTGTGCTGACAAGATCACAGTGATGAAAGAGAGCCTCACGGCAGAGGCCAAGCCCCTTATTACACCAACTGTGGTCATAAAAATCCAACCATAATACATCAGATTTGTAAAACGCCTCAGGACTCACTTTCCAAGCTGCATTTCCTTTTAGACAAGAGCATTTCCCTTCAGCTGTGTCTAAAAGCATCATTTAGTCTGGTTCTGGTGCCTTTGTATTGTTTTACATAGCTGTTTTTACTCACTTGTGTCAAATGTCTTTATCACTTTTGGAGCTTGTTCCTTCTCTGTTCCTTGTTGCCTTGCTTTCTATGTCTACAGTTTTGAAATTGTAATTCATGTTGGGAATTTATTTTCTTTCCTTTGTCTTTCAGAATAAAGTTATGAGCATTGACGCCGTGAAGGTCAAACTGCAGGTAAGTAACCAAATTGTTTAATTTTTCGTCTCAATTTAAATAGAGTCTACTTTGATTTCTGTCAAGGTGAGGGTGTGTGTGTTTTCTTTTTAAAAACAAATCACTAGCAAGCATTTCCCATGGCGTAAATACCTCCCATACATCTTCATTGCCTGCTGTGGGAAGGCAAAGAAGCCCAAATGATGACTTAATGAGGCCTCAGTTAATCTCTATCAGTCAATTAGCCTGCTGCTCTGCCTGACTGAAGACACTAGAGGGAATAGCAGACTTTCCATCAGATTATCAAGCCTGGAAGTTATCAACGAGAGACACGGGCAGACGGAGATGCCGATAAATCCTCATCGTTAAGAAACAGCATTAGATACTGTCTGATGACTTTTCTGCCTCCATTGCAAAACACTCACGTTCTCTCTCCCTTCATGTTTCTCTTTTTTAATGGATCTGTGTTCATCAATCAGTTCATCCATCAAATGTGATATTTCAGGTGATACAGTATCTCAGGAACAGGTTTAATGAAACTTGCAGACGTCTGTGTACTTTTTGACGTGTTCAAAATTGCAACATAGAATAGTGTAATTGGAACATTAAGCAAAAATGCTACGGCTCCCATTTTGACAAAAAAGGATGATGCAGCTTTGGGCTGTGTTATTAAAAAAGAAAAACTAATTGGCCCAATGGAAGCACTGTAACAAGTAATTAGATCTATTACACATCTTTAACAAAAAAAGCTTGTTGGGTTGGTGACTAATGGAGGGATAGAAAAATGGTAGCCTGGCATTGCCAGACTAATTTGCAAATGCGTATTAGTCTGGAACCTCTCAGTTCATTTTCAGTTTCCAAGGGGCGTTATCAATATCATAGACCTACAACCAATCAGAGCAAGGAAAAGTGACGTAGCGCTTAGCGACACATACAAGTTGGGCGGTGTTTTGTCCATTTTCAAGAAGGAAAAAATGGCCACTCGGTCACAAATTTTCTCATATGTTTCTGAAAACATACGAGGCAGGAAATAGGCAATGCAGTAACAGAATCTTGATTCATATTTGATCAACACTCCTCAGATTGACAATTTGATCTCAGGTTCATGAGCCTGGTGTGTTGCACTGGATGGACCTCTGCTGACTGTCAGTCACGGGTCCTGTGCTAACCAATCAGGTGCTCTGATGGAGTTTAGCGATGTTGACCAATCACAGCATGGTATCCCCATGTGGGCAACCCCCGTATTTCCCCACGCATGTAAACCTAGATAAATGGTTGTGATTGGCCCGTCCATCTGAAACCTTTATAAATGACATATTACAAAATGATTTGTATGTTTAGTGATCTGCCATGGATGGTTAAGGTTTGGTTAAGTTTACACATAAAAACTACTTGGTTAAGGTCAGTGAAAGAAAATATCTGGATTAATATGTTTTTAATCATTATGTTTCACTTGATTGAAGACATAAAAATACAGCTAAAAAATATAACGTATAACAGTGGTTGTTCCCAAGACTGGGACCCCAACAGGCAACAAGATAAATCTGAGAGGTTGTGACATTATTAATGGTGCAGGTAAGGAGAATAAAAAATTTTCTACCAGGCCCTATTGAAATTCAGGTTATTATGTTTCCTGACATTCTTTGTTTTTTTCTTTTGCAATACTGAATAGTTTTACTTCTCACGGCCTCTTAAGTCATTCAAATAAAAACAATTATTCAGATAAAACAAACTAAGAGGCTGTGACAGCGTGATAAAGGAATAACACATACACTGTCAGATAAAGATGTACTGTAAATGACCTTTATAATGCAGTGTTGGTGTCATTATCTTTCTAATATCACCACTGTGATATCCTGTAATACAAAGCAGAAGTGACTCCATCCTACAGGCAAAATGCCATTTATCAGTGGCCTATTGTGTCCTAGTGTTGTGTGCAGCAGAAACCTGAATGTGGCAGTTCTGAATGTGTAGACAGAAAATGGTTCAATTGATTGTTCAAGCTTTTCATTCTTGCACGCCACATACGCAATTTACACTGATAACAGATTGAACAGTCAAAATTCTTAGTAGCTTTTGAAACAAGCAGTCCTTGATATGTGACAAGAGTCGACAAAAGCAGGCTTCTCATTTTTAGTCAGTTGAAATGACAACTGTCGCTGGCAGATCACCAGTTGATGATCCATGTAGAAGACATGGAAATAAAGAAATGACATTGTTCTTGTATTGCAGTGTCAAGCTAATTAGTCCTAGTATAAATATGATTAGAAAAATTGTCCCAGAGTGTCACTTTGTTCTAACTCTGAACGCTGAGCTTACTTGTTTGTATTTTAACGTTCGAAAAAGGCTATTGGGATGAGGATTAACCAATGTGTAGCAAACATAATGCTGCCTCAGGTTGCCTGTAGCTGCTAGACTTTAAAGAGCAGGACAGAGCTGCTAATGTTAGCTGCTAACCCTAAACACTGAAAGCAAAAACTACACAGTGGATCTCCTGGTTGTGAACTTTTTCTTTTCTTTTTTTTTTTACTAACTAAACTAGTGTAGTTACAGTGGTATGAAAAAATGTAGGCACCCCTGACAATTTCCATTATTTTCATTTATAAATCATTGGGTGTTTGGATCAGCAATTTCATTTTGATCAATCAAATAGCTGATGGACACAGCATTATTTCAGTAGTGAAATGAGGTTTAGTGGATTAACAGAAAATGTGCAATATGCATCAAAACAAAATTAGACAGGTGCATAAATTGGGGCACTCCAACAGAAAAATCACATCAATATTTAGTCGAGCCTCCTTTTGCAAAAATAACAGCCTCTAGACGCTTCCTATAGCCTCTAATGAGTGTCTGGATTCTGGATGAAGGTATTTTGGACCATTCCTCCTTACAAAACATCTCCAGTTCACTTAGGTTTGATGGTTGCCGAGCATGGACACCGCGCTTCAAATCATCCCACAGATTTTTAATGATATTCAGGTCTGGGGACTGGGATGGCCATTCCAAAACATTGTACTTGCTCCTCTGCATGAATGCCTGAGTAGATTTTGCGCAGTGTTTTGGGTCGTTGTCTTGTTGAAATATCCGGCCCCGGCGTAACTTCAACTTTGTGGCTGACTCTTGAACATTATTCTCAAGAATCTGCTGATATTGAGTGGAATCCATGCGACCCTCAACTATAACAAGATTCCCAGTACCAGCACTGGCCACACAGCCCCACAGCATGATGGAACCTCCACCAAATTTTACTGTGGGTAGCAAGTGTTTTTCTTGGAATGCTGTGTTTTTTCGCTGCCATGCATAATGCCCCTTATTATGACCAAATAACTCAATCTTTGTTTCATCAGTCCACAGGACCTTATTCCAAAATGAAGCTGGCTTGTCCAAATGTGCTTTTGCATACCTCAAGCGACTCTGTTTGCAGCGTGTGTGCAGAAAAGGCTGTATGAAGGTCTTTGGAGGTGGTCTGTGGGTTGTCTTTGACCATTCTCACCATCCTTCGCCTTTGTCTCTCCGATATTTTTCTTGGCCTGCCACTTCTGGTGTTAAGAAGAACCGTGCCTGTGGTCCTCTATTTCCTCACTATGTTCTTCACAGTGGAAACTGACAACTGAAATCTCTGAGATAGCTTTTTGTAGCCTTCCCCTAAACCATAATGTTGAACAATCTTTGTTTTCAGGTCATTTGAGAGTTGTTTTGAGGCCCCAGTGTTGCCACTATTCAGAGGAGAGTCAAAGAGAAGAACAACTTGCAATTGGCCACCCTAAATACATTTTCTCATGATTTGATGCACCTGGCTATGAAGTTCAAGGCTTAATGATCTCACCAAACCAATTTTGTGTTCCAATTAATCAGTTCTAAGTAGTTACAGGTGTTCAAATCAACACAATGACAAGGGTGCCCAAAATTTTGTACAGCCTATTTTTCACGTCTGATTTAATTTCATACAACTTAATATTGCTACACTAAAAATCTTTGTCTGGAAAATGCCCCAGTACTCAGCTTTTATTATTAGAAATTGAATGGCATGCCAATGTGATCATTTTCTGTGAAGACAGAGTAAATTATTATGCAGCCTCAGAGGGGTGCCTAAACTTTTTCATACCACTGTAATTAATGATAGACTTATTCTTTGAAACACATAACACCCAGTTACTACTGTGGGTAGTAAGCTAGTCAACCGGACATGCTAATGTTACCTTACATTAGTTTATGTTAGAGCAGATAACCACACCATTAATCCATTCCCTTACACCTTTCCTCTTGCATTTTTTGGTTTGGAAAGGTAAAAAAAAAACCTTCCAGACTTTAATGTCAAGTCACTCTTACTACAGCCTTGTGCATGCCGCTTCAGCATGTGTAGAAATCCAAAGCTTGACAGGCTTTACATACCTGGTTAGGGTTGCTAAGCTATGAATGGTCTGTGGACAATTATTGGGCATGTTTGTGTGAAGCTGGTTCACACAGACATGCTTAATGGTGGTGATGATGAAGATGATAAAGATTTCCTCTTCTTCTTCCTTTTTAGATTTGGGACACCGCTGGTCAGGAGCGTTTCCGGAGTGTCACACATGCTTACTACCGCGATGCTCATGGTAGGATTTCTCTGTGTTTCTGTGTGTGTGTGTTTGCGTCTGCTTGATTGTGACTGACAACTTTCCCCCTCTATCTTTTATTTTCTCCTGACACACCCAAACTGTTCATTTGTTGTTGTTGTTCTGACGTTCCTTCAAATGTGTGATTGACATCAGCAGTCTTCCTGTTGCTCCCTTGTTCCATTTGGGATAGCAAAAAACACTCAAGTTGCAGCTGATTTGATAAACTGGTATGTGTGTCTGTGTGTGTGTGCGTGTGTGTCTGTGTGTGTGTGTGTGTGTGTGTGTGTGTGTGTGTGTGTGTGCGCGCAGGCATTCACCAGAGGCTCTGTGATGTGCAGCTTCCTTTAAGCTAGAGGCTAACCACTGGGTGGAAAAATGAGCCTGCCTCTCACATAGTGGGGGGTGGGATATCAATGAGCTATTCCTGTGTGTATTTGCATGTGTGTGTGTGTGTGTGTGTGTGTGTGTGTGTAGCAGTTATATCTCGAACAACCCCACTGAGTACAGACACACACAATGTGCCTGAGGCCAAACTGAATGAGCAGGTGTTATGAAACACACACACACACAAGCACACACTCATACATAAATATACAACAGGAATAACACACACATTCACAATAACCACCCATTATGGTGCTATTTTGTATGCTGCTGAACAGATTCGTGTTCGAGATAGTGCCTGTACAGCAGTGTGTGTGTGTGTGTGTGTGTGCGTGTTTGTGTGTGTACAGGTTTATATAAATGTGTAAATGTGTTTTAAATGAATATGTGTGTCTATGTTATCTCTAATTACACGTATGCGCTTTTTCTTTTTTCTGAATTTGTGAGTGTGTGTGTGTGTGTGTGTGTGCGTGTGTTTGTGGCTGGCCAGTTGCCCGCCGTAATTCTGATCTGTCAGCCCAACAGTTTACCCTCACTGATCTTTAACAAGGCACCCAGGGAGCCTCAAACCACTCCTCCGAGTTGTCCGTCTGTTACTGACTTTTAAATAAAGCTCATTCAGTCTGACAGGCAGGACCAGGGGAGAGGATGTAGCTCGAATGCAGCTGTCACGAAAGCTGTGGATTCCTGTGAACTAATGGACAGTTTTCCGTGACTCAGACTTTGAAATGTAAAGCTCAGACGATTAGAGAGCTGTGCCTCATTTGTGAGCTTCAACAGGTAGAAGTGAGTAACTCCTGAGTCTAAAAAAAGACTACAATTCTGGTGCTTTCTAGTGCTCAGATCTATAGTTATGATTTAATCATTTTGGCTTTAACGAAATTCTAACTAAATTATGTACAGAGGATGAAGTCCATTATTATTCTGTCAAGTAAGGATCAAGTGCTTTGTTAGCTTTAGATTTTGCTTTCTAGTATTTCTTGAATACATTTTTCATCTTCACAGGGAAGATTAGCTGGGCACATATGCTCTAATTTAGTCATTCAGTCACAGATATGACTTGGGAGCTCCTCACTGTAGCCAGAGTTTTCTGTTGCTGAGCAGCTCCACTTCCATCTGCTATGAGTTAAGAAAAAGATTTGAACACGTAAGGTGCTATGCCGAAAAACGCCCAAAAGTCTTGATGAAAATGTCAATTGAATGGTCTGCCAGGATTTTTCAGAGCAACAGAAACATTTCCAGACAGCCGGTTATGTCATTACTAAAGCTAAGATAGATGATTGTACAACAAATGAGTCATAATTCATTTCAGGTCACAATCCCATGTTGAGGGCTGTTTCTCTCTGCTGGAGACTGATGTATACCATGTGTCACCCTTTGTTAAATAATGTACTGTCCACACTGTTTGATAGATCATCTCTGTGTAAGATTCACAGTAGTGAACGCTTAGCAGCCAAGATGGAGATGAAATCAAAACTGAATG
Source organism: Thunnus thynnus (assembly GCF_963924715.1). NCBI lineage: Eukaryota > Metazoa > Chordata > Actinopteri > Scombriformes > Scombridae > Thunnus > Thunnus thynnus. The sequence continues at coordinate 21,572,916 of NC_089536.1, forward strand.
TTGTGATTTAGGGCATTAAGGAGAAATTCCAGGTTCATACTTTGTGTTCATACTTTTTAGATCTTGTTTTGGCTCTCACTCCCATTGGTAATATTGCCTCTGTACTCAACAAGTTAATTGCTCAAATCTCGGGGTGTAGTGATATTATTTAAGAATTATTATTATAGGAAATCCAATAAGGCAAACACAAGCAGTTTTATACAATGTTAAATATGAAGGCGAAGGGTACAATTACTTCCCAAACTGTTGTAAATGTCCATCACAGTTTGCAGACAGACTTTCTGGTTCCACCTTGACTTACAGCATTTAACGTAGTTGTGCACGTACACAGTTTTCCAGTGCGTTGAGGGAGCATTACCAACATTTTGGTGCACTCACTTTCAATTTTAATTTCAAATATAAAATGGTTTAGATAATCTGGCTGAACTCTTGGTTTGTTTAAAGCCTTACTGATTGTCTCAATGCTTGTTTCTTACCTTATTGGGTTCTGTTGTGCTGTTCCTCAACCTTATCTCTAGACAGGAATGTTGATATTGGATGATTCAGCAAAATTCTTTGTTCAAACACAACCATTTTATGTCTAATGATGAATAAGAAAGAAAACATTCATTTTAGGTCCATGACGGGATGCCAATTCCACCGTCCTGGATGAAAGTCAGGCACTATACACCCATCGACTACCCTAACCTCCACACCTTAACTTTCAGACTCGCTACATGATGAGCACACTACTTACTGCAATGGACCTAAATGATGGTATTGCTCATGCAGTAAATCCAGAGGTGCAGATTTGTCCAATATGCATGCAGTTTCTGGGAATACTGAAATGGTGATCACTGATCCTAGCAGTGACTGTAACTCAATGTTATAATAACTGATAGAAATGATGGACTATGAAAATAATACTAAACATTTAACAAACCAACATTTTCTTTTAATAAGATCTTGCTTTTTCCTTTTGCTGCTGGGCACCTTCATTTCAAAAACACTGCAGTATTTAGGGGTTAAATGCAGCAAATGCTTTGGTCAAGATCAGTAGTTCTTGTGGAAGAAAAAAAGCATGTCTCCACAGTGTTACTTTGCCTCTGGACAGCAATTGATGTTTGTTTTATTCAGCTTTGGCCCCAATCTCAGCTGCCATTAAGTCCTTAATGAGAGCGCAAGAAGATCCAGACAATCAGTGTAAATGAGCTGGTGGGTGCAGTGAGCCCAGTGCAATCTGCCAGGCCCATCTGGTACAGAGGGCGCTGTGAATTGTGGAGGTCCAGCTGGGTCCAGGAACCAGCTGCAGACTTTTTTTTTTTTTTCCCTTTCCCCCGGTGGAGCTGACAGTTTGTCATTTCCACAGCATGGAGCAAAACCATGGGGTGTTAAAAAAGAAGAAAAGCAGACTCAGTGGGAAAGACAAGTAACACGAAGGGGTAGACAAGAAAGGGGGATAGAGACATAAACCTGATGCAAGCATGAGTGTGAGAGAAAGAGTATGGGGACATATTGGGTAAGATAAATGTAATTTATTAAATCAAGAAAGGAAAACGTTAGGTCCTGAGGAACAAAGCAGTGAGAGAGCAGTTCAAATATGCAAACAACTAGCCTTCACCACTGTCCAGCTTGGCTGGGCCTGGAAGCATTGTGAAGACAAAAGGCAAATGTCACGAATCAACTAATGTAGAGAAAGAGGGCAGGATGAATAAAAACTAGGGGTGCAAGGGATTGGGTATTTGTCTCAACCGTTTAGTACAGGATGTTTGGTTCGGTACGCGACTTTCCTCAGTTCGGTATGCTCACTGATCCAAACAATTACTGTCACAAAGTTTAAAAATCCACTTACTCTGATGTGCGGAACAGTAATTCTAGCACTTAAGCTCCACCTGGAATGTTTTAGCAGTGCTCCACTTAGCTGTAGCATATGGGTAGCATGCTCATGGATGTATGATTGCCTGCTTAGCCAAGTTACCCTGATTACCCATGCTCATTTAGTGTTGCTGCTATCATCAAATATGCACGGTTATCCCCGTATTTAAACAATATTGCGTCTCCCCTGCCCCCTTCCCCTCTCTGTGATGGCTTGTCATTCCGCCTTTGAGTGAATGCCGTTTGGAACAACTATAAACACATTTGATTTGACGTGTTTGGACAGCACGTCATAAGAAAGAAGAGCATGTCTGAGCGACCATAAATCATCATAAAACAGCTGTCAGCAGGTGTCCTGACTCCTTGCAACAAAACAGAAAAGTTTCCAATGAAGCAAAACTAAACTGTTTCAGTAATAGTTTCCAATGAAGCACAACTAAACTGTTCCAATAACAGTTACGGCCAATGACCCATTGTTGGATGTTTACATTTTTGAAAATAAAGGACCAAAATATAGTTTTGTCCTTTCTTTTTTTCCCTGCTGTACCAAACCATGACCCCAATGCCGGGGTACTATGCTGTAAATTTTGTGAACTGTTGTAGAGAGAAATCATTGTGGAGCTTTCAATAGAAACTCACCCTGTAATGAAGTGGTATTATGCCTCAAGAGAAGAAGGCAGCACACTAAAATGAATATTGGAGGAATTAAAGAAGAATGGAGCTCAAGGTTGTTAAGTGTGCTCAGGTAATGGAACAGAGTGAGTGGTTTTATACCAACCCCTTCATGCACTTATCTGTCATGACAAATGCTGTGCGGTCATGTTGTTACTAATGTAGTGGTGAAACTATTATAATTCTAAGGAATCACTATCCCTGAAAAACCATAACTACCTTTAACTCTGTCTTATAAGTCACTTTGTAACATAAATGCCACATTTTCAAATGATAGGCATCTCAGCGTAAAATCCTCCAAATAACTTCCCTATTACCTTATTTCTTCAAATTGATGAATTTGAAGAAAAAAAACAGTGACAGTTAAAAGATTTCATGGAATGGGTAATGGCTACATCACAGATGACGGCTCCAAATGGTGCTATATGATTGAAAGGGTTGCATTGTTCAAAACAAGGTGCTTTGGCTGCTTCATTTCCCTTTAATGGTCGTCATCCTTCCTCTTTGTTACCAGGAGGTGAGGAGAGTGTTATGACTATGAGGCTGAGTATCGTTGGACTGCACACCAGTTCAATTTAACGGTGTTGATAGTGAATGTCTTTGTCAATTTCATCTGGATAATCACTGTAATCAAATTAGACAGTAAAGACAATTATGCCCTTTGGTGGATGATTTTCTTAAACCTTTCCACCAACCCAGGTGCAACAAGAATATGGAGGGGTAACTCACTCTGACTTTGTGTAAATCTAAGAGGTATTACCAGGGGTTTCTGACCATATTTGAAACTAGCTATAGCTGATGGATAAATCCACTGATTATACAGTAGCTTATCACAGGTATATTAGTATCAGCATTTATGGTTGGAATTGCAGTACAGACGAGGCAAATATGCGTCTGAGGTCATTTAAAACAATTTTGCCATTATGTAGTTTGTCCACCAGAGAGCCATTATTTTCAGACTATAAAATGTCCTGCTCCATCTCAGTGCTGGATAGCATAATAACACCTCATCATATTAACCACAATGAAAAACAAGTATTTTGTTCCCAGTACGCTGATGTATAAGACTGATGGGCACTGTAGTATTTAGTACCATTCAATATTCCAAACTGAGGGGGGAAAAGTGATTTCCCAGAAATAAATCTGAAACATTGGTAACCCAAATCCCATAACATTTAAATATGTATTTACATGTGGAAACACATTTCTGAAGCTCAGCCAATGTGCTACTCCAGTTGCAAAAACAACTTAAAAATCTACATTATCTGTAAGAACAGCCCCCTTGTCATCTTTTGCTCTATAAAGCAATAGCAGATTATCCTCAAATGCAGAGTAGTGATGGAGTTCAAATTTCTTGGGGTTTTGTGTACAAGTGAGGGTGAGTGCACACAAAGTTTGTACGCATACCTTTAGAGTGTTGCGTGCTTAAATTTTATCCCAAGGTGGAACAAAAAGATGGAAAATAAAAGTTGTGAGGAATGATGGTGTTGATTTTATAGGCCTGGGATGATATACTTATCTCCTGATTCAATACTATCATGCTACTTGGGTACCAATTCGATTCAGAATCGATTCTGAATTCAAACTGATTCTCGATTGAATGAATAGAAAAGGGGGAACTATTTTCAGTCTCTTGCTCCAGTATACTGTGTGCCAAACCATTCACTGGTGTCCTTATTCCACTGAAATACAATATGAAACAGAACTGGCTGACAAGATAAATGGGCTGCAGCCTTTTTGTTTTAAAAAGTTTACTGCATTAATTGATGAATTAATTAATTTGAAAGCATCTTACAATCTCCTGCCTGTATGAGAACAACAAAATGAGGGGGAGGCAGAGTGCTGCTCTGTGTTGTTATTAATGTCATGTCTCCAGCAGTGGAGAACAGCCTCTCTGCTGTACCGTTAACTCGGGGGGGAAAGCCATAGCTGTCCAAGACACTGAGCAGGCACAGGGTTTTTGAGGTGAAAGACTGAGCACAGAGTTATTTTCTTCACCTCTGAGTTGGCTTACATTGTTTTATACCGCAGTGTGTGTTGGTCAGCTGGTCTCGTTTGTTACTGCTGATCGCTGCTCCACTCTGCTAACGTTGGTCTCTGAGTGACAGCATAGAAAGTTCACAGTATACTTCATGTCTTGCAAAGGTAGTTATTGAGTCATTAAATGAAATCATGCTTGCAACTGCTGCCTATTATGAAGAGGGACTACATGATGCCACTGTGGTACATGGTGAGTCACAAAGATACCAAACCGGTGCAGTTGAGGAAATACCCTCAATGTGCCCCAGGAAAAAAATATGTCACTGTGCTTCATACCCTGCGCCGGCATGAAAATAGGGCCCCTAGCTTTTTATTTTTTTGTCTTTTACTTCTAACTTTCCTTGACTGTCAATGCCAAAATGCCACCGACATGGCTGCAACGAGCTACAACAGAGGGGATGCAGGAACATAGATATAGTGACAAATGACAGCTGTAGGACCCACAGACGCGATTTCTTATTAAATCAGTGTCATTAGCTCATTATGTCGCTGCTCTGCGCTGCCCCATTCCATCCTGCCTGCATCATTTTTTATTCTCTCTATTCTGTTACTACTTTCATCACTAATGAGTGACTGTGGGCCGCAATCAGCAGCAGCTTGTGGGGGCGAAACGTATCCCATCTAAGACAGGAAGATGGACAGCGGCAGAGGAAACGATGATCAAGAGATGAGCAGAGGAAGTGTGAAAGGATGAGAGAAGTGATGGGAAAGATAGAGGGGAAAAGAAAGGGAAGGTACATGGAGAGGATGGAAGGAAGGAGGGATAATGCAGAGAAAACAGCATTAAGAAACAAAACAATTATAATGCTCCACTATAGGGAAAGGTTTCAGGTGTGCAATCCATCATCAAGCTCTCTCTTTCTCTTTCTCTCTCTTTCTCTCTCTCTCTCTCACACACACACACAAACAAACACACAGGCTCATACACTTTACTAGCTTCCTGCATATTAAAATGGATGTGCAAGGTCAATGTCAAAGGCATTTTTGAGGCTTTATTCTTGGGCATCTGTGTGAAGTGAGCTGGGAGGAAGCTCAAAAGGGTATGTGTGTGTGTGTGTGTGTGTGTGTGTGTGTGTGTGTGTGTTCACATTTGCATGCATCTGCCACCTTATATCCCTACTTTCCATTAAACTTATTGTCTATCTTGGCAATTTTGATCATCTTAAGCTATCATATCCCACATGCTTTATCTGCTCATGTCTCTTTAACATTTATCTGAAAAAACAGGCTCCAAATACTAATGGAATCAGGTGTCACTACGCCGTGGGAATATAGAAATCGCTTGTCGTTTTGATTGATCCACCCCTTTCTAAAATGGATGCCATAGAGCCCTGTGGGCCGTGCTTAGCTAGGAGAAGACGAAGAAATGACAACTGCTGCTGGAACTGTCACAGGAATAATGAAGGTGATGGAGGGGTAGAAATTTCAGACGTTCGCTCCCATGTTGTCCTACAGTAACATCAATGCTGGGGTAGCAACTTGCCCAAAGGAATAAAGTGAAGCTCATCAGTCATATATATCACACACACAAACACACTTTCACACACTGGCTTGTTATTAGCAGGTGCCATCAGTGTGGACTAATCATAGGTGTGCTGTTAAATTTCAGGCAGTTTAGGATCAGAAGAATGACTCTTGGTGCTTAGCTGCCATTTGCAAGTTGGTGGAAATATTCTGGCAGTATTTTTTATTATGCATTAATCAGTTCAGCCTATAAAAGTCACTTCTAAAACCCCATTTTAAACTTAATTTCTGTCCCAGTTCCGAAATTATCATTTATAAGCCGTGGCAGAAGAGGCACTCAGGTCATTTACTAGAGTTAAAATATCACCATGACAGAGTTCAACACATAATATTTTACTGAAGTAAAAGTATTTGTTATTTATTTACTTATTTGCTGTTTTGCAGAAAGTTAGATGATGTTTATTCCACTGTACACTAAATATCAAGCAAGAATTAGCAGGGGATTAGCATATTTTAGCATAATAATTGAAACAGGGGAAACAGCTAGCGTAAAAATATGTGTACCATGCCTCAAAATATTATTATCTTGTTTGTTTAATCCGTACACAAACAGAAGCTGGCCAAAAATAGTAAAACCACTCCCAGTAAAACCTCAGTGTGTCATTTTTACATCTTAGTTTTTGTACAGATTAAACAAATGACTAAAGGTTAGGGTTAGAGTTTAATCTTTGAATAGTGCCAGGCTAGTTATTTGCCCTTCTTTCCAGTCTTTATGCTAAACAGTCTCCCGGCTATAGCTGCAAATTTACCAATCAGATATGAGAGGATATTGATCATCTCATCTGAGTTGCTGCAGGAAAGTAAATAAGCATGTTTTCTGGTTGAGGTGGAAAAAAATGTAATATACTGTTGGGTAGTTTAATGTATAGCAATGCATCATTTTTTTTATTGGCTGATCATGTTGTATATGTAAAATCTTATTCTTGTTGTAAAAATATGTTATTCGGCAAAGCAAATAGTGTTTTTTTACGACTATTTATTTTGTACAAATATTTTAAAAATTATTTGTTTTTGGGAAGAAAAAGAAACATGTCAAATACCAGCACACAGGTCTGTTACATCACTATCTCAGTCTCTCTACTCTCCTCTGCTGTTACATCTATCAGCAGGTCTCAACAAGGGGAGTCACATCCACCTGCTACATGACGCACATTTCCTAATTTGGACATCACTCCCGGAGTTGTGGGGTGTTCCCCAGAGATAAAGCTGAGCTACTGACACATGCGAAGTGCTCCCAAGGGACTCTCCATAACCTGTTGTTCCCCTTCTCCTTTCCACAAAGTTAGGTTGTAAAAAATACATAGTAAATGAAAAGTGCAAAGCAAGAATCACCTTTGAAGTTCTTCCCTACATGTTACACACTGTGCTGTCTCAGTAGTCAGCGCAGTCGTCTATGATCTGGGAGACTTGAGTTTGAGACCTGGTGTAGAGACCTCCTTTATAAGATAGTTTATTCATAAACACGTATTTTAACACTTTAATATCCTAAAATTAAAAGTGTAATAAATACAAAAAATTGATTTTTACGCCTATTCCCACTTTTATTCAAATACAAATATAAATAATTTTTCTGCCTCAACAAATATAGATACAAATACAAATACTGGGCTCTCTGCACATTCCTAGTAGTAATTATAGATAGTTATGTAAATGTAGTGGATTAAAAATTACAATCTTACCCTCTTAATTGTACTGAAGTTAGGATAAAGATAGCAGATGAAATGGAAATGACTATATTATTAACCAATAACATATAACTAGCCAAATTTTGTGTCATTTCTTATTACAATATCACAATGTCACAAGTTACTCTATAAAGTTGTTTAAGCTAATGATATACATTATCCTATGTACTGTACATGTGTATTGTGGGGTGTCCTGACTCCTGCAACCACTGGTCCATGCTGTGGGTTGTAGTCAACTACTTGAGGACAATATGAATTTAGGATCATTATTTTTTCAAACTTAAAAGTCAACAGTCAAGAAACTCTACAGTGTACTTCAGGCCTGTGTGTATTTGCATTTGTGTGAGTATGTCTGCACAGATTGCTTGTTTATTTTCAAGGGAAGGAGAGCAGCCAAGGTCAGCCAATGATTATTGACAGAGATTATCATCTGAGAGATGATGGATGGCAGTGCTCTTTATGGATCAGTTCACTCCATCACACTCTTTTCCTTCCTTCTCAAGGGGTTCCAGCAGGAATTTTGCTAGTCAAGGTTTTAGTGGCTCATAAAGTCATATAGTTAATATTGTGTGTAATATTGGTGGTCTGATGGGTTGCGTTTGGGTCATTCATGGAGGTGAAAGTTGCATTGTTCTATTGTATTGTTCTATTTCCAAGAATGAGTGCAGACCACATGGATTAAACATCATATATCACAAACCTATTTCATTTATTTTTATTTGAACATACTATATACTATGTATATATGAGAAACAAGTCATGATATAATACCCAGAAGTCGCCTAAACCTCAACCTGTAATGATCTTGATGAAATTCCAGAAAGTACTCATACCACAAAGACAAAATAAGTTTTTTTTTGTGTTTTTTTGTCTTCCTAAGCAACCCATATGAGGTACAAATTAAGTGAAAGTTTTCTGATGTGTCACCTTGGTTTGGTAAATTTTTGTAACTAAAGCTGCTCGGTGAAGGTTAGGGAGAGATCATTTCCATAGTTAGACGAAATCAACAATGAATGTTTGTGGGAGATGAGATGCAGTTGTGGTCTCCAAATTCAAAGTCGGACGCTTTGTATTCACAATAATGACCTCCTCACTAAAGGTGTGTTCTGAGTGACTGCAAATTTTAGATGTGATGCAATCACATATAAAGTCAATGCAAATACAAAGATGACGCAGTATATGCACTAATTTGACCATTGTGGCTCAAATTTAGGTAAAGTCAATGCAGGACTCCAATTAATTAAAATTGAGGGTCAGTAAAAAAGGAAAAAAAGAAGGGTCTGTCTCTACTTCTGCCCTTTAGTCTGGATTTTTCTATCTTTTAAAGTTGTTATTTCTTGTCTTGTGCAGACTTTTTTGCAACCACGATGTAATTGCCTCTGGTAACAAAACTCTCTGCGTCCCTACTGTGACAAAGTTCTCTACCTTTGTCTGTCTTGTGCTCTTGGCAAGATGTAATTGGATTAGGGGAGGGTGAAGGAAAGCCTTGTGGTTTACGCTGGTCTTCTCGTAGCTGATAAACACAGGTGCCAAGGGAGAGGAAATTAACTTGTAGGGCAGATCATCCCTCTCTCCATCCATCTCTTTTTCTTCACACCTCCCTCTTTCCTCACTTTTTCCTGTGTGTTTTCGTAGTTTGACAGAGCCAGACTCGCTCATGGTGATTACAACTCATTAAACACACTTCACGGACTTGTCTGGCTGGAATAAACAATAGAGGACTTAATCCAAAACAGATTGACTTAATGCTGCCATATTTGAGGGGTCGGGGACAGAGAGGGAAAGTGAAGAGGAGGGACAGGGAGATGATGATGGAGTTAAATGTAAGTAAAGGAGAACATGGTTGGAGCGATGCAGATGCAGTAGGAGTAGAAGTGCTATGGAGGTAATTAGGCTTAGGCTATTTCTTCCAAGTGAATGTTGATCCAGCTGAGAAAATGAGTTACAATTGCCAACGTAGGTGTAATGAGTTTTTCTGTCTGACAGAGCTTTACATTTTGTGCTAAAAAAAATACCTGAGGTGATATTACCCTGTGTGGCAGCACGGTGCAGTTTGAGGTAATTACAATGCACATGTGTGGTTATGTTGTCAGGTGTAATACTAAAGCTGTAGTAATGTTAGAGCTCAGCACTTTGCCCAACTACAGTGGGAGCCGTTTAAGTTTTGCTTCATGAATTCCTTTTATGTAAGCTCCAAAGCTTGTGTTAAACATAATACAGTGGAACTAAATTACAAAACAAATTTCTCCAAGGTTAACTATAAAGCAATAAAAAGGCTATCTGGCTAGATAACATGAAACATATTTCAGTGAACTGTGAGTGTCCCAAACCATCAACTGGCAGCACAGGTTAAAAACACAGATGCTCCCTCTAACACAAGTAACGTTAGCATAGAAAATAAGACGGTAACGTTAGCATGACATTCCTGCTGTTTGACTGCTACTAGTATGAGGACTTTGTCAATGTTAAGGAAGAAATGCTGAATGTTGGAAGATGTGAACAGAAGCATCTCAGGCTTTGCCATGACCTCTTGGAGGTCTTAAGAGTGCCATGCTACTTCTTCCTTTGCTTCAGCCAAACATTAGTCATTATTTACAGAGCTATAAGAAGTTGCTTATCAGGAAAACGTAATCACAAGTCATTTTAAGTGTTTGAACAAAGGACAAATGTTGTTGTAAATCTGATGAGGACAATTGCCCTTTGCATGCACCAGAAACAGATTTTGAGGATTTCCTGCTAACAGACAAGGAGAAAATAGTGGTGGAGGTAATAATAGTAATAAATAATCAACACATTTTCATAGTATCTTTAGCTTTTATGCAGCTACTGACCTTTAGCTTTGCTTAGCATCATGGCATAAGGGAGAAAGCAATGACATAATAAACAGACCTACAGTATTTACCATCTGTAAGATGGTAATAATAAAATGATAGAAATGTTTCCTGGATAAAAGCATCTGAATTAATTTTATTCATTATTGTCATACAGCTATCTTTAATTAGCGGGTTACTGTGATGTTTTGAGCAGGAAATGAAAACAGCTACACCTGCTCATCATTGCCAACAAATAACTCAATTAATTACCGTTAATGAAATAATGAAGAGACTGAAGGATGGATTCAGCATCACAGTATTATATGGGATTTTATGAAGAAGTCATGTGGGTGGTATAAAAACATATAAGGCAGTAAAAGATGAATCAAATCAAAATCGTACAAGGAGCTACTGCACTATGCCACTGTTTTTTTTACCTGTTGTGTTATGTTTTATTATATTCATCCCAACCTTGAACCATGTTCAATTTGGTTGCTGGCATGTTGCACAAGTTTTCCATTTTGCTCTTCTTTGTCTCATGTTTTTCTCACCTATTTTCCAGCCTTATTATAAATTCTCACAGTTCTCTGCCTTTTTCTGAACACTGACAGTCAAGTACATTAAAATTCTTCAGATTAACTTCACGTGTCTCTCTTCTTTTGTCTCCTCAGCTCTACTCCTTCTGTATGACGTCACTAACAAGACATCCTTCGACAACATCAGAGTAAGGAAAGCTTGTCTGTCTGTCACTTCTCTGTGTCTCTGTCTCTCATTATTCACTTCTTTGATATGACTGACTGCTGTTCTGAAATATACAGTTTTATTCTCTGTTCCCTTCAAAGCACCTTCAAGACAAATTATGCTATTGGTCAATGATGCAAATTCATGTGTCAAATTTCATCAATGTTAAACTCCATGCAAAAAATTTGCACAATTTTTCACCCCTGTACTGATTGCATCAAAAGGAACTGATTATGTTTCTGTCAGTTTTAATGCTAATGTGACCAAACCTTTAAAAGAGGATAGAAATGGGCCATGCAGTTGTTAAGTCTTGATTAATTTATATATTTATGTGGCTAGCTTATGTTAATAAGATTCAGGAGTTGTGAGACCCTCATTTCTTTCTATGCACTACAACCAGTCTGAGTCTTAACTTCGGAGGGTTAGAGGCTATAAGATGCTCAGGATGCTCTGGAGAAACCTTGGAACAAACTGAAGGCTACTTGCTGACAAAGCCTGCTTGTACTATCCAGACTGTAAAGTTTAAATTACTTAAGTGGCTGTTGAGTGTTGCTGCCTGTTTGACGGTTCTCTAGATTTACTGTACTGTATGTCACAGTAGTCTGATTGTCACAATGATCCTTTGGACAGATGAGTATAACGTCAAATCTGCCGAATGCTTTCTTTTCATATAAACATATAATTTGCTAGTATGAGCCAATATGGGCTTCTTTGAGAACTTTGGCTTTCAACTGCACTGACTTTCTCAGCCAAAGTTCTCAAAGGAGCCCATATTGGCTCTTACTAGCAGCAGGGATTGGATGGTGAGGGGGATGAATGATAAGGGCAGTGAGAGAGGAGGACCACACTGGCAACAAATGAAGCAAGGTGACAAAACTGAAGAGTGCAGGGGTGCAGATTAGAGCTCACTTTTCCGCCAAATGGACACATCTCTCTGTAGTTGCAGCATGTCTCCTGTGAGCTCATTTCCTACTGTGATTTTCCAGCCATCTCCTGCCCCATTTGGCGCCACTCCCCTTGTCCCTTATAGATGCATTACTCTCCTTTGATTAATGCAGAGCAGAGTTAAGAGCAGAATATAGCCATTATGAAAGTGTATGTCTTACACATCAAGGAAAGAAATGGCTCCACAGCCATCTGGCAGGCCTGATGCACTTACATCTGGAGCCTGTGTGTATGTGTGTATGTGTGTGTGTGTGTGTGTGTGTGTGTGTGTGTGTGTGTGTGTGTGTGTGTGTATATGCCTGTAAGGGGGGTCTGTATGACCTGGATGGGCATCTGTGCTCATGCAGGTGTGTGTCCAGGTGCACAAATGCCTTCATTAACAGAGGATAAAGAGCCGTCCCTAGAGAGAAACAGACACAGAGTTTAGCGTCTCTCCAAACAGGTGGTTATCATCATTAGGAGAAGGAAAGATGATGTAAAGGGATAAACAGTTATTTTTTAAATTACACACCAACATCCAACAACCTGATCTGCTACTCAGCTTATATAACATGACATAAAAGGTATTCTTTGGACAGTTTATGAAAGCTATAGTACATTTGGTTTAAAGACAGAAGGTCTTAACTAGAGCTGTGCAGTTACCGCATTATTGCAGTAATGCAATCACATCACACCCACTGCAGAGTCAAGCGGATCACGACTTCAACGCTGAGTGAGTGGCTCAAGTGATGGGACATTAGTTATTTTCTCAGGCTTGACATAAAGAATGACATGCCTGCCAAATGCCGACCAATGTTCCTGCTGCAAAGTCAGCCTCTTAAGGACAACACTGGAATAAAGATAGACATTAAGACTATAGAGGCTATAAAGAATAAACTACTACAGGAATAAATGCATTTGAAAAGTTTATCGTATTGGTCTGAATATAAGAAGGTCATCTTATGTTAAGGGTCTAGACAATGTTCACAACATCAGATATTCTCTTTGAATGGATAAAGTAGCATTAATTTGTAGCATTAATGTTGCTAGGCTAGTGAGTGTCTTAAAGTCTGTGAATGTGTTAGTCATACATTCATGATGAGTGAAAACGAGTCCAAAGCGTCCTCCAACATCTCTACTACAGAAATGGAATGTGTCAAGCTGCCAAATACCACTGTGACAGATGATAAGGAGCTCAAAAAGACAAACAGACAGTCTTATAAATGCTAACTTCAGAAGAAAATAACTTTTGACTGCTTCCAAGAGCCTGGTAGGAGAGTGTGTGAGTATTAAAAAAGTATTTTTCCAAAAACAGGTTTTTATTTCATAACATCTGAGGTTTATTTTATTTATTTTTTTTACCATGACAATTTGAATGGGTTTGCTAATTTATGCAGTAAGGAAAAAATCAATACTGCAGCAGCTCTAGTCTTAGCTACATCATGTGTTTTGACAAACTATAACTTTTGCTGTATAAGTTTATCAAGGTAATGCTAATTAGTTGCATTAGATATAAAAAGATGATTTATAGTTGCAGGGTTACAGGGTTAACAGAGTAGTTACACACCTAGCCAAACAGTAGCTATGCTGTAGCTGACGTTTCCGGCCTCCCCCTCTCCTTTATATCTACAGTTTATATTAATCAGTCTTGATGTGTGACTTATAGATTACCAAAGATATTAACTATGCAAAACAGCATTACCATCATTTTTTTTTAAATGGCATTTGTAAGAGAAATGTAAATGACCATAAATACAAAACATATAATATTACAATCAACTTTTCAAAGTGTTATTAGTAAAGTATTTAGCAAAGATGATCTTTCATCCCTTAACCCAATGGGTGAAAACTCTTATTGTTTCAATAGAAAGCTACAAATTCTATACTCTTTATGAGTCATTTTTCCCACACAGTATAAGCAAATCTCTTTCATCTTTTGATATTTATGGTTAACCCTAACTGCATCCCTCCATTGAAACTAATACATTAGTGATGAATAAATTCTACCTGTATCATTGATAATAATAATAATATATAAATAACAGTATTATAACAGGATAAGTATCTCTGTGGTTTAATGAGACAGTTTTCAGTGCAGGTTTTCAGTTAGAAATGTGTTGACTTCAAGCTCATCAGGTTTACTTTCTCAGACTTTGTAAAGCTCCAGAAGACCTTATACAACTGTTTTAACAGACTAATTAGTACTAACCATAATTACTAAATTACAGTAACTTTGACATGTAAAATCAGTGGTTTGTCCCCTTGACCAACATAATTGTACACCAGTGTAGTTTTATAACATTTTGGTGAGACAACCACTCTTACCATGCCAGATTGTCAGTTTAGGGGTCAATGTGACACCTCTATTGGTCATGTGTGTTTATGCCATACAAATTCAATTTACCAATATTAAGCTCTGCTATGGAGAGAAGAATTTTGCCTCAGAAGATGAATCTTCTTTATCCCAACATGATTTTCCTCTAAATTATACAAACTAACACAAATCCATCTCCTCCTCCAGTGTCTCTTAGATCACGTGTTTCGTTATATGTAGTATTTATTATATTCTCTGTATGTATTAGCATACACCCAATTCCACAGAGGGATTTATGCTTGTATTAGGGGTCAGCCAGGTAGCAATTTAAGTTACACACATGGCAGCATTAGCATAAAAAGCAGCTCTGAGGCTCAGAGGCAGATGTAGATACAGAGGGTGGCTAGTGGACAGTCTCTGTGTGTGTCTGTGTGTGTGTGTGTGGTGAATATAATATGAGCTGTAATCCCTGCAGTGGAGTAATAGGGCACACCTGTTTAGCACAGTGCTGAACTACAACCTGTGAGAAGCACACACACAAAGGCAATTTGGGCTTGTTAATGTTAATCAATTCTAATTACAACAATTGAAGTGCAGATTGTGCAGGCCTATTATTAGCACCCACACCCTTTGGGCTTTTCCCCCTGAGGTGCAGATTTTTTTTCTGCATTCACCTGTTTTATACTTTTTTTTTTTTTTTTTTGTACGCAATCCAGCAGTGCACTATAATGAGTTACTGCCTTTTTTCAACTGTAGCCCACCCACCTGTTCAGAGTAGGTCAACAGTACAGCCATGATCCTGTCATTTTGTGACTTTGGTGTGTGAGGTAGGTGTTTTATTTTATTTTTATTTTATTTGTTTATTTGATAGGGACAGAGAACATTAATGAACATCAGTATACAATACAAGATGTAAACATGCCAGAGTTAGCAAAAAATGCTAATTTCCATCTGTAGTCCCTAGGCAAGTAACAGTCCCTAGGCAGGTAAAGTCACACATATGTCATGATTGATGATATGAAAGACCCCCCCCTCCCCTTTTCCAACACCTGTTTTTGGAAAAACACACTTTCACACTAGTATTGTTGAAAAAGTTTCCCTGAGATACAACTAATTCAAGGACAAGAGACATGAAACGTGAAATATTTCCTCCACGGCAGAATGTCGTGTCGTGTATGTTGTCTATCAGACACATACTCACACACTCTCCTGTCAGGCTCGTTTAAGCAGTCAAAATGATTATTTTTGTCTTTTGGAGCTGTAGCCTAATTCTTGGCTGTTAGACAGATGATTCAGGCCATGGTGCATTTGACGTCAGAACACACTTTTGACTCATTTTCACTCGTCATATATAATTTTATAGCTCCAAATACAGTGCAGCAGTGATTCTAGTGGCTGGACGAGCACATTGGCTCAGTCAAAGTTGAACAAAGGTTAACTCTGACCTGTATAACCACCGCAGTCTGCTGGACATCACACCGAAACAGGAAACAGATGCTTGAATTTGTCTGTCAGACGGGTTTTAATAGAAGTGAATGGGAATTGTAGCACATATTTGTTGACTGTAAACACCATTAACACCAGTACACTCTCCATTCAAAAAGGATGTCTGATCTTGTGAACAGCATGTCTAGTCCTCGACTATAAGAAGACTTTTCACTTTTTAAGATTATAGTCTTTCAGCTCATTGTTTTGGTTCAGTCTCGCCCCTGTCACAGCATTATTTTCATCTGCAGCAGGGAGCGTTTTGCTCTAATAAATCCACTGTACTCTGCCTGCCCAGCACCAAGGGACAGACAAAGTTAGCTGCTGCCTGGTGAACAGAGTGGAGCATTTATCAGTTAGGGTTAAAGCTTTTAATAACTGGTTACAAGTTAGGTAGTTATTGTGTTTCATGAATCAATGAATGTCAGTGCAATAATCAGTGCGTTAGAGCTTTAACCCAGATGAATGCATACATGTGGCACACACAGCTCTGATCTTTATACTGTACATGTGCATTGGAGGGTACTGCAGCACACTGTATCAGCACACACTGTTGTCTCCCACAGTGTGAATCCATTAGCAGCAGAGCCTCAGGGTGAAGGCTTGAGAGCATTTGGATGATAAAGAGATGGAGACAGTGTGTCCAGTGCTTTCTTACCGTCCATCTCTCACTCTCTTATACTGCCTCTCATGTTTTCTTTTCTTCTTTCACTCGTCTTTTCACTCTCTATACCATCTGTAACCATGACCACAGCCACTGCTGCTTTCTTTTTTTCTCCTGTTCTGTTTCTGTGCCTTTCTATTTCAGTATTCCAGCGTTTTTGTGCATTTCATTTCACGTTTCATTCTAACTTAACTCCAGGACATTTGCAGTTATCTTGATAAATATGCATTGTCATTGTGAAAGTAAGGATGAAACAAACATAATCAATGATTGTTTGAACGGAGAATGAAACTTGGAAGGACAACATACAAACAGTCAACACCATCTTCTTATTTTGTGCATGCATGTGTGTTTCTGTGCTTCTGCATAAATATATATGCATTTATATTTGTGTTTTTGTGTGTCTTGCACTGATAGTACGTGTGCTAAAATTGTGTTTTTTTATCAAACATCGGCAGAATTGTTTTTCCAACATTATAAAGAAAAGTACTCCGGAAAAAACTACATTAGAAGAATATCAGTTGGCGAGATACGTCAGCAATAACAAAGAAAAGGTATCTTTCTTAAGAAAAGTTTATCCTGATGTGGGCGACACACGTCAACTCACCGTCCATCCGCTGGTTCTTCATTTTCAGCCCCCGTCTCAATTCGCTCCAGTTACATCCCGTTCAATTTACAACATGGCTAACAGCAAAGAGAACAAATGTTCGTGATGTTCAGTACAACTGACAGTGAGCCTGCAATATATGAAGGGTCTGAATCTGACAAGTTCTACATCTCTGTCCCTTTTCATGCAACAGCAATGAGGAATGAAAACCTTCACATATGAACGCTGTATCTATAGAGCAGCACACGGTCAACATGTCAAGGCTACACCGCTTTCACGCATGACGCAAATACACACAAGCGCTTATACACAATTAAACACAAAGCAGGTGCACATGCTATACACACAAACAACTCAGAAACCTCTGTTATTAGTGTTGAGATGCGAGTTGCAATATCCTCTGTATAACTATATAATCTGTCATTTTGTTCATGTTTCTCATTGGTCAAGGTCATTTGTGCTTTACTGGTTGTCATGCCAACTGTTTCATTTTGGTTTTTTGTTTTGTTTTTTTGTTTTGTTTAGTTTCAATGCTGCAATCATTCTGCACGTCATTATCCCAGTTTTTGATTGGACTTTGATTATTACTCATTGTAGCATCCATAATGGTAGGTTTCAGAAGAATAAGAAGAATAAAGAAATTAAATAAAATAAAGAATATGCATAATCAGGTGCACTAGAAGCGCCCAAATCCTGGTGTGTCCCGATATGATCATGCTGCACAGTTTATATGCTAAACATCTACTGAATAATAACGGATAAATTAGCCAAATCACCACCAAATTAATGGACTTTTTAAACTGTTACTCATACTGTATCTGTTATTGCACGCTTGTAAATATAGTCGTAATGCTTCAGCAGCCTGACGCCTTTAAACCCTTGAATCCTTAACAACCTCATATCAAGGCCTTACAGCTGCTATAGTAGCACCATAACCCATGTTGACCAAAGACGCTGTTGGGTTGCACGTTGGCGCTCACCCCGCACACCATACACACACACACACACACACGAATATATCAACAAGCACGCACACACGCAGACAGATTTTATTGGTATTGACCAGCGTGCTTGTGCACAGAGGCCACAGAAGAATCATTAAATCACTGAAAGCCTCCTCACAGCACGGAGGCTTTGTTGTTTAAAAGATTCTCACAACAGTAAAGTAAAAATCAATCTGACGTAGACTCGGTGTCAGCGAGCCTGCAAAATGTTTGAGGAGGAGAAAGAAATGGAGCAGACTTTGTGTTCATCAGACAGTGTGTTGGTGCAAATATGATCACTGGAGTGTCTTTTCACATCTTCTTCCTTCTTTAATAAAAAATGATTGTATTTTTTTCAAGTCCATCTTAATACGATACTCACATGTCCATATGTACGATTAAATATTTGTATGTTGTTTTATCACCCCTTCTATCTACACTGGCCATGCAGTGATCCCTTCATGGCATGACTAGGCTGTAAAAGTTAGAGCGATCGTTTTTCTAGATTTGGTGACCTTTTAAATGGATTTTTCTCTTAAAAAAAGAGTTTGTAGCAACTTTTTGGGCAGACGCTCTTATAGAAGATAGTTGCCAATATTCCTCAGTGATATGAACTCATCCTTGCTCATTGAGGCGGCAGGTTCCCGGACTGACTGTGCTCAGTGAGCGCAGGACAGCCGAACATTCAGTTGACCTCACAGCAGCCAACCAGAAAGGTGGAAGAGATCGATTCCAGTGTTCCATAACAAAGATGAAAGGTTTTTAGATTTATATAGATGAGATGACAGCCGCTTGAATGATAATATACAATAAAACTAGTTACTTGTTTTCAAGTTACTAGTTTTGATTGAAAACTTTTGTGTTTTTGGATAAGTCTACAATGCTGTGAAAGGAGTATTTTAAGGCTGTATTAAAAACTTTCCCCAACACTTTTGTGGTTGCTTTTAGCCTGTTTGGAAAGCCTGATTTCCACTTTTTTGTGTCCTGCTTTCATCCAGTTTAAAGTGGATGTGAATACCTGAGAGAGTGCGTTGTGTTGTTTGGGTCCTTATAGGCCACAGGATAGCGCAATTTCTTCAGCAGAGAGACAGCCGGTTTGTATGGGTGAGTGTGGCAGGCTGCTTGGACGTTTGACACAGTCACACTTCCTGCCTTCTGGTTAAACTACATGGCACGTTTTAATTGTAGTCTTGTCTCCCTTTCTATCACACGGCACTAAAGTTGAGAAAAAGGTTGAGTAACAAGTCTGTGACGTGACAAATCTAAACAGTGATGAATTAACTTTTATTGAAAAAAATATTAGGAAAAGATGACTTTATTGAATTCTGTGGAGAACTCACCAAAGTAGAGCTCTGGCAGGGACTTTGCTGTTTTTAGTGATTGAAATACTGCGGCAGGTGCTGTATATGGATCTCAAGTGCCCAAAACCTTTAGTTTGTTCACATATCTTTGATTTTGAGAGGTGATCTAAATATTCATGGCTTGAAACAGATGGAAAATTGACAGGTCTGTGCTGCAGTTCTATGGAGTGTCCACTGTTGGCCGCTATGTTGGAACAGTGTTTTGCCCTCCAGGTCTCCACGTCAGTGACATGACTGAATACTATGAATACTGGTGTTGTTAGCTAGCTAGGACTAATGCATGTACTGTTTACTGCGCTGGCCATTTGTGTCAAATAAACAAAGACTGCAAAAACTCTCAAACAATCAAATGTGTACAAACAAACATAAAGAGAAGAATCCCTCTGCAGTCAGCCTGAGCACATCTGAGTGTTGAGCCAGTTCCTGCAACAAACCTACAAGTGACTATGAGGACATATCCCTCCACCACAGTATAACAAGAATAACCAAAGAGGAAATTTTGCATTAATAAAAGTGTAAGTTTGAAGATAATTTGATACTTGAACCACTTGATTTGGTTAACTCAGACTGCTGGAGGCTCATATTTACTTTGGATGATCTTTGTATTCATTTTTGCACAGGTTTGTGCGACTGTGGACTTTGTCCTTCATCTTTTATAGTGTAGTTGCCAGGGCCAGGATAGATGGCAAGAATAATTATAGCGACCAATAGCAGTTGAAGTGTACATATGGGCATGTGAGTATTGTATGAAGATAGATATCTATCATATGAATGTTCATTAATATGAATCATCAGGGAAGTAAATATGAGTCACTTAAAACAAATGGGGAACTGTCTTTTGAAAAAAAAAAAAAAAAAAATTCTGGTTTTGCAATCATTTTCCAGCACAGCCACTCCTGTACCAACATAGATGTTGCTGAATCTGAGTGCTGGTTTGCCTAATTGAGCAGCAGGGACACCAAAAAGCTTTTTCAGTGAACAAAA
Organism: Thunnus thynnus; assembly: GCF_963924715.1. NCBI lineage: Eukaryota > Metazoa > Chordata > Actinopteri > Scombriformes > Scombridae > Thunnus > Thunnus thynnus. The sequence continues at coordinate 21,593,567 of NC_089536.1, forward strand.
AGAACATTGTTGATAGGTAGAAGAGGGTGGGTTTTTGAGGTCCTTTCTTTTGCCAAGCAGTTAATGTAAAACCACTCTACAGCTCTCTGCCTCTCCACTCTGCTCTCTGTTTATAGCATCCAATCAAATCATGTTTGTCCTTCTCTCTCCCTCCTCTCTCCGCCTGTCTGTCTTTTCTACACACAAAGTCACAAGCGTATTTGTTGATTTTCTCCATTTACCCTCCTAGCCCTCACACTTTCTCTTACTTCTTCCTCTGTTTATTTTACAGGCTTTCTCCCTTCTGTCAAGACTGCAGCTTTCTAAAACCAAAATAGATTTTCACCCTCCTCTCTAATGCTATCATTTGGCATTTCTTTTTCAATTTTTGGCAACTCATTAAAAAACATTCCACCTGTCACCATAGTGTATTAAACAGAAGTGGGAAAAAAACTAGTTGAAAACACCCAACGTCTGTCCCATGAATATGTAAAAGACAAGGAGCAGGAGATTAAGATGTGAAAGACTTGAGGTAGTTGGATGCTAATTGGTTATTCAGCCTTTCTGGGGGTTTGACAGAAACTTTAAGGCTCCATCTGCAGTTGGCTCATGTAGGACTTTGGAGAGTTCCATATTTATTGTTCAGAGAAATATGAAGTTGAAGCAGCACCCAGGTGGAAAATTTAACATCGGACCAGTCGCGCCCAATTTTTCAGGGGGAAACGTCCACCTAAACTCCTCAGATACAATCTGGAAGATGAACTGAGCTCCAGGTTGCTGAACTTTACCTGATTTTTTCTGGTTAGTCCTTGAAATTGAGCAATATCTACCTCTCTAAACCTGGCTTCATTTGGATGAGAGTATTCTGTTATTTTTATGTTGCTTTGGGCATTTATGTTGAACTAGAAAAGTTTAAGGCAGATTGAGATTTGCTTGGAACAGTATTATTTTTTGGGCTCCTACACCATAACCTAACAGAACACAGCTATATTTTTAAGTGTTTTGAATTATAAAAGAGTTTAGCTGCACTTGCTTAAAGACATATTCATATACTCTGCTTGGAGTAATACTCTGACATGGTTTTTCTACAAATAAATTGAATTACCTTATACCGCCATTGAACAATCCAGAATCTATTAATATGTAATATGTATCTGTTAATATTTTAGTTTAAAAAGTTTAACTGCTGGACACAAGATGTCTTCAACCTCCATAAAAAGTCACTTCTCAGTGTTTGTGCGCTGGAGGCTTCAAGTTTCCATATCACGTTTGTGTAAGTTGCACACTGGACCACGACCGGCTCCAAACCAGTTGCGATGTCACAAATCATGCTTGAGGGTACACGCCTTAAACTCAGATTTAAGATGAGCAAAGAGAAACTTTCTTCATTCAGCAGATTAATTTGAAAACAATTTGCTCTGCAGATACACATTTCTGCACAATGAAGCTGTGAACATCCAACTGAAGTAGCAATAAGCAATAAACATTTTGTGGAGCAAGACTTTAATATTATAATTATGCAATTTGAATGTGTAAATTTGAATGTTTCAAGTCATAGCCTGGATGTTTCATAGTGAAGATGTTTGGAGCTTCTCTGGAGTGATATTTATTTATATGTAGTGCCTTCAGTCACTCATACAGGTGACAACATGTACTTGAATATTGCTTGAAGTAGAAATCTGAAGCACACTGGAGAAGTATGATAGATAAATATTTTCTGTAGAGAGGTGTAACTGGACATTTGTGCACTGAAATCACCATAATGGACCCAAACAGAGAAATATCTTATATGTTGAGTACTTTGTTTTGAAGCTGATACTAACATTAAATCTGGAAGACAAATGGAGTGCTCTGTCTTCATTGCTGCTGAACTTTTCTTTTATTTTTCAGGATTTCATTATTGTTGCTGTCAGACCTGTAACACACGCAAATTCACACTGAATTAAACACACACTTGCATGCACACTCTCTAACGAACTCCGACATGCACATTTTTACACAGAGCTACACAGATACAAACACACACATACACATGAACACTACCCCCCCTACACACACAGTGGAAGTGCAGCAGGCTAATAAGTGTCAAGATTGTTCTGCCTCCTCTCACCCTCTGCTCTTCTCTCCTCACTCTGAGGGATGAAAAGATCTCTTCCTCTCTGCCTTTTCATCTTTCTCTTCTCGTACCTCCTCAGAGGCGGAGGACTGAGTGCATCCAACCGTCTCATTTAGACTCCTGAGACTTTCCCCCCCCCTATTTTTCCCCTTCAACTTTCAGTTTCTAATCACTCAGTTTGAGTGAAAAGTTACATCTGAGGTTTATTCACACCAAACGTGTTTGGAGCGTATTCTCCCAAACCCTTGAGTGTTTGATCCTTCAACTCAGTTTGTTTGGCATGGTGAGGATAATGTCTTTTGAGCTGCACCAAAGAAAACCATCGAGACATGTAAAAGTGGTTTGGTTTTTGTTGTAGAGATGCACTCAAAACAACACTCAGAACACCTGACCTGTGTGGAAGTGGTTTAGGTTATTCTTCCATGTTTTAAGTAACATTAGGCTTTAACTTATTGTAAATGATGCATACTATCACTGGAGATACACCAACGTTGTTTTTGCACTTGTGCAAATTGTCTTTATATCGTTCTAAACAGTTCATAATGTTGCAGTTTTGTAATAAAAGTAACTAAGAAGTCAATTTGCAGTGAATCAGTCACGTCCTGCCGTCAGCTTATCTACTTAATGAGGTCAGTATCGGCACAGATACAGATAATCTATTGAGTTATGTGAGGGCCATAGCATAAAAAATAGGCACATGCTCCTGACATATCTTTGTCAATTTGGTGTGTCAGTTGGTCTTAAATATTAGTACCCATGATCCTCTTCAGCCGTTGCTATAATTAGCTGTGAAATCTGAAAGGGAGCAGACACTGGTGGCATATGACGTGCATAAGAACATCTGTGCCTATTGTGTTCTTTATACATCCACATACTGCCCACATTAAGATGCATGTTATTGAGGGCTGACGTGTATCACAGTGTAAAGATATTCTGTACAACTGTCCTATTTCCCAGTGTTGACGTGGATAAACCCATATCTTCCATATATGGGCCGATGATGAACTATCTCCATTCACTCTCCTCTCTAGGTTCATAAAATTTAAAGGACAAGCCGCATTCATTCTTGAGTGTGTCCCTCTCTCTTCTTCTTCTACTCACAATAAGATGAATAAACTTGAAATAATAAGTGTCTAAAATAGTTAGAAAATGTCTGTGAGAATGTGTAAAAAAAAATACATATCTCTACTTGTCTCAGAATGATTTAATTAGTTTGATATCATGGAAATTCATATTATTTCATATTCATATTATTTCATACAATTCATATTGCATTTGATTTATTTGATATTAACCAGTGTAAGTGTATTATTAAGCTATGGTTTGATTGCTAGGATAATGCTTCCTTAACAGGTTTAATTACAGATTAAAAAATGAAGGTTTATTGATTTTATTCTATATTTTATTTGGTTAATCAATATTACAATTTGTGTTTTCTCACTGGTTCTGATGATATATTGATGATAGAAATGAGTGAGTACTCAATTTGTGGAATCTTCAGATATTCGATGGGAATAAAATGATCTGCCTTTCATTTGAAGGTCAGTTTTTCTCTCCACACAGAAGAATTAATTAGTAGTCAATGTGGTCCTTCAAAAGAGTGCCAAGGATCTTTTCTTCTTTCAGAACACGCATCCTAGACTAAAAGTTTACAACTCTCTGTCTGGATTGTCTTCTGCTTTTTGGGCTTTTTTTTTGCTTGCTTACTGACCGCTGCTGTGGTGTCCTCTGTGTTTCTCTCGGCCTTGCCAGACATTATGGCCTGTGTTGCATTTCAGTTGTTGTTCTTTCTCATTTTTCTTCTGAGGGCTGAAAGCCATAGACAGAGACTCAACTAAGAAGCAAATGACTGCAAAGATGCCTAAACCACAAGCCAAGCCACGCCTGTTTCTATTTGAATAATCTATTATTTTTGTAATCTCCTATTTTCATCATGTAGATAAACTATTTAAAGACTTTTCCAAGGACACTTTTGATTAGTTTCGAGCTCCATGCATCCAACTCTGCAGCCTGCCACTGAACGCATCAAGACTGGGACACACCTTCCTGCTGTGTGACTTCTACCTCAGCCAGGCTGAGACTGGATTCACCCTCCTGAGAAGCACTGAACCAAAGCTGTTTCACTGAATCTGCTGCAGTTCTCATCTGGTTGTCACCCCCCCCTCGAAGATCACACAGTCTGCACTGCCATGATGCACTCTCCGGGGAGTTTGCCTCATCATCAGTCCTTCATCACCATGAGGCAGTAGGAAAACCATCTGCCATGCTTCTGTCTGAGAGATGATGCAAGACCTATCTAAAATTACATTTTTATTGGCTAACATTCATTCATAAATTCATTCAGTCTGTCAACAGTAATATGTAGATGTAATTTACCCATTAATTCATGCATGCATTCATTCATTCTAATTTCATATATGCTATGTATAGTGTTTCCCATTCAGCTAGTTCAAAACATATCTTTATTTATCGCCAAGTCATTGTATTTGAGTAGTCCTTTACAACAGAGATGGAGGTCCCTGTACTCATAATTTTAAGACTTTCAGATATAAGACTGATTAATTTGATTTAATTATTTTCCTCCTATTTACAATTACAATTCACAGTTCCATTTAGCAGATGCTTTTATCCAAAGCGACGTACATCTGAGAGTTGATACAACACAAACAAGAGTCGGATCAGATTAAGAGGGTCTCTACGGATCAGATGGAGTTTGTTAAATCGTTCCACCACCGGGGAACTGCAGAAAAAAAAAGTCTGGCTAGTGACTCAGGGCCCTGTTGTGGTGGTTGTGATACCAGGAGCCTTTCATTGGTAGAGAGTAGTGAGCAGGAGCGAGCGTAGACCTGAATGAGGGAGTTCAGGTAGGCGGGAGCTGTTTTAGTTGCTGTTTTGTAAGCGAATGTCAAGGTTTTGAATTTGATGCTGGCAGCAACTGTTAGCCAGTGGAGGGATATGAACAGCGGGGTGACATCTGCTCAATTAATTAAGGGAGGTGGTGCCCCATATAATTAACATCATGCTTAATGTTAATTTCCAAGTATAGTAATACTTGGAAATAGTAATATTTGCTCCCTTGGCATATTCCATTGTAGCACTTTATCTGATGCACTTTAAAATGCAGCCAGTATGTGTTGCACTTGAGCTCATCATCAAAATAGATGATGTTCACCTTAGTCACAATCTATGTTCATTGTTTATGTAGTTACCTTTATCAAGTTTAAAAACCTGTAGATGTTTTTATTATTTATTAAGGTTTCCATTTAGAATTACAATTAGTGTTCAAAAATCAAAATCAACTTGAATTCATGCCAACACAATTTTTCCCACATTATTTGTATTTCAGAAAATGAAAAACTATGAATCGAGGAGGAGATGTCAAATGTAGCTGCTTCCGATTTGCATGCACAGGATGTAATAGAGCGCGCGTGGGGTCTCTGCATGTGTTAATGTGTATGCATGACGATGTGCAGTCCCACCATTCACCTGCCTGCAGCGTTGCTTCCAGACTACACTGCAGATCTCTCTCCGCTGTGCTTGACTCCCAGCAGCTCTCTGCTCATCTCAGCGGACCAAACCCAGTTTTCAATTTCACAAAACTGACTCCATCTAAACTTCTCTGTGTGCGTCTTTTTACCTTTCACTTAATATTACCATATGTTTCACTGTGAAATATCCATATCCATATCTGTGACACACACATGCACACGCACAAACACACACACACAGGTTTAATTAAGTTACTTTTGGGGTATTTACATAGACTTCATTTTTTTGTCCCCTGTTGCACAAGACGTCCCCAATCAACTGGTCTTAAGTCTGGTGTGTGTCCCTGAAAGTGACTTAAGTCAGAACACACGCACACACAAACACACACAACCATGCAAACAACTACATACACATATCCTCTATCTTTAGCAATCTTTATCATGAGGGCTTTTGTTTCGGTAAACACTCAGAGAAAAGTTTGGAAAGGCTTGAAAGGGTGGAATCAAATTCTTCGACATGCTAGAATAAATGAAAAAAGCCATCATATATCAAGAACAGCCAATTATTTTACAGTTCAGCTGTCAGCCTTTCAAGCTTTTTGACCAGGAAAATGGAGACTATTATGTGACCATTTACGACATGACATGCAGTAGAGTTATGACTATAATACAGTAATGTGGGTTTTATTGAAGACCTACAACTTTGCACTTCTTGTACTTGTGCAATTAACATATTTAGGGTCCCCTAAATTATGCAGCAGTTAATTGAGAGTAAATAATTATTACCACATGAAGAGTGTTTGCATTTTCCATAAATTTTTAGTCACATAATTAGCACTAAACTGTAGTGTCCTTTCTATAAACCTTTTTTGTCAATTTCTCTCAACGCTCAATTCTGTCCAAACCTACTGTATAACTCCAAGTGGTACTGGTGGTAGTGGTGGCAACTGGTTTATAATGTGAATGCATGCTGTTTTCCCAGTGATTTCCCAGTAGCCATCTGTTCCTTTGTGATTAGACATTCTATAAACTTTAAGCTTTTTGTTGTCATGAGTCTATTTCTCTGTTTATTTAACCAGTCTCCAGATAAGCAGCAAGATTCTCAGCACTTTGCACCTGTGTCTACATACTATTACGGTCACAGTGGAGCCACAAGCGAGTTAGTTTTTGCTGCTGCTCATTGTGAGTGTGTGTTTGTGCGTCTGTCAGGCCAACACACTAAAGTTTACTCAAGTATTGTGTACAGTAAAGCCTGCCAAGTCTGAACTGAAGCATAGCAGCCGAAATTCATCTGGTGGCACAGTGTCAGAGACATCAGATTATGGGAAATGCTGATAAAAACAGACACAACAGCATGAATTTCGGAAAGAAATGTATTAAAAAGTAAATCTTATTCCAACACTGACATGGCTCGAATAAGTGTAGAGCAGTGATTCCATTTTTTTTTAACCTATTTATCTTTAAAAAAAAAAGACTTCATTAATTAACTGATAAACATACATGACATACCATTCATGTTAACATAAGCCACAGTAATGCATTACAAATGAACCAGCAATGTCACATGCACATGCTGCATGTGCACCTTAGATTCTTGGTATCCAGAAAATGAACAACTGCATCAGTTGCCGTCAATATACTTTCTGTTGATCAACTAATCCATTAATCAACTAATTTTAGTATTTTTTTCTGAATGTATGCGTTCATATTTAAACATTTTAACACAAAAAGTCATAACTGTTATCATAAGTAACGTGCTATCAAAAAAACAGGCAATTTTCATAAACTTTACAAGCAAATATACAACAATAACTTTAAGGGGAATTTAGTGATTTATGAGCTCTATTGGGAACCTGCAGGACTGAAACATCTGCAGGGTTTGTTTTCTGTTACACAGTCCTGCCACATCCTATGAAAGCACACTTGCTTGTAACCAACACAAGCAACAAAGTCACATTTCCACAACTGAGAAAAGCAAGCTAGACATTTACAGCAGAGATCCAACAAAACTGTCTAGTAAAGAGGTCAAACAAAACAGTTAAAATACTGGATATGTTTTGTTAGGTGGACCTGGAAACGTGTTTTAAACTGTAGAATCTCAGCCCCTTGAGTGAGGAAAAATGCATCCCATCCTCGGAGACATACAGTACATGTATTGTAATCTGTTCATTGCTCAGTCCCCCCTATAATTAATGGTGTTGGAGTTGGAAGGAGTCTCAATTTCTTGTCTCTTTGAGTCCTCAGCCAGGAAGCGTGGAGTGGTCCTCTCCCTGTCATAGCTGGTATCCAGACGCAATCCTGTTGAAACACAGTAAATGTTGTTACTATTGACTGTGCAAAGCCCTGCCTCTCCTCTCAGTGCATCACATAGGAAATAAATCAAAAGCTAATCAAGGAGAAAGGCACTAAAGCATCTGCAATTTTGGACCCTAACAAATCTTCACACAAAACATTCATTTTTATTGTATGAATTTACTGCACTGCTGCAGTACTCTTTTTAAATTGTTATTTAGTGTAGGAGGCCAGTATCATTTCTGAGTTTTGTAGCTTTGGGTGATAATATAACATCACTGACAGTTCACTAAGCACTGCCTCTGTTGGTTATTGTTGATATGCTATGCTATGTTGTTAATATTTTTAAACTGTATATTTTCACTTTTTAGGTTACAAGGGAAAAAGTTTTTATGATTAACTCATGAGATAGATAACATAACACTAGATTATCTGGGGTAACGTTGGTTGAAGTTGCTGAAATGTAAACTCTTCCAAATCCAATAAAAAACAGGATGAAGCTGGAGCTTCTGATGTTAGCCTAAATTCTGTTAGCCTCCAGGACTGGGTTCCACAAATACAATGTGCTAGCCGTGAATGGACTGACTGTAACCACACAAACTAATGTAGTTAGTCAATGATATGCTATTTGATAGTGGAAGTGATTCTAGGTTAGCTGCTACTGTAGGTAATAAGCTAGTTAGCCATACATGCTAACAGTTGCAGCTTAGGTTAGAGCAGACAAACATAGTTGAATCAATTGCTTACATTTTTACTCGTGTGTTTTTGGTTTTGGGTGAAAAAAGAAACCTTCCAAACTCTTTAAATGCTGAGTGTCAGGCCTGCTGGACAGGCCTGTCATGTCCAGTTAGTATGTCTTGTTAAGCTATCATTAGATGGTGGAGGGTTTAACGAAAGATCAGTACTTCCTGTAAAGGTGATTATTGGTAGTTGAACCTCTTTGCATGAGTGCTTACCAGTTTTTGTAGCATGCAGGCTGTGATGGTCCTCGGTCTGGTGTGAATGTTTAGGTTCTGGCTGTATCTCACTGGTGTAAATGTATTCCTCTTGGTTAGTTTTAGCTGTGACAGGCCATCGGCGTTGGCGTTGGCGTGAATGAGCAATCAGTTGTGCTATTTGTCTTGCCATAGCAGTTTTTTCTGCAACAGGTGGTGGTGTTTTGCATGGCTGAGTGGTCACCTTCTCCTCTTTTTGCTCCTCCTCATCATTCCCTTCATTGAAGACGTCGTCAGACTCATCCACATAGGTGACAGAGCGGAGGTGCACGTTGCAGAGCTCCTCCAGTGTCACCACTGGCACAGGGTTCACCAGGGATCTGAGAAAGGCTGATGACTCGGAGTGGCGGCGACGGGATGGTTTTGGTTTGAGGGCGGGTTTGGGTTTAGTAGTGGGGTCAAGTTGAGGGTCAGGACTAGATTTGTCGGGAAGGATGATTGGAAGAGAGATCTGCAGAGACAGCCTTTTCGCGCGAGCCTGGCGGGAGGTGGAGCTGTTCTTGGGACGCAACTTCCAGCCTAGAGGGTCGGGGCCGGTTATGTCAGATGTCTTGACGGGAGGAGGAGAGGAGCAGGAAGAGATGGAGGATGAAGAGGAGGACGAGTGAATTGGGGACCTTAAGATCTCAGGGGGGGGGCAGGAGTGGCGTTTGGATGAAGAACGGGATGCGGTGTGGGGTCTGAGGAGGGATACTCCACGCTGAGGAGGCAGTGGTTCCTTCACGGTCTTCTTCACAGTAATGGCGGGGGAGGTCCCACACTGGCAAAAATCAGCTGACCAGCGCCGCTGATGAGAACGTGGGGTCAGGCTGGAGGCGGAGGTTATTAAGAGAGGGTGTTCTTTGAGCTCCTGGCTGAGTGTTCTAACATGTCCTGGACCTTGTCTTTTATTAAAGTCTCCGTTCTGTGTTGTGTGGCTAACATGGTTTGCATTAGACACTTTTTTACTCATCTGGCTACACTTATCATTGCTTCCACTGGCACGGGCTGCACAGGCTGTGCCATTAGCAGCAGTCGAACCTTTATTCATCTTAATCGGAGGGTCAGACTTCAGTATTTTTCCGTTTTTGTGTTGGTAAACAACCCTGTGAAGAGAATCATGAAAAAGTTAGAGGACATAGGAGGGGGTCAGGATATTTACAATTTGAAAACAGGAACAAGAGACTTGACTCATCTCTACTTCTCAGATAAAGTTTCACAACTCGATTACACTACACATTTAACTGTTTCTATAACAACGCCCATCAGTCGTGTGTATTTCTAAAAGGAAGTTGTTGATCAACTGAGAAGCACCAGTTTAGAAAGAAAGTTGTGACATTTAAAAAGAAAATGATGACACTTATATTAAAATAAATATTTAATGGTATACTCTCTTTAACATCATCCAACAACAGCTTAAATTATACAATTTAAGAAGCTGGTTTGAGCTGATCACGTCACTATTGCACATGTAAATACTAACAATGTATATTAATGAAATGATCTGAAAACAGTTTTTAACTTAATATCTAACAACCTGAAAACCTCAAATTATTATAACAGAAACATGAAAATAACTTTTTTATGGTTGTAATCTGCAGTCTTTTTGTAATGTTTTCAGTATGAGATGTGAATGTGAAATGTGAAACGCTGTTTACCTGCAGCTCTGTGTTGATCTCAGTCCTCATTCAGTCTGGACTAATCTCTCTCATCTCTTTCTTAATATCTCTCAGTGTACCTCCACCCTGCGACCCACCCGGACTTTTCAGGGTTTCAGGGCGTTATTTTTCAGGAAGCTGTGGTTGCATCTTCCTCAAAATAACAGCTTGCACAAAATAACGCCCTGAAACCCACAGAGTCCCCCATTTCACACAAACAGTCACACATGCACATACACACCAGCCAGAGTCGATTTACAGCTGTTTGTGTAACAGCATGAAGTGAAAACATCAAAGCAAGGTCAAAGACATTTAAACTGATAAATCATAAATGTACAAATATGCTAGCAGACCCTTTACCTCACTTTTCTCTTACTAATTTTTAGTAATTATCTACAACTTTTTCAACAAATGTCAGATTTTATAATCTGTATTAGAGCAATTTACCCAGATTACAAAAACACTGTTCCCCTCAATACCCCTGTTTTCTACCAAAGAACCAGTAAAAGTGTTCACAGTGAGTTCTGAGTAAACTGGTCTCTAGAATGAGTAACTTTTCAATGCTTTGAGAGCCTCAAATGAAATTCCATTATTTTCCATTGTCTTTGTGGGATAACCAAAGTCTCATGACTTCGGATGCTTGACTGGGAGCAATACTGATGCTTTGTATTTGGACTGCCTCCTCTGCATGGTGCTTTAAATGAAGTGCTTCCTATTTACCGACTAACAGTGTGGCCAATTAAAGGCATTTGTTTTCAAGCATGTCATAATTAACCATTTTCTGCTTCACAAACTCAGCTGCAGCTGCAGGGGGAAACATTTTTAGCCATGCTAATGGCGGCTCTAGGACTGGCAAAGTCAGTCTGTGCACCTCTTTGGGCCAGACTGAAATATCTCAACAACTATCAAATGGATTTCCATGAAATTTTGTACAGACATTCATGGTCCCCATGAGGGGACCAGCAATGGTCCCCCCAGAGGGTGAATCCTAATGAGATTGGTGATCCCCTGTCTTTCCTTAAGCACCACCAACAGGTCAAAGTTTTCCCCTATCCAGTGATCTCAATATTGTATTGTAATTGTAATGTATTCTCCTGTAGAGCCACCATGAGGTGCACATTTGTGGTTTTGTGTGAAATATCTCTACAACTATGGAGTGAATGGTCATGAAAGTAGGTACAGATATTCATGTCCCCATCAGAATTCATTTTAATATGTTTGGTGATCCACTGACATTTCACATATGTCATCATTGGGTCTAAATTGCAATTTGTTTAATACTTCACTTTATGACCAAATACCTGCAGAAATAATAAAATTCCCATCAGCCTCAGCTGATTGTACCAACAATTATCTGATTACATTTTTGCATAAACAAAAATGTATGTCGTCAAAAAGATTACATCATCACATCATTGACAACATGGCTATTGGTTGTCTTTTTGAAGGGCAGTTGCATAGTTTTTCACTTCTGCTTACCACACATAAAAACACAAACTTTATCTCATAAAGCAAAAAAAGAATCTCACAGTTTTCAGTACTCCTGGTGACGTCAATTCTTCAGTGTAGGGATACATCTGGCAGCTTATTCCAACCAGTGGAGGTAATGTCAAGTTTTTTTGACTTCAAGTGAGATAAATTGTGACTACGACACTGATCGCTTATCTCTTTTGAAGAGACTCACAAAGTTCAGGAAGCTGTGGCGACTACGCAAATTAGGTTGCGACATTATTGGGTGACTTTGGTGGCCGTTGTGAACACTGTCTATAATTGGTTTGATTGAAGTGTTATTTCTTTCTGGCGTTGAAGTTGTTTGCATCTCCTCTGACAGCTAAAAATAAACAGTTGAGCAAAACTGATCACGTGATTCCAGAGCAGTCCCTGGTACAAAACACAGTGGATGAGCGCAAAGTCAAAGTGTCAATCCGAAAGCTGTTCCAAAGCTGTAAATCTGACATGTCACAAGCTATCACATGTAGACCTACACATACACGTGCACTCCTCCCATACTCCCACATCAACTGTATGAACTCTCACGCTCAGCGAGCCCTTTGAAGTTTGATCACTTTCAGTTCAGAAGCTGCGTTCCTTCTCTCACTTCCTTGTAATCCACCCACAGGCCGCTGAAATCTTTCAAGGCTATGTGAGTAATTGGCAGGTTGGTATGTTGTTGAGAGTCAGGGCTGCTAGGTGAGGGCTTGGTACATTAATCTCTGTAATGAAGTGATGTAAACCCCCAGAGAGGGAGCGCAGAATACTGTAAACCTGCAGACGATGGGAGGGATTACCACTGATCTGAGTGGTATTGGGCTGATGATACACACAGACAGTGAGATGGAAGGAGGCGGGAACAGACGAGGGAGAGGAAATGTGTGTGTACATGTGTGTGTGCTATATGTTTGTGTGTGTGCGTGTGAGAGAGAGACTTGACCTTTTTCTCGCCGTTTCATTCGATAGCAAAGAAATATATTTGCCTCTGCTCCCTACCAGTCAGAAGCGATCAATATGTGCTTATTGATGCTTGAAATGTTAACAGCAGGCTATCTCCACTTATGTTATGTTTGGGGTTATATTTCTTTTTACTTTTAAAACCCGTGCTGATAACTATAAATTCAGTTTGCTCTATTAGAAGATCTCTGTAAAACATGAATTGATTTACTTATATCTACAATCTTGTATGGAAGTTAAACATTTGAAATGGGCCTAAAATAAAACCTATGTCTAAGGAAGGAGGGGGAATGTGGTGAGTGCTTCATAATGGAAAGAATATGGGGTCCAAAGTAATACCTAAAGTGTTCACAAATCAGGTGGGAATAATGTCTTAAGAGCTGGATATTGGATCTTTTTTTGCTCTAAAGTTGACAGAGAGATTTCCTCACAATGGCTAAGCGCAGAAACCAGCTCAGTGGAGATGTACAGTGTATAGCTCTGTGGAAAATGTAGAGATCTGAAGCCTGATCCCCTCAGGTTTGCTAGCAAAATGATTTAAGAAACCCCCTCTGATGTTTTGAGGAAGGCTTCAGAGATCTGAGTATGACAGCTAGTCTAACACTGGTTTGGAGCATTTCCTAAAAAGTGTAATATTTCACAAATGTTGCTTAATTCTACATCGAAAACTAAAAGGAGCAAATGGAGTACCAGTTGCCCAACACTTTTACATACTTCTTTAAGACAGCTAGGAAATGATCTCCAACATTTTATCACAGCTACTTACATGAGTTTGTGAAATCAGGGGTCTTTTGGATATCAGGGGTAGTATTTATCCAAATGACACCTAAAGAATTACATCTGTGGTGTTTTCTTGTTTAAAAGTTGTCAGTTAGACTCAGTGTTATGCACCAAAACACATTGTGTAAATCTTTGAGGTCTAACAAACATGCTGAAAACTTCCTCATAAAACATTTGCAAAGACATTTTGAAACCTTCATTGTTCACATTTATTTTTACTTGCTTGCAGTCTTCTTCTTCGGTTCATTTGCTAGCCACCTGTAGATCAGTTGAATAATGTGAAACCACTGGCAGGAATATACATGTGTGTCCTCATGCATGTGCACAAGACAACAAAGCAGGCACCCACTCATAACAAGATTTCTCCATAGTGGTCAAAAACTGTGCAGGGTACTTTTAAGAGTGCTCTAAAGAGCCAATTTAGGAAGAAAAAGATATTTGCTACTTACAGTGAAGTGTAGGAGCATTTCTCAAATGATCACATGTTTAATCACGTGTGCTCTGAGCAGGGATAGCCCTTGATACATACAATAATAAATAATAAATCTTTCCTTTACCTCCATGAGCAATTAACATGTAAAATGAGTAACTATCTAATATATTAATATTGGGCTGCAACTAATAATTATTTACATTGTCAATGAATCTGACATTTATGTTAATTTTGAAAAATCATCAATAACAATAACTCTCTAGGAGAGAGCACCTCTCACTTTTCTAGAAAGCCCCTTAGGAGAGCAAATATAGGCAATTTACTTTGTATTCAATGTATCCCCATTATCTCCCCAATTGCTCTCTCACCAAAAAACGTTTGTCTCCTAAATGTAAGATCTATTAGTAACAAATCTTTAATCATTAGTGATTATACTGTCTCTAATAATCTGGACTTTTCTTATGATCACAGAGACCTCTGAATGAGGTCATGCCCCCTGGATTTGTTTGTTTTAATATTCCCAGGAAGTCTGGAAGAGGAGGTGGTCTTGCTGTATTTTATAAGTCAGGTCTTAAATACCATCCTGTTACTTTTGGTCATTTTAATTTCTTTGAGGTTTGAAGGTTCTTAAGAGTTTTCTGAACTTTTATCCATTGTCTTACCTAGATACGACAAAGTGGTTATTCTTGGTGATTTTAACATTCATGTATGTTGTCCTTCCCAGTCCCTCACTTCTCATTTTCTAGATCTCATTAACCTCACTCAATCTGTTAAAGAGCCTACACATTCTGTCTCTCTTATGAGTGTCTTAGTTTGATGGATATGCCTGTCACTGATCATAAAGCTGTCGTTCCACTCCAGATCTGTACTCCTAGTCCCAACCCTATAATCAGCTCTTGCATTCTTAATGCTGATTCTGCTGCTAAATTCTGTGATTTTTTTAAATTCTTCATCTTTTAATTTGTTTTCATCTCTTCTTAATCCTAATGCTCTTTTAAATTCTTTTAATGATCAGTGCCTATCTATCCTAGATCAAGTTGCACCGTTTAAAACAAGGACACAAAAATCAAATAACCTCCCCTGTCTTGATGACCACACTCAAGTGCTAAAAAGACTCTGCAGAAAATCCAAACAACAATGGATCATTTGACAATGACATAATCTCCAGAAACAACCATAATCCTAAAGCTCTCTTTAGAGTAATTAACTCTGTTATTGTTGATACCTCCACCTCTTCTCCTGAACTGGATGTTGAGCTCTCTGACAAATTATTATTATTATAGTTTCCATTTGCATCCTTTTCCAGAATTGACAAACCTTTGTAATCTGACATAACCCCTCATAAAGAATGGTAAATTCATATCATAAATGGTATCAAATTGAGCTTCAAGTTTCCATGTGAAATCCAACATGTCCAAAAAGCACATACACCAGTTGCATAAGTGTGTAACTTGTGTAAGGAAGGTTAGGTGTATCTTAGTGTCTCAAGTAAAGACTGCATGATGTAATACGTGCAAATGAATATATTATTTATTTGTAGATAATTTGTGAAGGACATTTTTTCTCTAGCTTCTTATATACCTCAGTAATACAGATGAAATGTCCATTTACCTCTTGTGTTACAAAAGCATAACCTTCCTGTTCCTCCCTTTTCAGCCAGTAGAGGTGTTTTGACACAACCTTGAACTGCTTTTAAACACTGACTTCACTGTTGCATAAGCTCTCCATTTCATTACACCTTACCTCATCTTCCCCTCACTCTTATCCGGGCTTAATGGGAGAATCTCAGAATAGCTAACTGTCCTTCACAATATCCTGTGAACAAAAAATTAGGCAGGCTGGAAAGTTAATACAAATCCTGTGATCCTCTGTGGCTCATTAGTTAGTATCTCCACTATTTTAAAATTCATTTTAAAAAATTACAACTTTTCAGGATTTTTAATGTATGATGGTTGAAAGTAATATTGGATTTAGATTTAATCACACACAAAAGCACACACATGTACAGTTTCTCCTCTGGGAAAGTTAAGGGACAGTAATTACCATAAATGAAATTATTTCCATAATCATCTGGGCTAATTAGAAACATGAAAGTAGGGCAGCCACTTGGCTGTAATGTAAATCATTGTAGCCTGTATTAATAATCCCATTTTACTATTAACACACAGTCAATATCACAAGAAGCAGAGACACTGTTAAGCTACTTTATATGTGGTATTTTGTGGAGGATTGGAGCTAAATAAAAAAATAAATGTGTAAATTCTATCCGGTAGAAACCAAGGTTATTTTTTCTCTCTTTTTTTGTTTGTTTGTTTGTTTTTTTTGCTTTTACTGTGTTAAGGAGCTGCTAATTTTAATGATTTTTATTAGTCTGGGTTACCATGGAAAAGTAGCGATCCATGTTCTTTTATAAATGACATTTCAGTGGCTTTAACATCTAAAGTTTTAGTCTGGGAGAATCCATTTAGTAATTTTTGGCAGAAAAATCAACAAGTCCTCCAATGACCCATAGAGCCGTTTCTAATCTGGCATCCCTATTGCTAGCAGGACAACATCATTTGTCTGTGCTTCCCAAAACTGTTAGCAATCACTGTTAAAAATGAATGATGTTTTATTATGTGACAATTCTGTGGTTAAGGTCTGGTTAGGATTAAGCACACAGGTCAGGGTTAAAATGATTGCTTTAAGGTTAGAGAGACATGTGTGGGTTAAATTACTACATCCTTAAAGTTAGGCGAAGTTCGTCATCATAGTTAAAGTTTTCAAAAAACTGCCCTGATTCGCAGTTGGAAATGTGAAACTCGCTGTTAGAAATGGGAAATGAACAGCAGTCTCCTGTGGCAAAGTCCACTGTTGGGTTAATGCCTCCATCCACCTCTCCTCCTCTAAATGAGGAAAATTGTCAACTTTTATATATCATCTGAACTGCAACATTGTTCCAGGTCATAATTACTACGGCCACTACATGACATCTGTCACTTAAATGTAGCTACATGTCGTTTTTGGGCGACTGACATTCCAGCCTTTACTGTAGCTACATCTGTCCAAACTCAACAATGTATCCAATCATGTTTAGGGTGATTTTCATTTTCATTATTGAAAAAAGTAACTGCACCCATACAAATAATCTTGGTTGTGCTTCCCACTAGTAGTGAGCATGTGCTTTTGTCACACCGTGTGCACTTGTGATTTAGCATTACACTGCAGTGTAATGCCACATGCCAGTTGGGTGTGGTCACAAGTACAACACACAACAACTAACTTTGGTCATGGGTCGGGTGTAGAGGTTAGCCCAACTATATTTAGTTTGTACCACTCCATCTCCCACACCCACTCCAGCACCTCCCCCACCAGATAGATAACGTTTAATGCCCTTAGAACCAGTTTCGACACAGTTTCTAAATTAATTAAACTGTTTCTAAATTAACAAGAAACTGGCATTTCTTATCAGCTAAAATTTGCCGATAAAAACAGCCTGGCTGATGTATTGATCAGGCTCTAAATAAGTAATGGTACCAATAATTGCCTTGACAAACAGGCCAGTCTCATTGTACGAGAGTTTCAAATGTCGTTTGCATAATATCTGTCCATCACATTCTCCCAGAAATGTCACATCCACTGTTGTTCCCACATGCACTCAGAGCCCATTATGATTGCATTACCTGTAGTCAGATACTGGAATATTGCCAAGTACATTTATTGGCTTTTGTTTGTGCATGAAAATATAAAATATATGCTGACAGTAAAGGATGACTTGCCCAGTACTAATCGCATCTGGAGGGGACAGCAACCATTTCTCCTTTTTTTAGCCGCATCGATCATGTTTTGTGTTTCTTAGCTGGTCAGTTACATCCCTCGTCACTTTTCATGTCTCAAAGTTGTATGCTAGTCAACTAATGATGAGATTTATATCCATAGAAAGTGTGGGTTCATCTATGTGTTTGTGTGTGTGGATCAGATAGTATCAGAGTCCCCCAGAGACACTAAGTGCTTTTTAACTAAGCCAGGTAACAGAGATCCAAGAGACCACTGGCCTGTAATTGGAAGAAGATGGATGAATAGAGAGGCAGGAGCAGAGGAGAAGGGTGAAGAGGGGAAGACCTGGAGGGAGAAGGGGAGGGCAAGATGAACTGCAGCCAGTGAACAATAAATTAATCTTTTGTCTTTCTCCCTCTCTCCTCCTCTGTGCATCCATCCATCTCCTCTGTCACACATCTTTACCTCAAATCCTTCTCCTCTATCACGCCTCTTCCCTCTGTACTCTCTCCTCCTTCTTCTTTCCTATCTTGTTTTGGATTTCTCCACCGCTCCATGCTCTCTTTCCGTCTCCAGGCGTGGTTGGCAGAGATCCATGAGTACGCCCAGCAGGATGTGGTCGTCATGCTGCTGGGCAACAAGGTGAGACCTTGTTGCCAACACTGGGAGATGGATGGACAGATGGACTCAGAGGGAGGGAAGGAGGGATGGAGGGGAGGTATGGTGGGAGCAGGAGTGTAGAGATGGATGTGTCTGCAGAGGAAGAGATGTACTTTATATGTTTTGCAGACTGGATTTTCAAATGTCACAAAATCTCTTGGGGGTGATTACAACCTCAAATAAAGTACTGTTTACTTAACTAATCAATATTTGACATTTTATGTGAACAATGGATGAAATGACTAGGTGTAATGTTTTAGCACTGTAAAGACACCAACTTATATTCTTTGGCAAAAATAACTATTACAAGTTGTTAGAACTTAGAAAATAAATTAGCAGAATTTAATATAAAAGTTGAAACTATGCCAACAAATGAAGCTCATCTCTTGTAAGTCAAAGTCACAGCAGAAAGTCTTGTTATATAAGTTATAGCAGCTAGCTGGTAAACATAGTGGAGTATTTAGCAGATAAAGTGCCAGATATTTCCCTCAGGAGTTGGTGGAGACCAAAACAGAAGTAAAAGTGAATACTAGGCTTACATTCATCAGGTGTCCAGAAATATGACTCCAAATCAATGATAATTTTGTAAAACTATTCAACTTTGAAATGTCACCTTTGTGTTTACAGCTTGTGCTGCCTCTAAGTGGCCATAAACTCAGTTAATGTAGATTTAGAGACAAGTATTTCTGAAGCTCCACTAATTTATATATTTTTTATATTAACAATGGTTAAAATGATGATGTGTAATGTGAAAGGAGTTGTTTGGAGTGACAAACCAACAGAGAATTATCACCCAACAATGCAGTTCCCCTCAAATCTACATAGCGTTTTAGCCCCTTTTAGCTAGTTTTGCTTTTTTACGACTTGCAAGCCGCTCTGCTCGATCCTGTTTCCAGCCAGAGGAAGCAGCTTTATTCTAAGAAAAAGCTCTGATAAACTCACTCTACACTCTTTGCCCAGCACCCAACAGCAGGCAGACAAAGTTAGCAATATGCTGGTGAAGAAACTCTAACGTTAGCAGGCTAAAAAGCTGCATATATTCTCAGGAGTTGGTGGAGACTAAAACAAAGCTTCAAATTAAAGCTGATATTTTGCCTTGTCTGTTGAATGTGTGATTCGGAAACTATTTGCTAACACGTTAGCCATAGCAACTTTGTAAGGGGATAAAATGTTGTATTTTTAGCTTTTTGTGGAGTTCTTCTGTCTCCGAGCAGCTTTTTTTTCAAGAGAGGTGGTTATGAAAATAGAGACCAAAAATTGCAAAGAATGTTAAAGCAGCTGGTAAAAACATCTGGCAGTGTATTAAAATGTATTCTGTAGGGGAGGAGGACCATTTGATAGTGATGTGCATGTACTAATATGTCATACATGAACAAAATAAACGGTCTGGACTCCTTTGGGATGTAAGTGACAGTATGTAACTTGATATCGTGTGTCTAATGTGTACTAGGCTGACTCAACACATGACAGGGCAGTGAAGCGAGAGGAGGGGGAGAAACTGGCAAAGGTGAGCTTACTGTAACACACACACACACACACACACACACACAAACATGCAATCTGACACATATAACAAGAGTAAAAGACATGCTGTTCATAGCCTGCCCACACAGTCACATGGACCCTAAAACTCCCCTCAGGTAGCTGCTGTGTCTTGATTAGTGTGTGTAATTATGTATTCATAGAGGCACGTAATGTTGTTATTGTTTGGAATAACTGATGGGGTCTTGCTAACTTAATTTTCCAGGCCGTTTCGCTCAGATAAGCTCTGAGAGGCGTGTAACAGTAAATGCGAACACAAGTGTAGGGAGTAGAGAGGCAGAGGCGCTGCAGTTGTCAAGGCAGAGACACACACAACGGGAATATTGACATGTACACACACATAATGAGATTACTATACCTGGGAGGATCTCTCATCAGCTACATACTGTGTTCTCTTTCTTTTTTATAAGTTACAACAAAGTGGAGAGAAAATTAGTTTTGAAAGCTAGAAATTTCAGCAAGCATCAAAATTATTGTGAGATTATTGGTATTGATCTGCAACCCTTTCATCCGTCTCCAGGTATGATTGCATTCTGGGTCTCTAAAAACTTCACTTATCACTGTTCTGAGCTTTAATCAAACGAGACGTATTCCTACTTTAAACCCAAGCTATAAGCTTTAAAGTTCTAACACTAAGCTAACCATCAACATCTGAGGCATTTTGTCCTCATTAGAGAAGATATGAAAGAGTGCCTTAGCTCACACACACACATACACACACCCACCCACACACACACACACACACACCTATACCTACCTACCACCCAACAGATGTTTCCCTGTGTTTCACTTTGCAGGAGTTTGGAGTGCCCTTCATGGAGACGAGTGCTAAATCTGGACTGAATGTGGAGCTGGCCTTCACTGCTGTGGCCAAGTGAGTCACACAATAGCACAGTGTGAAGATCACAGCAAGGATCCCTCTGTCCTCTTACTCAAATGTTACTCAAAATCTCGCTGTGTGCCTGTGAGGTAAAGTGTCTGTGTGCTTTGCCTATCAAGTGGGATATCAGAATCAATCATTTGTCTCTTGTTGATTTGATGGCTCTTGTGTTTCATGAATAATATATCCAGTAAGCACGAGCATTGTCTTAAAAGTGCAGAAAAAACTGAACATCCGACTCCTTAGAGGGTCTTTTAGTACAACCAAACGCTGAACAAGACTTTTTAGGTGACCAAAATGTTACAATCGACTTTCATGAACTGAAAACACACTTTGAAATAGAGGCAGCTACGCCTATACTCTGTGTTACACCATGGTTACGTTATGTAATCAAGGTTGTCACCATGGTAGCAAGTTGTCAATCACAAGGTGGTCATGCTCTAACGCATAAAGCATCTATTAGAAAGCCACTAGAAAGAATGCAGGTTTAAGACACTTCTGCATTGCCTTCACTTTTCAGACCAGGAGCTATGCGCTTGTTTAAAAGTGACAAAATGAGAACTTGTAGAAGATACAAAATGAAAATCATAAGTAGTATGAAATTAGGTTGTTAAGCAGATGGAGGTAAATGTGTTGCACTATTCTGAAACTACTCTCTCTCTTGAATGAGACTATTACAACTCACAGTTTGAGGAAAACTGACGCTGAGGATGAGAGAGTGTTGTGTCTGACTACCTTTGAACAGTTTAGTCACTGCACAGTAGTCTGCTCAGTGGGAGAAAAGTAGCTTCACAAAAGAAAAGAAAACGTCTTCTGTTTTTCAGCACATATCTTGTGGAGAACATCCAGCTGAGCTGTCAATGCTAAAGCAGATAAACTCCAAGAATAGAGAACACACAACACAGCTTCATGCGGTGGACAATGATTATAGATTGTGCTGCACTGATCTGATCAGCTGAACTGCTGCTGCAATGTGGCACTAATCCTGAGTCAAATAGATAAATCATTTTCTCTTTTTTTAAGAGGCATTACATTTTTTTATTTGACGCCATTTTTGGATCTAAGATCTAAGAGAGTTTCAAGAAATCTGCAGTGCTAAATAAATGCAGGGCAGGTGCAGAATGAGGCATTTTGTAAGAGCTATCACATATGAATGAAAAGATGCTCTTGTCTTTAAAAAACAACAGCAGCCTGATAATGATAGGGGAGAGCAGGATTATTTGGTATTAAGAGTTATTTTTTGCCACATTTGCATGTGTTCCCTACAGCCATGGTATAATAATATAAAATGCCATCTATTCAAATACACAGGGACATACATACATATTTATCTGTTAATAAGATCTGTATATAGGTATAAGTATCTGTATAAGACATGTATCTGAAGCAAAAGTTTTTGTTGACAACAACACATCTAATACTCTCGCTGGTCTTTCATCTGTTTTTTAATAATGAGGATACTATTTTAACTGTGTGTTTCACTCAAATGTGTTGAGTCGGGCACTTTGTGTGAGAGCTGTTCTACATTTATAGTCTTGTTATGGTAACAGGCTGGCATGCTGGGGTGTTGCCAAGAATAGCATGACAGTCTGGCACACAGCATCCTGCACAAAACAGAATATAAAACCAAATCTGCTCTTGTTGTTGTCATCCCCTAACTCATGTTAACACCTTTTTAGTTTTACATCTCTTGTTTTCTCTTGTCTGTCTGTTTGTTTCAGTTCTCTTTAGCCCTTTCCATCACTTCCTCCTCTTTTGTCTCATCTGTCACTCCTCACTTTCTTATCTTCTCTTCAAAGATCTCTTCGCTATCTTTGAAAACTTTGTGATCTTGGGGATGGTCGGTGAGGTTTAAAGGGTTAATGACTTATAATAATCACATATCAATGATGACACCCAGGGTACAGCGGTATTCAGTATTTTTGACCAAACAATTTGCAGCTGTTCAACTGTGCAGCTGTGTTTTGAATAAATCAGTTATAACTAATGTAAAAAAAAAAGCATCAGTAAAGCAAATAAAAGTTATTAATTAAATGACTTGAAGCTGATGGTGAGGACAGCAACACGATTAACACCTTTTTAGTCACAAACTCACGGTTTCTTCTCTCAAGAAGCAGCCAATTCTAAAATCAAAGGTACCAAACGTTATTCAAATATAGTCCCTACTTGCACCTGCAACATGTATTGATAAACATAAGTTTAAAAATTCAGTGGTGACCATGGCCAGATTAACCTCCGATGGGGCCCCAGGACAAAAGTTTGTTTCTGTGCCCCAGTTGGCCCCCTCTTTGCATGGTAACACTCTAAACGCTAAAATGATAAGATGATTAATCAATTAATCAGTGGACAGAAAATTAATTGGCAAAAATTTTGTCAATTGAGAAACATTCTCTGGTAGCAGCTTCTCAGATGTGAATATTTGCTATTTTTCCCTGCTTTTCATCATAGTAAACTCAACATCTTTGGGTTTTTGACAAAACAAGTTCTCTCAGCATGTTAACTTGAGCTTCAGGGAATAATGAATCAGCATTTTTTCACTATTTTCTGACATTTTATACACTGAACAAGTCGTCAGACCTATTAATAATGAAAAGTTATTAAAAAATATTAATAATTGCAGCAGCCTTACAGTACTTCTGTGATGGAATAGTACTATCCCACCCTCAGTTTTCTGTGTGCAATTTGATAAAACACAACGTTACAACAAATGAGCTCCATATAAACTAAACAATTAAAGTCTTAAAACTAGATTAAAACCTCTTGGAGACCAAGACCACAAGACATCATAGTTCATATTGTCCTTCAGTGGAACAAGTTTCTAACAAATCTGAGATCAGTCAAATTATATAGACCAAAATGATATGGAGTAAATTTGGGGTTTCGGAGCCCCTGGTGGTCTGGGGCAGTTGCCCACTTTGCCTAGATGGTAATTAAGCCTTGGTGGTGATTGACTATGTTCACTGAATGGATCATATTGTATTCCTTGTACAGTTCCTTAAACAGTAAGACAACATTTTATCACCACACGTCAACATGTATATTGTTATATATATTGTGTGTCCCCACACTGTACAGCAGGCCTTCAATTTCTCGAACCCTATTCCTACCCTGGCAATATTTCATAACCACCTTACCACCACCCCCACCATATAACCTCAGTAGGAGATTACAGGGAAGGGAGAAATTACATAATACATATATAGACATTTATTTTTTATTGCCTAATAAAGATACATATACAGTATTTATTAGAAACAATAAAAAAAACTAATGAAACTAAGAGAAGAAAAGTTCAACACAACAACACTTCAACTCTAGAAGTTCATACATTGACAGTGTGTTGCATGGTCCCATGTGTTCTCCTTATTGACATTTCAGTACACAGTATATCAAGGAAAACATAAAGTCATTGAACACGGTTGAGAGATTGTGGGTGTTGTAAACCAGCACATAAGATAAAGAAGGCTAATAAAGGCTGATAATGCCAAAGAAGAATCATCATTCAATGGTAATAATTTTGGGCAGCAAGCTATTCCAGTGTTAAGTAAATGAGATACGGGTCGTGCTGGCTACTTCCATTATTTTTATACAGTTTATGTGTCTAACATACACCTGCCTGAGACCTAGTGGGCAAGAAACAAAAATACATAAGTAATACAATGGTAAGTCTGTAAACCTGTAACAAAGGTGCATTTGTTTGACTGACACAAAAGTAGTAAGTGCAGTTTGAATACTGTCACCTGTCTTTATTAGCAGACTGAGCACATACTCATGTTTATACTGTCTGTGTCTCTCTCTCTATGTCTGTCAGAGAATTGAAGCACAGGACCATGAAGGAGCCAGACGAGCCAAAGTTTCAGCTGCAGCAGTATGTCGACAAAGAAATGAGGACTGCTGGCTGCTGCCGCTCATAGACCACATCCTATATGTGTGTGTGTGTGTGTGTGTGTGTGTGTGTGTGTGTCTGTGCATGTGTGTGCGTGAGAGAGAGAGAGAGAGAGAACAGGTACCTTCTATTAGAGTATATAATAAGTCCAAGTCTGCGCGTCTGGGAATTCTCTTAAGTTATATTCCTATCAGTGGTGATACGGCCAGTATACTCTCTCTCCCAACCCACCTTTCCTCCGCAACTGTGAATGTAATATAACTCTTATTTACATGCATGCACACACACAGACACACACACACACACACCCTAGAGCTATTTTCACTTGTTTTTTAAGTCTACTTCGCATCCTGTTTAATCTGTTCTGTGCAGTTTTCCAGAAGTGTGATGTACATACGGTATTTTAAATGTGATTTTAATTTTTTGCTCTGAAAGCTTTGTAGTTTGTAAAAGCCTGTCTTGTTGAAACACAAGTATATAGATCCAAAAGTAGATAACGTTGAATATTAAAACAATCTTACATTACAGTAATAGAAATGAATAGATCTTATTTGTACTGATACACTACTGCACCTAATGTAAGCTGTTAAATGGCACTGTGTGCTGTTTATGTACAGGATACCATATGATAACTGTTTTAATACTTATATTATGTATTTGTGATCATCATACTGATGTGTCTGTGAAATTTAATTTGAGCTCTTTGGCCTTTTATACACAGATTGTTCAGTTTGAGTTTAAAGCTGCTATGTGAAGAGTTTTAACATTAACAAATCTGCTGTGGTAATTATTAGACATTCGTTAAGTTGACCTCTACTCATTTTTCTGATTTGGGGAGATATAAGTTGTCAACCTTGTCCATTCAAGAGAGGAGGATATCTTTTTTCTGACACAAAGCAACAAATCTGGTCTAAATCTGGAATATAAAAAAGTTGAATACTGAGTGTGAAAGTTCATTCTTGACCCTGACAAAAATATCTCAATTCAAGGTCAACTTACTAGCTTTTTCTGGAGCTTTCTGTCACATCTGGATCAACTCCTTCAGCTTTAAGAAAATCTCTTGATTAAATATTTAATGGATCAAATTCCATGATGAAGACTGTGAGATGCAGCTGAAAGCTCCAGATAAAGCTAGTAAATGGACTTTTTTTTCCAAGTTGAATATTGCTGTTTCGAGAGAGGTTCTCTCTACTTTTTGTAGAGAATATACATATATTATGTAAATGTTTGAAACTTTTCTCCACCTCACCGGGCTGTATTTCAATGCATAAAACTGTTAAAACAACACAAAATAAACCAGCATGCAAAAGCAAACATGAACACAGCAATTATGCAAAGTGCCATTCATGTACTACTCCAATCAAGAACACAAAATTCTGAAAACTGAACAACAAAGACGTGCTGAGAATTAGTTAAACTCAGAGGGAGGTTTTGCTGAACCTTTTTGTTTTCATCTTTTCCTGCTGTTCCGCAGAGATGCAGCCATTGTTTCTGGATCTTTGCTGAACTAATGCTGCGTTGTGGCTCCATCCCCATGGGCAGGGTACAGGGAATGGTAACTGGAAGTTGGTAATGGGATGATAGATGCTGCTATAGTGTGTTGGTTCCAAGAGGAGGAGATGTCTGCAGTAGAAATGCAGCAGAAGTTGCAGGATTCATGTGTAAAGGAGACTTTTTCAAAAGCTGACACCATGAGAGTTTGTTAGAATCAGTAAGTAAGAGAACATTATTTTATTTAAGTAAGAGACATACTTTCATACTGCAGCCTGCTAATGTTAAAATACTATAAACTCTATCATAAAACACTATAAATACAGTTTGTATAGTTTAATTTGCTTACATTAAATGGTTATACTTATTGATATACAGATTTTACAATACAATAGATCACAAATTTTCAGAATAAATAAGATATCCTTAATTTATTGTTAACTTGTAATCTGTATACTGTATGTGAACTTAAATGATTTGTATTGTATCGATCTACAGTGTTCACATTAAAGATTCAATCCTTAAGAGTGGCTGAGTTGTTTTTTACCTGTGGATCAGTGAAGATGTTCAGAAGTGAATCTACAGCTCCATCATCTGGCAGCTGGTTGCTATTACAGTCTGACTGTACGTCTGCAGTATGATGAAATATCTTGTTCAGCGCCGTCTGTTCCTTTGACCTTTAAACAAACAACACTGTTTCCAGTTTCATCAACGAGTTTGTAAAATGAACATAAATTTGTCTTAAATGAAACTCTTGTACTAATAAAGTTTGTAACCAATTCAGTGTTGTTGAGCAGCATTTAGACTTTCATATGAAACTATAATTCTGCTTTGAAAAAGTTCAGTTCTCTGGGTTACAACCACTCATATCTAAAGTAAGGAAGACGCAGGATGCTGAACAACCTTACAGTTTACTCTAAAATGCTTTTTTTGGACACTTATAAAATGCAAATGTGTATTACACACAATAACAAGGAGTTGTTCTAACAGAAGTGCTGTCCTGAATCAGGCCTTGTTCTTTAGAAAAGAACAGTGGGGATATTACAGTAAAAGCAGAGAAGAGAAGTAGCTTAGCCTGTGTAAGTGTGCGTGTGTAGATCTCAGACTTATCTTTTATTCAGATTTTTCTCTTAGATTTAGAGGTTAAATATTTATTCACAAACTAAAATGTTTAACAGAACTAACATGCATCAAGGTATATGTATCCGACATTATTGAATCCTCTGTGCTTGATTATGCCAGAACCTGCCACATTTAAAGAATGATATATTGAGAATCTGTGCAGAGGCTGTCGTTTTTTAAAGGCACTTTAGATTGGAGAGAGTTTAAAATGCAGTACATCATCAACAATGTGCAAAACCATCTCCTTGACCTACAGCACCTTGAAACAAGGACAGTTTGAGTGTTGAAATGTGCTCGTGCATCTAGGGTTCTCTTATTATTAATAATGGCTTCTCCATCACAGTTTTCTTGTTTTGAAAGTGAACTCATTTCAAATTAGGGAAGAATTAACAACACATTACAACCTGTCCAGTAAGATTTGATGGTGTGTGTACACATAAAATATTAAGCATTTGGCCTTCCTTTTTACAGATAGTTGTATCAGTCTAAAAGCACTTAAGTTGTATCTATGACTTCCTGACTTAAGATGCAATTGATTGTGCCACACAAAAGACCACACAACGTAATTGTGTCATGCACAACTAAACCTGAGATCTAATTGCAAATCCATCAAATTTTCACAAAGATTTAATTGTATTTGGATTTACGGTTATGATGTTGGATGTCTATCTTAAAAGGACCAGTGTGTTCAAATCCGTTCCTCTAGATGCCACTGAATTCTACACACTGCACCTTTATATCTTAGCATGCTAACATTGGTTAATTATCCCAAAACACAAAGTACAGCTGAGGCTGATGGGAATGTCTGTAGTTTTGCAGGTATTTGGTCATAAACCAAAGTTAAAACTTTGACCTGCTGGTGGAGCTAGAGGAATCATCAGGAGATTCATCCTCTGGGCACCATTAACATCATTAAGATCTGTAAAAAAAAAAATCCAATACAATCTATCCAATAACTGTTGAGATGTTTCAGTCTGGAGCAAAGTGGTGGACCAACTAACATTGCCATCTCCAGAGCCATGCTGCTAGCCTGGCTACAAATGTTATAAGTCAGTGCAAATTTACATCAAATACCACACACCCCATGAAGATCAAAAACCAAGAAAACAATCAATGTAGTTTAGGTGTAACTACATCTTATAACGCAATCAGTGAAAGTGGTGAAGTTCTTCTGTCAAAACTTGTTTGTGATACCTGAAACTTGAATCTGAAAGGAGGTGGGAGGGAGAGCTGAGACTGTGATTACCAGGCCGGATTAACCTGGACAAATGATGTGAAACTCTGTAGGTGTGGAACACTGGAAAAACCTCTGTTTGTTGAATGTACTGTTGAGGTCAGTGCAAGTGCAGGGACATTTTAACCTGAGTGCCTCTTTTTATCAGCCTAAACTAAGCCCTGCTTTGATTGCTCTGAAAATGTTTGATGCCATGGCATTCTGCTGCAGGCTGGTACAAATTAAAGGGAATAGAAGAATCAGTGGGAGGAACAGAGGAGACAAAGTGGTCCGACGGCGAGAACAGGTCATCATCATACAGCCAGGGACGACCAAATGTCATGCAGGAAGTAAGTGAGAGAACATCATGACCCACTGCAGGAAGTCATTCTTTTTCAATACTAAAATAATAAGACTTGTTTGAAGTTTTGGCTTGAGAGTGTGACTTTTTAGTCCATTCTTTTGCTCATTCACAGCACCAGCCACACACAAGCAGCTGAAAATAGGTTTTACTAACACACACACAAAGATTTATAGTTAATTTTTAACGTTATAGGGCTACATTACAGTATGAG
The DNA here is from genome assembly GCF_963924715.1 of Thunnus thynnus. NCBI lineage: Eukaryota > Metazoa > Chordata > Actinopteri > Scombriformes > Scombridae > Thunnus > Thunnus thynnus. The sequence goes on from NC_089536.1 coordinate 21,622,860, forward strand.
GAAGGTGCAGTGCAAGGAGGAGCTCTAGGGCTGCTTTATTTTGCACAGATGCTGTCACTTTTCCAAAAGTATAATGTTCTGTTAAGTTAATATACTTTATATTAAAAGATATGTTTGTTCTCTCACTCCTTATTATAGGGTTTGTTTATTAATTTAGTCCAAAGGTACTGGAACTCTTGCACAATAGACCACAGCCAGTCACAAAAGTATGTCTGTGAGGACATCAAGCATTAAGGTTAAACTAGGATTAACTAAAGTTTAACTATAAGACGTACCTGCTTTCATTTTTCCGGTTGTTCCTCTTGATCAAAAACACTGCTATCGTCCCTGCAAAATGAAAACATTTGAGGAAATGTGTGAGATGAACAATTCTGACTGGTGTGCCCTGTGATTAACTGATCAATCTCAGCTTTTTATACAGATAACACAGCCTGTATGAGAACACTTTTTTCTTCTACTAATAACTCCGACCTTTTTTTGGTTCTCTTGGAATGTGTCAGTTAGATAGACGGACGTCTAAGATCAACATGGAGGAACAAAGCGGAATACTGAGGTTGAGAATCTCTGACCGTTTGCTCAAAAATCTGTTGCAGTGTGACGATGTGTGCATTTTTGATGTCCATGTGACCCTTTCACCAAGTTTGTATAGATGTGTAACATTTTATACTCTGTTAGTTATGTTTTATGTTGGAAATCATGAAGATGATATTATCATCATTTCACTGTTGTAAAAAATGTTGCTTTGAGACGCCACAAGAAATTTTGACCAAACTTCCGGCTACTGACTATTAATTCGAATGTTTTAATGTCTTTGGGTTTTCAGTTTTGACCAATTTGTCTCTTGCTGCTGCTGCTGCTGATGCTGCTGCTGATGGCGATGATGATGACGAGGATGGACACAGAGTAAACCAACATTGTGTCCTGTCCACTTTTGCTCAATCTAGTGTTCTCGCTCTCTTTGTTATTGTGTCCTTCGTTGTGAGTGGAAAATATGTCTCCATGCATACGTGATGGACGCCATGTGCTCAAACAGGTTGTGATTCAGACTGTGACTAATAGTTATTCCAATTTCCTTAAAATATCCCAGTCTGGTACAGAGTGACAACGACATCCAGACATATTTACCCCCTCTCTCTCTGTGTGTGTCTTGTTTACTATTGAGTAGCAGTTAGTAGAAGATGGGCAATTTCAGGCACACGCTGACCTGTTTATATGACCTGAAAAAGTTTGTCGTGTCATGTTGGTGTAACATTATATCGTCATCATGAAATATGGACGACAATGACTTTACCTGATTTTCTATGACAATCACCCTTGCAATTAGTTTTTGTGGCTCACTGGGCGCCGGGTGTATATAATTTTACTCTTACTTATCACTTTGAAAGTTGACTTAACTCACTTTTTCCCCCTTCTGCAACCATTCACTTTAATTTAATTTTCCAAACTGTTTTAAACATTTCAGACGCCTCTAGTCTGCCACAAATTGAATGTATAATTTAGATTTTGTGCTGAAGTTGGATTTCAGATATTTGTGAAATTAGAATGTTTAAAATGTATACCTGACTCTGTCTATCTGTACGAAGGTGTGTGTATGTCTGTGAATGGATGCAAAAATTTAAAAAGGTTTGATAGTGTGTTCCTAATCTCTGGTTTTTGCTTGCTTTCTCCATGTAGTTTCTCATTTTATATTTTAGTTGTTTATTTACTGTAACACAAGTGGTGACCTGTGGTAACCCCTGCGTAATAACTATCTATTTTCTCCCTTATGTAAATGAAATTATGTTGCATTTGTTAATGAATCACCTGTTTACCTTTGACTATCTGTTGACATCAAGAGGAGGCAGGCTGTAATACTTTTAATGCCCAGCAGGGATCAAACTTGCATCACAGATTTGCTAAGTGGTCACAAGCAGCCCTCACTCACTGATGTCATTTTTATTTCACTGAAGTGAAACATCAGGATTTACAGGAACGAGAGCCACAGTGTTCAGAGTTCCATTTTAAGCAGAACTTTCTGAGTTTTAAGGTACATTATTTGTAGAGAAAAAGGCAAAATGCGTCTGCAAATCATATGGTAAATTTGCATCCTATCCAATTTACTATCTCTAGTGGAAAGTCTTAAAAGTGCTACATGTGGGGTTTTTTTGTTTGATATGTTTTTTTCACAGTGTTAGGGCCATGCTGCACAGAGGACATTGCTAGTATCTGTCCCTTCCCACTCCTCTCTGCTCTACTCTCTCCACTGTGGGTTTTTTTTCATCTTGACGGTGATTTTTGATGTAGAACCAAGGCTGGATTATGAACTGGGCAAGGTGGTATACTGGGGCTCCAAAAGCTCCATGGTAGATGGGCCTGTTTCAAATTGTAGTTTTAGAGCTAAAAGAAGTAGTTTGACATTTAATTAAATAGATTTACTGTACACTAATTATTACGTTAATTTGTGGGCTTCAATCAACATGTTATATCTCACTGTTTAATCTGTACATCAGCAGATTCTACTTTACACTTTGGCGGGCGGATGTTGTTAACGTCAGACAGAGGCAGGTTAGCTGTTTCCCCCTGTTTCCAATGTTTATGCTAAACTAAACTAACATGCTGCTGGATGTTGGCTTCTATTTACCTGACAGACATGAGAGTGGTATTGACATTCTCATCTAACTCTCAGCTAGAAAGCAAAAAATGTGTTGCTTGAATTGTTTTATTGTGCTCAAACTGATTCCAAAACAGTACGCAGGTACTATTAATCTATACTATTATAGGCATAGTGATTGGTTTCTCAGCTCTGAGCAAGTAATGGAACTGTCATGTGTTGTCTACTGTGTGCAATGTACTTAATGGAAACTTGGAGTTGACAGAGTACATACACAATGCTCAGAGCATGAGCAGTGTGTGTAGACGGACCAATGGGAATCCAAACAGCAAACTGTTGCCCCTGCATTGAGAAAACCAGCTGATTTCACACCTTCCTGGTGATGATCTTAGTTTACCGTAAATGTGTTAATATCTCAAAGTTCACTCGTCTACTGATTTATTCACAGACAAATCCTCATTATAGAAACATAAATTTCTCTACCAGTTTTAATTCAGGAGAAGGAAAGAGACAAAGGGTGCGCCCAGGAGTGCTCACGCTGCTGAATGTGTGTAAATGTGTGCAATGGTGTGAATAAGTAAATAATAGACAGTCATAGTCATGCTGCTTGCTAACAGGGGCCCTCATATGACTTAGCGAGGGCCATCTGTTGCTCTGGTTGCCCTCGGTGTCATTAACCCTACCTGAGGGCACCATAACCCTGATGGCTCCTCTGTAGTGGTCAGTGTGTGTGTATGTGTGTCTGATTTGGTGTGTGCTCATCCTTCAGTAGTTGCCAAGCAGTCCACTCCACTGCACTAAAATGAGCAGGAACCCCAAACAAAGCCATGTGGTCTTTGTGTGTGTGTGTGTGTGTGTGTGTGTGTGTGTGTGTGTGTGTGTAGAAATGCTGGTTTCTTTAGCTTCAGCAAGGCATCATCATTTGTGTGTGTTTTCTGGAAAGTCTTCCCACTAAGTGTGTACACTCACCATGCACACACACACACAGCAGTCTACCTGTGCTATTAAAAACTTTCCTTGATCACAGTGAGTGCTATAGCCTGGAGCATTAACCCTAACACCACCAGATAAAGCTTTGGATTATTTATAGGATGAAACAGCGATCGGAGCATGAGTACAAAGTGAGGGTTTGTCTGGGTTGTATTGATGTTGTTGTCTGTGTGTCTCCCTGTCTGTCTCATTCTGAGTCACTGGACCTTGCAGTATCTTGTAGATATCTTGTTTTGTGTAACGGCAATAAAAGGTATTGCAAAAACATAATAAATAAAACATAATAAAGTTAGTTTCCATTGGGGTTCTCCTTGCTGTTGACGTTTTATAATCTGCATACTATATATAATAGTGAGTTTATACAACATGTCATGTCTGTAGTGCTGTGGGTGCATTTAACTAAGATCTTTTTACATTGTGCTTCCATAGATATATTTTCAAAAGACACGTTTTTGCACATTTTTTATTTGCACATCATGTCACACTGTGCCATGACACATCATGTTTTGGATTAAATTGGACTGGAATAGAATGGATGAGATTGGTTAAGAATGGACAGGACTGAACTGGATTTGATTGGCGTAGAATGAACTGGACTTGACTCAGCTTGACTATACATTTGATTAGACCGGACATGATTAGACTGAAATGGATTGAACTTGATTGGAATAGATGATAATGGATTGCACTGGACTAGACTGAATTGGATCAGACTGGACTGGCTGGACTGGTTTGATGTGGTTTGGTTTGGTTTCGACTGGAATTGGCGACCTGGACTGGACTGGATTGGATTAGAACTGTATGGATTAAGTTAACTGGACCCTGTTTTGATTGGATTGTTATGTCATATGAGGTCACGTGACAACAGACACAGAGCGATGTAAAAGACAAACAAATCAGTCCAATGTGATCCAGTTACACATAACACTTAAATTACAGTTACACTACCTTATGTTGCATAACAACAAACGTTTTCTCTATCACTCTTATAGCAAATATTTCTTCTGGGAATACAATAATATTTTGATCCTTCTGTTTTCACAGTGTGTGGACTCTGACCCTCCCCTCTGCTTATTTACAATGTTGGTAATGCAGGGAAAGAGTTACAGTGGTGCGAAGTCTAATAGCCTAATTTAAAAAGATTGATTATCAATACTGGAAATAAATACTTCCTTAATCTTTACTGGTGTGTGACTGGGCTGACAGTAATGTGGGTGATTTAGTAGTCATTTGTACATGTGACTGGAGCAACATTCATTTCCGTATTTGTGTTTGTGCGCGTGGGTCCGTGTGCGTGTGTGGCATTTCACCAGCCTTCCAGCAATGCAGTCCCATTAAGATAAGCCTCCTCTCCACTCAGCCGAAGAACATCAACAAACAGTGAGGAAAACCTCCTGCTGCGACACACACACACACACACATTCTGCTTGCTTTGTTTACTTTTCTGTGGAGTAGTCAGGATGGGCCACGTGTGTCTACTGTACTGTATGTTTTCATCCACAGATTCCACCCGCACTGACATTTACCTGATAAGATGAGACAACAAATGTGGAGGGGGAAGAGGCAGAGAATGTTCTCAAAGTGGAATGATGTGGAGGAGGTACTTTGCATGGCTGTGTTGTTATCTTTTATAATGTATTTATTGTGAATATAGTTTGTTATTTGCTAATAGATTCAAAAGGACTGACTGGGGGCAAGGCATACATGTGACAGGTAAGCATGCAAGCAGAAGGACAACATGTTATGAAAAACAAAATTTCCCTCCTCCCAACCTCTGCCTCCATCCATGTGACGTTTAATCACTGATAACACAAAACACACAAATGGTGTAAGAGAAAGCATCTTACAATTATTGCACTGCACACACAAATACATCCACAATGATAAATAATGGATTTAGTTGAGACATACTGAACAGGCAGAAAAGGCATTGCACCTGCAGATGGTACTTTCAGTGAAATTGTGAGAAGGGGCTGCAGACGTGAACATTTGGTATATCCTATGACCAAACCAGGAGGCCTGCTTAATGTTCAGTGCAAAAAAAAGACAAAAAAAAGTCTACAGGGAAACATTTTCATCATGCTCTAGTGGTAGTGGTGCTAACCAGACAATAAGTTCACACAGTTTGTTCAAGAGACATATTTGTACCATCAACTATTGTCTTATAATCATCTGCAAACTGTTCCTATCAGTGAAGCAGTTATTTTAAAACTGATGGTGCAACACAGTTAACAGGCTATGATATCTCCTTCATGTCGACACTCTCCGTTCCCTCAAAGGTCAGCACTGTCAAAAGAGTTTGATATTGGTCACCAAAGTTGAACTTGATGCATGCATGCATGACGATTCAGTGAGATTAATTGATATCACTCAGACTCTGCTTAAGGCCTGTTGTGGATTTGATTAATTGTGGATTTGTTGAGCCTTTGGCATTCTGGACCTTATCGGAACACACCTGTAAAGTTGTAAAGTTCACACTTAGGCAAGTGCAGATTCAGCGTCTCCTTTCAGTAATGTTGGGGATATTTTGGTATCCTCAACACAGGGCCTCTAAGATATTAGTAATGGTGGCCATCTGTTAGGCTGGTTGAGACTATCAGGGTAAGTCACATAAAGCAGAAGGTCACAGGAACTACAGTAATGCTGGAAGCAGCAGGTAAAGAAAGACAAGGCACTTATAAAGCTAATTTGGTCTATTTAGTATGAAATTTCATCTTCCAAGCAGGTTTTCAGTGCTAAGCTGCAGCAGTGAGATAGTCACACATAGCAAGGATTTTGTACTAAAAAGGCAACATTAGACATTGGAAGATACTCCCTTGATCTAACTCATATTAGCTTCTGATAAACATTGGACGTTTTTACACAGAATTTTGTCCCCCAACTATTCAATTAAAATTACTTTGAGAGGGGATTTCTTCACAAACAGTATGGACAGGAGGAATGATGACAGCGACCAATAATGCTTTCCATGTACATGAACATGATAATATTCTATTTTTAAAAAAAACTTTTATTGAATGTTCATTTGTACAGGGACAAATATACAGCATTAACTTATGCCAAGTACCACAGCATTTATAGCCTGAGCTTGTTTGCAATGCCTGTCCCTAGATGGGCTTTTAAAATACATAAACCTCAGTAAAATACATATGAAACTGCACAAGACTCAACAATACATATACATACGTTTAAGTACAAAACACAAAATTAAGATAGACTTGAAAAAATGGGAACCCATGTTGAAGCATTACATTATGTAATCACGTAAAGAAAAGCTGCTGCCCACCGTTCCAAATCGACGAGTTAAATGAGCTCCCAGTGGCTTCTTTCATCACTTTAACTGTCTGCCATGGACAGAAGGATTCAGCAGGCCTGCTGTTTCCAGCCAATGCATTTGGGTGTATTTTTTACCATTTCCAGTCTCAGCTGCTCCTCCAATAGCCCCGCTACTCTAAAATAAGGGTAGCATGACTGTGGAAGCAAGTTTTTGAGTGACTGTGACGCTGTGGGGCCTCAATCCTATGGTACTACCAGAGGGGAACACGCATTCTCTCAGTGCAGTGCCACTGGGGCATGATTTCAAAGATGATATTTTTAGCACTGTGTTCGATAAGGGCCATATAAACTGTATGCATTTACAGATTGATTTGGTCCCTGATTACAGTGGAGTCATAATGCATCTTTTTCAATAGCTGATGAGGGAGCAGGTGGAAGAGTGATTCCTGCAGGGGTTATTGGCTATTTGGCTCAAAATAACTCAGACAAAAAAGGTACAGAACAGATTTAGCTCTTTGATGATGCTGGAGGGGTATGTTTTCATATTTCTTCATGCCTTATTCATCTTTCCCCATTTCAGTTCCTATTTCATTCCTTCACTGCCTTTACCATTTTGACCCATATTTGCTGTTTTTCTTCCTTTACTGGAATAGCAAAAAGGCGTCTCAAAAACGTAATCTACTACTGGACCTATCAGCCTAATATTTTTTGTGAATACATTTATGACTGTATGCGCAAGGACCTCTCGTGGTCATGGTGATTCCCAATCTTTGAAAAACCTATTTTATAACGCCATTGACTGCGCTGTTTTATACTGCCATTGACGCAAGTGATCAACAACTGCTTCGGTTTGGGATCTTGTTTCCGTTAAGAACAAGCAATCATGCCTTGTTGCCACATTAGGTCAATCAATGCCAAATTTTGCTACCTTGAGAGCAGGCCATGTTGTGAATTCAAATAAATACTTATAAGATTCCTTATGAGCCTACTGAAAGCTTTGACTTTCGTCTTTTCAGCAGTCCTCACCATTTTCAATATGCGTTACAACACAACAAAAAGGCATTTCCAGCAGTCGGCTAAGCTAAAAACAAGGCTGACATTCACAGAAAAGTTTGGGCTCATCTTGAACAGGAGCATCTGCAGATTACTTCCTGATATGTTGCGATCCACTAAAGTTACAATATGAGGTGAATAAATCCCCGTTTTTTTGTTATCTTCACTGCCATCTTGACTTTACACACCTGGCAGAGATCTGCACTCTATTGAGTGCCCTCTTCTAGTTTTTGTTTGTTTTTAGCCATGATAACACTGTGGCTCTAGGGATGGCAATGTGGGTCTTTTAGTTGGTCAGTCCACCACTTTGGTCATAACTGAAGTTGTTATGAAATGTAGAGCAGATGGAACCAAATACAGGACATGACAGGCAAAAAGAACTGAAGAATATATGTATTAAACAACTCAGGAACAAGACCCAGAAGTGCAGGCAGGTGAGACTAAACTGAACAGAACAAAACCAAACAAATGATCCAACAAGACTGAACTGAAACACAGGACTGACATACAAACTAAACTGACAAGGGGATGAGGTGCAGATGGAGCAGGAGAACAAGAAAGGAGCTGATAGGCTGGGGAAGACACAGGGAGCAGGGCAGGGCTAACAAGACTGATGCAGGGCAGGTGTGGAGCACAGGAGCACAGAAAGAAGACTCAGAGCAAACAGAAAACCAGAAAAACACGGAAAATACAATATAACCCTGTACAAACCATCCCAGAACTCACATGAACACAACTTAAGTGCACAAGTCACAACAAGCTCACATAGCAATATAAATTTCAGCATACATTGCTGTTGACAAAAACATGAGTAAATCAGTCAATTGAGCAGAGTGGCTGCATATTAAGGCTACATCATGTAACAACATGAATCAGACTAAAAGACAAATGTAGCCCTGAATAACACGACTAGTGTTTCGGTTCACTTTAGCATTTAGTTCCTATGACAGTAAGTGTAGCAAGCAATAGTATCTCAAGTGATCCTTAAATATAATCTGCAACCTCTCTTATCTGTCCTTCTTCCCACTCAGTTCAGTCTTGACAAACAGGGAGAAAAGTTGAAGGGCTTCTGGTGGACTGGTGGAAGGACAGAGCCAGACTGTGACAGAACTGTAACAGAAATATTTCAATAACTATAGATTAGATGGATTCCCATAAAAGCAGACATTCATGGTCCCCAGGGGATGAGGCCAATTAACTGTGGCGATCCCGTCTTTTGCTCTAGTACCACCAGCAGGTCAAATTTTTCACAGATCACGTGGTGAAATATCTTAATATCTACTCAATGGATTGGCACAAAATTGTGGACAGACATTTGTGGTCCCCAGAGGAACCAAGGCAGCTAACTTTGATGATCCACTGCCTTTTCTTCTAGTGCCACTATGAGGTCAACATTTTTAGTTTGAAGTGAAATGTCCCAACTAATGAATGGGTTGCTATTGTCCCCCTCTGGATAAATTGCAATAACTTTGATGATCCTGACTTATCATCAAGCACCATCAAGATAGAATTTTAATTTGTCCAATACTTTGGTTTATGACCAAATACCTGCAAAGCTAATGACTAAATGTCTGCATGCTAACATGCTAAACTAAAATGGTGAACATGGTAAGCATTATTCATACATCGGCATGATAGCAAGTACAGCCTCAGAGAGCTATTAGCATGGCTGTACACTCACAGTTTTATTAACGTAAAAACATTTTAAAATTTAAGTCTAGAGTCAAAACAAATATGTGTTCTTCTCATGTCTAATGAATCCAATCCAAGTTTTGATTTGCTAATGATATCAAATATAGGATGTACACCATATCTGATATGAAGGCACAACAGTATTGAAAAGAGTTTTGAGTGAATGTAGTGTTTGTGAATTGACATCAGCTATTTGTCCTACATTCCATTATTATGTTTTGGTATCATTTGTGCTGATTAAACTACCATAGGTATTAAACTTAAGACAAGTTGCATGCCTTTAGGTGTGATGAAGACCTTTTATACCCATATGGTTCTGTATCTCCTGGATTGAGCTCAATATCACAAGGTTGATGATATAACAGTCTGAGGGTGGATTTGAAATGTTTCATAAAAGCAGGAAGTGAGACTGCAAAGGCTCCTTTACCTGCTTTCCAAAAGCCAAAGCACCACCTGCAGCCTCACGACTGCAGCTAAAGTTAGACCATTAATATACTCAAGGGATCCCATATGAGGCAAATTCCTTGCAGTCATGCACAGGCAAGCTGGGTACATTCGTCACTCACAACATTGCTAAAGTTAGACTTAGATGCAGCCTTGGGATTGTGTTGGAATATGAGTCACAGACTGGAATATGCTGCTGTTTGCAGACATTCACTGCTCGAGATAAGAATCTCTTAAGACTCAGTTTGACGAAGGTCCCCTAGGGCCTTTTAGTTTACTAATAAACTCTGGATGAATTCCCAGAGGAACATACGGGAAGTTTTCCCACATAAACATAAACAACACAAGTTCAGAAGTATTTAAACCCAGAATGATCAACTTGTGAGAGGAGTGTGTTGTCAGTGGAAGGTTGCCAGTGGGAATTCCATATTAGAATATCCAAGTGGGGTTAGTGAGGATAAGGAGATCTTCTTCCTCACTGTCGCTATAACTAATGCTGATTAACCATAGAGCAAGGCAGAGTAGTATAAGACTGGGTTTAATTTAAAAACACATTAAACAGATTTAAGAAGTCACAGAAGACATGTTAAGATGCTCTCAGAAGTCTCGTCATCATACAAAGACTATTTAATATCTTACACACTTTTCTTGGTTGTTATTTTCAGACGCCAAATATTGTTTTTCCATGTCCAACCATGTAAATAAGCACAGACGATTTTGTTTTCAAGCCATAGTACTAACATTCACAACACAAGTTGGAATGATTATTTGGCGTTTATATTATCCTTAAATAAGTCACACCAGGTCTATGAAAAAGCCATTACAGTTGCTACTGCTTTGTGGGTACAAGGCCATTATTTTAGCTGCAGCTATATGTTGGCATTGAAACATACAGAGAAGTTCATGAAATAGCCAAAAAGCTAAATAAAAAAAAAAGAAACAAGAAACAATAACAGGGCAAATTTCGAACGCAAGGCAGGTTGGGGGTTGTTGAGACAGACTGAGATTGTGCAGCCTAAAGCAGTGAATTCCATCTATTCTTAAATGCACATTTAACCTTCTGATTCTCTGTCTACTGTATCATCATTCTCTCTCTCTGCATCTCCTCCTTCTTTCTCTCTAAGCTCACTCCCTAAGGTCTTTTGGCAAGGAAAAGGATTTTTCTTTGGCTGTGTGATTTTCTTGAGAATTTCAAACACTGCTTCAATAACACAAGTAAACTTAAACACTAGCTAAATATATCACAGTGAGTTGTGATCATTTTTGTGTTGGTTTACATAGTATACATAAATATAGCAGTATAGCAACTATTACAGTAATATAGAGTAGAGGCATCGCTTAAAGGTGTGAACTCAGAGATTCTGCTGCTACCCTCGGATTTACAGAACGTCTTAGCAAGTTTCAGCTCATTGTTTATCGTTCTAGCTGCAACTTTACGGTTGTTTTCAGCTGTAGCAGGCAGCTGTTTTCAGCGAAAAAGCCAAGAGAACCTGGCTGCAGGAACATGGCGGACAATGTCAACCCATGGATGTATACTGGAAGTCATGTGACATCACCTTTTTTTTTCCTTTAAAAAAAAACAACAAAAAAAACTTTTAATGTCAGAAGTAGAGCATTTTCTTCCTACTTGTTTTCAACTATTTGCTTCATTTTGGAAACAGGGACAGTTTGAGTTTCATGCTGCAGCCGAGGGAAAGTTGATCCAATAACCTGTGATGGATGTTTACGATGTGCTGTCTAGGTTTTTTTTTTTTTTTTTTAACTTCCACCTTCATTTTGTCTTCCAAATAAGGTTGTCATACCTGGAGGTTTGTTCAACAATATCACAGTATTCCAAGATCTCAGCTTGGTGACTGTGAATGCAATGCTATTATTACTGATCATGAAAAGAAGAGCAAAATCTTGATAACTGTGAGTTACCCTTAAAGTTCTAACAGTATAATAACACTGTAAAAAATACTAAACAATGCAAAATCAACTCTGCTTTTAAGAATCCCATGTTCATATTTATTCAGAGGCAACTTGTGTAAATCTTGAAGTGTGAATGGTGCTGCTAGTTCTTTAATCTCTTGTGAATAAACTCAATGGAAGAGTCTGCTGGTGAAGTCCTACCTTAGGGTGCAGGTCTGAACATGCAGGGGACTATTTGAGGAGAGGTGAGAACGTCTGGCAGATGGTGTGAATCATTTCAGACAGACAGTATGGCTGCAGATGACTGATACTGATACAGTGTTAGCTGTCTTCTCCAAACCTACCACCTGGATCCAGCTGCAAGTGGTAAATATAGACAGTTGTCATAGCAACTTATGTAATGTCCATGTCTGTCAATCTAGTAATCAGACTGGTGTAGATGTGTGATTATAGGGACTGAGGGTGTGTGTGTGTGTGTATGTGTGTGCCTTACCTTTTGTAGTGTGATTTGTATTTTTCTCCTTTATCATCTGTTCTTTCATCTTTGTATTCTTCCTCTTCTTCTCCCTTCCCCTCCTCTTCCTCTGTTGTTTTGTGCATTTGCAGGCAGTCATAGATGGCAGTTACCAGGAAAAAGGGTGAATGCAGAGAGGATGGGAAAAAATAAATCATCTGGTATTTCAATTCAGTTCAGGACAATTTCAAAACTGTGACAGAACATGTCTATTTTGAGGGCCTCTTTGCTGGCTTGTTTCAGCTTACGTCTATCAATGGACGTGTGAATGTTGTGAAATCAGAACATTCACAATCACAACAACACATCAGAACAGCATATTCTGAAAATATGCTATTCTGACGTGATGCCAATAAAAACAACAAAACAAACATTCAGCCATCAATGAACCCGCAGAATCTTCAATAATCAGGGATTTATATTCAGATGCTCCCATTGAAGACTGGTGTGTAGATTCAATTTGTCGGTCAAATTCTATATTCTAACCATGGTTCTGTTGAAAGAATAGCTCAGTTTTCAAGATTTAAACTTAATCAGACATCTGTATGTGCATTTTTAAGGTATTGCCAATTTAATAAAGTCTAATCTTACCATGTAGAATAACTTTAAACTGCATAAGAGTTAGGGTCAGGGTTAGGGTTAGGATTAGGGTTAGGGGCATCCATGGGTTTGTTTGATTTTGGTAAGCAGGAAAAAAGTAAATTACACCGAAAACCAATTATCTATACTTGTTGAAATAACATCTCAGCTTTAAGCCTCTGGGTGGTCGTTTCCCATGGCAGCAGTGGTGCACTACTGAATGGAGAATGTCACAGCTCTGTATAGCCTATGGACATTAATATGTTTTATCTCCATTTTCAACAAGTCCACATAGTGTGAGCTATCAACCGTTAGTGATTTTTGGTGATAACAATTATCACTTTCAATTTCAGTTTGACTTTAAGACAAGAAATTATGACACTTTCTATAAAATTGTGCTGGCCACAAATGCACATGCACATATACGCACCCACTGAGGGTTTGGATGTCACTGTGCTCCCCAGTAACCTGAGTCAGTGAGGGATTACCCTGTGAGAACACAGTAAACCTGTTAACCTAGAAAACAACACTGTAGTGATTCATGTAGCCAGCCTCCACTGAATATAAAGTACATCCTTGCTGTAGAGTTTCCAGCTGTCAGCCATTGCATCATGGCAGAGACTAGTTCTGAAAGATCAGTGAGTACAGAACACTCAAGCATGAAATGGATCCTTTTACTCCATCCATTTGTGGCTGCTGTCAGACTGCATCTGCTGCACTTTTGAATATAGTGAATATGAGCGCAGCTGGCTCACAGTACCAGACGGCAGACTGGGTTTACATTTGAAACATGTGGAACAAACTGATCTTCTTTAAACCATTGATCTGTGCTTTACGCTTTACATACAATAATATTAATACTCACTCTAATATTAAATAACCTGCCTAATTTTGTGGGACTGTGAAATGTAAAATTATTTTTGGGTGACTCATAGCCACAAATCCACAGAGAATACCCCTCAGCTCTATAATTCAACACAGCTCTACAGAGTTTTTTAGCTTCTTTTAGCTCATTGTTTTGGTTTTACGACCCGCAACTTTACAGTTTTGGTTCTCTGTCATTTCCTGTGGCAGCAGGGAGCTGTTTTTAGCAATAAAAGTTGGCTATCTGCCCAGCAACAAACAGCAGACAAAGTAATGACTAGCTGGGGAATATAGTGGAACATTTAGGGTACCAGAGTTGACGGATAGCAAAACGAAACTTAAAGGAGAGTGAATATTTTGGTAGGTGGAAACAAACATGACTCCAAATGAGTGCTAATGTTGTGCAGTATCTTGGATCTATAAATAGGCAACTGTTTGCCAACACATTCACCATATCAACTCATAAGATGTTAGTATGTCAATGTTCTGTTTACAGCTTTTTGTGTTGCTCCCAGGTGGCCAAAAAAATCTATCAATGCATAAATCCTCATATAATACATAAGGGGTTGTCTTTTCTGAGGAAAAAGAGAGAAGCAGTTTCCTTAAAAGTTTTTTTTTTGTGTCTGTATTTAAACTATGAATGATTCAGACAGTCAAGCTTTCAAACTTTATCTCATAATTAACTCATAATAACTATAATGAACTTTGAATTGAATGTTTTTGATTTGGTTAAAGCTGAACACACGTTAGATACACCAATACTTTAAAACTCCAAAGAATGAATTGGGTTGAATGTGCAAATTTGAGACCACCATCTTAGACACTGACTGTTCTGCACAACAATATATTTTCCTTTGTCTGTCTGTCAGCAAAATGCCTCCAAAGAGGTGAAAAGGTCAAGAGTTTGGTCCTGGCCAAAGGAATTTCATATTAGACTTCCAATATCTGCATATGTCCAATATATGTATATATATATATATATTTCCAATACATGCATAATGCGTCTGCAGGGCTAAAAGGGTGCCTTCAGGCTGTTTGACATTCTGTACATTGGAATTAAATCCCACTAAATCCTACTGCAGAGAATTCATGTGCTTCTAGACTAGAATATCAATGTCAGATAAGTTAAACTGTCAACTGTTGTTAAAACATTAAACTTTTCATATTGCCCTTGTGATGTGCACAAGATGTTCACGACTCTTTATTTTCCTGAAACAGTTTCTGACCAAACACCATGACTTATTCCATAAAGCCAGGCATCACTGTCCTCAGTAGAGTCATTGCTATGGCCACCACTTCCATGGCAACGGGGTACATATCGCTAAAGCAGCATGGTCCGACCTCATTTAAGATGAAGACTAAATGTGAGCGTGAGCTACTTACAATTCATGTGATGACTAAATGTGTGCATCTGTACTGACCTCTTTCTCTTTTTACCTCACTGTTTCCATTGCACACCGTAACTCACTAATAGCAGCAGGAGGCACGGTAAGAAATGACGAGAAGGATATTGGGGATGTTAACTTTTTAAAATCTAATGATCCCTCTCTCTGTGATGTGTGCATCTTTCTGTTCCTCCCTCAAACACTTTATTGATTCACACTCTCAGTTGTAGATAGTAGCTGCTTTATAACTCAGCTGCTTAATTAGGCCTTACATCCACATTGTATCTGCTTTGGTTAAACTACTATGGAGGACCCAACTGGCATGATAGGCTCTGAGTTGATCCCACCAAACAAACCAAACAATCTTCCTCAGCTTCCTCAAGCAAAAAACCTCTATTACCCATAACCTATTTACACGTTGACATCCTGTTTCCTACCAATAGTCATTGTCTCTTTTAGCCATGACCACAATTGTTTCTTAATTAACCAACTAGTCTTAGTCGCCCAAAGTTCATAGTAGTTCTATCGGTGGAAATGTTAGTTGGCCTGTCCACTATACTGGTATTCATGGTCACCGGAAAATGAAGCTTCTGCCTTTTCCTCTTTTACCACTAACAGGGTGACTGTTTTCTTTTCAGTCTAATGTCACCACAGCTATTGGATGGATTACCATGAAATTTTGCACAGCCATTCATGTTACCCACATGATAAATTATAATAACCTTGATGATCCACTGAATTTTCATCTAGTGCCATCATCAGGCCACATTTTTATTTGTCCAATATTTTGGTTTATGTTTAATACCTGCATAACTCACATTTCTATCAGCCTCAGCTGTACTTTGTGTTAATTGTAAATTAGCAAATATTAGCTTGCTAAGATTCCAATATTAGTGAACATGGTAAACATTGTACTTGTTAAACATAAGCAGGTTAGCACATTGACCTCACTTCTGTACTCTGTACAGCCTCACAGAGCCTCTAGCATGGCTGCAGTCTCTTAGTTTTCTTCAACAATGATCAGAATCTTTCCCTCACCTTGATTAAGAAATTAACCAAAGCTGGAGTGCGGGACTTTTGTCTTCCACTTCTGGCAGTGAGAGTAATTACAAAAACACTGTCGACAAGTGCTTATGTCATTGGCTCTGCCGTAGCCTACCCTGCTGCCACTGTTGCGGTTGTAAAATGGTGGATAAATTGTTCTAAGCATCACACAACCCCCACGAAATGACTCATTTCACTTTCAGAATTGGACCTATTCAGTCCGATTACATTTGGAAAGTCAAGAAGATGAGTAATTTATTTTTAGCAGAGAGCTAACCGGAAGTTAGCTGCTCAGCTGGCAGAAGTCTCTCAGAATGCATTCAGCCGTCCAGGGCGGGAATGTCAAACCCAACACCAGATTAAAAACTCTGTATAGCTACTGTGAAATACAGAGAGATTTATTTGGTGGTGATAGACCTAATCAGCATTGTGTGAACTAGTTTGGCAAGTCCTTGAATGTAACGGATGTTCATTGATATATAAAAGTTCTGTACTGCAGGTTTAACCAAACACTTTACATAGAGGTTGCAGATCAGAAAATGCTGATTTGAATCATTTTTTTAATGGTCATATGGATTGTTTTGGAAGCCAGTGACTTGTCCTTTAAGTATTAGACCTTGTTGGATACATAAAACAGCTGTAAGTGTGTCAATAAAATGTAGTTTTTTTCTTGAAATTTCAGACCCTCAAAAGTAAAACTTACTTCCAGGCCTACTGTTTGCTTTGGAAGACAAAACTCCTCTGCCTCCCCATTTGTTATCGTTTTCAACTGCTCAATAACGGAGGACAGTCATCCCCATGACCACACAAGAAGCCTTGAGCAAAACAGATGGCAAAGAAAGCAGTATTATCATTACAGTATTTAGAGGGTGATAAATGTTATAGATCATTTAATTTGATGATTAGATACAAATCACAACTTAGTAAAGCTGATTTCACTGTTCTCTGAGCTGATGTGCCAACCTTTGTATCTTTGAATCAATAAGTGAACAAATGAATCAAGAAAATTATGAATGAATGAAAAGATAGACTGGGTGACTAACATGATTTTATGAGTTTTATGAGTTTCCACAGGATTAAATACAGCCAGATCAAACCAGCAGTGCAATAAAGAGAAAAGGACAAGAGTAGTGCAGAAAGAGATGTATTGATTCTGGATCTTCAAATGTCAAAATGAGAGACGTCAAACTGAGTGAGCACGTGCTGAAAACAAAGCTATCACAGTCTCGCTGTTGCCAAGAGATAAATTTACACGTGCACACAAGCACAGACCATATAACTAACAGTATTATTGCATCTCACCCACCCACACACAAGATCCATATCCAGACGCACAAATATACACAAAAAATACACCCCCAGAGGGAATGAGTTCACTCCTTTCTCTCGATTAATATGGTTAATGAGGGAAAACATCAAAGCAGCAAGTACTGCATGTGAGCTATAATTACACTGAGGGTCCCCATGACGATTTGGACTAATACGTGCATGTAGAGGTGTAGTGAGTTATTTTGAAAATATTTTATCTGAGAAAGAACCTCTCATTACCAATGCAGCAGAATGAAGACAAATATAACAACATAATGGCTTTAATTGATCTTTTGTTCTTCTGTTACTTTACATGGTTGTGACTTGGCTTCAGCTATTATTCTAAGCAACAGCTGGCAGCATGACCTTTCACAGCGGGTTCAATGATACAAAGATGAGTGATAATTGGAAAAGAGTTGTAAGATCTGGCTGACGGTCATATGATAAAGACATCCTGTAGTCTTTCATGTGGACATATCCTGATTTCGAGCATATTCTTGCTTCTCAAAGGTGTGATGAATGACCTCAAGTGTCCATTCCCTTATTAGACTTTTTTTGGTATTCTGATGGTCCTTGTAGATTTTGACCACTCACTGATTTGATGCAGTGATGAAAGAAGATGAAGATAAGATGCGTCATTTTGCATTACCTTGCAAACCGCTGCTGTCAACAGTCAAACCAGGGCTGCGGGGTGGAGGTCAGCTACATCAATCACCTCAGGTCATAATAAGTCTTTCTTTTTAATCAGTGAACGTGCACAAAAAATATATTATTTCTTTACATTTTTTCAAAATTGTACATGTGGTGTTGCAATTATGGCCTTTAAAAAGTTTGGCATTTTGACCAGTAAATACAAGACTGTGGTATCATTTTCAAAACACTACAGCAATGTGAAAATGCACAATCCCTACAAGTTTGGCTAAAATAATACCAGGTATTATGTCAGACATCAAACATAGAAAATATGTTGGGGACCATGTCGTTCCTTATATCTGCTGTGGTTGCGAATGATGGAAACAAACACACACACACAAAAGGTAAAAAAAGAGAAACAAGAACAAGACAGATACCTGTACAGTGCTTGATGAGACAGGATAGTGGAATATCTCCCAGATCGTGCCCTGCCAGGAAATGAATAAAGGTTTCAAAGGCTGGAGGACATACATCTCCAAGGAGAGAATGATTGGAACATACAGAAGGCATTATCCTGGGAAAAACCAGAGAGACTCAGGTGCACTGAGTAGCATGAAATGAAGGGAGAGAGAACATACATACAACCAGAAAAGGGCAAGACACCAAGACTACAGGCCCTGGCAGAGCCAGAGGGCAGTCATAAAGACCTGTCTGCTCCTATGTTTATTTACCCCCCTCCCCCCCACCCCCCTTGCTCTTCCCCGCAGATTATGATTTCACTGGAAAAGTATAGTTCAATGCATTGTTCTCATGAAGAGCAAGGATATGACCTGGAGTGAGGTCAGCTCTGATATTCCATTTAAAGTGGTAAACACTCATCCAGTTAAAGGTAATTCTCATTTCGCTCTCTTTACCTTGTGGCACTATAAAACAATAACATGACCATAGAAATGACAGTCAAGCCCTGTGACTCATGTTAATACATTTAATTTTATTCCTGCATACAGTACATCAACAAGTCTTTGCATGCCTAGTGCTATAGCTATAGCTAGATGCATGCAGTCTCCTGGTCATTTCAGATTCATTTTCTTTGTTACTCAACTTAATTGACTTATACTCACTTTTAAAGTAAATTTGATATTTTTTATTATATCATAATTGGCTTCCAAAATTTAAACTCCATTTCAGTCAGAGACACTAAAATCAACAAATTTAGCATTTGTGGTGAAGGGTAATACAGTTATATTTAATAACGTTATAATGGCTGCAATATACACTTTACTATGACTGAACATTAGTTAGCTGGTAGCCAAGCAGCTGATGAATGAGACAGGTATGGTTTGGCATGAATGAAGTGGCTGCTGCCGATCAGCTCATGTCAGCATGTCTGTAGTGCTCTACTAAATGTAGTATCCTCTGCTCCTCTGTTATGTGTTGACCTAAATTGATACTATTTAGTGGTGAAAGAGTCAGAAGTTGTCCTTGCATGATGGGTAACTGTGGGAAAAAAACACTTTGTGGGCGTTCTTCAAGAAACATACATGTCAGTCCATCTGAAACAGGATGAGCAGAACAACCTTGGCACAACATGAATTAAATGCACCACATTGGAAAGGACATGCTTCATACACCCTAATGAAGGCTGTATAGGCTACATCACCATTATTGTGTGTGAGCAACTGTAGTATGAACACAACTCTGCCATACTATTGGATGTTCTGCTTTCGTCTTGTTGCTATTTGTTGGTGACCATGGCCTTCCATTCAGTGTGCAAAACTGTACAACCATTATGTAACTGGTTCAGTTGAAGAGCTGGATGTACTGTACTTACACATTGATGTCTGTATTGATGTATACAGTGTTCCTGAGGATGAAAACCCTGGAATACAAAAATCCACTGAATATTGGATCTCAAAAATATCTTTTGTGGGGTAAATTCTTTCTGGTTTAAATGTTAATTGTTTATTTTTACTTACTTTGTGGGACCCTGGAAAATAAACGACTCATTTTTTTGTTCACTTTCTATTGGACACATTTTCTGAGATATGTTCATTTCAAGAGGAAACCTCTTCTCTGAAAATAGAAGAAACAGTGTCTTTCTGCGACAAGAAATAAAAAATTTTTGTGTAAGTGGACACATAAACTTTCGATTATATCTGAATTATATATATTAGTTTATTGTGAATAGTCCTATTTCTCAATAAAACTTTATCATTTGACCAAAACAAACCTGAACATTGATATCTGATAAAAAGATTAAATTCACATGTGAAAACTTGAATATTAGGCTACAATGTAGCCAGTGGACTGAAATAAGACCAGTGTCAATGCTTATTCACAGTGAAAAAGATCTAACAATGAAAAAAAAATCCTCTCTGAGCCTTGCAAATTGAAAGTGTGGTATCATAAATTTCATAGCTCTAAATGTGTCTGCAGCCTTTTTATTGCATAATTAGTGAAACACCTACCTGAACCAACATGAAGCTAAGTGTTTTGACTGATAATAAAGACATGAACCATCTTTGCCACCAGAAAGTCAACTGGCCCACTGAGGTTTAAAAGACCGTGTTTATTGTATTTTTTTCTCTCCTGCAGATGGAAAACAGATTCATTCACTTGTTGTTTGTCTCCGTACTCAGACTTCACAGCAGGACAGATGCTGAGCTGCCTGCTCAGTAGACGATGGTAAAAGGCAGTAATTGATGGCTCCTATCAAGAGCAAGGCTTCTAGATAGACATGCATAAACACTCAAACACCCACATCATGTATGGTAAACACACAGCACACACACACCGTACCAGCCTTCATGTAATTTGTAGGACCTTCTAAATTATTCTGTTGTCTTCCAGCTATATTTTTTTCTTCAGAATATTTCCAAGCCTCAAGGCTGCCATGGGAAAATGAGATCATGCTTGCAAAGGAAATGAGAGATGAGTTCACAGGGTCTGGTTATTGCGAGTGTTGGCTTCAGCAAGGAAAATAATGAAAGTGGAGAAGCTAAATAAATTCAACGGCTGACACAGCATACCTAATATTGCATGCATGGGGGCTAACTGCGTACCACTGTATGTATTATAGCAGAGATTATGATCTAGTTAACAGTTATCAAAACAAAGAGACAAATTAATTTGGTGTAATCTGTTCCGCTGTTTGTCTGCAACAGGAAATGACCTGATTTCTGCTAAGCGTGTGAATTTAAAGTCTCCCTCCACTCAAAAACTTTCCTTCAGTTGGATGTTTGTACTTCACGGTGCAGAATCATAGAAGGCTGTTTTCACATTCACAATGATTTTCACTGATGAAGGAGTAGATGTAATTATAAGGTAATAAGGTAATTGGACTTTTTTTTGAATAAAAAACATATTAGACACAAATTATTACTAAAAAGCAGAGTGTTTTATTTCCCAGTTAGATAAACCATATAATGGAACCATATATAATAACCATATATAACCATATATAATAATGCAATATATAATATATATAATGGAAATTCATCATTAAGCTTTGCATTTTTGTGAAATTATTGAAAAATGTTTTCTCTTTACACTGAATTAAATTGTAAATAGAAATTTTAAAAAATATATCAGTAATTTTATAATATTAAGTTCACTGTGCTTGATTTATTAATAACTTGCATATTTTTAATTTAAAAAGAAGCTTTTTCACTACACTGAGAGCCTTGTTGATTGCACTTTCAAAACTTTGCAATTAGCGTAGCGGAGTGCTACATCATTAAGCATCAGAAACAGGAAGACGTGGGCGTTCTCAGCTGCACTGTGATTCACTTTGTGTTATGTAACAGGAATTCAAACAGTGATAGCAAGAGGATCATCCTGTGTCTCTTTAAGGTCTGATGTACAGTAATTATTGCCTTCACCTTGTGATTCAGACGTCTTTTAACCAATCAAAAAATTGATTGATGATGTCCCATTTTGGTTTATGTAAAAGCGTGTTTTCCTCCCCTCATCTACTCTTGTGTTCTTTTCTCTCTTGAACCTTGAATTTATTGAAGACTTTTGTCTCTACCATCAGACTGAATGCCATCAAGTTGAAGCCTTCATCCAGTCAGTCTTGATCATGTTGTGGGTGCTCTGCCTGAGCACCACTTAAGTTATGTGTCCAATCAGGAACAGTGGAGGAGACAATGACAATGAAAAGGACAGATGATCAAGGTCAAGTGTTGCTGGTGGAGATGGTAGATGAAGTGACTGTTCAGATGGGACACAGTGCAAATAAATTGCAGTTAAGATTACTTTGCTGTCACTTTTCAGTAACTGCTTGCTTTCTTTTAATTGTTCCTGCAGCAAGAATATGTCCTTTGCAACATTTCTGGTTTTAGGAGATGAAGAAAGGAGTGAAAATTTGTTAAAAGGTGTTGTTACAGCATGTTGTTTCCTATAATAACAACAGCCCTGTTAACATGGAACTACAATTACCTAGAGACAGTTTGTGATTGAGGAATTTAAACCAATTTCTGTGTCTCATACAGCTCATACAGTGTCAGCATACAGCATTTTCGATAGGATGAACAACATCTGTGTTTCACTTAAATTTATTGACTAGATCCCAAGCATTATAGCTGGATATGAAACATAGTATTATCCCCAAGAAGTCTATAGATTATTTCTAACTGATGCTGCCACATGTCAGCAATTATCTTTTGGGATTTTCCCTTTTTTCTGGGTGGATTTCAGCTTAATCGTTTTGCTCCTTTTTTGAATTGGTCTTGCTGAGACCCTACTAACCTACTAATTTTAATCCAAATTGTCACAAAAGTATGCTAATGCTAATAATTATGAGAACTTTTCTCATATTTATGAAATAGTGAGTCATCATTTTGAAACACAGAAGTTGTAATTACAAGACAAGGCCTCAGTTTTGCTTTTTTTTAATTTAGTGAAGGTACCACTCGTAACATGTGCATCATGCAGTCACATTGTGGTTGCAAATATTGTATGACTGCTTTTGTAAAACTTTATTAAAACAACGTGAATTTGTTTAGCCGCACTGAAAACAAAGAAAACTGGTTGGTCTTCTGTTGTTTTTCTGATGTTTCTTTTCATGAAGTGTTTGCTGTAGAATTAAACCACAGTTGCTTTGGTCATCACCAGTAACCACAAACATCACCAAATCAACCAAGACTGAGATCTTAAGGGTTACAAACTTAAAGGAATACTCCACTGAATATCTCTTTGTATACCAAACACTCACTTTAAAGGTTTTGAAGGTGGCTCAGATAAGTTTGCACCTTTTCCTTTTTCAGACTCCCCATCACATAATCTCCTTCCCTACTGTTCATCAGAATGCTCAATAACACACTACAGCAACACGTCTAATATATAATATACAATAGACACATAAATAACATTGGATGGATTCCAGCTGTGTTTGGTAATAGTGATGTACATTAACACATATACTGTATGTTGTTCATTGTGCTCCTGTCTGAATAGACTGTAGTTCTGCTTCTTTCTCTATGTGGCTCTTTGATGATATGTCTCACACTGTACAACAGCACAATGGCAGCTCCGTACGGCTCCTTTGCCACGAAAAAATATGGCCTCTCAGTCAACAGAGACGTCTGCCACTCATCTGCAAGGCGCAAAATACACACACACACACACACATTCACGAAACTAAACCACTACTGACGTAGGTAAGTACCATACAATTTGTGCTTTCTGCACTCATATGTTTATAAACTAATTTCACATGGAGGATCAGCACTGGTGTTGCATTTTAAACAGTTTGCATAATGTCTTTGCATAATCGGGACAAAGTGTTTGTTTGTATGTGGGTTTTGCTGTGTCTCTTGGCTGGATAGAACAAGGGCCAGAGTAGAGGGCGTCCATAGAGGACAGTTTCAGGCCCTAGTTCATTCTCCGGCCCATGGGTGTGTGTTTTGTAATGTGTGCTAGAAAAAGAGAGGAGGGAGGGAAGGAGGGAGGGAGTTAGCAGGAAGGAGAGAGATGTCTTAGTGAAGTGACTGACCGTAAGTGAGTGAGTAAGTAAGGGAGTGAGTAAATGGGTGAGTGAAAAAGTAAGCGTCCAAATGAGCTAGTGGTTGACAGGAAAAGTGAGTGAGTCATAATGAATGCATGAAGTAATCTGGTGAAAAGTAAAAGTAAAGTTAGTGAGTGCTTAAGTCACTGGGTGAGTGAATGAAAAACACAATGAATCTCAGTGAATGAGAGAAAAAGTCAAAGTGATACTATGAATAAGTCACTGACTGAATGAGTGAGTGAATGAGTTCAATAGTCAAGTAAGTCATGAAATGAGTTAGTTGGTTACGTGAGTGAGTGAGTTAAAATGAGTGCATGTATAAGTCATTGAGTGAGTGAGTGAAAACACAATGAATACAGTTCCTAAGTGAATGAGTGAGTGAATGCGCAGAACATTGAGTGAATAAGTCATTGAGTGAATGAGTGAGTGATTTAAAAACTCCAATGCATGAGTAAGTCAAGTGAGTTAGTTACGTGAGTGAGTAAGTGAATACATGAGTGTAAGAGTTGGTGAGTGAGTGTGTAATTCACTGAATGAGTGAATGTACAATGTGAGTGAGTGAGGAACTGGAGGAATGATGTCACACTAGAAGAAGAGAAATGCATGTTTTTATGTTTTTAATTGTGTTTGTGTGTCAAGTGAGAGAGAGCGAGGGGATTTAAAGCAATGTGCTCACTCTGCCACCACAAGCCGATCGGGACAACTGATCAGACGTTGCTGCTGTTGTGTGCTCGGGGTGACTCATTCTCTTCCTTAGACTGGCAGCCAAAATTAAAGGCCACTTTGCAACCAGCCTCCGTCATTGCTACAGAAGCCTCTCGTTGACAGACTCATAAAATAACTATGATCAAATTAGAGGACCGTGTTAATCTCCATCCCTGGGCGGACTGAAGAGAGTCTCCCACAGAGAGGTGACGCACGTTTCCTGGTGACATGTAGGAAACGATTAGGAAGTAGAAGCCTCTTCTTCTCTCACATTCAGTCTTAATGGCTGAATATATCCGATGGTGTGTCGCTGTGGCATGTTGTCACCTCCAGTGTTTTAATGGGGACTGTTAAATGTCAAGACTTTCTTAAGCTAGTGTCACATTTTAACAAGGGCTGCAGTATTAATAACTGCACTCCAATCTATTTATAATCAATTTTTAGAACAGAACCCAGCTTTATTAAATATTAAGAGAGAGCACTGCATTGGATTTCTGCTCAAGTCTGATGGAGATGCCCATTTCAATACCAACCTATGAGCGACGTATGCAAGTATTTTTTTTCCTTCATGCCTCAGTTAATAATCGCACACGAGCCAGGCTGCGTGCAGAAGTCCTGCCTTTGTCATTTCCCATCAACCTGCTGCTACAATCACGCGGCAGCCATCAGCCGTATCGATCCACAGTGAGAGGGCCACTCTGTGTTTACATACAGTTCAGTCACGGCTCGCCTCATTTACGCTGTAATGATAGGGGCGGGAGGGAGTGAGAATCAAGGGAAGGAGAGAGTTTATTAAGGAAATGAGGGGAAGAGGTTATAGGAGGAGGACAGTTTGTAGAGAGGGAATAATGGTGATTAGTTAAGGTCTCAGTATGCTTCAAATGAACAAGGTCATCCCACCGTATCCAAAGGCAAAAGTGTTTATACTAGTTCTGAGTGGTCATGCGTCAAGGCATGGCAAAAAGCCTGCTGTCATATATCATTTAGAAAGCCTTTCCTTGAAGGAAATTGTATTATACATTGTACTATTTGTATATTACATACACAAATAGTACAATTTGCATATAGTATAATAAATAATACACAAAAGAGGACTTGACAAAGAAGTTAAAACCCTGCCAACTGCTGCATAAAGTGAGCATGATGTTTGGATTGTCTGTTTTGGAAAATTCCAAATATTACAGCATATATCATGGCTTCAGTTAAATGTCAA
Organism: Thunnus thynnus; assembly: GCF_963924715.1. NCBI lineage: Eukaryota > Metazoa > Chordata > Actinopteri > Scombriformes > Scombridae > Thunnus > Thunnus thynnus. Next base: position 21,649,068 of record NC_089536.1, read on the forward strand.
CACAGTAAACATGTCATACCTTGCGCTTTAAGTCACAGTCGATTTTTCTGTGTATAGGATATGGCTGGCAATTTTCTATATTTTTCTTATTGTCAACAAATCTCATGTGCAGAGCCAATCCAACAATAAACTCATTATGCGTGTATCTAAAGCCTGATATATCTTATTCCTCTGTGTGCCATAAGGCCATTGTTGTCCAAAGACTATTAAAAACATGTCAGTGAGTCACACTGTTGCACTGAGTGATATTTTCCTTCACCACAGAAACTACAGTCACAATCAGGCACGTGCACAGATAGCACCTGCCTGTTTGACCTCCTAGAGAGAAAGTGCCCTTTTCTTGGGTGTTTTTTTAAAATAAATAAATACATTCCTGTTATTCCTGCTACATCCAGCATGACACAACAATATACTCAGTGCCTCATCTTGTTTCTGAGTGTAGCTGACAGAGAATTTATATTAGTATATGTTGGTGTTAATAGTTTACCGCGAGGTAAAGTGACGTGACGGAACTCAGTAGCGCAGAACTAACAGGTGGGGGGCTATTATTGTCATCGCACATCCCATGCAAAGCAGGTATGGATACTGTCCATGGATGTATTATAAGAGCTGGGCAGGGCTCCGCTGCTCAGCCTTGCAGACAATTTTTCCCAGTGGTCACTCACGGTATTACAGCGAAAAATGCAGCACCAAAAGCATTTTCTCCATAGACCACCATTGTAAAATAAAAAGAACTCATGGGCAGGGCCAGTGGGAGAAACACTACTGCACATATTGAGTGGACCGCACAACGCGGAAGCAAACCCGGAAGCTAGAAACTTTTTTTGGCGTATGCGCCAGCTGAGCAATTCTTATTGGACTGAATCAGCACCATTTTTGTTCAGGTATCCAGCTCTTATAATACATCCATGATACTGACACGTAACACGTTTCTCCATGTTGTTTAAGTTAGCTATAAAGTTGTGAAAAAGGTTTGCATTGTTATCCCACACAATGATAACAACAATATGACGCACTTAAGAAATACAACAAAATTAAGGACGTTTTCCTCCTTCTGTAACAAGCAGCCGATGAGGTGAGCTCAGTGTTAGCTAAGTTAATCTGAATTTCTAGCGTCAAATTGATCTGCATTGACTATGGTCAGCAGTGATGTTGTCATTGTGTTTGTGTTATTAATGTCAGACATTAAAGTAATGCCTAATGTACAATTATATGTACACTAAACGTACATATTTCCTTTCTTTGCATTTTATGTGTTATGTTTACTCAACAGGTGAATATGTGTATAAGGACAGTGAATGCAGTTACATTCACATGAATTTTGAATGTAAACTGTTTACTAAATGTCATATATTTAGTCAAATAGTTAAGTTCAGGCACTTTTTCACTATTTTTCAGTAGTTTTGGAGGGAGGGAAGGGTTGAAAGAATGTTAACTGTTAAAATGTTTTATAAACCAGTGTCTAATAGACCTTATCTAAAGCTTATGTGTTGCTTTTTAGAATTGTGCCTTAAATGCATGATTTCTTCCAAGCCTCGGTATTATGATATGTTATGTGAATTATATGAAACTAATTTGTTGGCACATAGTAATCGTATTTTAGCCATTGTATCTTAACAATATCAGCATCTTCTTATTGCCCGTTATTACTGAAGCCATTATTACTTCTATGGAGAGGTGGTAAGAGATGAATATGGAGGTGAGAGAAGCAGTCGTGCAGCCAGAGAAAGTGCATCTTTGTCGGCAGTAGAGCTTCTGCACGTGAGGATGTCAGTCAGAGAGCTACAGTAGATGAGAGTTGGGCTGGTTAACATGTTAGGAGAATTGATTGAAATACACTTTATTTCTTTGCATGTATCATTAACTGTCATATAGGAGTGTTTGAACCAACCTCAGTCAAGGATTTGTTTTAAATACATACATTTTAATATCCCTTCAACAGTGTCACAGAAGTAGTCAATCCAAGGCATATATTTATTTAATTATTTGGAAGAATCGCCTTTTATGAATTTCAGCCCCTGCCCCTCTAACATCCTCTGCATGTACCTGGTCATAGTAGAGAGAAGTTTCCTGTACGGCTGATGCTACTGTGTGGGAACACGATTCCTTTTACACCTTTTTCGCTAGCTTGTTGTGCTACGTAACACAACCTCTTGACTTTATACTACATTGTGAATTTCTCCAAGGACTTTAGTACAATTGAGGTCTATGGCACAGAGGAATACAATATATCAGGCTTTGGATACACACATACTTGTAAATAGATCAGTTCATTGTTGGTTTGGCTCTGCGCATGAGATTTGTTGACAATAAGAAAAATGTATAAAATTGCCAGCCATATCCTTTAATTTAAGACCACAGTGCTGTTGGTGCCTAAACATGCCACTCAAAAGGTTAATCGTGCTTTAGTTGCCATGAGCAGATATTGTTGAAAAAATGAAATGTTTTTCGAGAGCATTTTACTGATACATTCAGTATCGACTTTTTTTTTTTACCCTTGAAAGATCCATCCTTGAACTAACCTACAGTGTTTTGCCAAAATAATGATGATGCATATGCACGCCTTCAACCTAAAAGGGTAAAAACATTAGCTGAATGCATGGTGACACCAGCCATACATCATGAATAGACTTTGTCCTAATAAGGAGATGAATTCATATGTTCAACCTTTATTTCCCTAGTGCCCGTAAATGAACAGTAGCTGTGTAGGCTGACGTACACATGTGAAGAGTTGGACCATCCTGTACTTTTTGTTGTAATTATTGCCCTTCTAATTGCAGTACGTTGTTGTAATCATAATTGTAATGGCGCATTAATGCCCTTTTCTATGCAAATTATTGCTTTGTTGTCTTTATTGTCCTGTTGATGTAGTTGCCATGCACCTGTTGCTGTGTTTTCCATGTATATTTGCTCTTATTTTCCAGTTTTACAGGAAGAGGTTTGGATTAAAACTGATTAAACACTTTTCAGAATAAATGAAGAAATACATTTAGTCTTCACTACATCACTGCAGCAGCAGGTAGCAACTTAAATCTAATGAAGCATTCTCTGTTTGATTGCTTACCAACAGGAAAGGGGATGAGTGGGCAGCACGTGCATCCTGGACCAAAACATAAACATCCTTTACTACACATCATAAACTTGATTTGCTTAACCCAATGACGTCCTTCCTCCTCGATGACAAGAAACTCCTGAACACATATGCATCAGTACATCTTGGTGGCAAATACATATGTCGGGAAATTGTCTGTAGGTCTCTATTTTAGCCCTTTGCGTAAGTTACTCATGATTGTAACAAATCAGTGGACAAGGTGTACAGTACCAAAGTGATGTGATGAGTTTTAGGATTACGCATCATCCGTACTAATTCAGTTGTGCTGACGACAGCAGTAGCGGGGATGCCTGAGACATGAATAAGAGCACCATCTCCATCGTTTCCTTTGATAAATTTGCTATGCTTATCAATTTCCTGCGCTGTGTTGATTCTTAACTATTGAGATTTATTGCGCTGGGCTGACACTGTACAATGAACTGCCAGGCAGGGAGCAGCTCAACAAGCCAAAGCATATAATGACACTGGGGGAGAGAGACTATAAATAAGACTGCAGCAGATGGAAGGATGGATGGATGACTGAATGGGTTAATGGATGGATGGATGGATGCATGGATGGTTGGATGGATGGATGGATGGATGGATGGATGGATGGATGCATGGATGGATGAATAGATTGTTGGGAACAGGACAAATGGATGGATGTGTGAATAGGTAGTTGGGAAATAGATTTATGATACCTAATATGGCTCAATGGCTGAATGAATGGAAAGACTGGCTTAATTTTTACCACACAGTTGCCCTCTGTGCTGATTGGAAAATTGATTTTTTTGGAGGCGTAACTGCTCTGGAGGCAGCAATAATCTCATGGTCTTATGTCAAACCTCAGCGGGAGCCGAGGCAACACAATTTTACTTTGTATATTTTACTGAGCCATAATGAAAAGAAAAATTGGTGCTGTTAAAGAGACAGGAACATAATATTGAACTTAATATTACTTTTCAACAACTGATTTTATTTCAATTCACAGATGATACATAATGATAAAAGTCATATCATTCTGACATTGGTTTGTTGATTGTTAAAGCAGTATTGATTTTCATTGGCTTGTTGGTTGAATTAGAGCACACTGTAAACACAACATTGACATATTCTCACCTTATAAAGTTGTTTTGGTGAACATGGTACACTGCACATCTAGCAGGCATAGTGTTTCTATTTACTTGATGAAAATAATTCCAATATTGACTCTCCTTTAAGCTCTGTTTTGGTCGCCATCAATTCCTGAGGGAAATATCTGGCTCTTTAGTTTCTAAATGCTCCACTATGTTCACCAGCTGGTTGCTAACGTTATCTTTTTCACAGCTACCAGGTGCTGCTGCTGCTGGAAACCAGTTTAACAAAAGCAGTGGGAAGGAATTGAAAAAACAGTGAAAACCACAACAATGAGCTGAAAGATGCTAAAATGCTCCATAGAGCTGAGGAAAACCATGGAAACGTGTGATAATTAACTGTAGGTTTGTCACTATGAGTGGCCTCTTACATTACATGTTATTTTATCCATTATTAATATGAAATTTTTAAATTAAAAGTGCATCTTTAGGTAAAATGTCTGGTTTGAAACTCTGATTTGGGAATAAATCTATAGTTTATAGTTAGATAGCTAGGCAGCTACTGTATGAAAATGTGTTTAAAGGAATGAAAAGAGAGAGTGCTCATGACACATACTTTTATATAGGCTTTTAAACAATTCAATGTCAATAGCTTGATTCCAGTACACCTTATTCATTTTTTGTTCAGGCCAAAGATGTGTAGTGGAAGATTACATTAATGCCCTGTGAACAGTCTCCTGTCTGCTGCTATTATTGTCTGACTGTACAGTAGAGTAGCTTTGATCCAAATGGGTTTCTTGAGTTTCATGAACCTATTGACTGACTGAAATTCACAGTGGACAAAGACAATCAACTCAAAGTACAGGTGAGGACATTGTGCACACTCACACACACACACACACACACTGAACTGAAATGAGAGAGTCAAGAGAGTGCACTAATATGGATCCATGACCATGAATGTTTAAGTCAGGACATCATGTGTTTCCTATGTCACTGTTCTCTGGTAACACCTCTTTTGCACCCCTCCTCCTTTCCTGTCCCCATGGAGTCTATCTGACAAAATATCAGCAATAAGCAGCATTTTGATTTAAAAACTCAATCTTTGACTTATCTCCTTTGCACCACCTTATCACATTACATAGGGCTGTGTTGGGAACACAAGATCAACTGTTCCAATCGAAGAGTGTCTCTGGGGAAATCTGGACTGGTGGATTAAAGGACATACTACAGAAGGAGGTAGCAGAGGTAACACTTGAAAGACATCCAAGTGTCATCATACAGAAGTCATGTAATAAAACCAAAGTTTTATTTAATAGAAAATAAATAGCTGAAGAAAATCCTTTTACCACTCGACACAATCAAATGTGACACACTGAATTGTTTGAATTCAAACAACTAAATCAAATATTTGTTGAAAGTGAGTTAGAACCGCATCAACATGTTTTGCCACTTAAACAGTTATTTAATTTTATTTTCATAAAAAACCATAAAAAGGGTTGCTTGCCATACCTAGAAATATTAGCGTTGAATGCTTAAACTGTACTGTTAAAATTTGGATGAATGAATCAAAAGGAGTATTCAGTGTTTTTTTTTTTTGGTTTTTTTTGCCACTTGGGAGAAGCGGAACAAGCTGTAAACACTCTGACATATTATCATTTTATGGAGTTGATATGATGAACGTGTAAGCAAACAGTTGCCTTTTCACAGCAGGAGCATTCAGTTGGAGTCATGTTTCTGAACACCTGATGAATGTAAGTCACTTTTAGCTCTGTTTTGTCCTCCACCAACTCCTGAGAGAAATATTTGACTCTTTAGCTGCTAAATGCTCCACTATGTTCACCAACCAGTTGTTAACTTTGTCTGTCTGCTGTTTTTCTGCTGGGTGTAAGGGGGAACTTTCTCTGTCTTCTGTGGCTGAAAGTAACGCTGATATGAGTGGTGGAAACAATGAAGCTTTGGGTGGTAAAACTAAAACAATGAGCTAAAAGACACTAAAACGCTACATAGAAGTGAAGTAAACTGTAGTGTCAGGTGACAATTCTCTGTGGGTTTGTCACTAAGAGTGAACCCTGTAACATAACTCATAGTCATTCGATCCATTTTTACGGTGAAAGTATTGATTAGAGCAGCTTTACAGACTGACAATAAGCATCTTCATGATAGCTGTTCACAGCTGACAGTACAATATAATCGATCAATTGTACCCTGAACATGACGTCTTACCAGCAAACTATAGCCCCAATTGTACAGTATATTGAGGGTATTACATAATCTAATTAAGTAAAAGATACACATGATTCAACATGTTAAATTGCTTTTAAAAAAAAGTTTAGATGGTTTGAAGTGTTCTCAGTGTTCACTAGCAACATTGCATACCCAGCACAGCACGAAAACATCAAATCATATTGGCTGTGAAGAGCTCAGCCGCATGTGAATGTGCGTCTGCATGTGCATTGTATGAATGTACGTGTTTATGACCGATTGCTTTTTTCAGTCTCTCTCATGTGCATTCATGAGAGTTTGTGTGTATTTTTGAATAACATCTCGCTTATTTGTTATCTCATTCTCTGGTTGATTCACTGGAGACTGAGGGATTATGGGAAAACAAATGCTGAGCCTTCCGCTGGTTGTTTTTTTCTCTCTGTCTGGGTTTTGTCTTCTTTGGAAGCGTCTGACTGTAAACAGGAGAGGAAACTGGAGGAAATAATGTCACCGGGCTGCTGTTTTGATAGACTGTGTTTACCTGCGCTCAACAATGTTTGCATGTGTGCATGCTTGTGTGTGTTACATGTGTGTATGCAGCGTCCTGGTTGTGTATGTGTGTTTATGTGTAATGTGTGAACAATGTGTTCACCTGGAGTTCACCATTTACTGCCATCTTTGTCAGTTGCTAGATCCAGAAAATCAAATGCCAACAGGCTGTAGTGCCGTGCCATTGGTCCGATGGCCCATTATTCCGAAACTCCAATAGGTCGAAAAACCTCCCATTGGAACGAAACCCCATTAGTCTGACGGCCCATTACTCCGAAAATAACTCTAACCCCCAACCTTACTGTCAGCAGCCCTAACTGACAATGACTCAAGTGACATTGCTTGACGCAATTTATCGGATCCCATGCAGCTCCCTCTGGAGCCACGCATTCTTTATCCAACTTTTTTCACATATGCAGTAGTACTTTAAGGCATATCCCTTGGATGGGCCAAGACAGAAATTTGAAGAACAACTGGATTAAAGTCCTGATGTCTTGTGAAAAAAAGAGAGAAATTAAGGTTTTCCAATCAGCTTTAAATTGGTTTTTAATTAGTAAATCAGAAGTTTTTTGGAACCCAACAGTCATTGGAGGAGTTACTTCAGTGTCACTCTTTCCTTTGTACATTTAAAAGATGAATTAGAATGAAGTTAGATACAGTAACAAAGTTGCTGAAGTGCCGACAGGATGCAGGTGCACTTGTGCCCTCCTACTTCATAGTTTAACCAGGATTTCCAAGCTCCCCCTGCAATGTGGAATCATTGAAGGAACACAAGTTGCATTGAATAACAGATGTTTACTCTAAACAGCACTTTGACAGAAGCTCCAGTGTGTTTCTGTCTTGGGCAAAATGGCTACATTGATGTAAGTGAATAATAGAGCGAGAGCACGAGAAGAGACCGACTGAGATAAAATGAAAGCACTCTTTTCCGTGTGTGCATTGATTTAAACCATAGCTTTACAAGATGACAGCCTTTCTGGTGTCACAGCAACGTCATGAATTTTTCAGTGCAGAGAAAAGTGTGCATGAGTGATCAACAGTCTTCTTCTGTGTGTCTGTCTTTCATTCTGCTCTTGCATGTGTAGTACTCCGTGTCCTATTTCAATAATATTTCAATGGTGTGTATAATTATTCTCTATGATGGTCCTCAGTGCGCGTGTTCATGTGTTTGACTGAACACAAATGGTCTTCCTGTCTAATCCACGGAAAGGTAAACACAGTGAGCTGCGTGAATGTTTAACTGTAGGTAGAAACGGGTGTGTTTGTGTGTCCTGCAAACTGAACAGATACTGTATATAACTGAGGGGTCTTACAAAACATTTGATCAAGTGTGCAACAATAACTATAATGTGTATCTTAATTGTTTGTGGTTCTGCATGGACAAATATACCCATAAAGGTGTGATTCATACACACTAAGGAGGTGGACTTTCCTCGTCTTTTTTGATCTGTCACATCATATGTATAGAGAGGTCGAAGGTCAGATATGGCTGCAGAGAGGCAACTATGGCTGTGAGAAATTCAGTTCCAGTAGTTACTTGTTTTGTTTTTTCAGTGTGAAAAGAGGCTTGAAAACAACTGGTATGCATCAGGTACATAGCCAGTAATGGGCTTGGGAGGCACTGCCCTACCCAGTTTGATCAAAGTACATTTTGTAACAATAAATATAAAATATATAGTTAAGGTATAGTATATAGGAAATAAATAAATATACACTTGATTTATTGTTGACTTGACGTATGTATTGAATTTGTCATCTGATTAAAATGGAACTGTTGAATAAGGAAGTCTCAGGAATCTAGTTAGTTCCTCTGGTTCTGATACACAGACCTTCCTGACCTTAAGCCAACTAGCTGCTTTTCAGATTATATAATGTTAATGCTACAACAATGGCTAAACAAAGTTTTGAATGTGTTATTTGAAAAAAGGTGAGGAAGAAGAAACTCCACCGCCTTCGCCTGAGTCCATGAGACTCTTCAGCCCACAACGAGGTCAGCCCAGCCGCTTGCTCCCTGGTGGTATAGCGCTTTCTCCTTGTCAGCCTGATGTGGGTTCACCCATAGCTGCGGGAAGCAGGGGTGCTTGGGGAGTTGCAGCTTAGACTCTTGCAAAGTAAACATTGCAAAGTAGACTGGTCATTTGTTTTCCAGTTTGTCTATGTTTTTCTTCCTTCTAACTTTTCTTAAGTCAATCTTTCTGGGAAAAGATGGCCCACCTACTTTTGTATTGGCTCACCTAAAAATACAGTTTCTGCCTACGCCACTGGTATGCATTCCACTCCTGTCTCCTGGAAATGATGTTTATCAACTAATGAAGTATAATTGCTGCCTGGATTATGTTCAGTTTTTGTGAGTGAAGGAGGTGCTACATTTTTGTACTGCGTGGAATTCAAGAGGAGGTGGGGGTGGATGACCAAGGTTCACATCATGAGCACTGCCTGTGGTTAACCCAATTTAGGTGCTCAAGCAGCACAAGGACAGAAATAGCACAGACAATTAGAACCAAATATGAAATGAATGGCTGTTATGAATAAGAATAGAAAAATTAAAAAGTCAAGCAATATACATGAAGTTAAGTACAGTCTAATAGTTAAATGATAGTGAGTAAAGTAGCAGCAAAGTATAGTATATGTAGGAGTTAGGTGGGACCATCTACTGTAACAGCACACAACAGAATAGTGTATGTAACATGATATAATAGTATACATAATAAGATGTTGAGACTAATTATTTGAGGAAAATAAATATAGTTTTAACTAACTATTCCTGCCCTCCATGTGTGTCGACATTGATAGTTAAAATATTTATTGGCCTATATCTCCTCTCAAAGTAGACACATCAGCTTCTTGTGTCATATTAACAGCCCACAGTTGTCAGTTTTTCATATTAGATTCAGCTGACTGCAGTAAAATGCCGTAGTATATTATTCTTCAAAGGGAAATTATGAATGAGAAGTGTGTGTGTGTGTGTGTGTGTGTGTGTGTGTGTGTGAGTGTTTTGAGGAAGACAGCAAGAGAGGCTTAAGCTCTAATTGTTCAATCAACAAGCTTTATGTTTTCCTATCAGTTGATGTCACCAGGCTATATAGACGGTGTTTATGTCCTATTTTGACAGAACAAATCAATAGTGTGTGTAAATAAGATACTGTTACTGGTGGAATTATTGAATGGATATATGTTACGACACCGGCATAGATACCCATGTTTCATGCCACGTAGACTGGATAGACAAACTCATTATTGCACTACATTTAAGGAATGAATAGTTTTCACGTTACAATGTCGACTAATTAATTACATATAAATCAGCGCAGGCAGACGATCTTGAAAAGTTCTGTCCTCAAAAGCAAAACCCAATGAGGTGAAAGTTTAAGGCAACATGCTCTCTCTTTGTTATTTATGAGATTTCAATACAGTGTTGTCGCCAAGCTCCCTTATGTGAGTCTGCTATTCTACAACTATTTCCTCTTATTTCCATCAGTCATAATAGTTTGCTCTTAGTATGTAATCTTCATGAATGCTGTTTTTCTTTTCAGAGTTTTTAGACCAGGTGCATTCAAGGCCATATTTAAAGATGGATATAAGAATGAAAGGAGCCTTGGAGAACAGCCTCTGTCAATGCAAAGGGGTTGAACACATCAGTAGTTGAAAAAACAGCGTGTACTTTGTTGTCTGTCTGCAGCGTGAACAATACGGTCTATTATGCTCTCCACCAAGCAATTTGAAGACTTTGAGTGACTCAGACAAGGTTTTTCTGAGAATGAATGATTATGTAAAAGATAAAACTCAATTTCTTTGTCCTTTTTACTTTGAAAATTGTCTTTTCTTCCTGTTTGGATGTATAGTCCTCATTTAGTTAGAAAGGGGATTTACACCATCAAGATACCAGTTTGAATCCCTGGAGAAGCTGGGAAAGTGTGGGGTGTTAAGTCAATCTTCCTCTTCAACATTCACTGTTAAGGTGCCCATAGGGAAAAGCACTTAAATATAAACAGAAAAAAAATAAATGTTGATTGTATTCATATCACAGTCAACAAGAGGGATGGCAAGGCAGTGGCCCTGAGAAAGAGAGAGGTAGAGTAAAAGTACAGCTGAAAGAGAGAGGCTCAATTACAGCCGTAATCTTCACCTGCTAGCTGGATGTCATGCTCGTTTTATTTTACATGATCAAGACCTCGGCTCCGACACCTTGCGGGCTGATGAACGGACAGTATGCTCGGTCAGGGAGCCGCGTGGCTTTACGCGCTCTCCCCATTTCTACCTCCACATGGGGTGTCTTCTACTTAACTGGTCGACTCCAAACAAACAGCTGGGGGTGGAGGAGGAGGATGAGAGGAGAGAAGGAGAGGACTACAAGGGGAAAAGGAGAGAAAAGGGCAGATAAAAGAGATGGGGAAATAGTAGCGGCAGAAAAGATTAACATATGGGATGAGAGTAAGAAAAAAGATTTGAGGAGAACAGAGAGAAAAGGCTTGGTCACACTGGCATTTAAACCAGTGAAATCAATTCATTCCAATGGAATTGCCAAAATCAGACTTGAAGTCAAGTAAATCCGAACAAATTTCTTGTGTTGAGTTCAACTTTGGTTTACTTTGACACATGAGAATCACATTTGACATTTGAGGGAGAGCCGATCACTGACTGAAATGAATGAAATGATGTACAATACTGATGAGTACTGACTAGCGCTAGCATGTTTCCAGAAGGCTAGCGTGTTAGTGGTTGGCTCGCCACATAATCTCTGAGATTATATGGTTCATAAGAGCATACTTGTCTGTTTGGTAACAACTACTGTAGGCGATTTTTTTTTTCTCAGGATGGTGAAGTCATGACCCGCCATACGCTGCCTCTAACTGGCTAGTACTCATTGTTTTTCGTTGGTTGGGTTGGTCAGATTTAAGCATGAGGAGTGACATTGGTTAGGGATGGGGTAAGCCTATCAGGGTAAGCCAATCAGAGGCAGAGTAAGGCTGGTCATGACTTTGCCATTCTGGGAAAAAAAATATCGCCTACAGTAGTTGTTAAGAGACAAATATGCTCTTATGAACCACATAATCTCCAAGATGTGCGAATGAATGTTGCTGCAGTATTTTCTGGTGTGACAACTCCTTACGAGTAAAAAAAATGGTAGACAATACAGGAGAGAACAGTAGAAAACAGAAAAAGAAAGGAAAGGAAAAGAGGAAAGGGAGGGTAGCGACAGAAGAAATGAGGTGGAGAAAGAGAAGGTAAAAGCCAGGGAGGACAGTGAAAGAGAAGAGGAGAGAGGAGAGCATGAGATGGAAGAAACTACAACAGTTTTCAAATTTCAAGTTTTCAAATTAGCTTTATTCATTTTAGGTAGTTTTTCTTTTTAAATATCAACCAACTTTATATATATCATTGAATAGATGAGTAGGCTATTATAGAGTAATGAGAGTAGTAAAAAGAGTAACCTAATGTGTGCTTGCTTATCATAGCATCAGACCAAGCATCAGAAAAACATCTAATAAGCTGATAACAGCCCCTGGGATTTGATTTTTAATGGTAATGTTAGCCTTTTATTTACACTACATCACATGGTATGCCTGTATTTTTAATTTTATATCATGAAATGTGTTTATGCAATGTCCTGAAGGTTTATATCAACCCTTAAAACGATGTAATTAAAAAGGCAGTAGGAGTTCTGTCCTCCCCATAATCCCCAACTGTAAAAAGCCCTAATATTTTTAGCCAGCAGATGACACTGTAGAGTGGCAGACGATTCATTTCACCTACAACAAATAGAAAATGGAAAGTAAACCCTGTAGGTTATCATGACTGGAAGAGCAGCTGGTCCAAAAGGTAAAGATTTTAGTTCATTTCTATGGGAGAAGTACTGTGTCTGTGTGAGATACAATTTGGCTCCAGCCAATACACATGAACTACATTTCCCAGAATGCATTGAGCAGGGTCAGGGGTTATTTTGACATGTGTAGTTGTCCAGGGCAACAGCACCTTTCCTTCACTAAAAAATAAGACCCTTGCACTCGAAATTGTGCAATATTTGTTATCTTCCACACACATGAATGCTGGTGGTCAGCCAGTGTTCACTCAGTCAGTGTGAATGGGCGACAGTGACGCTGAGCGGAACGACAACAATCCTGCTGAAAATCATCACCCTGAGCTGCTAGACTGCTGCGGAGGGCTCAACAACGTGGATTACTCGAAGGTAAAACCAGAACTGTTCAATACAGAGTTGTTGTACGTCTTTTAACTTTCACATGTATCAAGTACAAGTGCTCACAGTGGCTACAAGGTCTCTGTTTGAACGACTGAGCCCCGCTGCCTCGTAAACGGCTGTGCTGCTGACAGCCGGAAACAGGCGGCAGAGTCGCCTTTTCCAAATAAAAGCAAGATTTTCTGCAGATTCACAGCACAGTAATGTTTACAACAACAACACCATGCAACGCCCACATAACACCATTGTATAAACAGCTCTTTAATTTGAACAACAAATTATGGAGCAAAAATTTGTTTTTATAACACAAACAATAATTGTGTAACTCTTATTTTGATCTTAGTTTTGTAACCTGCATACAGATTAGTTGTCAGTAAACACTGAAAGTTGTGAAACAAGACTAGGTCAAAACCTAATATATGGTTAGACTGTTTATGGTCAATGTGTGGCCAGTTTGTTACAGGGATAGTCAGTGGTATTGTCCATAATATGAATTCCTTGATATGAACTCTTCATCTGCAATTTTCTGTAGTTTTGGTAATGTCTGGTAATATTTGCTAGTAAAGTGTACTGAAGTAGCATATCACATGACAGGGTCAAGCTACATTTGAGTCAAAAAAAAAAAAAATTTAAATGCAGTTGCAAGAAACACGGTCACTCTGCATCTCTGCTGTCCTCTGCTTCCATCATCTTGGGCCGACTCATTTTGAAAGAGCAACAGCAGACACTCACTCATGGACAACCACGGTTATAGGGCTGGCCCCACTGTTGTGGTCCAGCCAAAAATGCATCTTGTGTGCTAGCTATTTTTCAAACCATTTTCAGTGTGCACTTTTTATTTAATATAATTCATACTTCATTTTTTAAATATCCCACAATGCAATGCATTAGTGATAACAACAACAACATAACAGAGAATGGTGGACAGTGACCAAATTTATTCACACAAAAGTATTTTGAACAATAGCACACATATAGGATATGTATGTGCATAGTATGCAATCCTCTCTAGAGCCAGTGTTTGGTTTGTCTATTCTGGGCAACTGTAGAAACATGGTGGTGCAACATGGCGGCCTCTGTGGAAGAGGACTTGCTCCCTCTAGATATAAAGGGCTCATTCTCAGGTAACGGAAAACACAATGATTCTTATTTTTAGGTGATTATACACTTACTAAAACATATTTCTGAATATTATATTCCATTTCTGCCAAGTTTGTTCTGCTAGATGCCACTAATTTCTACACACTGTACCTTTAATATACTGTACTTCATATGGCCCCTTTTCCACATTTGGCATACTATATTTTATTTTATGTCAACCTGTGTGTGTATGTTGATAGTGACCAGTTTTACCTAAATTCATTTTCACATGTGCTTTCATGTGCACATGTGTCTCTTAATGTCTTCATGCACTTCAGTGTATTGAAATATGGCAAGCATAGGCAAAAAGAAGGATACAAAATTCTGAAATCTATATTGTTTTTCTTCCTCTCCCAGCCTGCAGCAGCAGTAAACACAGATAACCTTAAGTTACCTTGTGCTGCTCAATTACTTGCAAGCTATATACTCAAGGTCAGACCACTCATTAACCCAACAAGGTAACCCCAACCTGTTCCCTGTTTCAGCCTGTATCACTGTAAACAGATAAGAAAAGCTCAACTTCACTGAACCACAGAAGCAGCTCAGATGGGGACCAGAAATTGAAACACACATTTTTTTACTATTTCAAGGAATAAGCCAGTTACTTGTAGCAGAGATCCAGCAAAAATGTTCTATAGGCATGCTGCTTATATAGCGGTTAAATATGTTGTGTGATACCAGTCACTTACCTGTAGCGCTGACTGTCCTTCATAGTTGAACATTTGTCAGCGCTTAAGCTGATTAATTTAAGCAAAAATACAAAATATTTGCTGGTTGCAGCTTCTCAAATGTGAGGATTTGAAGCTTTTCTGTGTCATACATGATAGTAAACTAAATATCTTTGGATTTTGAACTATTGATTTGACATATGAAGATGTCACTATGGGCTCATATAAATTACAACAGGCATTTTTCATTATTTTTAGACATAATAAAGACAAAAAGATTAACTGATTGATTAATTGATAATGAAAATAATCGTTAGTTGCAGCATTAGTATAGTTTACATGTTTTTCAGTTTCATAACTGCCACCAATTGATGTGAAACACCTAGACATTTTTCTTTGTGAAAACCAGTCTTAGTGTCCATAATGGATAATGATGTTGATGTAGGCCTGCCACAATAATTACATTATTGATTTATCATATGACATATGGACATGACCTTGATCATTTTTTCTGACCTCAGTATTGCCCATTGTGTTACATGAGTGTTTGTTTAATTAAGAATGTCACCAACATTTGAGCAAACATGATGCCAGAATAAACAGCATAACTTATATCTGAAAATATATCTGAAAGGCAACAAGATACTGTGGTTCCTCCCATAGGTTTGCCTCAGTCTATTTAGGCTACTCTCATCACATTATTATTGTTCTTTTCTGGCCACTGTAGGAAAATACATTGTTGGGAGTCAGAAATTAATATTTTATTTATTTATTTAGGATATTTTTAATAATTTTTTTCACATTCCAATTCCAATGTCTGCATATTCTTAAGAAGTTAAAGTTCATTGCTCTTTGAAAGGGTGCACTTGCATTATTACGTTATTATATTATCATTATAGCAGTGGCATAAAATAGTCTTAAAATTACAAAAATAACGTTGATCGCAATCATTTCTGGGACAACATATCATCCAACAAAAGTAGTTGTCGTGATAGGCCTAAGCAAGATTGCCATCAAACTTGATATGGATACCCAGAGGATGAATCCTAATGTTTTTGAAGGCCCTCTGACCTTCCTTCAGCAACACCACCATGCTAAAATATCAGCTTTACACACATTTGATCAGCACATTCATGCTCCCAAAGGATAAACCCTTTGTTAATAGCCTATGACTTTCCTCTCGCACCACCCTCAAGTCAAACACTCGAAAAACAGCCAAACCTGCATGTTGTTTGTTTCATCCAACATATTTGTGTTGTACTGTAGGGTGTAATGAACAGTGTAGTCTCCTATTCTTATGTTTCATCTTAGTTCTCTATTTTATTTATTTGTTCATTCTGATGATAACACATTCACACTGTGAAATTTGTTCAGTGTGATCAGAGTCTGATATAATGGGCTCAGACTGATTGCATTTGAAACATCTGTATTGCCCTTGTGGCCCTAAAATTGTGATATAATACACATTAAACACCCAAAGCAAATGAGGGGCATTGGCCTAAAAGACATACTTTGTTGCTCTTCATCTATGGCGTCAATGGGCATAAGCTGGACAACCACACAGAGCAGCCCAGTGTGTTAGAGAGAAGGAAAATCTCTGTTGCTCCCCCTCATATCAGTCATTAAGATTAATTTTTATGCCATGTGCCATGCTTCACTTTAAAAAAAAAAAGCCCTGTGTCACCTGTCATCAGTTTTTTCTCTTCATTCACAATGAAAATATTGTGTGATGGCCTGTTACTGTGATTTGATACAGCAGGATAAAAACACGTGTGTTATGTAGTAACTGGTCAATGCAGAAATTTAGTCTGCAAGAACACCTTGGTCAAAAAAAAGTGAATCATATTTAAGACCAAAGCCAAGACACAGTGCACGTCTTTATAAGTTGAAAAATAAGAAACATTTACAAAATGTATCTGCAAGCTACATGGGAAATAACATTTGAATAAATAGCAAAACTTGGTTTAAGAAACAAGTCCTACATTTTAAAAAGGGAATCTTCAGACCAACTGATTCAGTCTGAAGGTTAGAGGTTATTTATAACTTCTTTATAACTAGCTATGGAAGACGGTATTGTAGAACACACTTATTGCAACTTTATTTTTCACAAGGTTGTCTCTTGTTTCTTTCAGATGGACTTGACCCTGTTGGAAGAGCTCCTAAGACACATTGACTGTCATGACTCCAGCTTCTGTGTTGCTGTGATCGCCATAATTTTCAACCCTTTCTTCTGGAATGTGGTAAGTGCTACTGTAGAAATTTGTTATCTTGCAGCTTAATTTTGTACAGCTAGACCTGTCTTGTCATGCTCTCTTACTGTATGCCAAGAGAAGATCAAGTTGAAAGAACAGGAATAATGAGACACTTGGAAATCCTGTGACAGCCTTTTGATTGGTTTTATTCAGTAAGAGCACTGCTGATTTTATTTTGGCATGATCGTATTGGTTTAAAGTTTGAATACAGCTTAGTGTGTCTCAATCTCCAGATTTCTGTGAGCTTGTTGAGACAATAGCAATACTGCTGCTATTGTTTGTAGGTGTGACTAATGAAAGGAATCAATAATGACGAATTAATGACAGTGAATCATCATTTGTATTCATCATCAAAAGTAATGTTATGAATCCCAGACAGTGGTGCTTTTGTCTTAGCTAGGTGAGCACAGTTTAGTCAGCAGTGGGAAGCCGGTGACGGATCATGTCTTTTTTTCACAGCATTAGTGACTCTGACCAGTGGCTGATGACTTCATGCATTACATTTTTACTAATATCATGTGTACATAGGGCTTGTGCGTTTAAAAACACAATAGACAATGTTGCTTGTAACTTTTAGACTTGCGGATAACGTGTTAAGCAATTTATTGCAATAAATCAGTTCATGCAAAGGAAAAAAAAAAACTGGAAACTTAAGTGTTTCCAGCTATTGCTTTGGAACTAGTGTATCTGTCCACAGATAGGCTGTCATTGACTCTTGATCCATCTTTGTCAAATCAAGGTAAACTATCCCAACAGTGTCCCTGAGCCTGATAAAACCGCCCTTCTGTTTATCACAGAGTGTTGTGTTTCACAGACAAGATGGCTGCATTCATTTTCACGATTTGATTACAGATGTTTCATGAGAATTGTTTAGCATTATCATTGGGGAATTAACACTGACCATCTAATATATATTAGAGCAAACACTACATAATATTGCACCTCAGAATAACGCTGTAATTATTGTTTTACTGTAGTCCTTTTCATATAGACATCAGTAATGCTCCATACAGTGCTGTGCAGTGTAAAGCCAAACACTCCAAGTAAAATCTTCCTCGGTGATGGAGTTTGGTGAGTGAATCATGCCAGCACTTCAGTCTTATTATGTGTGGAGCTATATATAATACTGCAATTAAGGAAAAGTAGTCGTATTAGAAAAAAATCCTCTTGTATTCTTCACCCACATTCGTTACATGGCAGTTTGCTGTCATACATGGTGAAAGTGCACCATTAATAATCATCTAGTTGCTCATAATAAATTAAGTGTACACATTCAAAATGTTAAAGCATTCATGCAGGAAAGGATAAATGAAGACTAATCATTTTGGTGATGTGAAGAGGTTAAACAATTGCTGCGGTGATGTGTGTTTCATGATGTGAACCATGTTTTGTAATGATCTCTTGTGTCAGATTTAGTAAAATTGCTGGTTGGTGGAATCACTGGTCAAAATTGGTGTAACTTACCCCTCGCTGCTTTTGAAAATTAGTTCCTTGCTTCAACAGGTGCATGTGTTTCATTTCCAAATTGCCTTTTGACCAACCTTTAATGGTGATTCATTTGACCGTTGACTCAGTCCACCATCACAGCATCACACCTGTGCAACCCAGCAGGACAGATATGCATCATACCATAGTTCCCTCCTTATAGAAGGGCAGCCAATTATTTGCATCAAAGTAAATGTTGCTGAGGTGCTCTTGGCCCTGCACATGACGCCAAATTACCCTTTTTGTGCATTGTGCTGTAATTCAGGCAAACAGCATTAGGACTGATGGAACTTACTAAGAGAGAGATGGGTAATAAAAGATCTTGTTATCTTGCCTGTTAGAAATACAATGCTGTATTACTTCAAGGCGGTAGTGTTGAGGACAGTGTTTCATTTGATTTTTTTGGACTACTATCTCTTAAAGGGTGAAGAAAGAAGCATATGTGTGATAGATGGATGTCTTGATGCTTAGAATAAAGAATTCCTTGTATCCCATTCATTTAGGATAGTTTTGATCACATGTCTGTCATACGTGAAGGGTTGTTGCTGAGGGTCTACATCGTTCATGTCATGTTGATGACATTTTGATGAAATGTAACATCAGGATGTAACTCCCTATCATTTGTAGCAGATCACGTTGCCTTGTTTCATGTGCTGCATGTGCTGTACTGGTACCTCGATCCTGATAGTGCTGAAGGTTTAGCACGGTAGTGTTAAGGTTGTCGAGCACAAAAAGTCTGAAATGCTCAACTTGAAGCAGAGGATTACCTTGCTTTAGACTGTTTTCCATATGGTTGTGGCAACAACAAGCATGGAAACCAGTACTTTATCTACAAACACTTTTATTGGTATACAGGTACTGAAAGTTCAACAGACACTGTGGAGCAGTGCCTTCTAAAAATGAAAGGCTTAACTGATCAGTGATTCTACAAGAAAATTATCAAACTATTTTGATAATCTAACAGCTGTTTCATTCACTAATCAAGCAAAAATATCAAACATTACCTGGTTCCAGATTCTTATCAGTAGAGATTGACTGCTTTTCTATCTATTATTCACAGTAATTTTAATATTTTTGTGATTTGGACTGTTGATTGGACAAAACAAAGATTTGAAACCTGCATAATTTGTTGTCTTGGTCACTTGGGGACAACGCAACAAGCTTTAAACATAACATTTACTACCCAGTGAATGTAAGTCCAACATTTAGACTTGATTTATGGTCAGTCAGAACCGTGTCTGACTGTGTAGGAAATCAAACGTGTTTATAGTTGTTCTGAATGGCTTCACTCAAAGGTGCATTGAAAAGCTGATTGTCACAGAGAGGGCAGCTGAAAGACACTAAAATACTCTGTAGAGTGGAGCGTAACTGCAGTGCTGGGTGATTTGTCACTGTGAGCCACACCTTTCACATTATACATAGAAATATTAAACATTGTCAATGTAAAATTTTCACTTAGTACAGCTTTAAAACGTCACTCTGGGATATCGTGATCAACTTTTCAATTTTCTTTGACATTTTATGACCAAAATGATTACTTGATCAAGTGGAAAAATAACTGTCAGGCCATTTTTTAATCAAAATAACTTTTAGTTGCAGCCTTCCACTTTCAGCAGCATTTTAGCATAAGAATGACAGTTTTTCCTTCTAGAAACACAAGTATTTATGCTATTCATTCTTCCTGTGTCTCATTAGTACAGTGCTTTATTTGAAAGTCTGTATCTGCACACATTTAAACTTCTCAAAGGTAGCTCTTGTGGCTATTTGACTGTAGCAAGATGTTGTGCTTCCACATTATTGATTAGTGTCTGGCGCTGCCTAATCTTCACAGTCATGTTTTCCAACTACACTCCCCCTCCCTTCCTCGTATTTTCCAAGAATTGTGAGGGAGGAGAAAGCTCTTTTCTTTCTTTAGGATTTGTAGGTAGCAGTGTGAGGTGCACGCTGCCCTGTTAGTCGTGTACTTGCAACAGGAGATGGTTGATATGACCGAAAGCTGCGGACGCTGTGACCAACAGAGTCTGAACTGAAGACGTTTTGCAGTATGAAATGACCCAGTAGTGTGACCCGGTAATTAAATTGTGGTACAACACGTGTGCAGCTTTTTTCTCTTCTTTTTTTCCAGTTTTAGTGCATTTATCAGAAAGTCTCAGAGGTCAGGGTTGGAGTGAAATGCTGGTTATTGATCTCTCAAGAAAACAATCCTAACTGCCTTACTACCAATCAAAACTCTGATTTGAATTGCTAAAGACTGACAAGTGAAATATGACATTTCAGGTGTAAAATATCCCAAAAACTCGTGTCTGTGTCATGTGAGTTGCCATGATATAAACAAATGTCTGAAAACACACGCAGCGGCATCAGGGGACTCTTTTTTTCACATGTTTAATGTCCATAAACCACAAGTGATTGCAAAAAGACTAACAGTCTGCATATCTTTGCCTCTGCTGGTTTGATTCTGACCAAGATCATAATCAGAAATTAGTATTTTGGCTTTTCCATCATCTCTTCAATAGATCTAGTTGTGTCTTTTCATGGTGTCAAATGGAAAAACCTCCCCGTGGTGTCATCTCCCCGGAAGCTTGACCCATACTAGAGACTAAAAGCCAGGATATCTCAGCCTCTGCCACATGAATTGAATCCCCCAACTTTATGGAAGTGTAACACTGAATTGCTAGAGTGCCCCTTTATCATTGGAATCCCTGTATTTGGAGAAATAATAATTATTTTTTGCCTTTATGGGTTTGCATTTCTAGTCGTGGAACCCATTGTGTCTTGAGGAGCAGTTTCCTGGTTGCTCACTATCCCCCTTATGTGCTTTAAACACACACGCAGTATATATACTGTCATATAACCAAGCAAGGGATTCCTCACCTGCTTCATAATGGAGGTATACTTTACGTGCACTGAACACAGTGTTCCTACTGGGACAGAGACACAGCAAGGCCTGTTCCTTGAATTTGTGGTTTGGTGTGTGTGTGTGTGTGTGTTTGGGCACAGATCAGGACGTACCAGCCCCCAACTATCACTGATTAACCTTTTATCTTTTCACACAAATGGGCTGTCCATGAACGACACACTCATCACACATACGCATACACACACACAAGGCCTGCTGATTAAAGTTATGCTTCTGAAAATTCCAAACTTTGTGAATCTATTCAAGCCTTCTGGCAAAGTATCACAAGGCATATTGAAATAAAAAGTCTTTATTCGTTTGGGTTTAGGATGCAGATCAGTTAAGTGATATTCTCTGATAGTTGATGGTATTTATTTGATCAATAAAGTGTGGTGACTGCTACAGTCCCAGAAAATAGATCAGAAGAAGAAACAGGAGATTTCTGGGCTCAGGGAGATCCAGGAGGTCAGTGTGTCACATTGAGGCTGTGACACATTGACCTTATTGTTGAATAGGGCCAGTCCTGCTGTCAGGTACCAGGAACAATCAGCCAACAGTACCGTTGTGCCAATTTTCTGTTTGGTACTCTTGCTCTTTTGGGAATGTTAGAATCTCTGCAGGCTTAACTGACCTCAGCAACACCTTCACAGTGTGTGCTACAAGTGTATGTTTGTGTGTGTGTAGGTGGCCTGCATAGTGACTCATCTAAGTTGAGTAACAGAAAGCCTCTGGAAAGTACAGATGAACTTTGCCACATGGGCAGACTGTCCAACACATCCTTATAATTAACTGACAGTATAGGTCTAAAATTTAGCTGTCAAAAAACAACCTATAGTTATGTTTACACCATCTAACGGCTGTAGTAGTGCACGCCAGTACGACCCATAGGATCGTAATGTACCGCTTTCCAAAAAGGTTACAAGTCACTGTTAAATAATTCTGTTTTATGGTGTGGCAATGCTGTGGTTAAGGTCTGGTTGGGTTTAGGCACAAAAACCACTTGGTTAGGGTTAGGGAAAGATCATGGTTTGGCTTAAAATAATCGCTTGAAATGTGGTTTATACTTCCTTAAATTTATGCAGCCTTCATCGTCACTGCAACAGTGAACACCACAACGTTACGGTTTTTCAAAAACTTCCCGACCCGCGGTTGGAAACATGACACTCGCGGTTAGAGACAGGAAGCAAACAGTGGTCTCTTGCAGTAAATTCCACTAACTATCCATCCACCCAACCCGCCTCCTCCCAACAAGGCAAATCATCCCATCAAGTCACCTTATATTGATGTCATCTGAACTGCGTCATTTCCACGGGTCATAATTGCATGGCAGCTAGATGGCATAAAAGTAACTATAGGTCATTTTTGCTGGCCTGAATTTTAGACCTATACAGTCATTGTTCTTGTGAGGATGCATGCAGACTGCTGCATGTGCTGATGCTAATTACACCTGTGTGGTGACTGCAAGGGTGTCATCAAGCGACCACCTCCAGGGCTGAAAAATGAAGCCAATGCGGGAGTGCCAAAAACTGCAGTTCCTCGAATGGCCACTTGAGGCTGGCTCCAAAAACGAGTCAATCCCCATAGACACCCATGTTAAAATACCCAACTTTACAGCAGAAATAAACATGTTTACAGCCTGGTACAAAAAATGATTTTGGTCTCTGTAGCTAACTTCCCCGTTCATGACAACTGTACAGGGGGTGAATTTTTATATAACTCACCCATTTAGATTTTATTAAGACTTTTATTGAAATGGTAATCCATTTACGTGTGTTCATCTCTTTTCCTTTCTTTACAATGTTATTTAAGTGTTGCTGTGGAGTGTTGTACAGACATTCTTCGTCAATCTTGTCAATCTTGTCATATCATCCACCTACAGAGTAGGTGAATGATATGACAATGTACGCATATCATCAGACAAAATGAATTTGTCAACCGCCATACATACGCCAGACTGATTGATGGAAATATGTGATGTGTTAGAGATGTTCTGAGCTGATCCTCAGGATCGGTATCAGGACAGATCCAGATGTATTTTAATGGAGCAGTATTGGCTAAAATTAACCCAGTCAAATTGTCATTGTCCTCACCTGTGTTTTATCCACCTCAGCTCGCTAGTTATGCAGTGCTGCTCTCCTTTATTACAGCTGGGCTCTACAGTGCAAGCATTTCACTAAAGATGCAAATGAAAATGAGAGTTTGTGACTGAATTTTTTGGGGGGCACATCAATTCTGAGTATATAATCTGTTATCGAATCTTTTATCCCTCCTCTGTTTCTTACTAGCAAAGAGTAACAGTGTACAAAACATTCAGCAGCTTCTGGTTTTTAGCTGGCACCAACTGTCGCTTTCTTCGGTTAAAATGAGAAACGTCCCCTGTGGCAGATTAAGTCAGCTGTTGCTAATTAATTAAAATTCTATGACTAACTTTATGACAGTCCAAAATGAAACTCTGTAACACAGCTTTACAATCCTGAGTGCAAAAAAACTCATGAGAAATGTGTGCCAAACTTCATAGGCTGTTATTTCAGTGTGCCAGACGTATTTAATCAACATTGCATATTTTCTTCTGTTATGTTTACTATTATGTATTATGGGCATCTGTGACACAAATATTTGTTTCTTGATGAATTATATGTTCTATCTTATCTCATTATTAGGCTGTAACTTGAGTGTGCAGCAGCTTTATCATTTAGGTAATTATAGTTTTGGTTCAGACTTGGTATTGGCAGCACATTATTATTACCCACTATAATATTGAATCAGAATTTGGGCAAAAAAATCTTAATCGGAACATCCAACGTGTTTGTCCTTACTTCAGTGGTCTGTAGAAATAGCTCTTCACAGGGTCTGTCCCCTGTGATCACGGCAGCTCAAGTGACACTGAAATGACCCCGAATTATCCAGCCGCTCCCCCTGTCTCATTAAAACGACGGGACAAGCTTAGTGTAAACGAAAGTGTCACATCATTAAATCACATCTGGAATTTTTCTGGATACGAGACATGTGAAATGACAAGTTTAAATGAGGCAAAGTTACATGACTCCAGGAGTAGAAAGGAGTTTATTGTGAGTTTTGAAGTCAGTCTGGCTGAGCTGTCACATACAGACTGTTGTTACAGCACATGTTAGTTGGGGAACCCATCTTTTGGCTGTTGGTGGCCAAGAGACACAGATTTGCAGACTTAGCACTGCTCTAGCTGTCAAGGTGAGATGAAAATCGACTTCAGGTTGTATGTGAAGTTACATTTGAAAGACAAAACAGTCCAACTTTCAAAAAAGTCACTTTTTGGTACTCTGCTCCCACTCTGTACTGTTACTGTTTGGAGCCAGGAGATTTTTTTTGTTACTGTGAACCATTTTTCACTTCTACAATGCATGTTGTCATGTTTTTGTGTTGCAAAATATCATGTCATGATGTATTACTTTTGTTATTATACTGATTATGACACTTTGGTTGTTAAAGTAACATCTCAACAACAAGATATCCATGGTGGCCAGAGTTTGAATCCTGATGACTCTGGTGGTCCTGACTTTTCCTCTTTCGCCACAATCAAAGTTTTCACTCAACCCAGACGATGTAATTCTCGTGTCTCGTTAGGGTCATACCCAGCCACTTGGGCTGGGGTGAGACAGAACTGGCATTCACGTGCAGCACCTGTTCTCCTTCAGCCCGTACACATTACCCTGGTTGAAAAATAAGATAATATGTGCTCATACAAATGTTTCATAGTGAATTAAGTTGTCTTTAGTCATCATCTCTGTGCACCTCCTCTTTTCAGGCTCTTCGTTTTCTTTGTTTGTCTCACTTCACTCCTGCACCATTTTTCTCTCCCGACTCCTGCTGTTTTCTTCTTTCAGTCTATCTTGATACTCTCACCATCATCTTCTTACCACTCCCCAATGATCCCACAGGTCTTTTCTTTACTACGTGTTCGTCATACTTTGCCTCTCTCTCCCACGCTCTCAGTTGTGATTGGCCTGTTACTCTGCTTTTGCCTCTTAAAGTCTTAATCTGTAAGTCATAGTAAAAACGACTATTTTGTTAGTCTTTATTGCTGCTGTCTTAGATGAAATCAAAACCAAATTTATCAAAATTTCTCCATTTACCATGTAAGGCTAGACTTCTATCTTAGCTGCACTGGAAAGTTATTCTTCTCCCTTATGTTTGAGTTTGAGTTTGACAGCTCAAGTGTTTCTCTGTAATTATTTGGAAGCAGTAAAGATAGCAGCTTTGGCTATCTGGTCATGTTTGCCCCAACTCTGTGTGCTCTGTTTGTTTCTGTGAGAGCTTAGCCTCTGACTCAGAACTTACCAAGAACTCCAGTGTTGTTTACTCAACTTTGATCATAATTTTGAGAATTATAGACTGTCTATTTAAGTTCTTGTACTACTGCATGTGTTGAGACAATATTAAACACCTATGCGTCTCAGAGGTTTCTTGGCTTAGTTTGTGAGACAGAAAAACAAGTTTTGTATTCCTCAAAGTGAGATGTCAAAAAAGGTATTGGCGTCAGTATATAAAAAAACCACAAATGATGACATTGGTTGACAATTGATGACAATCTGCTGTTTCTGGTTTTCTTGGTGGGGAGGCAGACTCATGAAAAAAATGTTTAGCTTCGATTTGTAAGTCAAAGAGTTACAGTCAGTTCTGAGTCTGTTCTGCATGACGGCCGTGTGATACATTTATCAAAGACCACATTTTCATTTTGCTTTTGTAATAGATGTGTTTTCAGTCTCTCAATGATTGCTTGTCACTATCAACACGGGCTATCAGCTGGTTACATAAGCCTGCACTGAGAAGCTCCACTTCAGTTGCAGTCGTAGAATGTTTTGGAAAATTACACCCTTACTGCATTTTCAGTTCAGAGAAAGAGTGGGCTTGTAGGTTAAGTAAGACAGCTGATTGGACATTGTTCTAAAGTAGACTAATTTTGTTCTATCCAAGGTTATCATAACATAAACCTTAAAGTAAAAAAAAAAAAAATGTAATGCAAGACTTTGAGGAAAAGCAAGCAGAAATAACAACCATAAACATTAGACGTAAAAGTAAAGGTATTATGCTAATATTGTGGTTTTATTGTGTTTTTTTAATTATCTTTATCTAATGCAAACTGAAAAAAAGAATGTAAACATATTTTTTTTGTTTGAAGATACATTCAAAATACATGCTCTGATATGATGCTAATAACAGATTGAATGATTTAAAACAGCTAAACACAATGAATGACTGTTTTGTACAAGCTATAAAGTTTTCATTAACATGCTTATTCTCACTCTGACTTTAATTAAAAGTTCAAAATATCATAAGTTGATAAATAATTCCAACTTGACTATTTTATGAATGCGAGCTACAAGCAAACTTTTATCTCATAAACTGTGTTCCATATTAGAGACAGTAAACCATTTTATCAGCCAGTGTTCTGCTTCTGCACTTTAAAGGCACCCTCTGGAGTTTTTGACCACTAGTAGTGCTATGGAGCAATTTTTTTTATGACTGGGCCCCCATTTTATAATAACTTTTGCATGTGCATGCGTATGAGAACACACATGCATGCATTTGGCAGTAATTCGCCAAGAAAGAAGCAATGTGCCAGCAAAATTCAGCAAGCAACTAAACTGAAATTAAACAATGCAGGTTTCACATTTGCCAAAAAAAAAAATGGCTTTGCAAATGTATATGAGGAAGAAAATTCACTCAACATATATTTTGGACTCAAGCATATACACATTGTGTTTTGGTGAGCAACAGTGAATATTACCTTTAAGCTTTGTCAGTCAATCAGTCTATATTGCAGCCTTTGTTTTCAGCTGGAAACCTTGTATATGTAAATGTTTCTTTTCTAAAAAAAACCCAAAACATCATTAACAAGGCTGAGATGTAACATTTTTAAGTCATAATTATTTAAAGTCATGGAAAAGAGACAGAATTAGTCACCAAAACAAAATTAATTTTGCTTTTGTATACTAACTGCACTCTGATTGCATCCTTTCTTTCTGATTGGGAGTAAACTAAAAGCACTCAGATGGAACAGAAAGGTTAGTGCCACAGATATTTTTACATTTAAAAAAAGAAAAGTCCATTTCAATGCGTCTTTCATCACTTAGACCCTTGTGAATAGTTGCCAGGGCAACAGGCATGTATTCCTGTGTTCGGCTGGAGAGGTTACAGTAACAGGTGAGGTTCGGAGTTTTGCTCATCTTTGCAAAGATGACATTTCCACTGTTGTTTAGGACGTGAGGATGATGCCTCATTCAGGTGTTCATTTCATTTTCTCCTTTCACAGGATAGTAGCAGGTTGCCCCAGTCCCCGCCTCAGCAGATATCTTATACTAATTCAAAGTCAAATCTAGTCCCACGTAGATGAGATTAGGTCTGAGGCTGCTTTAGATAGATGTCACGCTGACACTGACGAGCTGGGAGGAAAGTGGTCAGCGTGTTCTTTTTTGTTTTATCTCTCCGCCTTAGGCTGACATCTTAGCTGGAATCACGTGGACATGACATCGGGTTTTAGATAACAGGATGTGGAAACTCATTGTGTCATGAAAGCATGAACAATGCTGTACAAGGTATATTCTACTGACATTCAAAATAATTCTCCGGTCTGAATAGACTGTTGTGGGTTGAAAAGTGTAGTTTGAAACCAACTGTTAGCTTGTTTTAGAACGCATCAAGAGTGTCTTTATATTACGAAGACTGCACATCCAAAAGATCTTGGACGTCTGTTTAATCTTTAATCGATCACTCTGCTTCCAAGTCCTAATCACAGCTGAGACTAAAGCCAGAAGTTTGCAAATTACAGGAATCAATTCAACCCATGAAATTCCATGTGATGAGTCAGCAGATTAGACGCTGGCTTTCACTCCCAAATAAGTTTGCATACATAGCCTCCATGATGTAAGGCTCCCATTTTGCACTCCCTCTCTTAGGGGTTTTATCTGGTGCCTGAGAGGTCCTGATTTGGCCTTGGACAGGACAAAAATGAATAATGTCTAGATGAGTCATCAGCTTTTAGATGGCCAGAAGGAGGGACTTGGTGGACTGGAACAGGATAGGTGTTTCATTTCATCAGGAGTGGGTGGAGAAATTAGAAAGAAAAGGGAAAGTGAAATAAAAAAAACCCTCCTAAGCCAACGAGAATATAAAAAGTGAACAAAAGGGAAAGTGTAACATGATGTCACTGTGACCTCCAGTGTATCACAGGTTATTTACAAAGTGTAAATGCTGGGAAAAGGAGGAGGAATACAAGCAAACTGCGTAGCTGATGCAGAGGAACCTCATGCAGCTTATTAAAGTAAAAGGAAGACAAACAGAGATACTGAGGCAAAGCAGCAGAAATACAAGACATCAAGAGTCAACAAAGAGGAGGATGGGAAAAACTCAATGAATAGTTGAATACATGAAAGTAGTTATAAAAGTGCAAAGCATTTTTCTGTTATCTCTCCACAACATTTACAGAAATACTTGAAATATAGCCGAACGCTTGTTGGGGAAGCTGTTATTTGCTGGCAAGTGATGCTGATGCCAATGCCACACATCTTTTTCTTTGCCTAGAATTGAAGCACTTTATCCCAAAACAGAAAAAAACTGGCACCAACTCATAGAATTCTGGTGTAAAAGTGCAGAAAATCATAGAATCATTTACTGTTAAGGGTGTGCATCATCTCGAGACTTAAATTCTTGAGGGTGGACTCAGTATTCTAACCAAATTTACAGAATGAAGATACATATATACAAGCTGATTTTTAGGGCCCGAGCCCAAAGGGCAAAGGTCCTCTTGTATTTCATGTGTTTGTTTGTTTGTTTGTTTGTTTGTTTCTTTCTTTATTATTACATCACCTAAATTTGACCCCTTAAACATGCTCAAAAACTCACACACGCACATCAGGTGTGGTCAAAAGTTTGATAAAATGTAAAAATTAACCCCCAAAGTGCCAAAATGTGCTCTCTAGCGCCACCTATGTAACTAAAATGGCCACCATGGCCCGTAGGAATGTCGTAGAGAGATCAAACCAAAACTCAATCATTCATTCCATCAAGACCTACAAAACATATGCTGACACCCCTGACCTAAATCCAACAGGAAGTCCGCAATTAGCCTGTCAATATAAGACTTTGCCTCAATTTTGACCTCCGAACAAACGCTATCTCCTCCGAGGGCGTTAATGGTATCGGCTTCGGGTGGGGGGGGGGGTTGAATGCAGCTCATTTTTGTAGGATACAGCAGAAAGGTCTGTATACATACAGTACATTATATACAAACTTTGTATGAAGTTTGGTGTTATTATCATTTATTTTACAGTAATTATAGGTCTTATATGTATAATTCAGTAGTGAGGATGAACTATGAGGGAATGGGAAAAAATGGAGTGAGAGTGACAGTTTAGTGATAAAGTGCTGTAGAAAAATAAAATCAAAACTAAAATTTGTAGCTCTGTACTGCAGTTTTTCCTTTATTAGGGCCCGAGCACCTCGTGGTTCACTCACACTCTCCATTCAAATAAATGAGTATTTTTCTGTGTCCAGCTGCAGTTATTTATTGTCTCTATACACCTGACAGTACACATGTCAATCAAACTTTGACCAGGTCATGTGGGTTAAAAGTCTTTGCTTTTCTAAAAATAGACTTGATGAAAATTAGGAAATGAATTTGTTTTACACACAAAATCATCAAAAGGTTTTCAATTTACTAATTGAAATTCAAGTGAATGGGTCCAAAACTTACATAATTTTAATGCCACAGGTGTGAGCAAGACAGACATGTCTCACCCTGCAGAAAATTCTCACACCGTTGAGATTTGATGCTTCGCCATGACAGAGGAAGTTGTTATAACTTTATTGTACATGCTCCAGTCTGCACCAAACTTTACATGTTTGATAAGAGTCCTGGCCTGAACATGTCCACATGACAATATTCCATCAGTGATGCAAACTTGATGAATAGCGCCCCCTATGAAATGTCAGCGAAGCAGTCCCAGCAGCAGGAAAAACAGTGGATAAAGGAAGTGATGTTTATCTCCTTCTTGCACTGTCTGAACACAGCCCGAGTCTGAAGACATCTACATGCCCGTGACAGAGGCCCTTCGATTGCGCTGCGGCCCGACGCGCGCAGAGGCGCGAGGACCCGTTCAACACTGCTTGCAGCTTTAATTGGTAATGAAATTCCCCAGTTAACATGCTGTCATGACAACTTCTGGCAGAATGAGATTCAACAATCAACATTCATTCAGATTATTTTAATGGATTGACGCACAAGTGTTGTGTTCATGGGAGCATAAAGTCTTTGTCTTAGAACACAAACTTAATGGCAGTTATATTTAGGATGATTATTAGCAAGACTACGTCAGTGGAGGACTGTGCATTTAACTGTTGGGAATTTGTATGCTGCTGCTGCTGCTGCTGTGTGTGGGTGTGTGTGGGTGTGTGTGAGTGTGTGTGTGTGTGTGTGTATTTGCGGGCATGTATTTCTGTCCTTCTCAAGAACCAGCTGTAATTTTAGACCTTTGATGTGACATCCTTTTTTATACTGTCAAGCTTTTGGCATTTCCTGAACTCTTCAAGGCTTTTTGTTTGGGGTTCACACTCATTGTAACAAGACTTACTATAGGCAATAAACTTTTATCAATGTCATCTTCCTATATTGATTAAGTCTCAGTGACCAAATAGGAGACAAATTTTACTGTCAGTCCTGCATTGACACATATAGTACAGGTACTTATAAGTAAAACTCAGCAGTATACATTGCAGTCACATCTGCAAGTATATTCATTGCTGCAAAATGGCAGGAATTTCATTAAGCTGCAGGTATTTTGGGGGTGTTGGCTTATTGTGTTTTAATGCACTGTGCTTCTTTGCTTCATGGTATGAAATATTAGTCTAGTAGTTTTATCAACAATGGTTGGGTCAGTGTAAATTAGTGGAGCAACCTCAGCAGCCCCTCACAAAACTTTAATGATAAAGTCATCAACTTGTGAATTTATGAATCGTGTCACACAAAGTCATTAAAGGGGTCATATTGTGCTTTTTGTGATTTTCTGTTATTTACATACTGTTATGATATTGGATATCTATGCCAAACATGGTTCCAAAACTTGAGGTTAACGTACACGTAGAAATGCTCCCTGCAAGTCAAAAGCCCAGATCCACACTCGTATTTCCCATCAGATTTAGGCTCAAACATGTACGGATGTATTTGAGAAGTTTCCATTTCAAGTAAAGAATGAGAAAAAGAAGTGAAATCTTACTACTATGGTTTGTTTCATGGTTTGTTGATGTAGCCTCTCAAGTGGCCTTCCAGAAGCTAACCAATCAGAACAGAGTGGGCTCATTGGGAGGGAGACCTTAAAGAGACAGGAGCTAAAACAGCCTGTTCAGACAGAGGCTGGACGGAGGGGCTGCATAAAGAGTCAATAATGGACTCAATTACACTGATTGCAAGGGTGATCTCACCTCAGACGTACCCACACGGTGTAGGCTAAAGTTTGAGAGTGTGTGTGTGTGTGTGTGTGTGTGTGTGTGTGTGTGTGTGTGTGTGTGTGTGTGCGCGTGTGAGTCACAGCAGTGGGCTGCTTTGGAAACCATGTGGAGACTGCTGTTGTTTTCTTCAGACTGGGTATCACTTAGAAATCCATTTCTTGTAAATGATCATTGTCATTTCAGCACCTTGCTGTGCTGGTTGATTTGCAGGAAATTCAAGTTAAGGCCACTTATGGTGTCACTTTTTGCTTCATATTCCCCATGCATCAAGCTTTCAACAGTTTTTAAAAGAAAAGTTCATACTGAAAGAACATGCTTTATGTTATTGCATCATTGTTCAACATACCGTTAAGTAACAAAGGCATGAACAAAGGAGACAGAAAAATAAAACGTGTCCCCAGTTGATTATTTGCCTCTCAACTGTAAATGAATACATGAAAAGATACATTAATTTACTATAATTTCTCAAATAGCCTTAATTAATTACATCAGCTGCAGGAAGAAGCTAACCAATCAGGACAGAGTGGGCTCATCGGAAGGGGGACTTTAAAGACACAGGAGCTAAAACAGCCTGTTTCAGACAGAGGTTGAACTGAGGGGCTGCATAAAGAGCCAGTATAAGATACATGAGGAGTTTCTGTTAACTGTAAATCATACCAAGATATTCCAGTAGAGCCCCGGAATATAAATATAGACTTGGAAATGTGTATATTAAATCCTAAATGTAAATATCAATTTGAATGAATGGCAGCTTTTAAGCCCTAAAAAGAAAAATGCACATCCAATTCGTTTCCTCCAGTGACAGGTCTGTTCACAACTGACTATAATTATATACATTTCTCAGATGTAAAGTAAGACAAATTTGTGTTTATTAGGATATATTTCAGTTTGCAGCACTATCACCACCCCAATCTTGTCCAACTAATATCATTTTTAAATAGTGTGTATGTTTTTTCCTTTCAGCTTGGTTTCAACTAATTTGGCTTGTAATTGCTTGCTTTTCCCCCAAGAGCATTTGCAATCATATGATCCTGTTTCCTTTTTTTCCTTACTTTTTCATCAGTTACTGCACAAACAAAATCTCTCCTCCCAGCCTCAGAAGCCGAGGTCAGCCTCAGTTGAACAAATAGATGCCACCCGGTGCATGCATTATCAGTCTGCCCGTATGTGGTGATGAATACGATAGAGCACAGCATATTAAACATCATCCGATCTTCTCCCTGCATATGCAGTTTCTCAGTCATCAGGTCTGCGCTGCCCAGTGACCTACATCTATGGGAACAAAGTACTCATCAGCTCATGCTGTCCACATCTAAGGCCAAACCAGCTGGTCGTCTCATGCAGCTGAAGCTGTCTATTAGACAGCAGAGGTCAGGAGACAGCAGAAATCACGATAATGAGAACTTGCTGGGAAAGGAGGAGATGGGCTGTTAGTTTTAAAGATTCTTTTTGGTTTGATTTTTGTTCTGGATGAGCTGCTTTTCCAAATAAAATGGAGTGTTCCTGTGTAAAAACTTTTTTGGTACACATATTTAAATGCCTGCAAAAATCTTGATTAATATGGAATTCTGTTTCCCAGATTCTCAGTGCAACATAACAAAGTGTTGATATCTTTTTTTATTTCAGAGATTATTTGTTGGCATTTTTCACCTTTATGAAAGTGTAGAGACAGAAACCATTTTTTGCAATATTGCTGCATTTCAAGATCTTAGCAATGACTCACAGTACAAGTTGTAATAAACCATAGTTTTACGTAATGGTGAAAACTGTGGTTCAAGCACTGACAGCCTTCCAGTTTATTTGCCAGAGCAGCCAGTGTAAACCTCTTCAAGCTGAACAGAAAAACAAACCAGAAGAACTGAGAGCTGTTCTAAGCATTTTTTGGAATCTTTAAAAACAGACAATCTCTTGCTTTCTTTCGCTCAGCATGCTCTCAGTGTCATGACCATAGAAATGAAAAGCCAGAAATATGAAAATAAAACCCAAGTTGTAATAGACATGAATTTTGCTTTAAATGAACAAATCATTTGTTTCCTCTGATGGTCTCCATTATTCTTTGTGTCTTGCCAAAATAGTTTTTTAAGGTAAGGGCGTTGCTAGCACTTCTGATCCTACTGAGAATCAACATTTTTTCTCAGAAGTCGAAGGATGAAAGAAGGGATGGAAAACCAAGATTTAAAACTGTCAGTAAGAAAGAAGACTCAAATGTTTCTGTGTCTTCTGGATGTGCATGGAGGCAATGAACTGTTTATCTCTATAAATATGTCAATACTTATTGCTGTGTTTGTTTTGGAGTCTTTCTGCTTAGTGGTGAAAAATCAGTTGATGCAGCTTAACCTCAGATGACTGTGATACTAAAGATAACTAAATCAGTTTATCTTAGTCATTAATCAAATTCTTCATTGTACATATGTATTTGGTTCAGTAAGGTAAAGACATTCAGATAGATATTAATGACTTCAGTGAAGACCTAAAGATTCAGCTCATTGTTTTAATGTTTTTATTCAATAGACTCAATTACACTGATTGCAAGGGTGATCTGACCTCAGACGTACCCACACAGCGTAGGCTAAAGTTTGTGTGTGTGTGTGAGTCACACCGGTGGGCTGCTTTGGAAACCATGTGGAGACTGCTGCTGTTTTCCTCAGATTAGGTATCACTTAGAAATCTATTTCTTGTAAACAAAAAAAAAAAATCATCGCCATTTCAGAACCTTGTTGTGCTGGTTGATTTGCTGGGAATTCAGGTCAAAGGACACTTACGGTGTCACCCGTTGCTTCATATTTCCCATGCATCAAGCTTTCAACAGTTTTTAAAAGAAAACTGAAAGAACATGTACTGAAAGAACATGTTTTGTGTAATTGCGTCATTGTTCAACATACTGTTAAGTAACAAGGGCACAAACAAAGGAGACAGAAAAATAAAACTTGTCCCTGGTTGATTATTGGCCTCCTGTCTGTAAATGAATACATGAAAAAATACATTAATTTACCGTAAATAAAATCTCAAATAACCTAAAATGGCCTCAATTACTTATGTCAGCCTCAGAAAGACACAGGCCTTCATTTGAAGAGGCTTCTCTTAGAGACACACCTTTATGTCTCTGCTTTATAATTATATTTTTGTCTTTCTTATTATATCATGTTTTATATATTCTAGATTTTACATAATAATTTTGTAGCAACAAAATTCCAGTTTTACAATAGTTAATACTTTTCATTTGCTGATGATGTTGTTTCCTACCCAAACTCAACACTTCCTCTGTTTTCTTGATAAAAATGTAATATCATCAGATGTTTCAAATTAAAAGCCTCGCAGCAGCCAAAAGCTCATAATCCCTCCTTGTCCTGTTAGGATTTTAATTTGAAAGGAGAATTGACAGCCAGTTATCTGAAGTTATTTGTGGAACTATTTTTCTCTATAATATTTTAGTCTGTATAGTCATTTTTAGTGGAACCTTCCATCACCAGTCATCATCTCACTTCCTGTGGCAAGTGTTTTTTTTTCTGTACCATAATGTGGCTGATGACCTTGCCACAGTGGCTTTCAACGGGACTGATAAGCAGACCTGGCAATCTTCACAGTCACAACTATTTGGCTGACCAAACTGTGCATCCTATCCCTTGATATAGTGTTAGTTAAGCAGGGAGCACTGGACAAATTGTGATGATTTTTTGACGTCGGGTAAGTCTCTGTCCCTTCAGGTTGAAGAGTTTCATGTTTTACAAAATGTTAAGAAGATTGTCCTTCATGCCTTTCTTTCCATCCATTGTGCCCAAGCAGGTAGCTCTTGGTCTGAAAAGTGAAGCTAATGCAGAAGTGCCTTAAAGCTGCATCTTTTTTCTAATGGCTTGCAGGGACGACTCCACTAGTTACAAAAATAAGTCAGATTGTATGGAAGTCTATAAGAAAATGACCCTACTTCTCACTTGATTTATTGCCTCAATAGACAGTTTCCTAATGAGTTTATGGTCTCAATCGCTAGTTTCAAGTCTTCTTCAATACAGCATGATGTTCATTTTGTAAGTTATGGTTCCATTTAAAGTAAAATAGATGATAAAGCAAGGTATGCTTTAGGGCGTGGCTACGTGGTGATTGACAAGCCGCACTACCATGGCGACAACATTGATAATGCAATGTGACTATGGAGTAAGCCCAGATTCAGAGTATTGGCATAGCTGTTGCTATTTCACAGTGTGTTTTTAGTTCATGAAAGTTAATTGTAACATTTTGGTCACCTATAAAAGTCTTGCTCAGCATTTGGTTGTCATAAAAGACCCTCTAAGGAGTTGGCTGTTAGGTTTTTCTGGTAAGTACATTTAGTTTTAATGGTTTTAGGCCTGTTTTTCACTAGTGAAAATTAGCATTAGCATTATCACAGTTAACCACAGACTGCAAATGCACTGTGCTAATCAAGCTAGCAGCTAGTGCAAGAGTCAGCTCCACCCTCTCGTCCAAATATGGTCACTTCTGGTTCCCAAAATCAAAGACGGCGACGTTCAAATCCAAGATGGCGACAAATCGCTAACCTTGAGGCTTCAAAGTGGCAATCCACAAACCAGTGGGTGATGTCACGGTGAACATGTCCATATTTTTTACAGTCTATGATTGCGCCATGGATTGGCTAATAGTTTGTATGTTCTGAACTTTTCATAAAGGCAGATGATCGGTGTCAAGAAGCCAAGGTCACAGTGTGACTGGGATCTTGCTGCACCTGGAGGGCAATGATTATAGTCACATAACTGTGTCCATGACAAACAATCCACAGTTTGAAATGGTTAATCTCTATGGTTGATATACAGTACATTAGCAGCTTTGGAATAGCCAGCACTGATTTCCTTTTATATATTTCTGTCCTGTCTGGTTCATTTTAATGTCCCCAGTAAAAGTGATACAGAGAGAGCATTTGGGTCCATTATCTTGGCGTCTGCAAGTATCAATTTTGTGATTTTGCAGCTTTTAAGACTTTCAGCTCAGTCATTCGGGTGACATAATCAGGGTGATATAATAGGTTTGACGTCTTGCCTATGCCTGGAGGTGGAATGGGTGCAGCCATAACAGAAGTCATATTGTCATTGGGCTTTAAAACAACATGAAAGGGATGTTTTAAGGGCAGAAATTAAATAGTGGTTATTGGAGACCATAATGACATACTTAGTGTGTTTTCCCAGCACGATAAGATGAAATCAACCTTCAGATTCATTCTCTCTTCTGTTCACTCAAAGATAATGAAGACACACAGAGTTTGCTCTTGTTAATGTGCCATTGGGCAAGGCAAAGGGTTCATTACTGTGGCTGAAAAGTTGACCTGAGAGTGGCAAATACTGTTGGATGATGAGAAATCATCTAAGTTGAATATTTTCTGAGAATGGTGGTTATAGAAAGCTCATTAAGTGTCCAAAATGGAAATGGTTCATCAACAATGATTTGTTGTCAGTGTGCCAATTAAATGATTTTATCTCTTGTGTATAAATGAAGATTTTGGCGTTAGAAGAACGGTCAAGACATCACAAAATATCCACTGCAAATTACATGTAAATTAGCCCATTAATTTTTCAAATACCTCTTTGTGGACCAATGTTTTATTGAAAGACACTAGACAAAAGGTCAGGGGTTCATAAACTCAAGAAGAAATCATCCTCTGGGAACAACTAATTTCCATACCAAAGTTCATGGCTATTGAACCAGCGGTTGTCAAGACATTTTGCTCAAGGTGGTGGGTGGACAATTGGACAAGCTAACATTGCCTTCCTTAAAGCAACAAGAGTCCACAGCCATACTAGTGGCTCCGCAGCTACTTTAGCACAGGGGTGCTTTAAGCTAAACATGAATGTCAGCATGGCAATATGCTCACAGTAACATGCTGATGTTTAGCAGGTAATTTTACCATGATCACCGTAGTAGTTTAGCATGTTAGAGAGCAAACATTTGCTAATAAGCACTAAACACATAATGTCAAGGAACTTAAAAAGTTGACCTGATTATGCCAGTAGATGAAAAGTGAAAGCTTCACCAAAATGATCACACTTCATCCTGAGGGAAACATGCATTATCTATATCAAATTTCATAGAAATCCATTATTGGTCAGGACACTTCACTCAAAACCACAAATGGGAACCTTATGGTGGCGCTAGAGAAAAAGTCCGGGGATCACCAAAGTCTCTAGGATATTTTGTCTTGCAACCATCAATGTCTTTACCAAATATTGTTCCAAAGTATATGTTGAGAATTTTAGCTCGAAATGTGAAAACTTTGACCTCCTGGTGCTGCTAGATGAAAAGTCAGTCACCAAAGGATTCATCCTCTGGGGACCATGAATATCTGTATCAAACTTAAAATCAATCCATACAAAAGTTGCTGAGACACAAATGTGAACCTCATGATGGTGCAAGAGGAAAAAGTCAGGGGATCACCAAAATTAATAGGGTCATCCTCTTGGAACTATACATATTTGAACAAAATTTCATGGCAATTTATCCAACAGCGGTTGAAATATTTCATAATGTACCACAGTGGTGGACTGGCGGACCAACTGACAGACTGACATTGCCTTCCCTTGAGCCACACTGATGGCGGGGCTAAAAATCACACTCTTACCTGTCCCCAGATTTTAAACCATTTGTCTAAATTAAGCCTGTTTCGTTGAAAGAGCATGTGCTCCCAGTACAGCTGCAGGTGACAAAATGTCCATAAAAATCCCCAGA
Source organism: Thunnus thynnus (assembly GCF_963924715.1). Taxonomy (NCBI): domain Eukaryota; kingdom Metazoa; phylum Chordata; class Actinopteri; order Scombriformes; family Scombridae; genus Thunnus; species Thunnus thynnus. The sequence continues at coordinate 21,687,810 of NC_089536.1, forward strand.
TGTCTAAATATTCAATCAGTGTTGTCTGAATTGAGAAGGATTTAATCAGGGTGTCTTGAGTGTGCATGTGATCCGTCTATGTTCTTGTTCTGTTTCTCCTCGTTACTCTGGGACAGCACACATCCACGCATTAATGCATGAATATTTGCCTGTGCATGTGTGTGCATTTGTGCCTCTGTGCAGGTTGTCCTCTATTAAACACAGCTGTACATTAATACAACGGAACAGCCACCAGCTGTTGTTCAGGCGATAGAAACACAGCACTAGCTGGAGACTCTCTCCCTGGAGGCTTTGAACTTACCTCAACTTCAAGGTACTCCAAAGTACCCTCTTCACACTATAGTATTACGTACTCTAGGTTGTACTTTAGGTTCTGTATTCTTATCGTGTGATGAGGCGGGAATGAGTTGGAGGGTACTTTTAGCTATATTTTCATGTTTGCTGCTTAGATGTTCTTCCATTAAGGAACATCAGACGTCAGAAGTCCCTCCCTCTCAGATGTCTTCCTAATGTCCTGACTTCAAACCCATTCAAGTGCCTGTATATCAGATTTAAGTGGGCTGATGGGGACGCAGGAGGAGCCTGTTACCTAAGCCTTGATTGAATTTGTCTTGGAGAGCTGCTAGTTCTGCCAAGCTGGCGCCACTCTCTGTACTCTTCTCTGCCTTCTGTTATTACCATGGCTTGATTGATGATTTGATAACGGCATCAGTAGTCTGTCTGCAGAACACCTGAGTATTTTTAGTGTACTCCATCACCCAGTGGAAGGTTGTAAATGATTGTGGGGGAGCTTGCAGTCCCATCGGTGCTTCAGAATAGAGCATACTGGCATAAATGGCCTGCTAATGTGGATGATGGTGGGTGCTTGGCATGTTTCCCAAAGGGTAATAAGCTGCGTTCATGGGTTTTGGATTATCATATGTTTTTCTCATAATAAACCTCTTGTAGGTGTGCAGTGTCAAAGATTTTGGGTTAGTTGCTTCTTCAATTAGGTACAGCTGCATGCACAGAATTAATCAAATGTTCCCACATCTGTTTAGTGAGTGTGTATTCATATGTGAGTCTGTGCTTTTGTATGCCACCCTTTGCCATTTCGTCTCTGCTCTACAGTGTATTCAAGCAGCAAATTCATCACATTCACCTTTCTGATTACCCATTCAGTGAAAAACTATCAATATGTTGCACTTTGAATCATCAGTATTTTGATTGGTTGGTTATGCTATAATCAGTCCTCCAGTTCTCATGTCATCCTCATTAAGATTTACTTTAATGCTGCTCACATGGATCTTGGGGAAAACACAAATCAAATTACACAATACTCCGTTTCAGAGTTCACCTTGACATGGATCCACACCTGAGCCAACTCTTTGATTTAAACCAAGGACAGTGCCATCTTCATCGGTCACAATATCTCTCTTGGCCTAATACATTTTATATTTCAAGCAGTTTCCTCTCCCTCCCCTAAATGAGTGGTGAGCACACAGTATATCTCTTCACAGAGTTTTTAGTTGGAGCAGCAGTTTTGTTGAGGGTACTTAAAAAGTTACATGATGTATCCTTTCTCTTGTTTGACATTACTCAATTCTTGTATTTCATCGCTGCCACATCTTTTCTCTGGATTGGATTTTCCATCAACTTTGCAAAAATCTACAATGGTGGGAAAAAAGCTGAAATGATTTGAGTTTCTACTCAATTAACTACTTGGAGTAGTGCCTGAAAGAGATACATACTTAGGCACACATTTTAAGCTTAAAACAATTTAAAGCGAAAAAACTAAATTTCTTACACAACATACTAGCAGCATGCCTTCATCAGAGACATTTATTGAGTGTGACCAGATAGCTGTCAACTAACTGATGCTGTTGTGTCGCCTAGCCCGCTAACTACCAGCCTACATATTTCATTAGAGAAAAAGGAGGATCTTATTAATTCGCCAAACTGTGGGGATATATTCCATACCGTCACAGCCCTACACGCCTCACATTAGTAGCCCCTCAGTGACTGTTTAAGGGTAACAAATAGTCACCACACACACCAACTTCAAGAAGTGATTGGCCAGGCATGTGGAGGTGTGAAAGTAAGCAAGGTTTCAATTTCTCTCTCAAGCTCTGTTTACTATTTCGGGCACTTTTCATGTGTACAACCCAGTGTGAAACTAAAAATGTCTTTCAGGAAACACTTGTCGGAAAATGAAAAAACACCAGGTTATTTGACTAAACAAGAAAGGAGGTATGTGTCCTATTATATTATGCCCCCCATTTAAAATGCTACTTGCCCACATTAAAATGTATTGTATCCTTTTATCAACACTGCATTCACACATCATTAACCGCAAAACTAATCCCTGCCATTATTGTTATTCTGTCTCTCTCCAGCTAGCTGTGGCCCAGTGTGTGCTACCGCTGTGCTACAGACCAAACTATATTGCAATCAACATTTCGATGTAACCATAAGTCTGACTCACAGAAGAGCTTAAACTGGGCTTTAATTACAATAATAGTTGTCCTCTCTTTGCATAGAGATAAGAGGTAGGAGGAGAGAGAGAGACATTGAGGAAGAAGCTGCTGGCAGCTCGTATGAGAAGACAGAGCGCTAGGGGTGCAAAGGATCTTCTAAAGGGAGAACAAAGATATAGGTATTTGGTCAATTATTGTAAAGATCCTAAGGGAGGTACAGCCCTTGTCCATAATAAATACCACAAACCACATAATGCAATAACCAAAGTATCATCTTAAACATGATCAAAAACAGTTTAACAGCCACAGTCTTAAATTTCTCTAGTCAAAGGTCCCTGATTGAAATCTAACTGAAAACTGAATGAAAGGCACACTCCTCATCCTCATCATCTACCTCTGACAACATTTGAACATGGAGCTGAACTGCCTAATGATAAAAGATTTTGCTGTGAACATTCTTTGAAAATGCATGTTCACCCTTTCCCATTGAGCTCAAAAACCTCTAAGAATGCAGTCTGAGTAGGTGTAATCTTGCAGTCAATAAAGCTCCATTTAAACACCAAGTTTGTTTCTTTTCTCACCACATCAAGTTTGTTTCTTCTCACCTTTATTCATTTTCCTTCTCTTTTATATGTTTCCTCTCCTGGACATAGAAAAGGTGTTTCCATGGCAACATTTTTGTCCTTTCTTGCTATGTTTTACAGTCATCTACGCACTTCCTCAGCCCACAGTCAGACAGTAATTCAGAGTGCAAGTTTGTTAGTCAGTCCATCAACAACTCTTTCAGTCAGTAATGCTGCTGACAGACAGGCTCACCATATAGACAGACAGTTCAGACACCTTTATGTTATATAACAGATAGGAGTTGAATCGTTTCTATTTCTGAGTGTGAAGTGCATCTTGGGAAATGCAACTGTTACCACTTAGGTACGATCTTTTGCTGTCAGTCCCTGTAGGATATCCATGGTTCAACATGAAGGACTGGAAACAATAACCAACAATACATTGCTGCCAGGAAAGCTTTTATGTACTTGATGTTTTTACTGTTGACTTTTTGTCTCCTGACTGGAAATAAAGGGAGTATACAAAGAAGAATGCATTATTTAGATATGGACAGATAATGCCCTCTGAACAGATCAGTTTTTTTCAATATAACTAGTAAAAAGTAACTATACATATCTTTTTTTTCCCTTTTCTGTCACCAAATGGACACAATTGGCCACAAACCTCACAGCAAAAATCGATGTGATGTCCATTGAGGATAAACATCCCTAAATCTTTTTAGAAACATGCAGGATGAAGCTTGACTGATGTACTACAGGTCTCACAGAAGCCTGGCACCTTGCGTGACTTGACAAGACAGGAAACTGATGAGCTGATGTTAGGGACTGTCTCAAAAGTGCAAGAAAACGGCCAAGAGGACTTCTCAGATATTTGTCAGTACCCTTGTCTTTTTTTCTACTTCAAATCAACTTTATTTTAATTTAGACCTCCTTATATTGCATTTGCACCTCCATAAAAAAGTTATTCTGATTCATCTATTATGGTCTTTTGGCAGTGACACATTTCAAACCAACTTTACTTTAATTTTGACCTTCTCATGTTTTATGCACAATCTCCAAAAAGAAAAAAAAAAAGTTGTGTCGAAACATATATCAGGGCCTGTTTTATGTCACATTTTTTGAGTCAAGAGTTTTCACATTTTTCATGGAAACTTCAAACCAACTTTACTTTCATCTGGACCTCCTCCAGTTAGTCTATATACATAACCTCCAGTTTTTCAAGAAAAGTCATGCAACATGGCCCAGTGCAATTCTGATTTACTTTATTATTCTTTATTATATGATTACTTAGGGTCCATGGTTAAAATATTGTTATTTTGTACATTTTGTTTTGCTGCTAAAATGAACTTAAGGTATACACTTGAAGAGCATAAATGGAAGTAGTCTAGAGACGATTTCCAACAATTTGCAGCAGGGTAAATTATAATGTTGCACTTTAAGATCGTATTTGGAAAGCAACTCAGACAAAACTAAATCTGGAAAAAGGGCAAGTCCATCAAAAAATATGCTGAAAATAAACATCAGTAAGCTAATAGTCATGAAGACACATTGCAATCAAGTGCTATGAGGGTTTTGGCCTTTTTTGGCCCTTGAAGTTCAGACAAAAACGACCACTAGAATGAACTTTCAGACTTTTAATCCACCTATCACTTAGCCATTCACTCAGTGACCACTGGGCAGCCAGTCTGTATTTGCATCCACTAGAATAGACTCTCAGTTGGCCAGTTTGTAAACCCTGTCCACGCTTAAGCTAGTTAGGCTCAGACAGGAAGCATCTTTTCCCATTTCACTCCCTTTTGTCTTTCTGTTTCTAATAAATGCTAACACAATAGAGCAATGCTTAAAATGATGAAGACATGAATGCACCAACTATTAAACTATTAAATACTAACTTCCCCCTAAAAGCTGAAGTAAGGAATGGATGGAGATGATTACAGACTTCAGTGGCAGAAAGAAAGAAGGCTTTGATAATGTTAAAGCTATGACTGTTGAGATTTCTTGAAATGTTGGGGTACATCGTTTCTGACATTTTCAAATAGTAAGATACTAACAGTAATGAATTGCTGAGTCACCTACTCTTCTGCCATTATGAGAAAAGCTTTTGAAAAACCTGCAATTAATTGTGCCAAGGTTTCAAAAATAATAGAACATTTTTAATCAAAGCATCAAGAAAAAACATCTTTTGAAGGTTAGTGTAAGCAGTAAAAAAATTAGCACACTGGCTCTTAAGTCATTGTGAATGCACTTAGCTCACTACAGGTAGTAGCGGCTACAACAAAATATCTTTAAATGTTTCATTTCATTTAAAAAAAACAAAACACCATGGCACACTTTATCATGAAGTGTTTCATTTGTAGGCTGCAAACCAATTTTTTCAGTCCATATATGGACTGAATCATTCCAACCCTGTTAGTAAAGTTAAACTTGTCACTCTTGTCCGTCTTTGATAAACCTTTTGTCTGCTGTGATTGTTTTATAGACTGTTTCATGACCTATTAAAATGACTACCCCATGTCAACCTCAGTAACTTAAGAGGATGGGACCGAGGGGGGAAACGCCATCATCTCATGTCCTCCTCTCTGTCATTTTTCAGGTGGCGAGATGGGAGCATCGTACGCGGAGACTCTCCAGGATCTTTGGTAGCCCTTACCTTGCCTGTTACTTCCTGGGCTTTCTCATCATTCTGCTAAACGTCTTTCGCAGCCACAGGTGAAGCGCAAAGTTTCCTCTTCATTCTCCTTAGAGGCATGGATCATTTTTTTTATTAGCATCAACATATAGTCTGATTAACTATACTATCTTTTAGCCATGTTGCTGGTGTAACTCTGGGGATGGAAATGTTGGTCAGTCCACCACTTTGGCCACTATGACAGTTTTGTTTTTTTAGTGAAATGTGTCACCAAATTTGGATGGATTGACACGAAATTTGGTGAAGATATCCATGATCTCATGAAATTTGTACTTGTCCAATACTTTAGTTTATGACTACCTACCTGTGAAACCAATGACATCCCCACTAGCCTCAGCTGTACTTTGTGTTGAGTGCTAGCTAGCAAATGTTTGTTAACTTGTTAAGCTACTATGGTAAATATGGTAAACATTATACCTGCGTTGTTAGCATTGACATTATAAGCATGTTAGCATCATTTAGCTCAAAGGTCTCCTCAAGGTGAGTTCAAACTGAATTTAGAGCAAATCTTAACCTCATGGCATTCACACAAATACAATCTCTGTCTTTTGCAGTCTGTGGTTATCTGCTCCACTGCACAGACATTACCCGTAGCTAGCTAGCAATGCACACATAGACAGTGTTTGTGTCCTTTTTCCTATTGTCTCTATGTAATTATGAAGTGGAGCCACACTCAAAGTCTTGAGATAAGCGTACATTTTTTCAACTTATGCAGATGCATTTTAGTACTCAATATGCTTCACCCAGCGATAATTTGTGTCTATTTCTGTCATTCCATTGACTTAATTTGCAAATATTACTCCAATAAAATTAGTTTCACATTTAGTCTGAATGCATTTCCTCTTGCAGTAGTGGTATTGTTAGTGCTAGTATTTCCTCAAAATTCACACCACATTTCCCAACAACTGTGTTTCTTCCTGTACCTCTTGTCTTCACGTCGTTGTTTGTCTCATTTATATTTTCTTACCTGAAGAGGGCAAATGTGTCATTATTATTGAGTAACTGCCACCAGCGAGACATTGACCTGCCTTAAGCTGAAATTATACTTTCTGCATCCGCAAGTGCATCAGGGTCCACTAGGGTCTGTGTGAGCTAAATTTCAGAAGGTGTATGTGTAGGCTCTGTGGCTCTGTGTAAACATCTGCATACCTCCAATTTGTTGTGTCTGTGTGGCCACTATGCTGTCGTCCTGTTGATGCCAATCTACTGTGTGGAACGCGTCCTCCAAGTGGACTCCAGAGAGTAGTATAAGCAGAATTACTATGCGTATGTGGTGTCTAAAGCTGTCTGTGTTTGCGTCTGCTCAGGAGTATATATGTGGCTTTATAAAACTTTTTTTCTGAACTACCCAGTTTCATTTCACCAAAATACTACATCAAGTGCAGCACCTTTGATAAAGTGTTATATAAACATTATTTTAGTTTCCACCATGCAGACCTTTCTCTCTTTCCATTCACTCTCTTATGTTCTCTGTTGCCTATTTACTTGCACTTTCTCCTCTTCTATCTTCCACCTCTGTGTCCTCTTTTCTCTTCTTCCTCCCATCCTTATCTGTGCCCACGCTCCTGTATGTGCCAGTGCCGCCCCACGCCTGCCATCATAAAATACCCAGTGGAAGTACACTCTCCCACACCGCCCACTATGGATCAGAATGGTGACAAAGCACCCTCAACAAAACCGCACATATGCAGTGTGCCAGTGCAAGATTTGTTTTTTTTCCTCCAAAGGATGTCTGTGATGTCTGTTGCTCGGCAACAATGCTTGTGGAACAAGCTGTTAAATTGTCTTGCCAGTTTTCTTTTGTGCTTCTAAAGATAGTGTTTATCAACACACAGTACCACATAAGAAACTAAAAATAACTCCTGTACTACATAACAATTCATTCACTCAGATGTGCTAACAAAGTAAGATGTGAGTGAGGTGAATAATGGCTACAATGATCAAGTGTTCATCTTGGACTTACTCACATGTAGATCACTCTTTGAAATAACCTGAATTATATTTGAAATAATTTACTGTGCTACATTGTCATGACTAAGAAATTCAATTAATTGCTTGGATGATGATGTGTCACTTTGCTTTGTATACTGGTGGAACATGCTTTCTACAGCCCCTTTCATTTTCAACAGAATTAAAGGGGTACTCCACTGATTTTATACGTAACTGTCACTTTAATAGTCACAGTCATGTGAGTATGACCATGGAATCAGAAATTACAAGACATGGGCGTTTACCAGTGAGCTGAGTTAGTCTGATAAAAACAGCCTATTGGTTGCATTATGGGAAATGTAGGATTTTTGATGTGTGACCTTCACCAGGGACTAATATTCCCGAAAGATATCTAGACCTTTGCTGCATTGATTTTGATCATTCTTTTTTTAATCCGTCTCTCATGAGAGCCCCATCTTTATGGAAGTGCAATAATAATATGCCTGAATAAACTTTTAATTTACTGTGGTATTTCTCTGATGGCAATGTTGGTCTGTCAGTCAGTCATTTGGGCCACCACTTTGGTCCAAACTCAACAACTATTGAACTACAGACATTCATGGTTCCTAGAGTATGATTTTGGTTATCCTCTGACTTGTCTTCTAGTGCCTTCAGCAGGTCAAAGTTTTCACTTATTCTGTGAAATATCTCAATATCTAATAGATGGATTGGCACAAAATTTGGCACAGAAATTCATGGTTCTCAGAAGCTTTCCGAAACCTTTGATGATCCCCTGATGTTTTCTTTTGTGCCACCATGAGGTTGACCATTGTGGTTTTGTGTGAAATATCTCAACAGCTATTGGTTGGATTGGTGTCAAATTTGGCTCAGAAATTCATGCTCCCCTAGGGAAGAACTGTAACCACTTTGGTGATCCCCTAACTTCCCATCTAGTGCCAGCATGAGGTCAAAAGTTCAGTTTGTCCGACACTTTGGTTCATGTCCATATACATGCAAATCATGTCAAATCAAATCAGCCTCAGCTGAACTTAGTGTTTAGTGCTAATTAGCATGTTTGCATGCCAAAACGCTTAATTAACATGGTACACAATAAACATTTTTTCAATTTCAATTCAATTTTATTTATATAGCACTAAATCACAACAGAAGTTATCTCAGGGCACTTTTCACATAGAGCAGGTCTAGACCACACTCTTTAATTTAGAGAGACCCAACATTCCCTCATGAGCAAGCATTTGGCGACAGCAGCAAGGAAAAACTTCCCTTTAATGGGAAGAAATCTCAAGCAGAACTGGGCTTTATACATTTGTGCTAGCATAAAAGTAGAAGGTACAGTTGCTCATTGAAAATGCACTGATGTAAAATAAGTAAAATAAGTGCTCAAAAAGTTAAATGAGGCTCTTCATATCATTTACGTAGTGGTTTCACAAATTCTATGATGGTGACAAAGATTCTACAAAGATGTACTCTGTGAAGTAACAATATTACTGATCAAAAATTCTCCAAAATGTGCAGTTTTACAAAGTAAGCTGTTACTGCTGTTGCTGGTGTTTTGACAGGCTATTTTCCAAACAGCCTTCCCACAATCAGTCATTACTATATTCATTCAATATTTTCTTTTAGGTGCTAAAAAAATGACAGCTCACACACATTCATGTCTACTATCAGTTCCTTGTTATGAGTTATTGTGATTGAAGACTGGGTCATCGAGCACGTAACACGTGCAACTGTAATAACTACAATTATTTTCAAATGGATAGTCAGCAGTGCCATACAAGCAGAGAATGAATAATACCCACAGCACAGTAGTAGATTGAAATGTTGCTCTCACGCATACTGTGTAATAATGAAATGCTACTGATAGTTGCAAATCTGGATGAGCCATGTCATTTCAGTTGGTGATTAGAAAGGTAATTGGGTAGGCACATTGTTACAAATGGATAGGACTGATTATTTCTAGTGTTTTGCTTAGTGCCACCTCAGCAGAGTGGATGCTGGGCAGCATGAAACATGATTGATCTCCCTACTCTTCAGTCCACTCTGCTACCCAGTGGCAGTTTGATTAGCTGTAAATAAAAAATGTAAGTAAAACCAAGGGCTTCTGCTGCTTTGCGATGATGGAAAGAAAAATATAGATGTGGTATGTGCATGTTGGATTGCCATACTGCTAACGTCTACATCAAAATACCTTGTTCAGGCAGCCAGTTAAATCTTGGCATTGCACTGGGGAAAAATTGCAGTCGTCAATATAGTGTTCAGGCTTAGTCTATTTATTTCTCAAAAACTTACTCATTGTAAAAAGGAGCAATTGATAAGGACTTCACAGCCCCACAGCACAACATAACTATATTTCAGGGAGTTGATGGGGTTCATAGCTTCCAAAATTTACTCTCTGGACAATTACTTGTTTGTAAAGAAAATCTCTTCAGGCGTAAAAGATTCCAAAAACAATTTAATAAAATTATGCAAGTAGCAACTGTAGACATCATTTTAACTCCAGTTTTACTGCTACATGCACAATGACCTTAAGTTTAGGAAAGGTCATTAGACCCATTTTTATACGTTTTTACAGTCAAGGATCGGTACTTGCACTGAGCTTTAAGCAACTGCTTCCAAATGGTTCTTAATGGGCGCATATGGTTTTCCACAAGACAGCACGACATGGTAAAAGTCTACTTACCTTTATGACATGTTGGAAGCATGCTGCGTCCTGCAACATGCATTAAGAGCTTTTTGTCCACAGCTCTTATAACAGCTCACTATGACATTTTAATCTTTTACTTTTTCTCCCTGTGATCTGTAAAATGGATCCACTGGACCAAATAAAAACAAATATGCCTCTATCTCCTCCAAATTTGCAACATGCATGCTGCAATCTGCAACATGAGATGGACTGTTCATTTTGAAAACAAACACCAATTCACCAACCTACAGACATACTGACTGACTGACCAGCAGAGTAATTCTCTTACAGCTTCATTATCATGCTGCTAAATCATCTGCCTAATTGACTTCTGCGCTGACTGATTCACTGGTGTGCTGATTAGCCAACTGACAGCTGCAGCTTTAGAAAAGCTCTAGGGGCTTTTACAAGTCAATTTTTTTATTAACTCACTGTGTTTAATAGGCACTCTTGGTATTAACAGGAAGCTTAATGAGATGGGAGGTTTGGGATTCACACATTTAGAAGTATTAAATGTAAAAATATTACACCTCCATCCCCTCTGTGTTTATGCTCAGGAAATGTTCAAAGTTAAAAAAAGATTATACCACAACCCAAATTTAGAAATATGATCAATGTTTTTTAACAGACTCACAAATATTCCTCCTTCCTTCCATTCTTTTAATCTAGTGTAGTGTGACATTTGAAGAACTTGTTATTAAATAAAACATACAGCATAAACTTTTACCTGCTCCCTTTTATCTACAGTGGAAATTATTACATTTAAAGATTGCTTGGAAGATAGTGTTTCTTCTAAAATATAATCACTTGTTATTGTACAAACAAGACCAAGAGTATAAAGCCATGCTAGCAGCTCTGTGAGGCTGTACTTAGGAGTGCTTTGGGCTAAATGCTAATATCAAGATGCTAACAATATCTTAGGGAATATTTTTTTGAAGAATGGTGTTCATTCCTCCAGAAGAGTTCCAGAGACTTGTAGAATCAATGCCAAGGCTGAGGAACACCATTCTTCAAAAAGATATTCCCCCATTTGGTGTTTTGATGATGGTGGTGGAGAGTGCTGTCTAGCACGTCAGTCCAAAATCTCCCATGGGTGTTCAATTGGGTTGAGATCTGGTAACTGTGAAGGCCATAGCATATGATTCACATTATTTTAATACTCATCAAACCATTCAGTGACCCCTCACACCCTGTGAATTGGGGCACCGCCATCCTGGAAGAGACCACTCCCATCAGGATAGAAATGTTTCATCATAGGATAAAGGTGATGACTCAGAACAACTTTGTATGGATTAGCAGTGACCCTTCCCTCTAAGGCTATAAGTGGACCCAAACCATGCCAGCAAAATGCCCCCACAGCATAACAGAGCCACCAGATCCCCTCACTGTAGGGCTCAAGCATTCAGACCTGGACCAGTTTTTCGTTTTATTTGTCACCCATCTGTATCTCAATCTGGACCAAAGTGGTGGACCTACCAACCAACCGACCGACTAAAATAAAAATAAGAGAAGTTTGGAAAGAATCACACACACTGTGATATATTAGTCATATGTTGTTAAATATGTGATTTTTGCTTACAAAAAATGACTAAATGGTTTATTTAGTTTAGTGTACATCTCTAGAAGAGCCATGCCATCACTGCTACATGAGTGTGTGTGCCTGCAAATGTGTGTACGGTACTGTAAATAGCACTGAGTTATGGTTCCAGAGAATTCAGGGCAGATGAGTCAAAGAGTAAATAGTTCTCTGAATTAAGATAATTCAGTGAAGTTTTGATAGTTAAAATAAAATACTACAGAAGAACAGAAGTTGGTTATGTAATTTCACTGATTAATGAATAACAGTTAAATTACTGTTTGTGTTGATGAAAGGTTAAATTTATCCCACTTTTTTATATTGCATTGACGCAGTGTGTTAAGGACTCTAGCAAGCCAGGAACATGCTAGCACTCCTCAGTCAGAAACAGTTCTCCAGACTTCTTTTTTATTTTCTCTGCACTGTGTTGTAATCATTTGATTCAATAAAGAATGACTAAAGAGAAGAAAAAAAAGGTCTTCAAGCAAGCCAGCTTGATGACTGTTAGGCAGCAAGTTTATTAGCTCTGGTACAATAACTTTATACACTTTATCCAAAACACATATTTGTACCCTTGCCTCCTGTCTTATACTTAAACTGTAATTATTCAAACCATGCCTCTTTTGAGGAGCAGTTTATGCTCCAACAGTGGATGGTAAATAAAAATGGGAGGTGCAAATACAGCCACTACAGTGCAAGAACTTCATCTGGTTTGGACTCTCCAGCTCTCTGTACCATCATAGGTCTAGAACACTTGCTTTTGGTCACCGGTGCAAATTTGCTTGTTGAAGTTCATCAAGGTTTCCATGAAGGATTCTTGCAGATTAACTGCCATGGAAATGAAATTACTTAGCTGCTAAATTTTGCCATTTTAAACGCTGGTGTGACTAAACCCTTAGACACTGTGAGGTGTCCTTCTACCTACAAGAAATGGTCATGATTAAAGCTGTATGCATAGGGAATCACTAGTTTTTAAAGGGGAACCACAGCCCAGTTCAGAAATGTCTGAAGGATTTGGGTTTGTTGCTCAGATCACTGGAGAAGGTCTCATTTGATCCAGGTGATTGGAATATGAAATATGTAACTGGGCAGAAATATATGTTAAAGAACCTATAAGGTTTTGACAATACACTTTACATTTTGTGTATTTCAAATGTGTCAGTACTAGAAAGGATATTTTAGGCATCTGTATTTGTCAGACTGTATTAAAAAGAAATATACACGTGTACTGTGTTGGCAGTGAGAGCAGGATGATTGTAATTTCTGCGTCAGAGATGAATGTAGGTCAAGATGTATGCAGCAGTTATTGTACTGTGTTGAAATGTCTGAAATGAAGATGTGTGCACATGTGTGTGTTTGTTGGCCCTTGACTTGAGCACTTGAGCATTTCCAAACCAAAACACCTTGAACCCTTAATGGCTTGTAATCCTGCCAGATTTAAATCAAGTCTGTCTACGTCTCTCTGCTGCAGGTGTAAATGTATCACGTTTTAACTTTGCTACATTTTCTTTAGTCAGTGGAAGAGAGAAAGAGCATATAAATGCAAGGCTAAAGTTTTCTAATGAAGAAGTAGTGCCATTTAGCTTTTTATTAGGTAGGCTGAAGACAGAGGGAACAAGAACAGGAAAACTGAGACTTTGTCAAGGATATGCAGAAAATAACGGGAACATATGACCCATATAGCAATGGGATGGGGCAGCTGAATGCCAGATATTGCAACATTTTAATGTATTTACCATGTGAATGAGATGGAGAGAATTTTAGACTTTACGACTGAGATTGCAGATAAAGCTGTAATTATGTGAAGTCACCAGCCTTGCTGCTCATGCTTTTTCCTTTTCTAAGCTCTGATGTAAAGCAGCTCATTGTGAAAGGGACTCACTGAACCTTCCCTCACTGACCTTCATATACCAAAAGCAAGTTTTTTTGTATTTCTAGACAATGCAGAGTGTGCTCCATCAGCAGTGACTTGGTGTTACAGTACATCCAACAGTCAGTCCCCACTAACCCCTTGCCTATATCTCCATCCCCCAAACCTCCTTTTCTATCTCTTTTCCAATCGAAATCCCAGCAGTATATCTTGTTTAGCCACCTTACTTAACAGATAACCCAGCAGTCACTCTTTGTGTCTGATGTGGCGGAAAAACAAGCCGCATCACATTACACTTCCTGCTTCCTTTGACAAAGGGAGAACACCATAAGACTCGCAGCATGTGAAACCTAGTTTTGATTCGGGAGCCATTTTTGTCTGCTGGAATTACATTGCATTTAGACGACAACCCACAGGTGTGCTAAGGCATACACACTGACACACACAAACAGAGAAAAACTGCATCTACCAGCACCTGTGTGTGTTCCATTATAATGTGCAGTGTTAGGAACCCTGTCATCACTATAGAAGCCAAACTTTTGAACTCTTTGGCCCAGTGACATTTAGAGGCTGCGGGGCATGGCCTTGACATAATTTACAAAACCATGAAATGCAAAATGAAGAGCATAAAGGGGGCCAAACATAAATGGGGAATAACCAGTATTATTAATCTTAAAGCTGCACTGTGCAAAGGGAAGAATTTACATTTTGAGGACTTCTTTATCCACAATGCCTAAAAAGACTGTAATGTAAAAGAAACAAAACATCTAATACAATCTGCAAAACAAACTAATTTTTAAGGTTGGTTCATAACAGCTTATTCAGAAATGTATGCAACTTCATTTGGGCAAATAGATGGAATCTATGGGGTCTCAATTAGTGGGAGAATTAGTCTCACACTATTTTTTTGGCGTGAATGTGGGAATCACTTGGTATTTTTACATAAGAAATTATACATATTGAAGGGTTAACTAAATGTTTGTACATCAAGTTCATTATAGAATACTTTTACACAGTGACTTGTGTGTATCAAGCCTCATTCCTTCAACCCAAATGCAAATTATTGCATTTTAAGTTGTTTTCCTTCACTTCACTTATCCCATATACGTATCAATGGAGCAATAATTGTGCAATTTTTGTCAATGTCAGAAGCATAAAAAACCATTAATTTAGCTTCTGAAAGGATGTTTGGAAGCATGGATGTGAGATTACCTCTCAGTGCCATCTTGTCATTTACTGCCAGAAATCCAAATTTGGTCAAAGCAGAAGAAGCTGGTGTAGAGCTGGAGTTTTTCCGAGGCGTTGGTGTTATGGCAGTGTTGTAAGCAGCAGTGCTTCTGGAGGGAAACACTTTGAAATCTATGTGTTTCAATAGAAGGAGAACCCTGTCTGCACTTGGTGATGTGGTACACCTTTGTCAGCAGTGGAACTGTCTAGAAACAGCACACTGTGATGGACAATCAGCTGTGTTGGCTTTTGTTACAAGCTACTTGCAGACTTATACTGATAAAAAGCATTGCAAATTGCACTTGCAAAAACATTCATTCAACCAGTTTTGCCTCACACTAGTGCTGGTAGGTTTTTCATTGCTTTGTGGCAGTGCACCTAGGTTAGAAAGGGCCAACCTTAAACTATAATGCAAACCAAAACATGTTGTCCCCTCATGGTGTCACTAGAGGAAATGTTAGGGGATCACCAAAGTGATTAGGATACATTGATTTGGCAGAGTGAATGTCTGTACAAAATTTTATTGCAGTGTTCAAGTAGATACAAGATATTTTAGTGAATAAGTGAAAATTTAAACCTGCTGGTGGTGCTAGATCAAAAGTCAGGGGATCACCAAAGATGGTAGGAATCATCTTCTGAAGACCATGAATGTCTGTACAGAAATTCAAAACAATCTATAAATAATCCATCCAACAACTGTTGAGATATTTCAATCTGGTCCAAAATGGTGGACAGCTCAGCCAATAGACTGACCCTGCCATCACTGGAGCCACGCAGCTAAGATGGCAAAAATACCAAATAGTATCTAGTTTCAACTTCTCAGATGTGAGGATTTGCTCATTTTCTCTAATTTAAATTGAATATATATTTGGGTTGTGGACTGTTGGTCGAACAAAATAAGCAATTTTTAAAATTATGATGGTTATTTTTCACTAGTCAGAGTTTTTTCACTATATACATTTAGTTTGAGTTACAGCTCTACTTCAAAGTGTCTTAAATACAGGCACTTGACAGCCAAGGTATTAGTGCAGAAAGACTTAGGAACAGTCAGTTACAATATAATGGACTTGTCATACCAATCAAGAAAATTAATATCACTGAGAACTGCAGTTTGCCCTCAGGTCAGTGCATTAGGATAGTCTTTAAAAGCCTGAGGTCTTGCAATTTGCTCCCACTTTTGTGGAGCAGTGTTGGAACAAGGCTGAGGCAGTTACTGTGGCGCCACCACATTTTAAGTAGTTTTATTTGTTTATTTATAGTTTTAGTTTTGTTCTGGCTGCCAAAAGTGGACTCAAGCAGCAAGTGCTCCAGACTCTAAGTCAATTACTACATCTTCGTACGAAATCAGTGATGCACTGATAAATCGGCCACAGATCGAAATCGGCCAGATTTCAGCTGATCGGCCATGACCGGTGACCAGCCCCGATCAGTCTCATATATCCAATTTTTTGCCATTTTCTGCACGTAGCCACACCATGGTTCACGTTGTGCACACAGGAGCAGCTGCAGCACAGACATTATAGCCTCACACACACACAGCCACAGCCACACACACACACACACACACACACACACACACACACAATCGGCCAAGAAAATTACAATCGGTGCATGTCTAAACGAAATCCAGGTACCTATTAAATACAAGCAACATTAAAACCAAACATCCTAGGAGAGCACAGTCAATACTTAATGAAAATGCTTTTGCTCATACAACACACAACCCTCACATCATCTGTCAGTGCAGACTGCAGTTGAGTGTGACGTCAGGGAAAGTTAAAAGCACTCTCATTAACAAGCAGTCTCTTTCTCGCTATACTCACACGCATACACGCACACTGTCGAGAGTTGGCAAAAGAAGGGACAGCTGGTTTTCAATAGACTTAAAAAATGAAATGCTTGATTGTGTCTGCAGTGTTTGATGCTTTTGGGGGCTACCAGGCATAGTTTGAAAGGTTGAGACTTGTTTCCTGTTGGTTTACTTCAATGTAACCCCCAGTTACAAGTTTCACAGTTAAAAATATGATGAAGCTCTGAAGTCCACAACAAAACAAAGGTGCAAAGGTGAGGTAATGAAAGAGTGACATTTTCCTGGTGACCCTGAAGGACAAAATGAAAATGTGTCTTTACTCTAAAGTAGCATCATGGTGAGTGTGTATTTCCATGCAGTGAGGTCACACTGCACACAGTATCTCAGGAGTCCCCTGGTCCCATAGTGATGACATTTGAGCCTTATTAAACTTGGAGAGATGTTGAGCCTACACACTATGGTGGATCATTACTGGTGCTTTAAAAAAAATTTTAAGCTGAATCTCTAAAAGGTCACAATTACGAGATTACCAGCCCAAGGATATAGCAAGTCTGATAATTGGACTCAATTCCCCATTCTTTTTCATTTCAGTTTTCAGTGGCTGAAAAAAATCAGGGATATAGACATCAATTCAAAGGCCTTTATATTGATAAAGGGAGGCTTCAATCACTAGTAGGAGAAGGCTTGTTCACTTCTACACCCACTAGTTCTTGTAAAGACAATAATATAATAATATAATAAAAAACACAGATATCTTAATTTACAATAACTGAGAAGAGACCTTGTGTAGTGTTGCCAAAAATGACACATGCATTTTCCACATCATAATTCAATGTAACTCTCTTTAAGTGGAAAAATTGGAAATTTCAATATACAATGCACAAATAAGGTAAAGGTCTGTCTTCTGTTCTGACCATTATTCGCAAAAAGGCTCATTTCATGATTAGTCAGTTTGTGACGCTCATAGGAAGCTGACATTTTCTTTTAATTAGGTTGGATTTACAATGTAGTACAGATGTTCCAATGATAAAAAGAAGAAGCCTGCAGTGTAAAAGGAGGCTCTTGTTCACACAGGCACTGCTTTGGTAATATCTTTGAATTTAAACTAGGTCGCCGAGTTCTAGGAGAAGCTATTTGACTTCATTAACAATAGATTTACTGAATTAGTACTTCATGTGTTGCAATACAACAGCCTGACCATGACACTTTTTAAAAGTATGTCAGCTAGGATAACATCAGCAATGAATTAGTCTGATGAGTGCTCTGAGTAGGAGCAGCTATTTTTTATTGAAGGTCAGTGACTATCACCCTTTTTTCCTCTGACCTTGACCATCCATAATCTCTGTTATTTCATCACTATTCCTCTGCTGTCTTCTCATTTCCTGTTTCCTCCCAGTCCTTAGAGTCCGTAGAGTTTCTAACACTCACTTAGTTCAGAGTACTTGCTGTTACCATTGAATCCACAGTAAAGGTCTTCTGCACACTTAGGTCCATTCAGTTAGTACTACTGATCGAACCTTGCTCAAGGTCTGGAGCATTTACAACAATGCACTGGTTAAATAAAGACCATTGTGATTCCTTTTCCCTGCAGCATGACCGTGGCAATGAAGGCCCAGGCCAGGTGGGAAGTGATGGACAGGACAGACATCTTCTATTCTGGAGTAGTTCTTATGGTGCTGGGCACTGTGCTGGTGGTCAGCAGCTTCCTGGCTCTGGGATTCACTGGAACCTTCCTAGGTAAGTGTCAAACACAGTGTCAAATTTAAAAGGGGCAGTCCACTGATTTTATATGTCAAGGTCAATTTAGTCAGAGAGAGTAGTACTCAGTTGTACAGTGACAACACCAGAGTAATTTGGGCTTGGGCTTCGAGATGACAATTTTTCTTTTTTCATTATCATGGAATCTGCATGATTATGAATTGAATTAGTGATTAACAAGGCAGATATTTACATAGTTTTTCTTTGTTGTTTTTGTTGCAATGTTATTGATGGCATGATGAGCAATTTCATCATAGTGGGGTTTTTCTAGATTGCTATAAATGCAAGACAGCCTTCATTTATTTTTTGTTTGAAGAATATCAGAAGAACTCGACTTTATAACGAAACCTACGCTCTTGCCTGTAATAATTAAATCTGTCAAGGCAAGTTTATTTCCATAGCACATTCATACACAAAGGCAATTCAAGGTGTTTTTCATAACGCGTTAAAAACATTAAAAAAAAAAAAAGAAAAACATCATACAGTAAATATTAAATGCAAATTAAGAGGGTAGAAACCTTTTGAAGGGAATTGAATAGTTAAGAACAGAAACATAAATACAGGATAATGGATACATTTATTAAACTAAAGGTGCAATATATACACCCCCTTGACAGCAGAAACATTTCTGTCTGACTTACTTGTTTTTTTAAACAACATTGATAAATCTGTTTTAGCTGGGTATTTTTGTTTATATCTATTCATACTGTTTATATACCCCCACATGATTTCCACTGCAAAATTATCTGAATACATACTGACTTAACACATTTGAAAGTGTGACTGGATGGAAGAATATTTCTTTTTGACTTTTCTGAACACCCATTCTTTACAGGATCTTTACATGTATTCATTTGGCAGATGCTTTTATCCAAAGAGACGTTTAAATGAGTATCAGACTTTGAGAAGGTAGTTCACTTTTAACCAAAATGGATTTTTTAAATAGGATTGAATTCTTATTGAGCAACTTAATGGCAACTGAAAATCTTCATCACCAGTGATTTAACTTCTCACCTCGTTGCAATGATGTAGAAATGTTCTCCAGAAAGGTTTCTGTATCCTTTCCTCATTTTTTCTGATGCTCTACTAACGAAGGGATGGCAGTGGGGCCTAAAGGTCGAGGGTTTGAGCCCCAGACAAGGCAAAGTGAAATAGCAGCCCTTGTCCCTCCATAATTACCAATACTGAGGTTCCCTTGAGCAAGTCCCTTAACCCCCAACTGTTCGAGCTGGTCAGTGGCCAACAGATCAAACAGTGTTTTTTTCAATTTTGAGCACTGAAGCTGGTGTTTGGGAACAGTATGTGAAACAAAATAATCTAACCTGAAAAGTCCACTTTCTAGCTTTTAATTACAAACTTTCAACCACATCTCACTGTGTTCGTCAGCGAATGAAGGATATTCATTCTATTTTTCTTAACATTTATTTATTTGACACTTTTAATTTTTTAATAAGATGCTGCAGCCCACCAAAAGCCATTTCCTTGTATGTGCAATAAAAATCATTCTGACAAGTTCTTTGGATAAAAAACTAAATATGCAATTTCAGTTTCTTCCTGTTGACTCAAACAGGAGTAAACATCGTCACACATGGTAGACGCAAATATTTTCTCATCTGCATCTGACACAAACATGTTTGTTTTCCTTTGTTGTGCCGCTGAGTACAGGCATCGATTCAAATGAACACGAGTACGACATTGCCATCTTGGCAAGTGCTGGTATTAAGTTTCTAGGTCAGTCATTTCAGTGAGTCATCTCCGAGATCCAGACTGTGTCTCAGTTCCTGCACCATCATTGCCCATCAGTGCACTCAGATGCTCTCAGTCTCCACTAATCCCCAACTTTGCCCACATGGATAAATGAGGCATCAGGGGCAGCAGGAGATGACAGGAGTTGACCGAGTAAACCAGTGAGCTTCTGTTGGCGTCTGTCCCTCTGCGATTATTTGGAGCAGCAATGTTAAAATCTATAAAGCAGAAAGCAGGAAAGTGAAGTTTCAGAGTGTCACTGGTGAGAAGCACCACAAACCAGACTAATACACAGGTTTCCCAATGAGATGTGAATGCAGATAGGTTGCAGAAAAAAAGAGGACAAGTTTTTGTGCAGTAAACTGCTCAAATTGCAAAAAGAATACACAGAAAATGTTAAATATCCCAAGAGGGAGACATGACTTTGCAGCACAGAGTAAATATTATATGCATCCGGTGGTTCATTAGGATGTACACTCTCAGCTTCTCTATTGTTCTATTAGGATGGCTAGACTGTACCCACATCATGCCAATTTACAAACTGAGAAACTTAACCAGGTCAGTTGGAACGCTGCTCATATGCCATTTTATCTGTGAAATGAATAAAAATGTGGGTGACCTGCTTAAGACAAAAGAAGAGAAACTTAGCAATGTAGCTTGACTAAGTCTTGTCTGAAACTCAAGTGTAATTAAAATATTTATACATATGTGTGTTTTTGTATAGTGAGTAGTCAGACCTGGAAAACTAAATGTCTCCAGATAATTTACACTCATCTGATGGTCAAGGGCCTGAAAAAGCTTTATGTTAAATCGTTTAAGAATTCATTTACAGAATATTCAAAAACCAGCCCACAAACTAAATTGTATTTCTTTTTGACAGATGTTCACATTTTAAAATTATTTTATTTTAGATGAAAGTTGTAAAATTTAAAACTTAAAACAGCTATATAACAAAGATAACACTGCATCTGTAACACTTCTTTGTTTGCAGGTATTAGTTTCCTTTCCTATAGGTGGCGCAGGCTGACTTGTGTAGAACTGGTTCAACAAGGACTGAACAGCTCCCCCGGTGGAGAATCATATGCCTATAAAACATGAGCAAGTTTGTAGGCCAGTTTCATCAGGTACTTTGCATGAAAAAATGAAAACATTTGGGAGCTTTGGAGCTTATCACTGGCCATTTTTACACAGCTAGCAGTGAGGCCTAATCATGATGGTATGAAGCTGTCAGTCTATCTGACACTTTAGTCCAGAGCAAGATCTTGATAGTTGTCATGCCGTCTATGCCACCAAATCTTCTACTCATGGTAGCCAACAGTTCTATCCTAGTGTTTGTTTTGTTTGGCCCTCTTCTATAGCACTACCATATGGACAAAATAAACACTATACTCAAGAAACACCAATTAGGAAATGAGCACAGTCAGTCATGCTCCACATAAGATGAGCCCTTCACAATTTGGACACTGCAAGTTAGTGCCAGCCTAAAATATCATGTATAATCTAAATATGTTGTAATCTGATAGACATATTGCAATGAAATGTTCTGAACACATTTATGCTCACAAGTGGATAAACTCTTTTATTCACATAAACCCATGACCTTTCCTGTAGCATCACCCTAAGGTCAAAATGTCACATTATTAGCCACAGTGCTAATAATGCCAAAATTACCTGTATGTTAACCATCAGAGTTAATTCTTGTCATGGGAAATATAGTGATTTGTTTTGTCCAGGCAATTTTGTTTGTTTATCTACAAAATAATCCCATCTCAAGGCCCACTTACTAGCTTTTTCCAGAGCTTTCAATCATCAGCATATAGAGTTTGACCGATTGTCATATAGACGGTCTGTTGACATGTGAGCCTGATAACTGTTATGGTTTTTATCATAACAGTTATCAGTTACTGACCCAAAATGTTGAATGTAACAACAAATAAATATATGTCTAAATAGCATCTACGCTTTATATCACCGTCAATGCACCTGAAACCCTGCTCTGAATTGGAACCAGTTCTAAAATTTTAAGAACCCAAGTTATTTTTAAGGTCGATTCTTTTGTCAGTAATTTTATACATTTTGGTGTAACTTATGGACGCGCTGCAGTCTCTCCTCTGCTCTGTGTGTCAGCGTTTGATCGATGGCGGGGCTCAGCTCCTCCACACACACACACACACACACACACACAGAGCAAACAGCAGAGCAGAGATGCCACAGTTTAGACATCGAACCAGGTGAAGTGAAAGATAATGTTTTACTCGAGTTGACGACATCTATGCTTGTTACTGAGTGCAATAAAACCTTTGTGAGTAAAAAGCAAGTAGGAGTAATTTATCAAAACACCTGATGAACAAGCATAAACATGTAAAAAAGCGATATTTTCATCTGCTTTGCCTGCAGTAGCCCATCCACCACTGGTATGTTTTACACAACCGCAGCACCCTGTTTAAGCTAATAGCGAAATGTTATGAACAAGCTAAAACAAAAGCTGTTTAACTTAGTTTGTGATACATGTTAAAATTGTGCAAATTCTTGTAAATGTAGCTACTGGCTGAGACAAACCTCCTCCTCTCTACCAGTGGTACCTGCAGGTAGTAAATCACATCAGCAGCAACAGATACTGTATGAACTTTGGACTTCTCATTAGCTGTTTCCAATGTAATAATCTAGAAAATATTTTACTTATTTATTTTACTGTTAAACTTTTATTTTAAGTTACTCTTATGTGTGTGTGTGTGTGTGTGTGTGGGGCTGATTTTTATACTACACCACAGTCTACCTGCACTCCAGTTCTTTTCCACTTTCTCCTAATGTGGACACACACATGCTGGAGGATACGGCCTGTGGGTGTGTGTTGTGATCTGATGTGTCTTCTTCGCTCTAAATTAAGCCCTTTGAGTCACCGTGACCTGATGATTCAAACGGATGGCACGGGAGCAGAAACAAAGATCCAAACACAATCAAATTTACACAGGGTGCTAAGGTGTCAGCCAGCTGGCCCGGGATCCAAACTCAACCAATCACAACCTGCTGTTCACAGACCCACTTCTCTAATCTCTGGTCAACCATAGTGCTGTCACTACTCCTCAGTGTTGCCCATTTTCATAACCACAACGAAACAACAGTGACGCAGGTACATGGAAAAAAAAAATTGTTATGCTTTTGCTTTCAGATTTGAATGGGTTACCTGTCACTTTGGAGGTCAAAAATGAGGTTAATATATTGTTCTGAAGGCCAGTTACAGCTGGTTTTCTATTCAAACACCTAACACATTTGTTTATATAATCTCTTTTTTATCCCACCCTACCTGCGGCGTTTAAAAAAACATCATGAAAATTGTTATATAACTTGGGCATTAACAGCCCCTGTTTGACAGAAAACAGGGCCAGCAACACCACATGTGTAATTCAACAGGTCAGTTTTACCTACTGGAAGCCTGTGTATGTGTGTATGTGTGTGTGTGTGTGTGTGTGTGTGTGTGTGTGTGTGTGTGTGTGTGGGTGTGTGTGGGTGGGTGGGTGGGCAATGAAGGGAGGAATAAGGGAAGTATATGAATGTTCATGTCCTGTTATACTTAAGTCCCAAAATGGGTCAGATTATGTGCGTATGTGTGTGTTTTTGTGTGTGCACAATACCGGGGGAAGTTATTACATGGCAAAGTGCTCAGGTTACAGTGAGCGGTGTCCTAGTTCAGCAGCCCCCAATGTTTTATTGGCTTAAGACCCCCACTACACAAGTTAGCACACAAATACACATTTTTTTTTAATATCCAATTCTTGTTTTACCACAAGGTTGCAATATCAAAGAAATATGTTCCTCAAAATCAAATTGAAATTCATTCTATTCATTCATACTATTGGCTAAGCAATCAGTATAAATATCAATGGTGTTTGTTTTGACCACAAAATTATGAACAAAAAGAATAAATTTAAGTTTCATTTTATCTTTTAGATACAAAATTGTCCAAGAAAGTGTCAAAGGCTAAATTCAACTTACATGAAGGCTTTTATGATTTTGAGGAGGATGCTGTGTATATGTGTGTGCCCAACTAAAACCATGCAAACTGTGGCTTTTGTGCCCTGGCATGAGAGTAAAGCTTTTCCTTCTGTGTCCTATGTGCAGTGGATGCCTATATATTCTTTATAGCGATATTTTTCATCAAAGACTTGATGTGAGATTTGTTTGATTTGTTTGTCAGAGCCTAAAAGCAGGTGTCTCACACCAAAAGCCATCCTTCCATCAGTGTTTTGTACAAAATTTCATGGACATCTATCCAATAATTGCTGAGGTATTTCAGTCTGACAGTGGTGGATCATTTCCATCTCCAGAACCACACTGCTAGCTTGACTAAAAACAAGCTAGACAAGCTAGACTCAGTGTAAATACAGTAAGTGCTAATGTTAGCAAGCTAGGCTCACCAGCATCTACTTTCTGAGTGGAATACAAACTTAACAGCATGAAACGTCTTAAAACTTGCTGTATAAAGACAGACAGCTTTATTCAGTAATGACTGAAAGCCACGGAGCTTGAAACAGAGAGTTTATACAGTATTAAAATCAGTAGCACACCGCAGAAGTTGACAGCTTGTCTCCTAGCAATGCAGGCTCTCAATTATCAGCCACATGCCAAGGGAAACGCCCACCTGGATGCTTGAAACATAGACATTGTGTCCAATGATACAGTCTGTCCAAAAATGTTTGAATCCTGTTTTGAAAAATTGAAAAATAGGCACAATAGCTGCAGGATCATTAAAATATATAGTTCTCCACCCAAAAAGTGAGAAAAATTCAAATTTGGCTCAACTTTAATATTATCTGGCTCATTTCTTGCTTCGTGTGTTGACACATAATCAAAGTTTCACCTTCGTTTTCACATGAGGTCATCTCAATGCGGTCATGTTGTTGACATCAGTAGCAGCCAGGTGATGGTTGAGCAGACAGTGTAGCATTAACATGCCTGTGTGGTGCCAAAGTCGCGTTCCCTTTGGCAGTACATCCAGTCTGAACTGAGTGTCCCCTGTTCTTCTGTCAGAAACATGTCAAAAGATGATCATCACAGTGAGTCAAGCTGGCCAGAATGCTTCTGATTAGAGTTGTACAATCAAAGTTTATAACTAGGTATCAATGTTGTTGATATATCATGGAACCATGGCAACAGTGTGAGGTAGTCCACCAAGTTTGGCTTTGAATCCCTGTCCACTTTTGATAGACAGGTGGCAGGACTCACATTTGGGACTATTACACCTCCAGAGATGCGCTTCTCGCCAAGTGTATGCTAGGATAGGATCCAGCCTCTGAACACTGAACACTGAACACAAAAAGCGGCAATTAAAAATTAACAGAGTTTTGTGATGAAATGCAGTGTTTGTGTTGAATAGAGCCAAAATCCTCACATCTCAACCAGTTACAGCATTAACTCGCTGTGTGTGCGTGTGCGCGTGTGTGTGTGTGTTTGTGATTTTCCAGGTGACTACTTTGGCATCCTGATGGACGAGAAGGTGACAGGCTTTCCCTTCAACATCACAGAGAACCCGATGTACTGGGGCAGCACTGCCAACTACCTCGGTCTGGCACTCATGTAAGTGGGAGGAAAACAGGTCAAGTTCATGAATATATCTGTTGTAAACGAGCATACTTTGAAGTCTCTGCAGAGGTCTGAAATTAACTTTAATAAATGATAACAACAATCAGCAGGAAGATATTTTTTTTACCAGGTTTTTTATTAAACATTACCTGAGGAGTTGTTTACACATAAACAAAATTAAGGTAAAGAAAAATGAGCCGCAACCTGGCTGGCAAAGTGCTGATGTACGTTAAATGACGCTCTAAATAAAGTGAGAGCATGCAGAAGTGGCGTAGATAATAAGCTGTGATCTGTAAATGAAAAATGCTGTTTTCTCTAAGTTGCAAATCACTTCCCTCATGAAAAGGTGGGGAGGTAAAACTTAAATGTGTGCCTCGTCTCTATGACAACTGTGACCACATCACTCGCAGCCCGGTGTGCGTAGTTGCTAGACGAGCGCCTCAGGGTTGGCGAGCCTGCTGCTGATAAAAACTATTAGCCCCCCACTCTTCCTCACACAGAGCTACGTGGACTCCATCCCTAATTTTCCTGCCTCTACAGTCATTTTTGTTGTGACTAATTTTGACCCATTTTCTCTCTGTTTTGAATTTAATTCACTTTTAGCTCTGTATCTTCTTCTTCGAGTGATCAGGCCGATGATGGCCTCATTTCCCTACAACCTCCTCTCTCTGTAACTCACTTGTGTCCCTCCAATTACTTTCATCTCTCTCTCTATCCCTCTTTTATTCCATCAGTTGAGAAACAGTAGTGACCTTTCCTCAACATGTTCTGCTGTCTCCAGTCATCATCCTGCTGTCCCTGTGTAGTTGTTCAAAGGATCTACAATATAACAAATAGAAGCTCTAAAAATAGTTCTGTGGTTTTACCCTTAACGTTTGAACGGACTGTATCCACTGCTCTAATAATGCTCTAATAGTGTTCACATCAATCAACTTGTACAAGCACACAGGAGATTTTTACAGTGCTTGATGATTACAGACATCCCAATTAGTATTTTGTTTTTCGATTAATGCATTATGTGAATCCTGCGAACATTTTGAATGTATTTCCTACTTTCTGAAACATTTGCAAAGCCTTTTTTGAAATTTGACAAAACAAACTAAACTCAAGATCTACTTACCTGCCCGTTCTGTTTCATCAGCAGGTAGAGATTGCTCAGTTATTATGGAGGACTTGACTTAAAGACTTCTTGTTGGCTTAAAGGTATAGTTTGACTTCTTGGGAGATTCATTAAGAGTTAGATGAGAAGATTGACACTACTCTCATATCTGTGTTTTAAATATGAAGTTAATGGCAGCAGCCAAATAGTGTAGCTTAATTTAGCATAAAGACTTAAAATGGCAGGAAAAAGCTAGCATGGCTCTATCCAAAGGTAACAAAATCTGCCTCACAGCACCTCTAAAGCTCACTAATTAACATGTTATATCTTGTCTCTTTAATCAGTACAAATACCAAAGTGTAGATCAACATGTTGGTTTTTTACAGGAGGTCATTTCCCAGACTATTTCTTGGCTGGCCACAGTGACTTCCTGAAGTCTTGCTGTCACTGTGAGGTTGCCAGGCAACAAGCAGAGACTCCAAGAGGTCACTGCTCCTGGACAGAAAAAAATTTCAGCATGAAACTCCCCAAAAAACTACAACTGGTCACTTTTACACTTCTATTTGTGTAGAGATTACACAAACAAGATATATCATATCAATAAATGAGATTTAGAGGTGCTGGTAGGTGGAATTTTCTGCCAGTCTAGCTGTTTCCCTCTGTTTTCAGCCTCTGTGCTAAGCTAAGCTAAGAGATTGCTGGCGGCAGCTTCATATTTACTGCACAGACATGAGAGTGGTTTGGATCTTCTAACCTAACTCTTTGCAAAGTGAATAAGGGAATCAAACTATTCCTTTAAAAGTTCAGCTTTTAAGTTCATTCCTGATCTTGGAAATGATCTTGGTTTGAATAATGGAAAACATCTACAGTTCTCACAACAGAGCACACTCCATCTGCTGATGAAGACCATGTGATACGTTCTAATGCTCCAGAGCAGGCGAGTAAGTGGACATTGTTTTTTTTTTTTAATTACTGTTTCCAGATTCAAGAGGGAATTGCTACGTTCAGGAATGTTTTGAAATGTGCATTGCATGTAAACATTGACTTCTTTGTCGGCTTCTTCTCCTTTTATTGCTGCATTTCTAGCATTGGTACTACGCAGCGGTGCGCACAACTCCAAATCTTAAGATTGTATCGGGTGCACAGTTATGATAAAGACTAAACAAACAAAACAAAACAACAGCGCTCACTAATCCATCTTCTTGTGTTTTTTAATTGTGGACAGAAAATGAACACGTTTCAGCTTAAAGCCATCATCAGCATAGAGAGCAAAAGAAATATAGTTGAGACCCAATAACAGGTGAGACCCAAAGTCCAATCAGTGACAAGACCATATAATTATACAATAGGATCCATGTGTGAAAACACACATGCAGCCTCCACAAATGGAAGCGGTGTGGCCTCAGCAATCAACATGCAAGGCAACCAGTGTCACAAGCCTGAGAGAAACAACCTACGGGACTGAACGTCCCAGACAGGAGACACAGAACAAGCAACAATACAAAAACGGCAATGCAAATCAACCAATACATGAAGATGCCCATGAGCATTTCTAGCATTCCCACCACCAGCTGAAATGACTATTCATACATAACCTTTATTTAATCTCATGAGTCATTGAGGTCGTCCTCATTTACAATGACATTGAGTTAACAATAGCACAATAAATAATAGTAAGATAGTAGAACATTTATATATACATACATGGTAAAAGATAATTCAAACAATTACAAGTTGAAATACAGTTATTCAATTTAAATTGCCCAGTAGAAACAAGTGTATCAAGCCTCAGGGTGTGCTGAAGTTTATTCCAGGTGCTTTGGCCACAAGAACTAAAAGCTAACTCTCCCATTTCAGAATAGACACGTGAAACAGCAGCATAAGCATAAGCTATCACCTGTAATAAATCTAAGGGCTGAGTGGTTTACAGAGTCCAGGGGCTTAAATGTGAAGGTAAAGGCATGCCCTTAGATTACATCACCATAATCCAACACCAGCATAACTGGTCCAATCCTGATCCTCTTCTTACTACACATTGGAAAGGTGTCTCTGTTTCTGTAAAAGAAGCCAATTTTTTGCCACAGTTTACCAACAGGGTTGTGCAAATGATATTTGAATGTAAATTTCTCGTCTAGCCAAACGCCAAGGCATTTGTATCATGTGACACTCATGCTTGTGCAATGCATGTGCATTTTTATGTGCATGCTGGTACAGTACGGTAGAACACGAGATACAAACTATTGAGGGACTTGCACATCAAAACATTGCTCTATTTTGCCACTGTATTATTTGATCATCTAATTGAGAGTGACCAGTTATCTTTCAAACATGACCACAAGACTGGATACTCATAATTAACAAAATATTCACCCTGCGCACACAACTACTAAAAAAGCAATCTCATTGCTAGAGTTGCATTCTAGTCATTGATCATTTTATTGCTGTTTTATTGGTTGCTATGCCAGCAATGCTCTGGGTGATTACTGTTGTCTTCTCTCATCTTTTCTTAATATGCACTTCACCTGTGTCATTAACCAAAATGTAAAAGATATAAAACCCTCGAGGACATTATTCACCGTGACTGAGAGTACTTCTATATTTCTGAAGGATCACACACACACACACACACACACCCCTTCCACTCCCTCAAGCCCCTCACTGTGCCAGACAGTTTCACCCACACATTAGACCACTTACTGTCCTTTTCTGTGTGACCTGGACAGGAGATTAGCTGACACACATTAGCAGATGCACTTAAACTGATACATGAACGTGCTGCTAAATAACTAAGATTGGAGCTAAAATTGCTGCATGACGTTCCCTTTTGTGGTTACATGGGTCATGTATTTTTGCATGGAGCATCACTCCAGAGAAGGTATTGCAGTACCAAACTGAAGTAGTCCCAAACAAATTTGTATTTCTACAAGTCTGTACAGTGTTTTGTTTGGTGCATGTCATACCTGCTCCTGTCAGCTCAATGTTTACAGATAAATGTTGCTCACTGCTAAAACTTTATTTCATGCAGCTGAACACTTTGCTGAACACACCTATGGCCACGCCCAGACCGAAGCCGGCAGTGTGTGAGGGCTGTGGTGGGGGGGGCGTGTTATTTGAGGTACCAGTGAGACAATGAAATCACACACTGCCAGTTTCGGTCTAAATTGGAAAGTAGGTTATAACAAAAAATAATATATAATAATAATAATACTGGTCCCAGTTTTATTCCAAATAACTCTTGAATTGACCACTCGGGGCAGCAAAATTGCCTTATAATAATAATAATAATAATAATAATAATAAAGTTTCTTTATATAGCACTTCAAAACAAGCAATTACGAGCAAGTGCTTTATAAGGCAGACATAAAAAGAAGGAAGAAAAGAATACAATGCCAGATACACTTATTCCCATATAAATAAAAAATAGTCTTATTTTTGTAAAAAGTAGCCTTGTATTTGAAACTTGGGAGGATTTCCAACAAACACCGGATCCCTGTTTTTTCAAACCCAACAACACACCAAGACAGAAACTGGTCCACCCGAAAGGCCGCGCCCCCAAATACAAGAAAAGCAATGTAGTGTATGCAGTCCAATGCAGTGAGGAATGCACAGACTTATATATTGGGGAAACTAAACAACCATTAAACAAAGGCATGACTCAACACAGGAGGGCCAACTCCTCAGTTCGAGACTCAGGTCAAGACTCAGCAGTTTACACCTGAAAGATAAGGGACACTCTCTCAAGGACAACATACATATTTTGGATAGGGAGGACAGATGGTTTGAAAGAGGAGTGAAGGAGGCCATCTACGTCAAAGTAGAGAAACCATCACTCAACAGAGAAGGAAGTCTATGACACCACTTATCCCCCACCTACAATGCTGTCCTTCATCCCTTCCCAGGAGACTTAACAACTTTTCACATTTGGTCTCATGTGACAACTCCAACAACTGCTCTTTAAACTTGGCCTCAGATGACCCATAATGACTCTACTGACTGTTGTTATAACAGCCAGAGGCACTGATGAACCAAGTGGTGTCAATAACGTTGATAATGACCCCACTGAGGTTAATTACTTGGGACTTCCCACCAGTCAGTTAGAACTGAAGAAGCTCCTTGGATGAGAGGTGAAATGTCTTCAAGTACCTACAACCAAGTCCAGTTGCCCTAGATTCAACCCTCCTTGGATAACCATGACCTGGATGACTGAGAATCTTTATAGACAGCCTTATATTTGCTACTTAGTAGTCTTCAAAGTAGCCATAAGTGGCTATTTTGTCACAAATGCTACAGACAAAGAGGAAGCGTCTGTTAGCATTGCACCCAAAGAGGATTCATTGTGTCACGTTTTAAAAACAGATGACTAAAGAAAATAGTCTGACTTGTCATATAGTTATTGAATCTTGTGTCCTACATGAAATTAAATTTTGCACATGCACCTGCTTTTGTCCTCTGCATAATTTTTTATTAATCCCTTGTGCGTGGGTATGAAATATGAATCTTGCATGGGAAAGGCAGAGTCGGCCAGAAACAATGAGAGCAACTAGATAAAGAAGCAGTTGAATTCAGATACACTGAATTGCAGTTGTTGAAAAATGCTGGCCAGAAATAGTATCAAAACTGGGGTTTGATGCAATGAAAATCTTAAGGATCATAACTTGGGGCAGTGCAGCAAATGCGTAAGAAAAATGTATGAATTTGAATAAGTTGTGCCCTGTCCACTTGTCCTATTTTCTCATAC
The DNA here is from genome assembly GCF_963924715.1 of Thunnus thynnus. Classification (NCBI taxonomy): domain Eukaryota; kingdom Metazoa; phylum Chordata; class Actinopteri; order Scombriformes; family Scombridae; genus Thunnus; species Thunnus thynnus. The sequence continues at coordinate 21,719,555 of NC_089536.1, forward strand.
TACATCTCAGACCCCCTCCAGTTCACTCTACAGTGGGACAGTTCATTTATCCTATCAGCATAACATAACCAGAGTGATTAACAGTGTGGTGAATGCTGCCCTTGAGTTACATCATGGACCTTTATCATGTGTTGTGCTTGTGGGATGGAGCTGTATCTTTGAGCGAGAAAGAACAACGACGCTCTGACTTTCAAAAGGTCACAGTCTGCTCCGGGCCAAATCACGTCGTTGCGCTCCCCCTCTCTCTCCCTCATCTATGCTGTTTCTGTTCATCTGGGGCTTATACTATAGTGTGTATATATGTAGAATGTGAAACAGCAAAGACAGAGTTCAGTCATAAAACTGTAAAATGCATCTCAAGACAGCTTCATGGTCAAAGCATGTATTCGTGCCTACATTTGCCATGCCATGTTTACAGCATAGTTCTTGTGGTATGATTTCAAATTTATGTTTTTGTTTTGTTTCGAGTAACAGCAATAGCAAAGAGAGATGATACAATTATGTAACAGCAGTGGTTTCGCTCGTGGGGAATTATGGAATTCATTTAAAAGTATTTCTGTATACAAAGCTCCACAGAGCTTGCTGCATGTATCTCTGTTATGCCTGTCAGATATGAGAATATCACACCCCTCAAGTCAAGTTTGATCCTGAACATTTTTATCCTGCACATTTGATCTTTTTGGGGTTGTTTTTTTATTGCATTAGATTTGTTGTTACTGCAGTGTACTCTATATGCATGTGTATATACTTTTAATGTATATGTAAATGCTTTTCTGTGCACATTGCATTTCACTCAGCATGTGTGCTATTTAAACATTTGTTTGCATGCACTTATCATTTAAAAACCATATTTCATGATGCATGTAAAGTTCCAGAGTTATGTTATCATCCACAGATATAGATATGGGGTTAAACACCAGAGTTCTCACCAGAATTTACCATCTTTTTTCCTGGGAAAAACACCTGCAGGAAACCTTCTGTACTGAAACAAAGTAGTCCTCTTCAAACCTCATTCATGCTATCACAACCTCCTACCTTTAAATGTGTTATTACAACAATGAAACTGGATCAACTTTTCATCTGCAGTACAGTAGGTTCTTCTAATTTCTTTATTCAGTAACGCTTTATTTTACAGGTCCTTTAATTTTATACTAATCTCCTGGAAATTTTCCGTGTAATTTGCAGGTATTTAATAGTTCATTTTTAGGACATTTTACAGAGAGGGTGGTTCAATTTGGTACAAAGTAGAAGTTAGTTAAGTTGGTTTAGTTTGTAAGGGTAGGGTCATTATATTTGGGTTTGTGGGTTTTTAATTTGCAAAAATATCTTTATAAGTTGACAATTCTTTATGTGGCACTTTTTTTGTTTTCAGTGTGTAGTTTTGTGTGTGAAACAATATATTAGCATATAAGGTTGTTTCTTAAAAGTTCTTAAAAGTCAGTTGGACACCTGACTGTTGTTTTAGGACAGACTTAAAAAACTGTGAACTAATCCTTTAAACTCATATAGGTAACTTTATAAACAAGCCTTTAAAGTCTTGGATAGAAAATGGCAACAGTATTGTCATTGTGATATACTTAGTAAATATAAGATGTTGAACTTTGAGGATTTAGTTTTATATTCAGATATTCACCTGGTGTTAATAAAATAACTCACAATACACATTTGCATTTAGTATTTATTGCATTTTGAAATGGTATTGTATTAATTGCATTAGTTGGACTGCACAGGGACTGCAGATGGAAATGAGCTAGTAGCTAAATCTAGTACAATAAATTTCTTCTCCCTGTGTGAGATGAATGTTTTCTTTTGTACATAGCCCCTGATAAATAAGTATAATAAACTCAACTAATGCAGAAATAACCTCTAGCCATTTCTATTAAGAATGTCATACATTCCCATAAAACCACAATTAAAACTGGTGATAAAATATGATTTATAAAAAAAACAAACAATTCTGTATGGTTGGCATTGTGGGTTTGTTTTTTTCATTTTTGCATCTCAAAGAGGTGCTTTCAAGAGCATGATCTACTGAGGAATATTACCACCCAATCTAACACAGCTGAAAGAATAATATCTGAAAATTACACTTCATTTTATCATAAGTTCTGTTAAAATAACTACATTTATGGTGAGGAATCCTCATTTTCCTTAAAAACAAGTGATATATTCCTGGGCCTGTGTAATGTTTAATTGTAATCAATCTCGGAACCCCTCAGCTGTCTGTCTGACAACAATTTAGGCTCTAGGGGAAACGGCCAATATTTCGGGGCTTCCGATGTAGCCAACAGATATCCGGATAACGGATAACCAGGCCAAGACTTCCTGTTCTGTGTGCGGTTCGTTGTTTACAGTCCAACTGGCAATGCATGCAACCAAAGCCTGCTCAAACACGATTGGTCAATACTACTCAGACTACAAATAGAAACCAGAATTCTTCCAGTACCAAAATCTTGTCCTGTTGCCTACAGATTCTGCATTCATATGAAGATATCTGTTTACAGAGATTATATTGTAATAGACTTCGACAGAATTTCTACAGACCCAGCCATTACAGTGACAGATGGATTATTAATTAAGGTCCATCCCATGATTGATGTTGCATATAAATATCCTTTTTCTTCTTCTATGTGAGGTTTACACTTGGAAATATTATGAATAAATACAACCAAATGACAAGCATCTCTTGTAATGTGATACACAGCTACACTACACACACATGTAGCTAATCTCTCACATCTAACTCACTAATTAATGACCTGTTCATCACACATTGAAGGCGACACCCAGGGAAGAGCTGAACTCCATATTTAGAGCTTTCCGCATTTGTGAATCTTAAAACCTGTATGTCAGTGTTTTCATAATAAATTGGAAATCTCCATCATCTCCTGGCTATACAGCACTTAAGACCATGGAGATTGTATTCTATTCCCTATTATTTGAGTAAATTGCACAAAATTCAAGCTAGAGTTGAGATTTCTCGCTAAACATGGTGCATGACCTTTATATTCTCCTGTGCACCATCACCTACTTTTTAAATCCACTAGTGGAAGATGTATTCAGATCTTATACTCAGCTGTGTAGGTGTCTTGGCAGGTGGTAATACTTTGGTTTCCATCCATTTTCACACATCACAACACAGTGGTGCTTGTTAACGGATCTTGAAATCTCAGCGCCCGTTGTGTTAACTTTGGTCTGAGTGGTATTGATCAACAACACCGGTGAACCCCTGTGGTGCTGCAGCCGCCGGTGTTAAGTCAGTAACTCCTCCTGGAGGCGGTTCTTCCTCTAGCTTGTGTTTTTTCATCATAGTTGTAGCTCTGCATGGGTACAATTAGCTTGCTATTAGTGTTTAAACCTGTGTGCAAAATAGTCCCATACTGTGTGCAGTACATTCAAAATAGAGAAGGCCTATCCAAGAAGCTGTACAAAAACAAAGTTAAATAGTGTTAAATGTATGAAAAAATATGATATGCTAATAAAAAACATTAAAATAAGTTTAAAAATGGGAGGAAGTTTTTCATCTCCTGACCTGTGTCCTCTAACAGGTCCAGTTATCTAAGTCCGTTATCTCTGACTTGAGTAAAACATGCAGTCAAATCAATTCATGACCAGACTATACCCATTAATATAAGACCTATAATAAGCTTCGAGCTGGCTGCTGATATGTGACAAATATTCCCTTTATCCAAGACAATTTTCTCCTGAGGGAGACAACAAAAATAACCTTGCCCTTGAAGTGCTCGGGATACCAGGGTATTGCAGCAGTGCACTATAGCCAGAAGAAATTTTAGAAATGTTAAAAACAGTGTAGAGATAGTACAGATTGCAGAGGCAAAATGACCTTGCTCAGAGGTGCAGCCAGAATCTCCGGTCTACATGACACACAGTTGGTACAGGGTGGGTCTTCATGAATTATTTACATGGTCCTACGGTAATTGACTTTCACTACATGTTGGTGCAATGATCCAAAAGATTTCAAGTTCATGCCCCCCATCATCCCCCCATTTTTTGTAGTTATTTCCATTAATAAGGACTGATATTTTGCATATGGACTTTTTTATCTACAATAGTGGACTTTAAAGACATGAACAAGACTTTTCAAATATGCAGAGGGGGAGCAGAACTGTGGAGTTGAAATGAGTTGGAAAGTATTTCTAGATATTTTGCATAGATCAGTGGGGTCGGCCCCAGTTACAATTGCTGTCAGTCGCATTTTCTGTGATACTCATAATGTTTCAACATACAAATAACCTTTAACAACACATAAAGAAAACAAATGATATTTGATTTTGGGGGGTTCTGGGTGTTATTAAGCAGTTCAAGACATAAAGCCGCATTTCATTGTTGTAGCTGGCTGAGGTGGAGCTAGTTTAAATACTTTGTTTGCTATTGGATAGTTTAATCTATAAAAATGCATAATGTTATAGGATGATTCAAGTAAAATCTAGTAACTAGCTGTCACCTATACGTACTGAGTGAAAGGTTCGATATTTCCCTTTGAAATGCGGAGAAAAATGGAAATAGTAAAGTACCTTAAGTACTGTAGACACTAGACAGAGGCAACTTGTTTCCATCATGCTGGTGTTTCCCTTACCACTGGATCTACAAATAATGAAGACATCATGTTGTCTGTTTTTCTACAGCTTTTCAGTCACACATTATCGGTTTGTGCTTTGAATACATTGAAGGGCAGTTGGGACAGCAGCAAGGCTCTCTGGAGGACTGGAGGCAAGATAGGATGATGTGATGAAAGATAAGAGCTGAAAGAAAGAAGAGATGTCCCTGTCCTTTGTATGTGTTTCTGCATGAGAAAGTTTTTCTTCAATCTCAGGGTGCTGGATTAGACTTTTCTATTTTTCTCAAGATAAAGGCAGGTCAGGTATCGTCTGAGTCATGTTAAGAAGTCAGAGTAACAGTGAACAACACGCCAGCACTTAAAGCGTAGGCAACCCGTCTGCTGCTTGTCAATTAGGAGGAATAAGGAGAGTGTGAGTTTGAATATATGTTATTAACCTACTTTCAGTTGAGGAACTTCTCTCGCCTGGTCTGACATGTAGCAATGCAAGCTTATAAAGGATAATAATGGGGGTAAATATGATTTAGCTGTAATGTAGTCTACAGAAGCAATGCACGCATCAACTTAACCTGCAAAGCCAGTTTCATTTGCCTCATAGGAGTAAAATGGGTCAGAGTCATCCGCTTCTGTAGATGTTGAATGGAAATACTGCCACTTGAATTTCTCCACACAAATAAGTAGTGTCTGGATCATACTACTATGGCAATAAGTTCATAATGTTATCACAGTCATATGACTTATCATTTCACTCTGTACAGAGCCAAAGTCCTGACGTCACCTCCGGGCTAGCCTCTGTACAACTTGCTTCTATAACACAGTGTGGTTGAGAAAAAAAAGAAACTGGGTTTAGTTAATTGACTACAGCGATGGATTTTATTAAGTTGAAACCTTCATGATCTCAACAAAGTTCGACAACAATTTATTACCAAACAAAAATTACAAAAAGCCGTTTACCTGCACAGCAGCACATGTACTTATGTCATGATAATTTGTTACTTTCACATGATAATGATGATCTAACAACATTGGTCCACCAACATCCACACTGGGGGATTTCACTGATATTGTCTTTTAACATCTTGGGACCATGTGGGAATTAACAGAACGTTGAATTTCTGGTTAAGGTAGCGAGTGATGTATTCGTTGACCCAAGCTTGTCAACATTTTTCTGTTGCTAGTTTTTCATTTATATAAAGTAGCTAGTTATCTATGTAGGAGGATCCCCTAATATAATATTTATTTTAATATAATAGTTATATTAATCTCGATTTGAGCCATATTGTCCAGTCCTACATGAAAACGATGGCAGTGACTAGTTGCTAATGGCTACAAGAACTGTGAAGTTGTATGTCCATATGTAAATGTGTGCACAGATTTGTAAATGTGTAAAAGAATCTGTCAATGTGTACACATGTTTCTAAATATAAGTGAACTTTTGTGCGTGAAATGTGTCAGTAAGTGACAGTCGGAGGAAGAGAAAGTTCTTCAGTTCAACTGCAAAAAAGCTTTTCAATTGTCAGTCTTTTGTTGCACTCCTGCCGTGAGCATTGTCTGAGAATCACTTTTGGGAATTGTGTGTGCAGGGACCTTTATGCCCTGAATCAGCAGGCAAGCACTTCTCCCAGGTTGAACACTATCCAACAACCAGCTCTACCAATCCAAATCATCCAGCACATCACAGAGATGAGCATATGACCTACATTTTTCTGCAGACTATATAACTAATGCTTCGCCTCCAGTGTGCATGCTGTACATGCAAATGTGGTCAATTTTCAACAATTCAAGACATCAGTCACATCCTGTTCATTTGACATTTTCTATGACTACGTGTGAATACAAAACCTTTCAACTACTTCCTCAGGCCTCAGACAACAGGTAGCAAATTGGGGGTTTTTTTGCCCTTTTTGCTGTGAAATTTTGCAAACTTACATTCATTCCTAATAATGAAGGGCACATTTGACCTGGGGCTATATACTGTTGTCCTATGTCTTATTAAAAAAAATTAACTTGAGCAAATTAATTAAATCAGTGTCATTCTCCAAATACTTAGATTTTCACTCTGCCAGCATATGAGCATCTACAGCCTGATTGATACAGCCAGCACATATGGAAACACACAAACAAACAGCACACATTCATGTCCATAGATGCAAATTGCCACATAGATTTAGATAACAGCATGCAGACTGAGACTTACAGACATGCACAAGCTCGACAGATGCACAGAATGGAAAAATATATCATAATCCATATCAGGATTCATTTATTCAGTTGCTCATTAAATCGCACCAAACTGACAGCTGTTCCCTCTGATGATCGTTCCATTGCGATCTTGATCATCACATCATATAACAAATCATGTAACAGCAAAGTTTCAAAAAGTCTCTCCAGCATGAAGAGGACACCAAAAGGCTAACATAATAGAAGGAACATTTGTGATGTGAATTAGTAGCTGACAAAGGCTAGGACAAAATGTATCCAAAGAAGAACAGATAAATCTGGCATTTAATTCTAGTTCCGGGGAGCGTCACTCCGATTAATGTGGATTGTGTTCCAGTTTGGCAGAAGCAAGTCAGTCAACGGTCTGATCAGTTTTGGTTTTGTCATTTGTAATTATGAAGGTTTGTAATGTGGGTCAGTGGTTAAATAGATTACCATGTAAGGTCTGACTCATAATGGTGTCATATTGGTGTCACAATCAGTGGGATTCACTGAAGCCAGTGTTGTGTGTCAAATTTGAAGTCAACAAAAGCCATGAATCCAAGTTAATCACAGTTGTTACTGAGCTGGCACAGAAATCTAAAGTCACAGGAGCGTTTCCCAAAGACTCAACAGTTTTGTTCCTGTCTTTCTGCCATCAATATACAACTTATAATGGACTGAATATATGGGCGTGTGCCCCAACACAATACAGAATCCCATAAGATGTTTCAGGTATCTTGAACATAAACAGTAAATGTCAGATTCGGTGTCAGAATCAAAGAGCAAGGACTTCTTTCAAGAGATGAAGGTAACAAATTCTAACAGGAAGTGCTGACTGACCTCCGATATTCAATCTCTGAACAAAAAGCTCCCAGTGTGTGCAGTCACATTTCTGTGGCGCCTGTGATTTTCAGAAAGGTCAAAGATAGCTGAAAGAATTGAAAGAAGTGATTTTGGAAGTCACAGGTAGTGCCAAACCTTTCATCACATGTCTTGACCTGGTTTGTGGTTCTTCAAGGAGGGAAAAAATGGACACAGCGTTCCACCTATGAAAATAAAAAGTTAGCAAGATTTTACGCTATACTAGAAATTATTACAATTATTAACTAACAAAAAAGTCAACGTGGACTTGCCTCCCAGCCAATTAAAGGGTCAATTCACCCAAATTACACTGAAATTACATTACAGTACAAAAAGTACTGTCTCTCCCCTCTCTAGTGGTATCTTTCATTAAAATAGTTTTTGGAGTTTGCATTAGCAATTTCTAACATGTTAAATGCATCAGTATAAATTATTGCAAAACATTGGATGGGACTCATGATAAAGTTGTCTGCTATGCTCATCAGGTATCTGTAAAAAACCCACAAAGGAACAATAAAACAACAGTCTTCCACTGATCTACAGTGTGTAAACAAAATATAAATTTGCCCTATGAAGTCTAACCATGAAATGTACATGAAGATGAATTTAGCATATGTAGTTCATGACACTGAAAACAGAAACTAACTATTTATTATTCAATAGCAGAAATAAATTACCCTGTAAGAGGATGAAACTACATGTTAATGGCACTAGTATTCAGAATGAACTCCAAACAGCTGTCACACATAACAGTGTATGAATGCTGTCATTATCATCTGCATGGGCTCATTACCAAGGGTTGAACATAAGTTAAATAATTGGAAAAAAAAATATCAGAAGAACTGGGTTAGAGGATGGTTTTTTATATGAATGGCACTAGTAGTCCAATATAGCAAATACAAAGTGGAGCCTGATTACTAAAGGTTCAACATAAACAGGCACAGACTTGCAGCAAAACCACTGCATAATATAGTAACATTGTAAGAGAGTGATCTTTCCTATGAGTGGAGCTGCGATTAAAATACTGTAATGCAAGACAGAACATTGTGACAGTGTTCGCAGTAATGCCAAGGTCTGTTCTTGCATTTGGTTGAGGTGTCCATATTGACTTGTCTTTGAGTATGAATAGTTTAATTTTTGATTTCTATGGTGAAACTGTCTCTGCTTTTGTTTATTTCTAGTTTGTGAAGTTCAGAGGAATTCTCTTATTTAATCTAGATTAATTAATCTTATTTTTTTAGAAGTCATTAGGATTCATTCCAATGTCTGTACCAAATTTGGTGCCAATCCATGTAGCAGATATTAAGATATTTCACCAGTTAAGTGAAAACTTTGACATGCTTGTGAAGCTAGAGAAAAAGTTGAGGATCACCAAAGTCCTCAGCATTCATCCTCTGGGCACCACAAATGTCTGTACAAAACTTCATGGCAATGCATCCAATATTTGTTGAGATGAGGTGTATCAACTGACAGACTGACATTTCTATGTGAATTTCTGCCATCAAGGCTTGTAAAACATACAAAAAATGTATATTAACTTTTCACATCCCATTCATTTAACACTTTTCATAATTTCCATTTAATCTAAAGTATGAGTTCAGTGAAAAGTTCAACATACATGTTGCTCTTTAAATGTTATTTTTGTCATGGAAGAAAATCAGAGTTGGAACAACTCCATTAAATTTGTGATTTTGTATTTATATTTTCTTGTAATTGACCTTCTATAAAATCACTGAATTTAAGTTACACTTTTTTTTGTCTTTATCCTGGTGCCCGGTTAAGTAGGTCAAGGTGGACAGTTTTATAAGCTTCATTCAGCAAGTCTTGTTTAGCTGCCCCATAGTGTGCTGCTCTGATTGTTGTGATTGTACTTATGTTTTTACCTTAATAACCTAATTGAAAATGATATGGTTCAACAAGATCAGAAAATAAGTGACAAATTAGCTTTTTGTTACTCACACTTCTGCTCCATATGAGAGAGCTTTTAGTCCAGCACTTGCAGGTTTTTTACTTAATTATGCCCACTTGCATTACTTCCATCATCCATGTGCGGTCTGTCTGTGTTTCTGTGCATGTTTTTTTAAGGTTTTTCCTTTACTCTGTGCAATAAATCTGCGTCACTGTGCCACTTTCTGATTTGGAATATGTAGGTCACGGTGTTATGTGTGTTTTATTTGTGTCTACACAGGGATGAACTACAGGGTAAACAATTGCTGAGGCCAGTTTAAAAATGGATCTATTTAAAACTGTTTGTCTTGGAATATATTTGGCTTTTATTAAGACTTTTCACTGACTATATCATCAAAGAGTCAGGTTTGTAAAAGAAAATCCAGTATCACTGCTCTTTGTTCTTCTCTGGTATTCAGGAGAATAATAATTTGCTTGAAACCAGATGTTGGAGCCACATCAAATTCACATTTTGTTTTCGGTACACTTTTGAAAGTGTGGGGAAACTTTTTTTTTAATTAGCACATTTTAATTCTATCCTAAATTCTGCTGGCTCTGTTCTGTTGCTCTCTCTGACACTTCACATCTGTTTGACACAGATTGACTGGCCTTAAATGGGTACTTCAATGAGAAGTGGTTCATATATTCAGTACACGTTTTCTTGTATACACAATATACTGTGTAACCTAACGCATCTGTCACGCTCTTTTTTTTCTCTCCCTCTCTGTCTCCAGGGGTGCCAGTCCTGTTGGTCTCGTCCTGACTGCCATAGTAGCTGTGGCTTACAAGGTTGCAATAAGATTTGAGGGGTAAGTCCTTCTCTTCTAAGGCCCTGCTCACATTTGTCAATAAAATACACACAGTGAGGATGTAGTGAAATCTTATCATTCAGGCCACATTTAGACATGTTCAGTAATGCATATGAGTTGTAGTGTGAATGCAAAATTGTCTTTAACCATTTGTCAATTTCACCCATTAAGATTTCCAACACAAGTAGGCTTCACATTGTTCACATATTATGAAAACAGCAGGGACCCAAAACCCTTCCCTGTGGAACTCTAGATTAAATAGGTTGATTCCTAGATCAATGCCTCTCTCTTTTAGATCTTTTAATGTATCTCACCCACAAATTAGAGGTATTCATGCCTTCATTCGGTTTGTAGTAACCAAAAGTTGATCTGGGACCTAAATTGGGCCAAATTATGTCCTTATCTAGTCTGGGTAGGGTCCCATTTAGAGATCAAATGATCAAAACTGACACAGCAGAACCAGAGATATCGTCTGTATTTATCCACGCATTCTAGCACTCACATCACCGTTTGTTTGGAGATTTCAGTGTATTATGTTAGTAATGGCTAATGGAGCCTAGAGCTGCTAACCTCTAGTGATCTCACTCCACACCCACAGATATTTTTCTTTTTCAAGTGACATTACCTGAGGCAATTTGTCAGATTTCACTCCCTCTGGAGCCACAAAAGGCTTCATATGACTTTTTTCACATACAGCACTCACCTTAATGTTTCTCTTTAAGACCTCCTCCCACACACCACAGTACCACTGTTCTTATGTGGACCTTCAATTATTTTCATCATTTATCCTTCACATCCACTGCCACCATCCTCCTGCTCGTCTAAGATTATTACCAGATAAGACCTAAAAAAACAGTTATGAGTGACCTACTTTTGGACATTGGTCCGCACAGACTCACATATGCAGAAATACACACACCAGCATACACAGAAATACACAAACATTCTGCTACTGCATAAGCCAGTCACAATTGAGGCAGAGCTCGGCATTGAAGCAGCTGCTATGTGCACTTGCTCATCAAGCCTATTGTGTATATGAGTGTGTGTCTCATCTTCAGAGCTGGTGTGTAGGCGTTTGTTTATATGCACGTGTGTTAACTGTGCAGCTGTCATTTGCATTACATGTGTGGGGAAGCTGTCACATAGCAGCATAACAGCTTATGATTAAAATGTGCACACTACTGACAGAACACTGACACACACAAACACACACACACACACACCAAACAAAATGTTCACTTGAAGAGTAGCAGCAAGACAAATGGTGGCAGATTGGTGAAGTCACAACTGACCTACTGACTGACCTACATTTATTTACAGACACACACAGTCACCATACACACACAATCAGAAGAAAAATGATTGTTTACCAATCCAAATACCAGTCAGCAAATTATACCTGACGAAGCCTCCCTGTTCATTTCCTACCTTTCCTACTATATATTTATGCTTCTGCATAACTCTTTTTTTTCAGGAAATGATTCAGCCACCTTTGTCTTGCTGAGTCTTTCAAAATGGCCTCATTTGCTCAAAGAGTGAAATGAAAAGTCATGTTAGACTCGAAAAGGAAAACAGAGGTTAGCCTCAGCACAGTTGGAAGCGTGCTTGCTTGAAAATGTCACACATTAACCCACACTGGGAATGAGAATGCAGGTGTACATGTCGCTGTGGCAATTTCCGGCAGCGCCGATTCACAATTGTGTCATTTTGCCTGAACCTGTGAATTGAAAGAAAGGCAGGTGCCAGATTTTACTACAAACTGTGACTGGGAAAAGATTCATACGCTATATTTATCTTTTGACCCTGGCATAGATTCTGAATGATCTAATTTAGCTAAACTGTGCAGGGATAGCAAGGCGTCCGGTTGGATATTACCTCACACAGTGATAAGAATGGATAAAGGCACCATCGGGATAGATGCAGGAACCACATTGTGAATAGAAATTGGTGTAGAGTGAGTTCAGACAGTTCCTCTTTGCTTTTTTGGCTCATAAATCCCTTTGATATAAAGATGCAGCAGTGAAAGCTGCCACCAAATAATGATTTTTATTCTGTTCCAATCTATTATTAAATCTCCATAAGAAACTTGAAAGGCTACAAATGGGGCTGTCCCCGGAGATCTACTGGTGTCTAGCCAAATAATTTAATAGCATTTTGTTTGAATTACACTTTATTCAGCTTCACTCAACTTCTGGTCTGTGTCTTGTCATCAGCAAAACAAAGTCTGTCAATGAGTACTTGACTGTGCTGAACCTTGAAGGAACAGATTGATGGAGAGACCAAATGAGGAAGCTATCGTATCTTGTTAGCTGTGTGTCATCATTCAGTTTTGTTTAACCTCCCGGTTAGAATATAAACTGCTCTACAACAGAGACATGGTTAACAGACAATTATGAGACACCTATCAGTGGTACAAATATTGCTGCTTTCACATGGATTCAGGCAGACAGTAGACTTCAAACTGGATATCATTTTAATGGGCAAGAGCGGGACGGTAAAATTAGGTGAGGCTGGCAGAGAATATCGGTAATGGTAATGGTAGATAGCATTGCCGTCAAAAGTTAAAATATTTTAACTTGTTGCCTTCCTCCTCAATGGAATTTATAACCAGATTTATGTAGCTCCCTAACACAAGTAGAAAACATGGGCGATCTGGACAACGAAAAGCTAATAATTTTTGTGTAACAACCCCTAGAATTATATGATCATAGCTTGCAGCTCTTCTTTCAGTATCCATGTTGGAAATAGAGGATTGTGTGTGTTCTGAATGTGCTCTGGTTTAAAAATTGTGATAACTGCATTTGCCATTTGTGTTTTCTTTAGTTTTATCCCTGCTTTGCTTTGGTTTTATTCTAGTCAGTTGGTAACCTGTCCTCTATTAGCCTCATCAACCTTGCCCTGTGTTTTGCCTGCCACATCCTCCTAACTATCTTCTTACCCAATTATCATGTTCCTTTCTCATTCTGGTCCCTGCTCTCCCCAGCTGTGCCTTGTTGTGTGATTAGTCCCCTGTGTATATACACCTGTCTGTTCGCTTAGTTGTTTGTCAGATTGTCATCAATGTTTCTGGTGTTCCAGCTTGTGTATGTTCCTTGTTTCATACCAGCCTGTTACCTGAGCCTTCTGTTACTTGACTGCTTAACTCTATGTAAAGATCTCAAATCAGTAATTCTGCATCGGTCCCTTCATTTTGGTCCACCTGCTCCCCTAACTGTGACAATATTAAGAGAAAGCTGCATTTTGTCATATTGTCATGTGGTTTTCGTTTTGCCGTTATGCCATGTAGTCAGACTGTTTTTTTTTTTCCTGTGTCATCCAGAACGTGTTGTCTGTCTGCCTGAATCCATGTGAACGTAACATAAGTCTTTTAAATAAAATGTGTGAACTTGTTGTTGCGTTTGAGACCAAATAAACACAGTTAACAAACTCAGAGAACTATTGTGAATGACTAGCACTGGCATGTCCCAGCTGCCCAGCATGTTAGCGCTTCACTCGCCAGCAACAGTTCACCAGCTAGCCCTGCAAGTAGTTACTACAAGACCAAGCCTCTAGCACCACTTATTTCATGAAAACGAGCAGATTAATTACACTGTGCCACTTTCTGGTGTGACCAGGCCTTTAAAGTGGTTTTATTATGGTGGGCATATGAAACCGTGTGTGAGCATTGAATGTTTTTTAACAATGAAATGCACACATTAAATATCTATGTGACAATAACTTTTAAAGAGGTTTGAGCATCTGAAATGATTTACGCAATATGTGAAGCCCCCATGATAACAGCTCCAATCCCTGGCTTGTTTTAGTGCGTCTGTCTAATATTTTTTCTCTTACTATCTCTATTAGTTACTTAACATTCCCTTAATTACACACCAGGAACAGAGCTGCACTTTTCTGGCAGAGCCGTTAATATGGGGAACATGTGGAGACACACAGCATCTTCCTATCATACACACACATATACGCAAGCTATCTCATGGTTCAACACACGCATGCAGGGTCCTGGCACAGAGTGGTACGTGTTCCAATCTGTGATTTATTGTCCCATTATATGTTTGTTCTGCTGTATTTACAGACCATTCACTGAACAGATCTATCAGGAGAGGAGTCAGCGCCGCAAACATGAATAATCGCCTCCCACCCAGACGCCTCCTGTTCCTGGTTTGGCTGAGGATTCCCTTCCTGTCATGAGGACAGACAGACTGAACGACAGAGTGACTTCCCAAAAGACTTGATTATTAATCCACCCCCAACGTGGATATGACAGCAACGTTTATAATGCAGCTACTAAGTGAAACCACTGTTTTTATTTTACACTGTTCTGTGAAGCTACATGAGGCCATTGTTTCTATCGCTAGACCACATGGCACACTTTATTCTGTAAGGATGTCAAGTGAAAGGAATAGTTCAATATTTTGGGAAATGTACTTTTTCACTTTTTTGCCAGTAGTTAGATGAGAATATTGATACCACTCTTAAGTCTGTGCATTAAGTATGAAGCTGGAGCCAGGAGACAATTAGCGTAGCTTAGCATATGTGCAAGAAGCAGGGGAAAACAGCTAATCTGGCTCTGTCTAGTTCAAAAATATACCTACCAACACCTCTAAAGCTCACTAATTAACATGTTATATGTCATTTGTTAAATCGATACATTAACAGAAGTGTGAAAATGACAATTCAGTCATTTTACAGGGAGTTATGTACTGTAACTATTTCTTGGCAAACAGCTGGGTGCAGTGACTTCCCAGAGTCTTCATCACAGTTAGATTGATAGGCAACCAGTAGAGCTTTTGCACCAAAGTACTGGGCAGACAGATAAGCTCTTTTTCATCAAGACATTTTTACAGTTTCTAGTCTTAATGCTAAGCTAGGCTAAACGCTTCCTAGTTCCAGTTCGATACTTAACACACAGACTTAAGAGCGGTATTGATCTTCTTATCTAACTCTCAGCAAGAAATAAAATAAGCAAAATTCCCAAAATGTTTAACTTAAAAGCTGTACTAGGCTAGATTTGCACAGTTTAAACACACCCACCATAACATCCCAAATAATAAAGAAGGGTTGCAACAGAAAACAGAAAACCATTCACCCTTACTCTGAGATACTGTACGCACAACCTACTTTTTAAAGTTGATGTCAGGTATTCACCAGACAGAAACTTCCATACAAAAAAGAGAGGTATACATCTGAATACAAACTTGTCCCCTAACAAGCAATCTTTTTAGAGACTTCAATGTTTACAGTCTTATTGGTACCACATTCCTACTTTTCATACTACAACGACTATGACTTTGGAGGATACTCACTTGATTTGTCTAACTCTGTGGAATTTGTCCCCAGGCTCTTATATTGAAATCACTTTAGGAAGGAATCTACTTGTGGCCAGTGTGGACAGGAGGAACAATTACAGTGACCAAAAACTCTTTCAATGGGGACGTCAGTATTAAGATGGATTTCAAAAAAGTGAACCTATCCTTTAATGACCCAGTGATGTTAATGACCTGTGATACTGATAATATTACAAATTATAATTCCTTGTGTTTTTGTGTTCCTTCCTATTGTATTACATTGTCATCATAAATTGTACAGCATTTTGATCCAGGCATTGTGTTATTCCTGACATAAAATGGTGCAAATGGCTCCATTTCTAGATGTTTGGTTGCAGTTTTCAAGTTCATCAGCACCACAAGTTCTCAGTTCAGGTTTTGTAAATTCTTTATCTCAAGCAATTGGGATTTTAATCTCTCAGAAGTGTCATTCAAAGCAAAACAAGATTTAAGAGTTGAATGTTTTTTGTTTTACAAAACCAGCACAAATCCAAGATACAGCCTTCAACACTGTCATTGGTGTTTTAATAACAGAATTCAAATCTTACAGTTTGCACTGTTTTAATGTTGAAATATATGACATACATCGTTTTCAAATGTACCTATGCAAACCAATACACACTGCCTGGTGACGTACTGTATGTCAGTTTTTTATGTAATAAAAGAGTGAGTCAATTTAAAGGACTGGTCTCTCTTTGTGGCTAAAGAAATCAAGACTTCTAATGGTAGCACTTAAGGCAGCGACACTTTCAAGCAGATGTGGGTGAAAGCAGGCACAATTATTCTTCCTTAGCATGAGTCAGGAAAATTGTGGCAGTGCCACTTCTCTTTGTGATTTGAGCCGTACTGAACTGAAAGAGCCAAAAACTACTGTAACCACTTATTGTTACTTGCCACACTAGCGATATGGCTCTAGCAATGGCAGTGTCGGTTGATTGGTCAGCTAGTCGGTCCACCACATTGGTCCAGACAGACAAATATCTCTACAACTATGAGATGGATTGGCATGAAATTTTGTAGACATTCATGGTCCCCAGAGAGTGAATCCTAGTTTGGTGATCACCTTACTTTTCCTTCAGCACCACCATAAGGTTGACGACGACTATCAAATTTGGTAAGGACGTTCAGTCCCATAAGGATGAATTGTTATAACTTTGGTGGTCTCTTAACTTTCCATATACAGCCAACATCAAGTCAAAATACTACTATTACTATTACTAAAATACTTTGCGTTAATTGCTTATTAGAAATGTTAGCATGCTAACACACTAAACTGAGATGGTAAACATTATACCTGCTAAACATCAGCATGTCAGCATGCTGACAGCAGCATTTAGCTCAAAACACTGCTTTCAGTGATATCTCTAGCCAACTCTAGCCGATTTCAACCTTGTTCATCTCTGGCCATGCAGACTATATCCTGATCTCTACTGGACACCAGTACTGATGTAACGATAAGCTAATATAGTTTGGTCAGCTAATGGAAACAACTTTACCACAAGGTGCATTCAGAAGCTGTTCTGGAGCTTTCAATCATAATTTTGTCAACTCTTACCAAGGACAAAAATGAACTTTCAGTCTCAAGTGGTAAACAGTGTGTGTGAAAATGAAGAAGTCATTATTCTAGTGGTGGGTCAGCACCTTGTTTTGTCCAAAGTCACACTACAAGTTCGCAAACTTTATTAGCCAACACATCACATCCATTTTCTTGGCCTCATTGAAAGAAATGTGACTGTAACCTTGGGAGGACGGGCTTGATGAACTGAGGAAAAACACAGCCTTATCCAGCAATTTCTACTTTGTTCCTTTCTGAATTACAAGCCAACAGCAGTGTCACTGCCAAACACGATCAGCACAAAGGCATTCTCACCAAATTGTAAAGTACCATCAGGTAGATTTAACAATTATGTAAATGCAAAGATATTTGCAGTGAATTTTCTTGCTCATTTTGAAATTATTTCATCACAGACAAGTACAAAAATAATATGTAAGACAATATCAAAACTTCATTTTTTAGTAAATAAATGTGTATATTTAAACATTTTAAAGACACAGAATCACTTTTTTGGCTCAATGTGTGAATTTGGCATTTTGAAAATCTACTTGTTGTCTCCTCAGTATAAAGCATCAGGCTTGACCTTCTCTGTACTGATCATGTAAAATGAAGCCTGAGTGAGCAAGAAGAGCAGCAATTCCAGCAAGTGGTCTTTGACACTCTTTTCTTCTTTCTCCTGCAGCAAGCAGTGATTTGCGTCAGAAACGAGAGCAACACAGACAGCCTGAAACACACTTCAGCTGCCTGATTGATTTCAGAGACAAACAGCTCGA
This sequence comes from Thunnus thynnus, assembly GCF_963924715.1. Classification (NCBI taxonomy): domain Eukaryota; kingdom Metazoa; phylum Chordata; class Actinopteri; order Scombriformes; family Scombridae; genus Thunnus; species Thunnus thynnus. The sequence continues at coordinate 21,737,605 of NC_089536.1, forward strand.
AGAACAGTGCTGTGATATCACTGCGGTCTACTGTGTTTATATGAGCAACCGAGAATCTTATGTCACTACTCTCTCCACGCAAAACCTGCATGCCCTTGTATCACCCAACATAATATATATATACCTTCTACCTACATACCTTTTCAGCTTAGGTGAGGATTTGTCATAAGTACAAAATGTGGTCATGTTAGACTCATACTTTGTGAAGTATGTGCCAAATCCAAAGGAGTCCAGGCTGGTCATAAAGTTCAACATTTTGGAAAATGCACTTATTTGCTGTTTTGCCAGAAAGATGAGAAGATCGGTACCACTGTTATGTTTTTGTGTTAACTATGGAGTTAGACCCAGGAGATGAGTAACTTAGCATCACTAATCATAATGTCAACTTGTGGATTTAGAAGGAGTTATGTATAGTATTTCTTGACACCCATTTCTGGACAGTGTTTCTGTTTGTTTCCTGGCAAACTCACAGTGACAACAAGACCCAGCCAAAAAGTTGAACTTAATTCCCTGTTAAAATTACTACAAGGAGCTTTCATTTTGTGTTGATTATGGCAGCCCCTGTTGATAAAAGCCGTAGTGTTTTCCGGAATGAAGATGCATTTCCCATGATCTACCCAAAGATCTTGATCTGGCATTTGTTTTGGAAGTGAGTGAAAGAAAAACGCAACTTATTTTTAATACTATTTTTCTTTTTATTATAAAATTATGACAATTTGTTTGTTGAGTTTGTTGTAAGGGTTTATTGTTTATTTCATTTTATTATAATTCTTGTTTTGTTTTTATCTGTTTTTTATTTTTACATGTTCAAAATAAAAACTGACTTACTAAACACAGCTGTTTGCAGGATGCATAGCAATGAGATAATGTATCTGTTTGTGGCTATGTAAGATTAATAATTGTAATATGACAATGGTGAAACAAAGTAAATTTTGTTTTAGTACCATTCATACAAGTAGGTAACGTGAGGCAGGGTTGTGTGGGGTGTGTGCAGAGGTGTGGATGTGTTTATTTGTGCTGTAGAACATAACCATTGTGAAACAATTAGAAAATAACATTTCATTTCTTTGACTCACTGCTTTGTTCTCGCTACTGCAGCTCCCTCTCTTCAGTCACTCTCTAGCTCACTCGACCACCGCTGCTTTCTCTCTCTCTCTCTCTCTCTTTCTCTCTGCTTGCTTATGCGCTCTCTCTCTCTTTTTCTCTTGTCTTTTTTAAAATGAGTCTGGAAGCAGACAACAAGTCTAACTTTACTTTTAACGTTATCAAACGAAGAGAAATGTCCTCCACTCATCCTCCCCTCGTCATCTTTGTACTCCCTCATGCTACAGTGCTACATGTAAACATAAGCTCTTCCGCTCTGTTTGTCTGGTCTGGTTCTGATGAATATAAGTCTAATATTCACTCTGCTTTAGCTCTGTTTTTGGTCTCCACCAACTGCTGAAAAAAAAAAGAAATATCTGGCTCTTTAGCTGCTAAATGCACCACTATGTTCACCAGCTAGTCTACAGCTAACTGTGTCTGTTTGCCATTTAGTGCTGAGCAAGTAGTGTATAGTGGGTTTTTAGAGCTTCTTCTCTGAAAATAGCTGCCTGCTGCATCTGAAAACGACGCTGTGAGACTGGTGAGAGTGAACCAAAACAGTAAAGTTGCAGGCGGACAGCTAAACAATGAGCTGAAACTCGCTATAAAAGCTCTGTAAAGATGAAGAGAGTTGCAGAGTCACTGATATTCTCTGTAGGTTCATTAAAGTGAGTGATGCCTCTGACATTACACATTGTCTTTTGCTACATTGCTATAATATAAAATACTGATTATAGCCACTTTAAACACGACAAGATCATTTTTGCTTAGGATCAGCGAGACCCTTCGATTGATCTGCCTTGTAGTAAGAAGAAGAATGTTTTTGGTGTCAGCCATCATATCCTTCAAAACTTTCAGCTATATGAAAGGAATTTGTTGTATAATACATGCTTTGAGAGTAAGGCACGAACTGCATTGTCACATTTTATTTCATACTCAAAAGTAGGTCAGTCACAGTGAAATAACTGCCTTGACCATATTGTATTGCTCTTTCCCTACTCTCATGTTGAGAAGTCTATCTTATGAAAATCTGTCTTTACAACAAAACCATTCAGGAATGCTGGATTGCTTGGTTTTGTTCCATCTGTCCTTGTGTGAGCCTGAGGAAAAAACGATATACGGAGTGCTAGCTGAAATCATGCTTTACTTATTTTGTTTACATTAATTAAGTTTCCCTTTGTTTTCAGCAATTTATATGTGCAAAAAATAATCAGGTAATCAGTAATATGCCTGCACTTAAATTTCTCTCTAAACTGTGTTTTTATCTCTATAAGTGGCTGTCAAATAGTGGGCTAATTACCACTGAGGTAACATTCAGCTATTTGCATGTAGATAAAATGTATTTGCAGCACTTCACATACAAGCAAACAGTCAATATCAAATTTGACCCCATCCTGCTGTCTCAGATATCTGCATCAGTGACCTGAAGCCAGTACTTGAGCCATGATTTTTTGGTCCACCACTTCGATCCAGACTGAAATATCTCAAGAACTGTTGGACAGATTGCCATGAAAATTTGTACAGACATTCATGTTCCCCAGAGGATGAATACTACTGACTGTAGTGATCCCCTGACTTTACCTTTACTGCCACCAGCAGGTTGACATTTTTGTTTTTAACTATTGTCTCAACAACTATTCGATGGATTGTCATGACATTTGATTCAGACATTCATGTTCCCCTCAGGATGTATTGTTATCACTTTGGTGACCCCTGACTTATAATCTAGCTCTACGGTCAGGTCAAAATTACTATTTGTCTAATAGTTGGTTTACAACCAAATATTAAAAAAAAAACGATTACACTCCCATCAGCCTTAGCTGCTCTTTGTGTTTAGTGCTTTGCAACTTCGCAAAGGTTAGCACGCTTACACACTCAACTAAGATGGTGAACATCAACATGTTAGCATTGAGCACAAAGCACTTCTGTGCCTTAGTCAGTGATGTCAGTGAGGAATGACGGGCCCCACTGACAGATTATTCTTACAGGCCTTTAGGCCACACACACACACACACACACACACAGAGAGAGAGAGAGAGAGATGCAGGCAGCTGCATGCTCACATAAAGTGTTACAGAAAAGTACACTTCAATAAACTACTAAGTTAAAGCAATAAGCTTGTTTGAAACTGTAAGACACAAACTTTTTAAAAAAAAGATGTTTCTTTGTGGTATATGTAGCCATGGTGTGTGAGGTTACAAGATTTTAGGACTATGTAAACTCACACACCATCTCATAAACCAGACAGTATTTTCACTTAGCTCATAGAAAATTCACTTATAAGGATGGTTATGAACCACAATTAAGTCCTTATCTGGTCAAAAAAGATTTTGACGCTGTGAGGCAAACACAAGAAACATTAAAACTTTTGGAATGTTTTTAGACTATTAGAGACTTTTTTTCCCTTATAGGGCTCAAGGCCCAATTAAAACACACACACACCCACAAAAAACACAAGCAACACTAAAAAGTAATATTATTTCTATTTACTTCTTGGTACATGACAATCAAAAGTAACATATTTCACATTCGAAAAATGCTAGGTAAGCACCAACTGTCACATAACAAAAACATTTGAAAAGGTTGACACAGCAGAAAATGTGAAAATACTCCCCACCCTCTGTCACAATATATCCACACACACACACAGACTGGAAATATAATAGTACCAATGACAGACATGAGCTCTTTGAAGCTTAAAAACTGCTTTTTGTATGATGCATTTGCACCCTGGTACCAAAGCGTATGACTGTTAAAACTGATTATAACTGTACACATTAGACATATTAAACCTGCACTTTATTGTTGTGTGTCCAGCTGTAACTGTGAGCACCTGCGGAGGTGGAAAAATCTTCACCTTCAGTACATTTAAATGAACAGTTTGCATTTGATTATGAGGCATATTTACAACATTTCATGACAGTTTTTGTACCAGCTTCACAGATGAAATCCCTGATCTGTATTTCTCTCACTTTGTCTTTTATGGGTTGCCTGGTAGAAGTCGTATTTGCTCACTGACGGCAGCATTTGTTTTTCCACTCTCTGTTTCCTGTTCCACTGCTGTACTACAGTACATCAGTCCTTCCTTGCAGTGTTGTTATCTATCAGCCGGCCAAACATGACCATTGTTTTCACACGCCACCTCTTCCTCGTTACTGTCCTGCCTCTGCTCACACAGTGAAAAAAAAAACACACTTGTGGCTCTGCTTATATATGTTTTTGCTTCTAGTGTGGCTGTGATGGAACGACAGAGGGAGAGCTGGATGCAGCATCAGAGAACTGTTCGAATGGTTTTGCAGTCTAGACATCAGTGATTTTTCTTTTCTACCTCCCCCAACGTTGACGCCTCTTCACTGCATCTATTTCATATCTGTAATAAGCATTTTGTGTTATCATGTTTTTATGCACTGCTCATTCTGTTTCTCTTTTTGTCTGTCTCTCTGTTGGAGCTTACGCTGGGTAACACATTGGTGAAAGTACATATTCTCACACTCAAGAACACATTATTCTTCTTGCTCTGCAGCTGCCCCGAGACACACATATTTAAAAGACAGAGGGTCATGACTCATGAAAAAATTTCAAAAACACATTCACACAGGTGGCAAGGTCATGGAATACATAAGGTCAGTGTGCCTATTTTTCTTCAACAAGTAGCAAAGATCTTGTTTATCTGCGTAGGACGCCCCAGGAAACAACAAAAAAAAGGAAAGTTAACAGAGGCTTTGAGCAGGCTGAGTGTCGTCGTCCACTGACTCTGTGACGCACACTATGTAGTTTGTTAACCTGATCCTCTACTGAATCGGACAATACGCTTACTTATTATCCCAGAGTCTAAAGGCTCAGGGGCCAGTCACACTTACATTGGGGTTTTTCTTTGGTGAGAACAGGAGTGAAGAGCATTTATTTGGTTGTTTAAGATCATACCGCCCAGTTAGTCACAACATACTCACAGACTGACTCACAAGTTGCATGTTTGTTTGTTGGACTGTGCATAGCTAAACTGTCTTTCTGCAGTTTAAAGCTCCAGAATCTTTGCAGAAATTAATTGGTACACATGTTGAAGGGCATGAAACACATTAAATCTGTGTTTGTAATTCCAGGTTAATGATTATAATGTGTTTGTAGCTTGTTCTGTAATGTTGTGGGATCTAGGCTGGATCTTAGAACATGTGTTCAGATCATTTACATAAGTAAAAGTGTTAATACTACCTATAAAAAATACTCCATTACAAGTCCTGCATTAAAAGTTTTTACTTAAAGATCTCCTCCAGATATGTTTTAAGACATAAAAATACTCTGCTTTGAACAATTATTAGTGTCTGAAATGTTTTTTTCCACAAAAAAGTTAAATCACTTTGTTAGAAATTAATTAAAATGTATTAAAAAATGACACAAATGAAATTCTCCACATTAAAACATCCAGGCAAAAAAATGTACTTAAAGTATCAAAAGTAAAAATAAATATGCAGAATTGCCCCTGTCAGTGTTGTATTATTATATTAGTGGATCATTATTAATGATGCATCAACATGAAAGCAGTACTTTTACGTTGCAGTTTGTTGAGGTGGAGCTAATTTTAACTGGGTAGTTTAAAATTTTAATCTGAAAAGTAACAAGTAACTGTGACTGTTGATGAAATGTAGTGGAGTAAAAGTAGAAAGTAGCATGTAATTGAAATACTCAAGTACAAGTATGTAAAATGTTACTTAAGTACAGTACTTGAGTAAATGTACTTAATTACATTCTCCACTGTGTCTCAGATAAATACCGCTTGTCAGAATGAAACTACAACTCACTTGTTGGACATTGTATCAATATATCAAAGGGATGACAAATGGCGCATAAAATATCAGTTCAAGGGTGAGGATTAGAGGTTTTCAAACTGTGAGGCATGTCAGCAGTTGTTCGGATTTTGTCTGGGTTGGTTTTACCCACAATGTCAGACTTTGCAGTAGCCGATCGGTATCAGCTGCTACATTCATGCTTCGTCATCAGTGGCTCGTCTGGCTAACTATCTGACTAGCAGCATCCAGACATATCCATGCCTGTTTGCAATGCAGCCATTATAACCCAACACTTCTTACTATTACGCTGCTGATACACAGCTCCCTCCACCACCCATCCTCTCCCTCCTGTGCTATATTTTCTGAAACGTTGATTTAAATAAGATCCGATGTTCATGTATGTTTATGAAGGGGGGGTTACTTCTCACAGCTCAGATTCTTTGAGATCCCAGTCTAACTGCTTTAAATGACCAGTGCCTTGATGTAAATGTCTCTGACTGAACAAGGAATTTTCAACCTTTTAATCAAAAGTTTCAAGATTGTGACTCTCTTTATCTCTCCACTAGATGAATGAGTGTGATGGTGATTAACTTATTTCAGCCCTTACTTTACCTACTGTGGCTGCTGTTCATATCAGAGTAGAATTTTAATATATATCCAAGCATAAATTCAGGTTACACTGTTACTTTAATCAAACTGCATCAGAATTCTCATATTTTCATTGGTCTGTGCCACTAAGTAAGTATGTCATTCTTCACAACTGACTGAATCATAATAAGTAGCTCCGGAGAGTCAACTGTTCCTTTGCCTTCAGTCTGAGCCAGTAACTGCCTCCTCCCCTTCTCTTTACACACACTCCTTTCAATTTGTATAAAAGTCTAGTCAGTTATTTTAAACCTTTGTTCGCACTGCCACACACATCTTTTTCTTCTCTAATAACTGTTGTTCATTATGGATGAATGACCATGGCGATACACAGCTTCCTGTCTTTTTGCATTTGGCAGCTGTGATTAAAAAAAACAACAACCCTCCACTTGAAGACAGATGGAGGCTGCTTATATGGTCCAAAATGCTGCTGCCAAGCTCCTGATTAAGTCCCCCAAAAGGTTTCATGTAACACCAATCTTTGATGTCTTTACACTGGCTTCCCATCAAATTCAGAATCCAGTTCAAGATCCTTGTAATCACATTCAGAGCTCTGCATGATCAAGCACCTGCCACCATTAAAGAGCTACTGCAGCTGTATAACACCAGCAGGAATCTGAGGTCCTCAAATCAGGGTTTGATTCTTGTCCTTCGCTCCAGGCTCAACACAAAAGGAGACTGTGCTTTTGAGGTTGTAGCTCCTAAACTTTGGAACTCTCTCCCATTGGACTTAAAATCTATGGATACTGTGGAAACCTTTTAAAAAGAAGCTCAGGACCAATTTGTTTAGACTTGCTTTAGTTTTGTGTAGTTCTGTTTTTGCCTTGTATTCTTAGCTGGATACCTGCATTTAATGTCCGTTGCTCTGTCTCTTATTTCTATCTCTTGTTTTTCTTTTGTTTGTTTTTATTGTGAGGCACTTTGTGACGTCTGCTCTAAGAAGGTGCTATATAAATAAACTTATGATTACCATTATTATTATTATTATTATTATCATTATTATTATTATTATTATTATTATTATATGCTGACACATACACACAAAGCCTCTCCACATTGAAGCTTTTTCACCAGATATGTCATTTCATTGATCTGTAGAACTTTGTACCCTGAGTGCCCCCTTTTGGTCACTGTGGTAACTGTAGCATTACTCACCTCAGACAAAGCTGCTGCAGCCTCCTTCCTCTGCCTGCTGACATGAAGAAGCGGCTGCAGCAGTCACTGAGGAGATGAATGAATACATAAATCAATATGACTTTGTATACAGCAGTGATGGATATAGAATTGTAGCCAAATCTTTTAGAGTACACTAAAAACAGTGTTCAGTGCTGCTGATTGCAAACTAAAACAATAACCACACTTTATTAAAAGGCTTCTTAAAGATTCAGGATTTCTGAGTATAAATCCAGTTTAGCAGTAACTGTCTAGCTACGTATTTGTTCATTCTAGTAGAACTCATATCCGCTGTGTATGGTTTATATTTTGTGGAAAAGTCAAAGGTTCACACTGATTTCACACACAGTGTACCGAACCGGGTTAAGTGCCGGAAGAAGAGTCAATTATTAACTTAGCAACACTTCTTAGAAGTTGTTGTTCTACTGTTACATGCAGTGTCAGTTGTCATATCTCATCCCCTTAATATTGTATATTCTAATGCATTTAATGATCTGCTCATTATCGCTTCTGAAGAGTTTCAGTTCAGTTTCTTCAGCAGAAATGACAGATTGACGCACCAGTGGGAGTTTGGTCCGCTTTTCCCTGCGCTCAATGGAGCAGCGAGTACCTATTGACTGAGCTGTGACGTGGCCGAGAGGAGGGGTCTGCCGTGCGCTTAAATACACGACTCCAGTCCCGAATCCAGACAGAAACGCACAGCAGAGCATCAAGACAATCCCCGCTGTATAAAGACTGCTCAGGCGTCTTTTACGCACTCGCACGTATTCAGAGAGAAGCAGTCAGTGCGCCGGGGTTTAACCATGATTAAGAAAATGACGCCCTCCGAGAGCGATTTTGACATCCCGGCAAAGAACTGCTACAGGATGGTGATTTTGGGATCCACCAAAGTTGGGAAAACAGCCATCGTGTCCCGGTTCCTGAACGGGAGGTTCGACGAGCAGTACACGCCAACGATCGAGGACTTTCACAGGAAACTGTACAGTATCAAGGGAGACGTGTACCAGCTAGACATACTGGATACATCAGGGAACCACCCTTTCCCCGCCATGAGGAGACTATCCATACTGACAGGTACTTATCCACATCTGTATCATTCCGTTTGTGCAGGATAGAATGTAATTATAAAGAATCAAAAAGCAAAGGTGATCGTGCAAAAGTGCATTTGAAATACAGCTCAGTGTGCGCACCATGCGCTGCAGGTTGCACGAGTGCCTGTTATAACCTACTGCAGGGTTACAAATAATTCAAAGTGCATCTTTAACACTTTGCATGACTCAAAAGCAAACCAAGTTAACCAAAGCATCATTTTCTCCTTTCAGGTGACGTGTTCATCCTCGTCTTCAGCCTGGACAACCGAGACTCCTTCCAGGAGGTGCAGCGACTCAAGCGCCAGATCTACGAGACCAAGTCGTGCCTGAAGAACAAGATCAAAGAGAACATCGACGTGCCTCTGGTCATCTGCGGGAACAAGGGTGACAGAGAGTTTTACAGGGAGGTGCAGCAAGAGGAGATCGAGAAGCTGGTGGACGGAGACGAGAAGTGCGCGTACTTCGAGATCTCCGCCAAGCGCAACGAGAACGTGGATAAGATGTTTCAGACTTTGTTTACCTTGGCCAAATTACCTCACGAAATGAGCCCCGACCTTCACCGGAAAGTCTCCGTGCAGTACTGCGACATGCTGCACAGAAAGTCTCTGAAAAACAAGAAGCTGAAGGACATTGGAGAGGCATACGGTATGGTCACTCCGTGCGCCCGCAGACCCAGCGTGCACAGCGATCTCATGTATATTAAGGAGAAAGCTGTAGGTGGCGGCCAGGGGAAAGACAAAGAGAGATGTGTGATCAGTTAAGCAGACTGTGAGGTGCAAGTGCAAGACTAATCTTTGAAAGTAGAAGGAGCCTGGTGCGTCAGCTTGAGAGGCGACCTGTGTGGCCGGCTGCGCTCAAACTGACACCGGTGATGTGGACACGCCGTGGCCGCCGCAGCGCGCTCCGACGCAGCGCTGTTTCCAAGGACACTGACTGGACACGCGAGTCCACTTCAAAATCGCCAAAAAAAACATTCCCCAAGAGACATTTGAGAATGTTTGCTTGTTCTGTCAATCAGAGCCCAGTGTGTGACGTGGCTTCATACCTTGTGAGACTCGCGCATCAGTGCGTAAAATGTGTTTTGTTGACGTCATGCCTTTTACAGATCTAGAGAGGAGAGAAAAAAGACTCTTGGCTCAGGAGCTGCAGTGTTCGGGAAAAATAATGTTGTTTACATCTTGTCATAGATTTTATATTGGCTGAGTACACTTCAATGTTTCTTTGAACTATTTTTTATTGTGAATGTATATTTATTGTCAATGTCACTTTTTGCAAACAAAATCTTAAGACATAATAATAAAAAAACAAAAAATAAATTTATTTTGCATCGTTTCTCATTTCCTCCATACTAACGTCATGCTGCTGTTGAGCTTTTCATATAACTTGGTCCATTCAAGCCCCACATGAACACACTATAGACACACTGGTGCCCAGCTTTGCACTCAGCACTTCTGCATAGAATCAATTAATTAGAAACTATTACGAGTCAACTCTCAAATTTCACTCATAAATATTAGCATTGTCAGGATCTTAAACCCAGAAACATGTCTCACTGATGTAAAACTGATGCAGCTGTTTTGCAGTAAATGACATAATCTAATCAAACTTTCAGCCTGCATAATTTACATCCTCAGTGCAGCGTAGATCTGTCTGTGGCATCTGGATCTAAGCAGCAATTATGGTAAACAAATAAAGAAATTATGACAAAAGAGAACTAACTTGAATCTGTGTTCAGAGAAATCCAAGCTTCATGGTTGTACATCATATGGGCCTCACTAGAGATTAAAAATCAGATCTGCTTGCACCACGGTGTCTCCAGGTATAGTACAGAAATCCAAACCCTACGCCTTAATAAATTCACATGCATGGAGTGGAAGATTTTTTTCTTCCTGTGACTGAAATGACTGAAAATTTGCACTTGAGCAAAAACAAAATTGTGAATGTGTGAAAACACGCACACACATTTAACAGCTGCAATAAAAAAAACATATGGGCTGTTCCATCTCCCAGTAGATGTTTGTAGAATGAGTTTGGCCTGTTTTACACCAAATTTATCCTTTTCATCCTTGAGTCCACCCGTGCATTTTAATAAGAGGTTGTACAACAACACACACAAAAAAAAACCCCACACACACAGTGCGTAGGATATTTGTTACACCCTGCAGCTAAAACACAGCACACAGTTTGTTCTCATCTTGGTTTTAATTCTGTTTTATTTGCACCTGCTTTTATAAGTTCAACATTTTCCCCTGAGATGAACCAGAAACACAGTGTCCAGTACTTTCTCTCTCTCTGACGTGCCAGCTCCTCACTATCAGTACTACGCTTGTATACTCTATCCTGTCAACTCACACACACACACACAGAACATCCTGCATCATCCTCTGTCTGTATGTGTGTGTGTGTGTGTGAGAAGTCAGGGACACAGCACTGTGCTATAACACTGCCCTCTTGCTAATCAGTAACACTATGTGCTCTACTCCTTGCTGCATTCATTATGAAGATACCCGATTACACCGTTCATTAATATGCATTGTTGTCTCCATTAGCTGAAGAGAAACCTTTGCTTTCGTCCTGATGAAACCTGTGTCGATCTCTAACGCTGCTGCTCCACCACTGAAGCTCGGCTCTGAGCAAATGAGCAGAGCTTCAAGGTCTGCTTCAAGGTGAGAATGTAGCATCTCTAAACAAGGCTTTTGTTTTTTTAAAATGGAATAAGCTACCTGTCAGTCTGAAAACCTGCACAGATTTCCATATTTTCTCCCATTAAGTTCAAAAATGTATTTTAAGTAACCAGTCTTGTCCGCATTTATCTGACATTCTGCATTGTATTTATTCTTATGAAGTGTGTTACTGTGTGTGTGTGTGTGCGCACATTGTGTCTGCGTGAATGTCGATAGGTTGTCCATTTGTAGAGGAGATGATAGGTTTTGCTCCGTGTTTTATTATTTCTGTTTACCTGCCCGGGAACACCAGATAGAAATGAGCTAGTAGCTAAATCTGGTACAAAGCATCTTTTCTCTTTGTTTGAGATGAATGTATTTTCTACATGGTCCCTGATGTAAATAAATGTAATAAACTAAACTAAATTAATCCGAGGGACATCAGGGAAGACTCAAACTCAAAAATATTTTAACAAGATCACAATTTACAAAGTTTACACTCAGCAAGTCATCGTGAACCAGTCAGAGCATCAATTTTTTACTATCACCATCAGCATCCCAAAAAAGCATCAATGTTGTACCAGCGTGAGTGCAGGGAGAGGAGGGCTAATGTCACAGTGTAGATAAGTACAGAGTGTGCTGAAGGACAAACAGTGCAGGAGCAGAACAATGAGAGGTATGGGTTAGCGCAGGAATTCATCTTTGGAACGCCTCACCAAATACTGTGTCCATCAAGACACAAAGAGGGAATTTTTTTACTAAAATGATTGTAACTGTGGAAGATATCCACTTTATTTGACTAACTCAAATGGCCGAATCCTCATATTAGCTTTAGATAAATTTTTAAATAATTTTTACTATTTATTTTGTCCCCCATCACTTACATTGTAAGCACATTTTTGGGGATCTTCTGATGGCCAGTATGAACAGGAGGAATGATTACAGTGAACAAAACCTGTTTCAGTGTTCAGTGTTCATTTGGGCTCCTGACTGTCGTTCTAAGACTGTCTTGAAAAATTGTGAACCTATCCTTTAAGCACAGAGCTTTAGCCCAGATGTAGTTAGCCTAGCTTAGCATACAGGCTGGAAACAAGGGAAACAGCTATCCTGAAGAAATAGTTCCAGCACATAAACTCCCCCTAAAACCACAAATTGTCACTTTACATTTATGTTTGAGTGTGGATAAAACAAACCAGATACAACATGTTAATTAGTGAGCTTTATGGTGTTTTGTTTTACTTTGGACAGAACCAGGCTAGCCTTTTCCTTTCTTAAAGGTGGGCTAACCACATCCTGGCTCCAGTTTAATTCTTAACACAAAGAGAATTGTATTGATCCTCTCATTTAACTCTCAGGGAGAAAGAAAGTCTATTTCTTTCTTTAACCACAGATCCTCTATTTAAAGTAGAAATTAAAATAATTCCTTTCCCTTAAATTACATTTCTTCATCAGCATTATGTTATTATGTCAATGGGTCCATACTAATATTGTGCAGTCAATTTTTTTTATTCAAAACCACAAAAACTTTATTTTACATTGCAGTGAAGAAATATGTCAATATTTATATTTTATGAAATAGTGCAGGCATGAAGAAAAAACATGGATTTCAATATCTCACTCAGTGTAATCATCATGTAGCATCAATGAAGAGCTGGAACAAGCTGATACAGAATATAACACTAGACAGTGTGGAATAAGATATTAAAGGTATTAAATCTAGTGTTATTCAGACAGGCAGCCATGCAGCCTCTAGCACCCCCAGTGGATGATTGGGATCCTGTAACAGTTCACATTACAGATAGACTGGGACTAGAAAGGTTCTGTCAGCCCCATATCAAACCAGCCAACATGCAACAAAGGCTATAATGATTTAAAATGAAACAGAATACACTCCAAGAAACAAAAAATAAGAAGAGAAAAAATGTATTATTGTAACCGCTGACAGAGTAAAATATTGTGTGACCCAAGAATAGTAAATATACTATATAGTAAATATATAAGCAAAAAAAGAAGGAAGAACAAGGTTAAGAAATACATACTGATAAGAAACTAGAGCAGGATTTTCTGTGTGTATTTTAAGATAATTAAAAGTACCAAAACAACCATATAAAAATACAAATGTAAAAATATTAGTATAGTATTTTCTACTGTTTATGTTAAACTACAGAGGTGTTATCAGCAAAAGTGTAAAAGTAAAAGCCCTGGCTCCTGTGACTGATCTATTAATATATAGTCAATCATATGTTTAAACTGCTCATGATGTTTACTGCAGTTTACTTCAACTATGGGTTGTTAGCAGTTCAAACGTCTCTAGAGTACCACTACAGTTAGTAGCCTACTTACTTCCTAAGGGTCTCAAGATACATCTGAGAAGTTGTGAAATGATAACTCAGGTAAAGTAAGGAAGAAAAAACAAAGTTCTACTGAACTGTGAAATACTGGATTATTTTACCTCTTAGGTCTCAAACAGTTATTCAATGAAACCATCTGAAAAGTTTAGAGTCGAAGCACTTTATGTTTGAACTGCTAACAACCCACAGACATAAATTATGACAAGGGGCCCCAACTAAACACCTGAAAAGTAACTATAACTGACCGACAAATGTAGTGGAGTAAAAAGTACAATATTTCCTTCTGAAATGCAGCAGAGTAGAAGCTGAAAGTAGCATTCAACAAAAATACTCAGGTAAAGTACCTCAAAATCCTACTTAAGTGCAGTACTTGAGTAAAAGTATTTAGTAACTCTCCGCCAGTGTTGAGGATAAGGGGAAGGATGGGAACCATCTCTTTTAAGAATAAGAAGAGTTTAAGCTGTTTCTGTGCTAATCAGGTGGACTATGTCAGCTGCCACTGCTCATGATAACGCTTTGAAGCTAATGACAAGCATAGTTTCCCCACAGTTATGAATTAAATAACACAAAGTGATCCAAGAAATGTTGCACTAAGAAAAAGGAATAAAAAGTCAAACATGACTCATGGAGTTATTCTTGTAGATACACACACATCTATACTGTAAGAAACAAGAAAAAAAAGCCAAAAAAAATGTTCACATACAAGGCCTGAGCTAAATGTGTGTGTTTACCAGGGAATGAAAGGGCACTTCTGTGAATGCTGGACATGATTTCCACCGCTCAAACTGAGTTGACCTCCACTTCTAGGAATTTAATGTCACTGTAGAAGCAAGAGCTTTAATGAAATATTTTAATCTACTTACTATTTTATTAAAAGCCTTACATAAGTCATTAAAGACACACATGGCGAGAGAATGGAGATGTAATTGCTATATTGGTGACTAATGACACAGTGAAGGTCTGTAGGATCCTATTTATGCAACACGCTGTCGTAACTGACCTTAAGTGCGTTATAGCAAGGTTGGGGACATCAGGAAGTTAGCCAGAGAGCTGAGATGGTCTAATGCACGCAGTGGTGTCGTCACAGTTATTCTGGGAGAGAAGGAAGCAGAGCCGAGATGCCACACTGCAGCCTGGCGATCTGAGGAGAGTAATATCTGGGAACATTCAGCAATCTGCCATGTTTGGTGATTGCTTTGCTTTACCGTAGGTGTACTCGCTTTCCATCAAACAATCTGGTTGATGTCCTGCATCTCTGGGCTGACAAGACATCCCTTTGTTCTTTTTCATCAGGACGCTTTTCATTTCTGTTCTTTTATTCATCCAGTATTTTGATTTTATCCTGTATCATGTGTCTGATTTAATGCCCTATCTGTGTTGTCAATCACTCTGACAGCTGCATCACTTGTTGACCCCATACTGAGACCCTCATTAAGTTAACAGTCCGTTCTGTGTTGTTCCCAGAAACCCTCACATGGTACTGACATGTGGAGATTAGCTAACTAGCTGTTTTATGCATGCTGATAGGACACGTCTACAAAATGATAGTCAGTAACTGCTCAAATTATTACTTTGTAACTCAATTTACCAGATTAAAATCAGAGATTCTGTATTTCAGTTAAAATTGCAATAATGTTTTGATGTTTTTTTTTGGCCTCTATTCAGGGCCGAAGAACACTGACATATCATCACTGCAGGTGGATGAAAGAAGTGTGAATCAAAACTGTAAAGTTGCAGATCATGAAACCAAAATGACGAGCTGAAAGATGCTAAAAAGGAGAACTGTAGAGTGGAATAACAATTCACTGTGTATTAATGAGCCACACCTCTCATATTACAGCACTCATCTGACTCATTGTTAATATAGATATTTACTAGAGCAGCAACTCCAGGGAAAGCTGCAACTAACTGGACACAACACCACATTTGGCCATTTATCCACAGGAATGACAGACATTTATCAAGCAACTGTTTGTTGAACAATACTGAGATTTACTGATTATCTCTGTAAACTTTTCCTTGCTCTGGATAAAGATGGCACTACATAAAATAAACAGAAAATATTTATTTTCCAAGAAGCCTAACTAAGTAAGAAAAACTTCACTTCATATCAACATGGGTCTGATTTAACATTGTTTTTTTTTTTTCTAGCGCTGCTCTTTGACACGGTCATTCTGGGGTTGCCGTGGCATTATTACTTAAACGCTGCTGCCGTGTGAACGCAAAGCGACATCACTATCCACCATTTCCTCTGAGATGGGAACCAAGGGAGCAACCCTTGTATTCATTGGCAACCTCCTTGAAATTAAATCTTCTAATAACAGGCTGGTCAACTGGAAAACCATAGCCTACAAACCTAATTTGTTATTGAGCCATAATTAAATGAAAACTACTCCAGAATGTTCAGTGACCTTTGAGCCTTCGCTGTCATGAGCCATGTTACATAACAATTGGCTATGAGAAGATGGTAAGGAAAGTTTTCTAAGAAAGTGAAAATTTAATTATCTTGTCACTCTGATAATTACAGATTTCGTTCCAGATGTAGGAGACACCTTTATTTTCAGTTTGACAGGATTGGCCTGTGGACACTTCTTATACAACTCAGGCAAGTGGACCCAACTATCACCTCTTACACAAAATGATTTACTGATACAGGGATGATGAGTACCTCGGTCTCTGGCAGGATAAGTCTTAATCCGTAATGTATTTATGTTTCAGCGGAGCAGACTCAGACATGGCTCAGACATGCTGAGATCCAACTGATAGGACTGGTCTCGATTACACAGTGACATAACAAATGAAACTTTCTCTTACAGCATGGTTTGATTACTTAAAGATGTTTTTCTGCTCTGTCATCTAGCAGTTTTAACTTTTTAAATGCTTGGGCATGAGTCTAGTAAAAACATTAGGTATGCTGAAAAATGAGTCACTTTAACGCAAAAAGACACGACGGTTATCTCACTACGTTGGACCTTGTAACATTTCTGTAACACTTTCAACATAGCACAAGTAAAGACATAAGAGGAATGTAAAGGCAACAGCAGAATGAAGTAAAATATGCAAAGAGAGAAATTACAGGGTAATCATTTGCCTTATTAACTATTACATGGGCTACTGTTCAGGTCAAATGTGACCCTTTTTCACATTTGAGAGAAGAGAAACACTCTAAACACAATTATGTAACCTGAAATTTTGATTTGAAAGTTTTACGACCTTTCCATTTTCCTATTCCATTTTTGTGCAACTTACACATTTGTCTACAATTTGTCAAGTATTGTGGGTAAAATCTGACCTGTATTTATCAAAAAATTCAAAAATCGCAATTCAAAAATTTTGTTACATTCTGCAAATCCAATAACTTTATTGAAATCATTATGGCTGTGATATTCTCCTGTTTTATGTATCATAATACCATAATATAGTGTGATTTTGTAGCTTTATATAACTAAATCTGTATAATCCAAAAAGCAAGCTGTATAAGTTAGAATGCAGATGAAATAGGTGATTCGACACTTCCCATGAATTACCTGTTAATATTAGTCTTACGCTTAATTTGATCCAGACAAAATATTTTTGAATCTTTTTGTCGAGGAGTACTGTGATGAAACAAATGGAGACATAAAACATAGAAGCTGCCTTTTACAGACATGTGCAAACGTCGCAAATGAACAAATTGTCATTCAATCTGTTGGGTATCAGAATCAGGCAGCAGAATCCTCTAATAAATGATGAAACTGTGGAGAAAATGTATTAGTTGATTAGGCTCACTGTGAGAAGACGAGGTGACTTGTGCTCATGACAGTCATTAATTAAGGCTTCAATCCATCAGTGATGCAGACTGTGAGAGAACAGCAAACACTCTTCCTCTCTGATATCATTACTTTCTAACTCACTGCTCAGGTTATCAGGTACACCGGCTGCCAAATATCACCATAAAGGCCCTGTCATGTCTGAGCAAAGCTATATAAAAGTTATATAAAGGAACATTTATAACTGCCAACTACTGTAGGTCTGAATGACAAAAAGTCATTACTTTAACATATGAATAAAGCCAGTAATTTTCCATATTCTGTGTCTGAAAAGGGCGTAATTGCCCCAGCAAAAAGACCATGTACATAAACCTTTCAAAAAGAATGGATGCCAGGTCAACATCAGTAGAGTAGTTAAAGCTGGGCTCATAATTAAATATCCTGTCTTAAATTTAACATTACCTATTACAAACTCATGAGCTTGGATTTTCTTTCTTTCTGTGTCAAATTCAGTTGAGCTATCTGCATACACACTCAGCAGTTTTCAGATATACGGATGCCACTTCCTTCAAGCCCTTTTGCTGATTTGGGGTTAAATGCTCATTTTCAACAGTTTTATGACTTTGCATGTCAAATTTCTCTGACACTCAGTATCTCAGACTTAGTCTCTCCAGACCCAGATTAAACCTTGCACCTCCAAGGCAGTGATTTCGTCAGTGATTTTACATACCCTGGATAAATTGCACAGGAAGAGTATACTGTCACTCTGTTGTGTCATGTGCATACATGCGGTCATATCATGTATGTATGGGTCTAGTCACATCCTAGCCATGTGCAAGCCTACACATCAATGCACGTGAGCCTTTATTGTGGATATGTGCATGTAGTGTCGTGCATTTCAAACCTCTTCACTGATTGATTCGTTGGTTGGTTGACGTCTAGCAGCAGCCACCCACATCCTCCTCTGGACACGGCAGCACATGATCAAGTTGACTCTGGTTAGTATGTACTGTAACTGAACAACAGGAAGAAACCTATAGTTAAACAGTAACAGCATTTAATGTTTTGTAGGTTTGTACATTTTTGCCCATATGTTTTGCACTAGGAAACATACTGGACCAGATAGGTAAACTGTAAAATTTGCATCTCTGAGACAATAAAGCGCTATCAAGTGTTAAAACAATCTAATTATGTACAGCATATAGTGCTACATGTTCGGTGAATTAGTAAAATAAACATAAACAGAATCACTTATGGAGCCTTAACTCTAAATGACACAGTTTTTCCCTTAATATTTCTGTCTCTCTCACTTACACAGAGACAAACCTTAAAACAGGAAGACACACAGTGGCACAAAAACACACCGACACCAACACATGCTCACAAACAACCAAACACACACACGTGAGAATTGCCCACAAATCTAATTTTGCAGCCATCTGCAGCAGTTCTGATTGTCCATCATATACGACCACTGCCTGTTTATCTGTCAGAGTCCAGACCCAAGACAAGGTCTGTCATTTACATTTAACACTCTGTTGCCACCGATGTAACTGCTTTTATTTGACACACATTTGAACACTGAACATCATACTGCAATTCAGCACCAGTTAAGGATGTTGTGTTTGGTGTCTGGTCATATAACATCCTCATATGGTTTTAATCTAATGAAATGTGTTTCAGATACACAGGGAAAACATTGACTGGAGGTTCTCTGCAGGACATAAATTGATGGAATTGCTGTTTCCAGTCTTATAGCCTAAAGGCAATGGACAGACAAGATGCACTGGAGTAACCAACTACATTAAGCCTCGGAGGACTGGACTGATATGTTGAAAGCGCGCTGCACTCACTAATTTTTCAGGCTGTTTATATGATGTCAAAGATAATACAGTGTTTTCTTAAATTATGTCAGAAAAATACGTATCCACTTACCTCTGTCCAAAATCAAAACACAACTGCATTAAACCTGATAGCAGTTAGCTAGCAGTTATTGCTGAAACAACATCCAATATAGCAGCACAACTGTATTAAAAAGAGCTAATTTAAAGCCTTAGTTGTGCTTATCGGCGATTTTCCTGACATTCACGCAGAGGTGCACATGCAAAGTCTGAATTTTGAAGAGAGACGACGCAATTACCAATTTTGTGGGGTGTAATGGAAAAGTATTATAATGAGTAGTGTAACGAACTACTGTTTGCAGACAGTAATAAGTAAAGTAATAATATTACTTATGAAAAGAGTAATGAGTATAAATTACATTTTTGAGTAACAAGCCCAACACTGGTCCTGACATGTGCCAGGTTCTGTACCATGCTAATAATGACTTATCCTCTTAAGGTGTTGTAAGGACTCTCTTAGACTCTGGCAGTTATTTTGGGCAAACATGTCTTTTTTTCCAGAACCTTCTCATCTATTCAACCCTGCAGAAAGTCTCCACTCCACGCTGCTCTTGCAGGACCGTCATGCCGGTTTGTTCTTGGATCGACAGCAAACAGAGCAGCAGTGATGAGAAAAATGGGTCTATTACTAATGGGTAATGGGTATTACGAACAGCTTTTTATGAGAAACAGATGATTTGTGTCTTGCGTGTGAGGATAATCTGCTCCTCCAAAGGCTTTAGATAGGAGCGGACAAGACACAGGAGTGAAGATTCAATTACTGATGACATAAGGCGCTTTCATCAAGGACCCTTCTAATATGAGTTTGTGTGTGTGTGTGTGTGGAGGCTGATCCACTGACGCACATCACTCAAACAGAAACAATACAACGAGCATCTTACGGCCAGGTCTGGTGATGGATTTGATGTGCCATGGGTGGGCGATGACTCAAGGGTTTGAGGGACTTAATTGCCATGTTGTGGTGCATGTGCCAACTGTCCCACATGTGGCTGTGGTTAGTCACTCTGGAGTTCTATTAATGCTTGCTGTTTTTGCAGATCTTCAGGTCGATTTTAGAGCTTTATTCCACAGCGAGACAGAATGTCCTCCATCTCATAGAGCGCTGCTTTGATAAAATGATGATGATCAAATGAAAACAGCTTGTATGAATGGAAAATAAGGATATGTGGTGCTTGCTTTACAGAAAGATTACACTTTTTACGCACTGGAACATTTTGAGCAGCCTGCTTTTAATTCCAAGCAAAGAAGGGAAATGCTTGTGCCATTCTTTCCCCTGCTGTGCTTTATTAAATCAGAACTGTAAACTGTGCTGTATCACACAAGAGTCATGGTCAACTTATATGGCAAAAACATCTATTATATATTATTTTCTTGGGTTTAGCATGCTTTAAGTGTAGAGGTTAGTATCTTAGTAGAGGTTTGTATCACATATACTGGTATTGCCTGTAAACTCAATAACTTAAATTAAAAATGAAACCCCCCAAAATCCACCTTGGTCCTCAAAAAACGTGTACAGTATATCTGTTAGCATAAATAACAGTGGCACCCCCCTACCGCCAGGCTAGGCTGAGCCAGAGAGCTGATAAAATGCAGCTGAAAGTGCCAGTGCTGGACTCAAAAACAAATTAATCGTTTCAGAAAACGTATTTTGAATTTGTTTACAGCAAGTAGAAATTCAGAAGCACATTATTTTGTTCATGATATATAATTAAGTAAAGTTAATTTGTGCAATGTGTTACAAAAAAGTGTACACATGGTATATCAAGGCTGATGATTTTGGTGTCCATCACTTATATTTTCTCTTCCTGCTCCTCTGGACAAAAAGCCATACTGATTTGTTCAGAACACCTAATCATGGTCTATTTTACACCTGATATGCAAATATATAAACAAAATGAACATCCAGGATTATAACAGCAGGGATAACTGACCAACACCCCCCACAAACATGGCATATTCCTTTAAAGAAATGGAGTAATTTAGAACAGTGCAGTTAGCACCTCTCTCTAGTGGATTAGCTTTGACCTAAAATAGAGCTTAGGTCACCTGTTGCACACCTCTGAGGTCACTGTCTTTAGCATCTAACAGGTTCCTATTATCTGGGTCAAAGCAGGATTTCACCAGTTGCTTGCCTACTATTACACAATTATGCAATTTTAGAGATGGTGTTGATAAACTTGACACCATGTGCTAGCAGAAAATGGTGCTAATGAGGTTTAAAGGATGTCAAAAGCACAATGGGAAGCTGCTGTATTCAGTTTACAGGATTCATGACCTTAAAAAGTTCAAGGTAAGGTTGTAGATACCAGTAACCAAATAGTATTTTCATAGAAATAAATGTACATATTGTAATGTTTGTTAATATGCAGAGACCTGGATCATTAGCATTAGCTGTGTTAGCCACAACAAACAGAAAAAGACAAGAGCAGCATTTACAAAATCATCCTTTTCACATTTCCACCCACACGGGTAAACTGTAGTCTATCAAGTGAAGTGCAGTGTAGGAATTTCACAGCAATACACAATTTGCACCTGAAAAAGGACAAAACAAAAAAGATGTTGTAGATGACCAATTTGAAAGCCCCCCTTACTTGTGTTCCAGTATTAAAGTTACATAAATATGATTTGGAAACCTGAAACTTTCAGTGCACATACACTGAGAATGGACTTTTCAATAAAGTAGGAGACATCTAGTGATTTTTCAACATGGGCAAATGAGTGGATGTAATTTCAAGACAATTTCACAAAGCAATTATTTGAGGAAAAACCTCATCAGACACAAATTACTATTCAAAGCAAAGTGTTTTTATATGTCTTAAAACATATAGTAGCATATTTAAACAGCAGCAACATTTCTACCTAACATTCACTAAACACAGCTTTGGATGAGTGTTTTAATTGAAAAGACACTAAATAAGATGCTTATGTACACACATTTGGGATTTCTCTCTCTCTCTCTGTGTTTACGTTATTCTGTAATGTGTCAGTGTCCCTGCTAGTAACTAAATGATCATCTGTGATTAATCAGTAACTCCTAGCGTGATATTTCTCCCTCAGTAAATACTTGAAGGTGGATGTTTTTACAGGCGGGGACAGGATATCCTACAACCCATGTGCCAATGTTTACATCTATAAAGTGAGGTGGCTATGAATTGTTGTAATGTTACACATTCTTGGTTAAATCAAGGAATTTATACAGCAGACACCACTGGTATGTCTCAAATCAAGCTGTTAGGTACGGTTTAGTGCAGACATTCATCAACAGGCAAAAGTGTGAAAAATATAAAAATGATAAGATGCAGGGAGGATCCTGTGAGCGGCTGTAACAGTTCACTGTAGGTCAAACTGATATATACACACAGCTTCATTTGAGTGTTATGTTTTTCCTCCTCACCCTCCCTCTATCTGTCACACCTTTGTTTTCATTCAACCTCTCATATTGACTCACCACTTCCTCAGCATTCGGTCCTTGACAACTGCCAGTGAGCAGCACTTCTTGACTGTCATTAAGTTTAAAAAGCCGCTGTCCTTGAATTATAAAACAGTGTTATATGTGATATAAACTAATTGATAGGTTGCTGCTGCAGCAAAGATGTCATTTCGAGTAACACAATAGATGACTGACAGTTTCCTATTTCACCCAGATATCAATATAAATCCTTCCTACACCATTGTCTTACTTGGGCTGCTGGTCTTTGTTTCTAAATTTCCAATTGGAAAGACATGGCAGCTGTTTTGGAGATGGAAAATTTCTCCTCTGGCAATTTCAAACCATGCAGATCATGATACATTTGGCATCTGGAGCCCCTAAATTAAACTGTTTTTAAAGAGTTTCAAGAGGTGGAAAGTTGCATTATCATCTAAACTCTTGCCATTGTTCACTGATTGCATAGGGACATAGCTGAATTTATAGGTCTATAAATATTTAAACATTTATCCACAACATTTTCCCCCCATAAACCAACAGTAACCTCTTATTCATATAATTGCACAAAATTTATCAAAATGTAGTCACTACCTGACTGAGAATACCTCTGAAGTTAGTATGTACAGACTGTGTATCTGTTAAGTTTCCATCTATTATTCCATCCTATGATTTGTGCATATTTTTGATCCCTGAATATCACAATGTTTGTCTTCACCTATCAATAAAAACCTTTCAGTGTACTGGTTCTGTTTCTGACAGCTAACTGCGGTTAGCTTAAAGGTGTGGAAAGCTCAGACTGTATATAAAGATGGACGTAGCAAGGTGTAACGTCACCCATTGGTTTGCATTGGAGCTGATTTGAAGACCGCAGTTGGTGCTTATGGTTTTTGCCATCTTTTCCGTCTGGAGCCAGGACCTTCCATATAAGGAATGCAGGGTGTGTCACATCCTGCCTGGACTTTGTTTTTGTTCTCTTGGTTTTCTCTGATTCCCTTGTATGTTCCTCCTGTGTTTATGTACACCTCCTCTCACCTGACCTGCATTACCCTCGTTAGCCCAGCCCTGCTCCTAGTGTCTTCCCCGGTTTATCAGCTCCCAGTCTGCCTGTGTGTTGTGTCACCTGTTGTACTTTAGTTCCTGTTTTACTTTGAAATGTTTTCTCCTTGTGTCTTGTTAGCTTTACTTCCTGGGTTTTCCCACCTTTGTTGATTACCTCATGTGTTTCACCTGCGTCTCCTTTCCCTCACCTGTGTTCAGTTTGCAATCACACCCTAGTCCAGTTTTCAGTTCGGTCTTTGTCGAGTCGTCTGCGTTTATTCCTGTGGTTATGGTCAGTGTTCCTGTGTCTCAGTGTCTCCTGTGACTTTTGAATTACTTCATTAAATATTCTGCATCGTATCCTGCCTGCCTGCCGTCTCCTGCGTTTGGGTCCACCTGTTCCACTCACCATCCTGGCAGTACGACTCAACCCAAACGTGTGTTTTATTGTACATGAGTTCATGTTCCGTACCGAATATTGAATTACTGTCTTTTGTGTTATTTTCCTGTTGCTGAGGAGCTGGAGTGTGCTGATGTATTTACATGGAGGTATTGCTTTTATTGGTTCCCCGTCAGAATAAATGGAGATCAAGTCCAAACAGATGACGGTATCATGACTAACACAGTAGTTACAAGTGCACTTAGATACTTCTTAACAACTGCTCACTTATACCAGCAACATTTCCTCAGCCAGGCCTGAGATTCGACCCTTGCGATCACATTGCAAGCCTTTTTCTGTAAACGCTGTGCAACTGCTGCCCATCATATGATCTTTTAACTGATGCAAGACACCAGACACCAGTGAAATAATCCATTCCGATTAATATTAACGGGTGGTGGCTGAAATACTGGCCTCATGCACATATCTGTGATCCTATTATTAAAATACTACAATTGCATTTACACTGCTAATACACAGGATGCAAAAACACCAACATCTTTCATTTACAGTATCTTATCACCAGGATTGTGGCCATTATGAAATGAAAGAAACTCAAAATCATCATGTAGGGATATTGTTTTGTTTTTTTTTTTAAGAGAGAAAAATTCAGATTTACAATGACAGTGGTTGGTAGGGCAACAGTACTGCTCATCACATTTCAGTCAAGTCATTTTCATTACTTTGAATGCAAAATGCAGTTGAGTGTGAGTGAAAAGAAACAGAGCAGATGGATGTATGAAAATGGCAAAATGGGCCGACGTCTCACGCTCATGTATCTGTGTAAATTGATAAGTCATAGCAAATCTCTCTCTCTGTTTCCCTGCATGCACCAATGATACACATCAGTCTCATCGACATACACCCCTCCCTAACTCTCCCTCCTCTCGAGTGCAGAACAAACAATTATCAATAGTAAGGGCCTAATCGCTCCACATGAGCAGGAGGATTTTGTGTCACGAGAGATGAGGAGCTCTCCTGCATGGTGACCTTTCGAATCAGAGATGAATAAGAGCGTTGGATTTTTGTGAAGTAAAATGGCAGGAAGTAATGCTGCTGTTCTATGAAAATCAATGTTTGACTTCAGCATGCTGTTTTATTCCTTTCCTGCGGGATAAACAAAACATTGAAAGTCTGTTTTGAGCTGGTAAAAATCTCTTAATATTGTGTCACAGCTATGCCTAGCCTGCATGGTCTTTCAAGACACCACAAGTTCATATAAGCCAGGATCAGAGAACCTTGTGAAGTCCAAAAAATAAAGAAGAAACTTAAACAACTTTCACAATCAAAGCCACAGAATGTCATTGTCTACAACAAAATTCATGAATTCAAAAAACATTTATGACTGGAGAAATTTAAACTCCAGTTAAACAATCCATTTTGTTCTCTTTTCCAGGATTTTAAGAAAAAGTTAGCAAACTTAAACACATTAAAATTTGAATTTTTCATCTGCACACCAGAATATTTCAGGGCTTTGTCAAGCCATTTCATGAGAAAAAAAAACCTCTATTAAATCATCAGAATTTGTACAGTTGAAAAAAAATGGGACTCACTTTCCACTTCCTCCTAACAGCTCACACAACTGGTTTTCCTCCTGAATACTTTTGAATCACAAAACATCAATGGCCAGAGGAAGAATAACTGCATTTTTCTTCAAACTTCAATAACAAACTTACTTTTAATAAAGTTAACATTACAACACAAATTATTTCTGTAGATATACAGCATGTCCATCTCTTCAAATATTAATTTCCCATGGCAAACTGTGTGATTTACTCCACATAAACATCCTGTAATTTATTTTCAAAAAGAAGGATTGGGTTATATAAAGATTTAAATTCAGTACTGACGGGTGAAAGAGAAAATGTAGTTTTGAAATAAAACTTTGGACATTAGAACTATTTTTGCTTTCTGCTAAAATTTGTCCCTAAAAACTGTGATGTCTTTGCAGAGGTGCTGACTGGCTGTTTCGGAGCTCAGAGGCAACACAACGGGGATATCATACTGTGGGGTGACGAGAATTTGAGTTTTCTTGTAAACAAAGAAAAGATATAATAACACTCACTGTTCTTCACCAAAAAAGCATTGTTTGCATCCTTGAGCTCTTACAAATGTGTTAAATGCATTTCCTTCCTCAAAAAAGCAAGTATATTTTGAAACTTACGATGTTTACAATTATGTTTGCTAGCTTGCAGTCTACTTGTTTACGGCTAACAGCCCGTACCGAACATCCGGTCGTCGCCGTACATCGTCGGAGAAACACTGATTTTTACGTAAAACAGCTTTAATTAGTATTTTAACGATTTTAATTTGCATGTACGTTTCTTTTAGGAGAGGAAGAGACCTCTGTGGATAACTCGGCTCCCGGGAGAAACCGGCCGAACGTCTGGATAAAGTTATAAGAGAAATAAACCGAACAAGTGTTAGCAGCCACTCGGCTAACAGCCCGTACCGGACGTCCGGTGGTCGCCGTACATCGTCGGAGAAACACTGATTTTTTTTTTTAGGTGAAACAGCTTTATTTAGTGTTTTTACCTGTAATCACCGGGTCCATTTGTTCTGGAGAAGAGGATACCTCCGCAGTCAATTCGGCTCCCGGTAAGAACATCCTGAATGATTAACACTGGAGTAATCCTATCCCGGTGAAACTGGTTATTTAATGACGAAGACAACAACTCCCATGATCCCTTGCTACTTCACACCGTCATCACACTCCGTCTTTTGTTATTGTTTTGATTGAGAGACCCCTAGCGGCTGAAATTATATATTGTGCGTTTAAAATATCTCAGTCTTCGTGCAAAGGGTTTGGTAGTGTCTTTGTGATGGGTTTTACAAGCAGTCCATTTGTCCCATTTCTCAGTAAACTCTGATTGCTGAATTCTCTTTGCACCATTTCCAACTCTACCCATTCATCATCACAGTATTTTCTCATTTTCATACATTCCCAGAGAGCATGAGTGTCATCTGCATTTTTCTCCACACACAGCCTCCAGCATGTCTCTTGTGTAGATGGAAATGTACTTTTAGTCTTGGGAGTAATGAAGAATCTGACTATATTTTTCCAACAGAACTCTCTCCACATCCTGGAGCTGGTGGTTATTTATTGTATCTTACATATATT
Source organism: Thunnus thynnus (assembly GCF_963924715.1). Taxonomy (NCBI): domain Eukaryota; kingdom Metazoa; phylum Chordata; class Actinopteri; order Scombriformes; family Scombridae; genus Thunnus; species Thunnus thynnus. Next base: position 21,765,070 of record NC_089536.1, read on the forward strand.
GTACCAGCCTTCTTTGGATAGTTGTATTTTGAGTTCTGTTTCCCATTTATCTCTAATATACAGTGTAGAGATTCCTCTGCTCATCACCAATCCTTGATGCAGCACTGATATCACTCTACCAATATTATTATTGTATACACACGGTGTCACAATTCCTCTGTTTGGCTCACAAGGGAAATCTGGTTTACCTCTTTTTCAAAGAAATCTCTAACTTGCCGATACCTAAACAAATCTTGTTTCTCCTATTATTTAATTTTTTAAAACTTTGAATTTTGCCCCTGTCAATTATTATGCTTATTGCTGTAATGCACTTGTATGTCCATTGTTTAAACCTGTTATCAAGAGCCCCAAGTTTAAATTTGGAGTCATCAGCCATCCAGCTGAGAACTTTCACCTCCCTGTCCAAATTATATTTCTTACCACTGTAACTTTGTCCCTTATTTAAATAGTCTAGTGTCTGAGCATGTGTGTGTGAGCCTCTGTGTGTGTTTTTTTTTGTGCTGACTCATGATTTTCATTGGCCTTTTCTTTGTTGATAGTAGTTTGATTATCCAGAAGGAGGTGAATGTTGTGATGTGGCAGGCTTTATATAGATTGTTCCAGGAACCCCAAGAAAACAATAATTTGGTGCCCTTTGGATCTGATATCTCAAAATTTTGGCAACTACTGCCAAAACTATCTGTATAGTTAGAAACTGACTAAGCTCCTCCGATCCTTCACTTTGGAATGAAACTTCTCAGAGACATTAGAGGCTGGTAAATGCAGTTGTAAAACAGCTGTGCTTTACAACAGTGTTTGTTGAGCTGTTGGAGTAGCTGCTGCATGCATGAGGGCCAGTTTTGGGTGTGTTTGTGTTTGGTCTAAGACGGCTTAAGTTCACGGAAGTCCTCATCATCTATTGGTTCGTTATTAACATGACAAACAAGTGGCCATGTGGTGGATGAAACACATTAAACACATCTTAGACAGTGACGTCAGCATCCATTGTGTTCATGTTTGTACGAGTACCAATCATCATTTGGAGCTGAACATAATTTTCAGAGAACTATTCAGTAAGATACAAATAAAAAAGAGCCAAGTCTGTTATAAGAAGCTTGTGCGCTCAAAGAAAACATGTGCTTGAGCTTTAGCACGGATCAACCAAGGATTGCAGTCCTGCATCCTAAAGAGGGTTTTTATTGTAGGTTTCTCTGAACTGCTCTGTGCTGAACCTCTCTGGTTTTGTTTTGCCTGGTTTGATCTAGTTTGATGGTCATCTCAAAAATGACCACAGAATTCATACAAATACTATACGTACATACATCATTGTAAGGATTTTAGATGCTCGACCATGATTTAGCACTTGTGAATTAAGCATATCAATGAGATTTAGATTTAACTTCATGTGCGTGAACATGGTGAGCACAAGAAGACATGATACATTGCTATACTGCAAACTTTCTGGCTGATATCCACTTGAATGCAGGCGCCAGTGTCCATTATTAGCTGTGATGTTGAATGTGTTTGATTTTGGAATATAACTTCCTCTTCAGTTGGAAAGTACCGTGATTACACTTATTTATTTCTGTTTTAGTCTCAGTTTTTGTCTTCGTTTGCCACTTAAGTCTTGGGTTTGTTATGGATATAAACTCTTCCCACAATGGAGGAAACCTCACTCATTTGTTTATGTGACATTTAAGAAATTGGGTTTCTGGAGAAAACAGACAATCTCCAGGTTACTTCAGTGCATATTGGCATTCAGCTCCACTCAATCAGCAAGTTAAACCTGCATGAGATGACATCCACCATGGTGTTTATGTTATTAGCAAAACAGACTGACGTCACTCATTAGAAACAACCAATTCTCCCTGATCCTTCTAGATATACTTTGCACAACATGTGTAATTATCATGAAGCCACATTCATACAGGACAAAGAGAGAGTTTATGTTTTATACCCTTTATACACTGTCTGTTACTGGTTACAGAAAGTGCCTACATATCTGCAGCTGAGTCACAAACTGCAGGTACAGTATTACAGCATTATGTATGTCAATTGTTATCAATTTCTTGTTGATAACAATTGACTCCAGTCATCTCCAGTACACCACACTTTATTTACCAAATGTTTTCTGCTATCTCTCCTTCCGTCTGACGCAACCCCCATTGCCCTTATATTTACAATACATTGATTCGTCATGTGACTGATGAATCACTGTGAATACCAAATATACAAAACATCATAATCATCTCCTTATTCAAAATAATATAAACAAAATATCATTAGTCTTAGTTGATACAAAAATATGAAAAATATTAATGACATAAATAAATAACATAATAATAATACTACAATCAGCTTTTTGCAATATTCTTTAATAAATACACACTTTCATTTTAACCCTTCAGTGAGTAAAAAGGTTGAATATCCTTTTTTCACACACCCATCTGTTAGTGAAATTACCAATTGTTCTTAAAAAACAATGGATTCTGTTCTATTTGAGATAAATAAAAATCCAGTAGACTCTATAAAAGTGGCTTCAAGTCTAATTCCTCATTTAACCCTCTTGAGTTTAATGTGCCCAATTTAGAAATCTGCGTCCCTCTTAAGGAGCAGTTTCTCCAAATCTCCCCCTTTCTTTAATAAACATACCCTCTACATTCCCATAAACTCACCAGCCACTTTATTAGGTACACCTGTGCAATCTAATGCGCTCCAATACAACAGCTCTGCCATAAATTCTACATTTATGAAGCTTATACATTTACAGTTTTTGTTGACATTGGCAGAAAGGTGATAATTCTACTTTATGTTTATTATTGAGGTCATGGTGGGTGGTGGTGGTGTACTGGAGTGCATATTGAATAGTGTTCCTGATATTTTGCCTGCTCCATTATGAGGGGGGGCAAAATATTAGGAACACTTTTTTTTGGATCGCATTAGATTGCACAGGTATAACTGATAAAGTGGCCGGTGAGTGTATATGATCAATGTGTGAAGTTCAAATGCAGATGGACTTTTAAGTAAGTTAGTGTTATTCATTACATCATATTACAGGACTGAATTTATACAAACTTTTACATAGTAAGAGATACAAGGCAGCAGAAATAGAGGAAAATAACCAAGACGCCAGAGTTAAGAGAGACCAAACTATGTATAAATGTACCAAAAATACACCAAATACACAATGTTACAAGCTATGAAAGTGTAATATCGTTCCACTATTTCTGTAGTCTGCTACTGAGAAATGTTGCTTCAGAATGCCAATCAAGTATGTTAAATATAGAGCCATCGCACTTATAGCAACATGTTTCACACCATGTTCACAGCTTTAACACATGGAAATCAGCAGCATAAGCTGAGAGGTTTCACACTTTTTCATACTACACTGTGGGTTCAAGAATAATGGGTTAATATAAAAGCCACTTACTGTTACTGTGATTTAAACATCAGTCACTTCTAGCTGCTGCGGAGGGAGGACACGTGCAGAAAGTGATGGGTTTCATCTTTAATGTTACATATCAGCATCGGTTACCATTGTGTGTTTTGTAGGAGAAAAGCACATGATTTTCTTAGAATTGCTGTTCCACTAAACATAATGTCAGTCCAAACATCATGTGTCATCACGTCCTTCAGCCAATATCACGCCTGCTTTTTAATGCGTATTTTTCTGCTCAAGACAAATGTTTTTTTTCTATTCACAGTGAACGGTTTGTCTGAACATTTCTCCTTCTTCTTATTGTAAACAAAGACAGTTGTGTTGCTTCAAAGGGCAGTCATGACAGTCATTTGACTTTAATATCAGTGCAAAAAGCCCCTTTCTTTCCTGACTGTCACATCTTTGTCACACACTCCAAACATATTAGCTCTTCTACAGCAGCACGTGTGGACAGTGTAGCATGGCACAAGAGCAAACAAAGGGTACAAAATAAGAGTGAAAAAGGGAGAAAAGTGTTGGTAATGGATCCAGCCTTGACTGGCAGATTCTCCTCATCAGTGACAAAGCAGGCATGGGAACGAGGCTGTACGTGCTATTTGTGTGTGTTTATGTGCATCACATGGGTCGTTCATGACATCATGACTTCCAGAGAATGCAACAAAATGTGCTGTATCATCCTGATAATTCACATTGTGGTGGTAAAAATGCTTCTTCTGTATTTGAATTGAATTTTCATCTGTATAATGATAATATATGAGTTTTTTATATTTTCGGGGCTTGCTGTCATTCCATATTTTTGTGTCTCTATTTTTTCATATGTATGACTTTGTATGAATGAAAATTGGTGGAAAGTCAAAATCATGCTTGAGAAGTATCATATGACATAAATATTTTGATTAAAAAAAACTGCTTGAGTGAACTCAGAACTGTACATGCGTTTTTTGAAGGAACTAATTTTTCATATGCGCTTGAGTGTGTGTGTGTGTGTGTGTGTGTGTGTTCATGTTAATTAAAGGTCACAGTCTTTATCTGCGTAACCTGGCTCATCCCAGCACAGAATGCTCCCTCCCAACATCCTCTCTCTCTCTCTGCTGTGACCTTCCCACAGTGTTCAACTGCTCAACTTCCCACAGCTGCACTACTCACGAACACACACACCCACGCGCACAGACACACACATACACACACATTGGAAAACTTCTACGCCTTTATTTGTACTTTGTACCATAGGGGAATAATCTTATATTACACACACACAGTATTTGTATTTGTAGCCGCTGTGTAAACTCATGAACAGAGATGAGAAGTAATGAGCCTCCTCTCACCCTCACAGCTTCTAATCTTTTTCATAGGTAGAGATGTGAAAGGACATATATCATCATCATCATATAATGTTATTCTTGATTTTACTATAAAATACAAACTGGAGGCAAAGCCAGTCAAAGACAGTCATCAAACCGATCATGCAGTTGCATTTACAGCTAAAATGTGGACACATTCTCATATTACTCATCATGATTGGCTGGCATTTCAGTAAATTTTGCAGCAGTTGAGCTAGTGAAGGGGTGGCATGAAAAGCAAACATGACAGGTGTTACTGCACAGCCTGGAATCTGTTCCAAAACAAAGGCTGAGCTTAGAGAGGATTGGCTTACTGGGTGGTAGCCCCACCCACAAGGAAACTGATTGGATAGATCCTGGGCCTAGAGCAAAAGGAGAGAACAGTTGAATCAGAACAGCAGTAATACTGCCACTGCTCAAAGACAGCACGGTCTGGACAAAAGAGAGACCAGGTCAAGGACTCTTGTTTCTCATGTAAAGCAGCCCGCGTGTTTAAAAATAGAGATGCCATCTGGAGTCTTGACAAGGAAAAGTGTCAAATAGGAGAGAAAAAATGTAGACACAGAGAGCAGTAGGAGGCAGTTGAGCTATGAGATAAAAATGCATGCTGAGAAATGCATGTTGAGAGCAGAAGAAAGTGATAAAATACAGTACACACATATGTGATAATTAACTATCATTTCCATTCTTTCATTCTCTCTTTCTGTCACACTCGCTTTAAAGGGAGACTATAATTTTGGCTAATGGGCAAGCCACTGCTAAAACGTAGTGTAACAGAAGTACAAGTAGAGAAGAAGTAGTCAGTCAGTAAGCTGACTTAAGGCGCCTTTTAGACTGTGCAACAACTACAAATGTGTAAGTTTATTGCATGTCATACTGTGCAAGACGCCAATTATAAATTATTGGTCAGGTATCGTATCAAGTAACATTAAACTTATGAAATATTGTGACAATAGTCTTCATAGCTTATTAAAGGAGCAACAATCTCCAAAATGACCGCCAGCACACTTATTAGAGGGCCTGAATTTAGAGATTGAGACCATGAATCATTGAAAAAAAATGACTGACTTAGTTTGTCTAGAGAGAAGTTGACACTTTTTGAATGAGAGTCAATTGGCGCCAACATCTAGTGACCATCGGTGGCATTGCACTTTAAGGTACTTCCACATTGGCTTCAACCTCAAGCTGTTGTAGCTGCTGCTTGGTCAGACTGTACGATATCAGTTTGAGGCATTCTGTGTCATTTCATGTCGTATTCTGATTGGTTTGTTCGTAGACGTGGGTTGTAGCAGCAGTCATATTCTGAGAATTTGGCCATAAATTTCAGACACTGTCAGAATTTTGCCTCAGGCTATCTTTGGTTGCCAAAGCTCCACATTGGTCGTTGGTGGACATGTCTCACAGTGAGATCTAGAACACTGTTTTGGATTGACGACCAAGGATTGTACCACGTGTCTCAGGCAGGCTGCATGCCAGTGAGACATTAATGCAAAACATCTGACTGGCAGGGATGGCTTCGCTTAAATATCAACAATTTGACAGAAAGGAGGCTGGACCAGAGAAGCAGCAAGAACATGTAAGTAGTGATGGGAATGTTTGTGGTTGATCCACAGTGCTTATGAAAATGTTTTTATCCCCTTTGGACTTTTTCATATTTTCTTGTTTTTCAACACATAATCACAGGATCAACACAAGAGACATCACATTCCTGCAAATAGATCTACAGTAAGCACAAACATAAAGCCCGCTATGCATTGCATAACTTTTTACCCTTTTCAAGTCTGTATTTAGTATCTGCCCTGTACATCAGACCACTGCAATTTTTCCATATTCTGTTTTGTAAACTGATCAGGCTCTGTAAAGTTTTATGGAGACAGTGTGTGAACAGCAGCACAGATTCTGGATTTTGAGTTCTGCAGCATCACACAGCAGCAGAAACAATAAGTGCATCTTTAAATTGAGAGAGGCATGTGTGCATTTACGCAGGTGGCACAGCAGTGGTAGCTTCAGTCAGGATCTGACGGTAATTAATGTTGTGTTCTGCTACACATTCGACAGGTCAGCCAGTAGACACAGATTCCAGGTTTATATGGTGGCAGCCCTTCTGGATGAATCTTGAGCTCCTTCAGAGCTGTCAGGACATCCTTATTTTAAGTATTACGCACAAAATGGAATTTTAGGGTTTTAAATTGCAGAGGTGAACTTTTTAGCTGCTCAGATAGACCTTGGCCTCTTTCCTCCTAGTCCATTTAAAGGATAAGTTCACTCCCTATCTCTCCAATACCTCTAGTAGTATCTATCCATTCAGAAAATTTTAGGGTTTATTTGTCCAGGTGAAGAAGTGTCTCTAATATTGTTGCCTCCATCTCAATACTGTGGCTCCCCAAATGTGATGTGACTACAAATAACCTAGTGCACCCCCACCATGCCCCACCCCATACCCACTTGACCCCCCCCCCCCCCCATTATCTGACTGATGATTTCTCTCTTGGTCTCATCAGACTTTTCCTCTTCTTCCAACACTGTTGTTAATATACAAATAGTTAAGCACCTATAGCCAACAGTAACTGTTTGCACAGTGTCTTCCATCTCAGTCATGGTTCACTGCAGCCCCTTCAGAGTGTTCATGCACAGGCCTCCCTCACTTGCACCCTTCTCACACAGACACTCAGTTTTTGAGGACGGCCTACTCTTGGTAGATTTATACCTACGCCAAAAACCTTTTCATGTATTTGATTATAATGTTTCACTGTCTTCTTGTATCCCCTCTTGGAATCTTTCCATCTCTTCTTTCCACTGCTGACTGATGTGCCCAACACTCTACTAATAATATATAATATGCACTTAAGTTGTAGCACTTACTGTATAGTTGTTACTCTGTTAAAATGTAATTTATACGTCGTCCTTTTTAGTATGCTAACTATTTATTTTGTTATCCTATCATGTGTGTTTTGTTGAGATGTGTGTGCTCGTCTGTACTCTAAATTGGCCCGCTGGAGAAGAGTTAAGATCTTTGAATTTACAGTAATTAAATTACAATGTCTACAACCAATAGGCAGCATTGTGTTCAGTTCAGCTTCTAACTGAACTCAGCACTCACCAGAGACTCCGGTTCTTTCTATTATTTCCCTCCAGTCTCTCTCCCTTTCCCCCTCGTCTCTTTATGTTTATGAAGCAGATTCATAAAGCTCCGACATACGCACAGATTTTTCACCCAAGTTGAAACATTTTCAAATCACGTGGACACCTCTTCACATCAATCAGAGAGATGAATAGTTTTTGGAGGCACTATATGTCTCCATGTACATCATATTAGCAGTTTAGTGTGTCAATCTACTGTAGGTCTTTTTATATCTATATATATCTATAACTTGAACCCCAGTTACAGTATCAGTAAAAGGAGGGGAAAAAAAGGAAAATAATGAGCCTTTCACACGCTTAGGCTGTGTATGATTGGTGTGTGGTGTCATTATAATGTGTGTGACATCAATTTATCTCACACACCACATGTTGAGGGTGATTGCAATTTTGTGCCCAGACAAAATGATCTACTTTTTACTATATATTCCACTATTTAGTGACATAGTGAACAAAGAGTAAAAAATGGAAATTAAAACCCTAATTGTCACAGGAAAAGATCAACATGAAATGAAAATTCCATTTAAGAAAAGACATTTCACAGAAACATAGCCCTCTTCTGCAGATTCTGACATCTTTGCTCTATTCTGTTCAGTTTTACTCTTTCTACATTGTGCATACGACCGTCACATTGATAAACTGCAATGAAATTACCTGCACCAACACATACCAACGCACAACAGTGGTGTCACAGTGAACTTTGTGGCTTTTTGGCTCTGACACTCACTGTAATTATGGTCTACAGGCTTACTTCATTATAGATGAATCCCTTTTAGTAAGCAACAGATGGGTGTTGTTTTTCCTGACGGCAGAATTCCAGTGAATGATTCCTTCACTGGGTTGCGTGTTTGTGCAAAAACAGCAGCTCTAGAAAGAAGCAACCAAAACCAATAGCTTACAATGAAGTTATTGATGATGGGTTTTTTTTTGCTGAAACATATTCTGCTATCAAAACTACACCTACTGTAGAAGTGACATTGTTTATTTTTGACCAGTTTCATTACTAAGACAAATAAACCAAACAATGAAATGGAAATACAAAAGCAAGATAGACGAATTTCAAAATCTGAACAATGATAGAGTATGAAATGTATTTTATTTTAAAGTCTCCCTGCACTCAAAGATATGTTTTTCTTCTTGTTCCTACAGTTAGATGTATGATATCATTCTGCACAGTGAAGTTCAAACATCCAACTGACAGAAGAAGAAGAAAAAGACATTTTTGACAGGGAGGGGTACTTTAAGTATACCACGTCTACTAAACTGATACACCAGCCACACAAGAAGCCATAGCAACAGTTTTCAAGTTAGATAAGATAATATCCCTCAAGAGATGGAAAACAGCTTGTTGTTTAAAATAACATCACAATCCTTGAGTAAATTGCCCCTGTTAGCAGAGTGCTGAAGTGACTGATTGAGATGTCTGACTTAACGACACCATAGTTTCCTCAACGCAGCCATCCACTCCACTCCACTCTCCTGTTGACTTTGTTTTGCTCGGGAAGAGGGACCTTGCGTCAGCACTGACTGCGACATGAGGCGACAGAATCGCACATCACACTGAACATCATAGCAATTCTCGTGCGTCATCCGGTAGTTGGAGAGACAAACATTGGGCTTGTAATGCATCTGCTGGTTTAACGTGTTACAACAAAGGATCTGTTCACCAGTTACCAATTACCACAAAATGTGAGATGAGTTCTGATTGAATAAAAAGGAAAATCACATGCATCTTATTTTTTGCCTTTTTTTTTTACCTTTGAATCCACCCACTCCACCGAGTCCAGTTGACTGATCCTGTTGGTCTGGCATCATGACATGAAACAGCAGTTTCTGGGCTGAAAAGTGATCAATCCAATGAGCACCACGGCAGGGACTAACGATTAGCCAATCAGCGGGACGGGTGGGGCTAACGCTGTTGTCAAGCATTGTCAAGCTGTAAGGAGTAAAACTAGGCAGTGCTGATCAGATTCTGTTGCTGCATCGCCTATTTCTCGCCTCAAATGTTTCAGAAACATATTTTAGTGTACTGTTTAGCTGTAATATGAGAAAGTTTGTGACCTGGCTGCCATGTTGACAATGTATGAACCAAAACCAAGCACCGCTGAACTCCACCAGCCACAGCATTTAGTGGTGATCAAACTGAATCCCCTTCCTCGACAGAAATCGTTTAGGCAGTACCTGAAGCAATGTCAGACTGAAGATGGAAACGGAGTGTAACAAGTTGACAATTCTGTCTGATGTCAGGCAATCTTATTTTTGCACTTTGGATTGAATTACATCCTAGTCAAAGGACATTTAACTTAATTATTCCGTTTGGATGTTGATATTTTGCAGTCCCAGCTTATCATAGGCAACCACAGAGTCTTAAGTGTTTTGATTTTTTCTCTGCTTGCGCTCTCAACAAGAGCCTCCTTGTGCCTTTATGTTGTCCTTAGTTCAACCAGAGTGCCTTTATTTAGTAATGGTAAATTATAAAGCAAGTCTATGTAACTTCTGAGAGAAGAAATAACACTATATTCCCCTGACGAAAAGGAGGTGTGCACTTACAGCGTCACTTGGTCTGGCATGACCAGCTGTTTATCTATCAAAGGAGATAAAGGAATCTCTGTCTCTATGTCTGTGTGTCTGTATGTCTGTATGTTTGTGTGTCTGTGTGTTTGTGTGTTTGTGTGTCTGTGTGTTTGTGTGTCTGTATGTCTGTGTGTATGTCCTTCATGTATCTCTTAAACCGTTCATTGGATTGACTCCACACTTAGTGAGTGCATTGCTGGGGAACAAAGGGAGTGCGGTGTCGAATTTGGTGCAATTTGGACACGCAGCACGATTCTTTTTAATAAACTTAAAACTGAATAAACAAGGCCACTCCACTCTGCAGCAGCAGGGTGGGGCTTCTGGGCTCTGTGACTGCACTTCATGATCAGAGCTGTAAAACCCTGCATTATTATAATTATTAGCACAAATATACATTGCCATTTTTCTTTTTCTCCTTGTCAGTTTACCCAATTACATACACACATCAACCCGTTCTCATTCCCAGGTCATCAAATACCGACGCTCTGTCATGTCCGTCTGTGTCTCATGCAGACACACAAGGCGGCCTTTGGTGTCTGTGTAGCAATGCATTAGGCTTTCAACTAAATCCAGTGTGGACCCATCCATGGCAATATTAGACACTCAACTGCTCCGGCCTTTTGTTGATTCCGATGTTAACCCGACCACAGCACTATAAGATGTGAGCATCAGTCTCATTGTAGAAGTGAAAAGTGATATACAACTAAAGTTATTATCATTGTTATTATTATTATTATTATCATTATTTATTATTACTCCCTCCAGAAGAAATGCTCCCTATAAAAACTGATTGTCCATAACCCTAGCAAAATGAAACCTAAATTATCTGTATGACTAGAGGTAAGTGAGAACATGATTTGTATAATTTGGATTTTTTCAGTTCAGTCAAGAATAAACATTTGTCTAAGATTATAAAATGGTACAAATTTATAGATGAAATCTTCTTCTGATGAACTGTCAGATTTTGTTACTCTGTGTAACAGTTTCAACAGGAACCTGCAATTCACATTATATAGTAATGAAAAAGTGAGTTCCTTAGACATGTGGGTCATGAAAACACTCTACTGGAAGAACATTGACAAAAACACCCTAATGCTGGCTGCAAATTTTCACCCTACTCTCTTAAAAATCAGTCACTTTTTTGATTGAGAAGGATTTGTCATTCCACAGAAGACTTCATAGGAGGCTGTGAATATGAAAAAATTGCACAGCAGGGGTACCCTTCACCGTGGATTAATCAAGCATATGAGTTGGCCCTCAAAAAGATGTGCTCTGACCGACTGAAAAAGAATGCTAAAAAAAAAAAAAAGAAATTTTCTGTTACATGTATCAGTCCATACACTGTCCACTCAACTGCAATAAGACAGAAAACACTGGTATATCTGAAAGTCTGACCCTGAATGTGTGATTCCTTACACTGAATAATTTCTGTATAATTTCTGTAGATTGTTTTCTGCAGTCTACACATTAATGTCTCTTTTTCGCTAAAGATTAATCCGAGGGGTTCCTTGTCTAGCCCCAGACAGTCCTGGATACGCATTAATATGTACACATATTATCAGGTTCATTTACCAATGTGACCTGTTGATTGTGTCCATTTACATATGTATGCATTGATGCATACATATGTGTTGACATTTTCTAAATACTATGTTAAGTCCATCCACGAATGTAACCTGCTAAATATGTGCGTTTTTTTTTACTGCAATTATCTCTTGGGAACTGTAGGATCTATTTATAGGGACCTACTTAATTTAATGTATACAGTCTTGAATGAGTAGAGGTCAAATTTATTGTTATTTAACATACATATACATTAATGTAGTGATTATTTATTATGAAGGGTTCCATTTATTTACTGATGCTGTTTTTCACATGCCATATAAATGTATCTTGACAGGTTCATCCACAAATGTAACCTGCAATATTTGGAGATGCAGCTTTTTGAGAATGCAGTTTAGCCCTTGGGGCCTTAATCATTTATTTTATAGTAATCTACCCATTTAATGTGAGCATTTTTATGGTACATTTGATTGTTACTATACAGAGTGTTTTATTTCTCGGAGACCGTCATATAGTAAATTGATGTTTGGTATCTATGCCTTCCTACTGCATGTGGGGAATTGGTTGCAGGCTTACAGCTACTCCCTATTTAAGATGGTTTCTCATTGTCATAAACTATGTGCCTGATGAAGGGCAAGCACCGAAATGTCACAAATTAACGTATTATTGCAAGTTGGACAGTGTTCAGGAATTGTTTGCAACTTTTAATCCATTTGTCCATCTCCTACGCACTTGCTTCATGAAATAGATGTGCAAAGTGTTCTTCTGTTTTGCACCAACCCTTTTCTGTAATAGCCAGTTATGGAAGATAACTTTACTGTAAGCCTCAGACCTAACGGCCTACGATCGAGACAGTATTTCTACGAATATGAAGCGCTGAGTGTGGGAGATGTATGAAACATTAGCAATTACAGGAATGAATGAAGTCAAAGGAACTCAGGCGTGTGTGCACATGTCTCGACAGTCATTAGGTGGGAGTAAATGGACTGACGCGCCCAACCTCAGCACATGAGTGTGGGTCGACATCTGAGAGATAGATGTGAGAATGTTTGAGAGTGTGTGATTGGTTTTAGTCCACAAGCCTTGCGGATCAGTTAATGGCCTCTCTCAACTGTATCTAGACAACCTTGTACACTCAGCCTGACCTAAGAGAACTGTAAGTGGGTTGACAGAACGAATATACTGTATGTACTCAGTCAGTAAAGAGTACATAGCCAATGGTATGACATAAAGGAATATTATGACAGTAGGATAATACACAGTATGATGATAATTTGCATGCTCTTTCTTTTTTATGTTCTCTTCTAATCTAAAGACAGCGGATGGGTGGGCGGGTTGGCAGCATGGTGGGTTGGAATTTACTGTTGCTCCTTCTGGAGGTGCCATCGGTTTCATTTCAACAAATCTTAATACCTAAAGAACAAAGAGGTCGTTAGTCACTGCACTGAAAAAACGAGAAAAATTATATAAGCATTTTTTGTTCTGTCATCTCCGTGGTGGTTAAGTTCAAGTTTGAATACATTTAGGGAACTAAAACTACTTGGATAAGCTTGAGGAAAGATTTTGGTCATGGTGAAAAGAAACCAAATTTAACAGTTGGATAACTTAGACTGGATGCAAAAGTGGCTTCCCATGACAGAGTCACATGCTTTGCGATGCTAATAATGACATCATGCTACAATTGCGATCCAGTATGCAACTTACACAAGTGTGATGTGTGAACTGAAAGCCTCCAGTGCACAAAAACTGAGAATGGACTTTACAGTGAAGTAGGAGACATCTTGTGTCCAGCAGTTAAACTTTTGAAATGAAAAATATTTGCATTGTCATAGATTCTGTAAATAAAAAATGATTCTGTATTTTTCAGTGAGGGAAAGAGATTATTTGTAATTTTAACACGGTAATTGAACTTTTTTGTGGGAAAAACCTATTAGTAGAGTACTTTCTTATTTATCAAAACATGTATGAAGACACCATGCTGCTTACAGTTTATTAAAAATGCCAAAAATGATCTTTTACCTCATCAATTATCAATGAGCTGCAAACAGGTATTCAATATATTTGTAAAGCACAAATAATGTCAGCAAAACAACTCTAAACAATATTGGAAATGCTGCTGCAGAAGATCAGACTGTGTGAACACCTTCCCCTTCTGAATCGCGTCCAGTGGACATTTGGAACGCAACTGAGTTGTGACTGAGAACATGACACAGCTGCATTCAGCTGACACGAAGGGTAAGACCATGTCCAAAGGTGAAGCCAGCGGAATGGATTTCAGGCCTGAACCTTCCCCTAGGAAATATTTCACAACTTCATCCCATTCTTAACTGTAACTGTAACATAAATTTACCATAGTACAATGCATTAGACATGCGTTGAATGGACGGTCATGAATATGCAAGTTAGTTAATCACTCTAAAATATTTTAACCATCATCATTGTTGGATAGACAAACTTTTCTAACTTTGTGCAAATATGTTCCAATTTCCCTTATTAGCTGGTTCTTAAAATGTAAGACATGTTAGAATGAGGTATTGCTGTGACATCAGCAATAAAAACTCCTTTGTTGTAAATTTTCTTGGCAGAAAGCAACAGACAGATAAAATATGCTTTTCAAATGTTTCCATATTAGTGTGGACATACAGTAAATGATTCGTATAATCCTAATTTCTTAAGGCACTACATCACACATGTGACATATTTCACACTTTTTTTGTTAGATTCCTCATCCTGAATGACTGAGGCATGAATGAGGTTTTACACAGCTAACAACACACAGGAGGTCAACCAAACAGCTCTGGATGTTGCACGTGCCGGGTTGTTTAAAACAGTGACAGCTCAGATTACTCTGGGAGTTGATCAGGGTAGGTCAGATTAAAAAATACAAAACAGTGAGAAATCGTTACTAATATTTCCTAACCTTGAGTTTCTATACATACACACAGTGTGCGTTGTTGCATTAGGATGCATCAGGTTTCCCACTTGAATGACGACATGCAGCGTCAATCTGTCTAAAAACAACAAAACACCAGGGGAATGGAGGGGATGCCATGTAAGGATTAAAATACTGACTCTGAGGAGCAGTTCATACACACACACACACACACACGCATTTGTGAGTGACAACTTGGCATCAATGTGCAGCATCGTACTGTGAGCCGTTCTCTGTGTGGCAGCCTCAATCTGTTCAGCAAAGACGTCAATGTGTGAAGTTTCCTGGCATGATAAATCGAGTCAGCATCGAGGATGCTCATCACATCATACAGTCAGATACGCAGAGGATGGATGGCTTTAATATAGTAATAATAATATTATTATTATTTATATAGCACTTGTCAAAACAAAGTGACAAAATGTTTCACATAGAATCACATAAAAACATGAAACAATGAAAGTACTAAATGAACAACATAAAAAAGTCAGCCTGATAATGATTAAGAATAATAAAACTCATAAAACATAATAAAACTAGAATGAAGTAAAAACAGGGAGGGCAGTGTGATAAAAGTATGTTTCAAGCTTGGATTTAAAAGTAAGTAAAGTTAAATGTAATGAGTTGGCAGTGATAGCATCACAGATTAAAAACAGTCGCCAACTAACTTCATCAATAGCAAATCGGCACGTCACAGAACCGCCCACATAGTTTGATTGACAGGCGATCTAAGGAAAGTATCGTACAAACACACTAAGAAAACCAAAGATTAATCAACATACAAACTGTTACATTTTCCCCTTTTAATGAATCCAGTTTGGATAAAGGACCACCAGAGCAACAGACGCAACAATGGGATGCAACCATCAGATTGGAGCAGCACAATAAGAACAAGCTTCTATTTTGGTCTCACACCCTCCCCTCCCCTCCCGAGGTTTAAAATCCACAGGACATCCCTGTGAAAATTCCACCCCCTCAGCACCAGCTTGGAAAAGATGCTTTCATATTTTCCACATATGATTCACCATCCTAGAAAGGAAAAAAAAAATTAAGATATTTTTGTAATCTCTTCTTTGTTTGTTTTTTTTAAATTTTTTTTTTTTTTTCTTGTTTAAGCACTTTATTCTCACTTCAGAACTGGGTGATTCAGGATTTGTGGTGGCAGCTCTCCCTCCCTCGCACACACACATAGACACACACACACAGGCAACTCATCACACTTTGAGAGGGTCTTTGTAAGTGTGCAGTAAACTGGCGTAGGGGCTTCTTTCTCTTTCACAGACCGCACACACATATGCAGTCACACATACAAATGCACGCCCGTTGTTGCGTGCGTCATCCTCTGTTTCCACAGCACATGCACCGATGTAGTCTGAATCTCTTTTGCCTCTTGAGCTTTTTGCATTATTTATTCCCTTGTATTCAGTGGAAATCTTCACTGCCTTAAACCTAGCCATTGGGAAATGAGCACATGATGGAAAATAAACTGTACCCACTGATAGTAAAAAATTCACCGCAGCTTGTTGAGTCACACAGTGTGCGACTTGTGAGAGAAATCCCACCGCTCAATAATAAAGACATATATCCAGAAATGTGAAATATTTATACCAGAACACTTACTCACTCAGTAAATATAACCTCTTCCTAAATATGGGGATCACAGAGTGGTTGAGACAAAAAATATGCATCAACATGTCTGGCTTTCAAAAGTATAATGATGCTAAACTCTCTTGTATTTTGTAACGAGACTAAGCCCCAGATTTACTAAGAATATGGGGCTCCAGCCTGTTGCATCTGTTTGATAAATACAGCATATGGGTCAGAATGCATCGGTGGAGACCAAAGCAGAGCTATGACAGTGAATATTGGACTTACATTCAGGTAACTCAGGTTTGTTAGGTAGCCAGAAACACAACTCTAAATGAATGCCAATATTGCTCCGTGTCTGCTGGATGTGTAAATAAACTATTGTTAGCTAACACGTTTGCCATAGCAACTTTATGAGGTGGTAATATTTCAATGATTTGTTTACAGCTTGCCCTGCTGCCCCTGCAAAAAATTAAAGCTTAATGCAGCTTTAAAATCAACCACAAAGAAGGTGCGGCAGATTTTGCCTTTTTTTTTTTAGTATAACTATTGCTTGTTGCTAATATTCTCCCATTCCCTGTTCATCTATACGACTAGGAGGCTGACCAACATCTTGTCCCGGTATACTAACCATCTTGTTTACTATTTTCAAAAGCTCATATTTTCCTTTTGCATTTGAATGAAACAGACACTGAGTAACACTGTGGGGGTGGGTGATTTATGTGAGGAAGTTGAGAGTTTCATGGGAACAGTGTCTTATTTTTGGGCTGTACTTGAGATTGTTCTCCCAAGAAAAATGAAAGTATCAGTCAGTTCTGCAAAATCCCAAAAAACCTCATGTTTACATTCAAGTGAAAAAGCCCTCTAGTGGCCAGACCAGGACCTATGACTCTTGTTCGTCAGAAGCAAGTGAAGAGGCAATGTGACATTGTCATAGTACCACAAAGTCCACAGAGGGAGGTTGGGGAGGACAGATGGTTCAACAACAAATCAAATTTTGACACAAGAGACGACCTTCCTGCTCCCTACGAACAGTCAACATTGTTTCCTTTAACCATGACCACAAATGTTCCCAAACCTTAACCAAGCACTTATTTTAACCATGACAACAAAGAACTTTTACCCCTAATGAACTACTTATTTTAACCCAAACTATGACGTTTCCTTAACCCTAACCAAGTTGTTTTTTTTGCTAAACCTAACCAAACTTTAACAAGGGGCGATTACCAACAAGGTATTTTGTTGTTTAATTTGGAGAACTTGCTTTAATATTCTTTATTTATTGTACCTGTTCCTGGTTCTGCATGCAAGTATGTGTGCACATGTATGTATAAGTGTGTTTGTGTCAGATTTAATAAGATTAACATGTTAACACAGAGAGGACCTTCATACCAAAACCTAATAAACAATGGAGTGAAATAAACATGTGTGTGTGTGTGACGTGAGCAGCCTAATGTGAAAATTTTCCAGCTCAGTCTTGTGCCTGGAAATTAAGCAGCTCTATAAAGAGATATTACCTCTACAGCCATCAGCATGTCCACAGCAATATCTGTGTTTCAGTGAAGATAGATGGCAGGGTGATGTGGTGGTCTGGTCCTCTGCCGTGGAAATTTACCTGCTTTTTCTTTCCACTCCTCCCCACGCACACATACAGCGTAGTACATGAAGGCAGGCAAAAACAAACATACACAGGCTGTGCTGTCCTTACCATACTTACTGTAGGAAATTAATCATAATCAATGGCATGCTAGACTCAGCTTATCAACCCAAGCTGACATGCAGACAGCATGTTTTTTCTTTGCTAATTTCCATAGTGCGTAAAGCAAAATTACAACTTGTCTGTGTTTAACCTGTTCTGTTGAGTCATAATATTCTATCCAGTTTCAATCTCATAAATCTATTTTCCCTGCTCCCTCCCATTTTTATCTTTTCTGCAGAAATCATCAGGCCTTACTCAGAAGTGATTTATATTTCCTGGGACCTTCTGCAGAACAGTACTTGCTTGTAATTAGTAATTATGTGAAATAAATGTGTGTCAGTGTTTCTTTAGAAATGGAAAAAAACCTGGTGCGAAGAGTTTGAAATGCAATTTTGTACTTGATTAACAGCTTGTTCCACTCTAAGATTAATGCCAATTTCATCGTCTTCCTTTGAAAAGAGGAAAAAGACAAATCTATTATAAGCCTGACATGTGTTAATGGCTTCTTAGTAGCAGCTTCTTACAGAAACACTGCAAACTCTGCCTCCTTTATTATTCAGCACTGAGTGACAGAGACAGGGAGAACTGTTAATATAGTTTTATTTAAACTTTGTTTCATTCCAGTGCATCCCATTAAATAAAAACCTTCTCCACTCTCTTAAAATCTACAGTTAGATCCTGCTGCAATCACTGCATTGAGGGAATGAACTTTAACCTGCCTCTTCTATACTATCTACTTTTGTTGGTGGTTTCCAGCATTTCTCAGAATGCCTTGAAAATCCCAAGTCATGGGATATAAACATTGCAAGTGGAGAGATCTTTTCTTGATGGAGCCCTCCGTGTATAACTGCTGAATCCGATGCAGCTCTGGGAAAAAAAGTCAGAACAGAATTGTGCATACAAATTAAAGCTGCTATAATATTCTAAGTAATAATAACATTTTCTTGGATGTGGATGAAATGTCTATGTGAATTTGAAAGGGGTTGTTGCTTATAGTGACAAAACCCTGCAGTTCTCCTCAGAGCATTTGGTTCACCTACCGTTCTCATCAGTGTTGTTTCAAGACACAGTAGGCAGCAAAAAAAGCTCTAAAAACACTCTGTACACTACTTGTCCAGCACCAAACTGCAGACAGACAAAGTTATCAACTGACTGGTGATACAGTGGCACCGCTAAAGAGCCACATATTTTCCTCAGGAGTCCGAAGACCAAAACAGAGCTTAAAGAGTGAATATTGGACTTCAGGTCGCCTAAAATGCAACACCAAATGAATGCTAATGTTGATCTGTATCTGCTGAATGTGTAACTGTGTGTTCAAACAGAATGCAAAGTGAAGTTTTGCCTCGCCTCATTCTGGCAAGTTTGACAACCGGACAGTTTGCGTTTATTCACCCCAAACAGCCAAAATATCACCTGTTTATTAGCCGTAAGCTAGCTAGCAACAGACACTCCAATCATGTCTGTTGGAGTGTGCCTGTGTGTTTGCATTCAGTTCAGCTTCTGACTGAACTCAGAACTCATCACAGTTAAAAAGCAATAAGTTTGCCATATTAACTTAAAAGGTGATAATATGTCAATGTTGTTTACAGCTTGTTTCTGCTGCCCACAAAGTGGCCAAAATTAAATGAATATAGGTTTAAGCGGTCAGTTGTTCAGCCACTTTGAAAATGAAATCTCTGCATAGAATCTTGCACAGTAGCCAACATAGAACATAGTCAACACACTGTATGCTCAAGTGTTGAATTTGAGCTGTTTTGAATATGATTTTGGTGATTTGTGTATTCCTTTTTTTCATACAGAGTTTGTTAATGCTGCCCCAGCAATATTCATAAATACTGGTGGACTAGAGCTAAAAAAAAAAAAACTGAGAGATTGCCATGTTTGTGTCTGCAGGTAACATGAAAGCGACATGCCTGTAACCCACATTATGGAGTCTGTATCTCCACATTCAGTTGTCTTCATGATGACAGTTTAAACATTAGTTCCTTAGATGTACAATAGTCACCCTGCAGGGCTGGTTCACCCTCATGGAGCACTTCCCACACACCTGGCAGACCGGCACTAATTAAGGTTGGTTTCAGTTTTATTTGCATGAATTATAACGGAAATATAAACAATTCCTTTTCTGCTGCTGACGTTTGGCTCATCAGGCCATTATAAAAACTGTAAAAAAAAAATATTAAAAAAAATTAGTAAATACAATGCTCAGGCAGACAGACACAAAGGAACAACACCAGATACCATAAAAAAGGCTTATCAGTGATACTGTACTGTAGGTGAGTGTAGGTGTTTGTTTTTTCAGTAATTGCTTGCAGTGTTTGACTTCCGCCCATAACACCAGCTCAGCAAAGCACAGTGTCCTGTTATTTCATCCATATAGACGGACAGAGATAAGACTGCTGCAGATGACTGTCCAGCAGACAGACAGACAGACTTGACAGAATGATGTACATGGATGAATCACTTGGTGTGGCACTAACATAGCACAGTGCCAAACTGACTCTGATATTACATGCCAGCATCAGGGACAATTTGTATACACAAACACAAGGGGATCCATACATGCACGTGCCCACACAGTCACACATGCATACTGAGCAAATACAGTGCATGCACATACAACTGTTCTTATAGACTTGCAAACTGCAATCTGCAGCTATTTTATTTAAACTCACAATATGTAATTTCTGCCACTAGGAGTCCCTCAATCAAAACAATAACAAAAGACGGAGTTTGATGATGTTTTGAAGTAGCGTGGGATCATGGGAGTTGTTGTCTTCATTGTTAAACAACCACCATTGCCGTCACTGCAGTCAGCTTCTCCCTGTTAGGATCCTTTCAGTGTTCACTGTTCAGGAGGTTTTTACCGGGAGCTGTATTATCTGCAGAGGTCTCCTCCTCTCCAAAGCAAATGCATGGGGATTAAAAGGTGTAAAAACACTGAATAAAGCAGTTTCACATTAAGAATCAGTGGTTTGCGAAGGCTGTTCGGCAGACAGAAAATGTCCGAGAGGGGCTGCTAGGCAAGCTGCTGCTAACATTTGCTCAGCTTGTTTCTGTGATACTTAAGATCCAGATATCCAATGACTAAAATCCTTCATCTGGTTAAAAGATATAGTTAAAAACGACCAAGATCTAATAAGTTTATCATAAAAATGTGGCTTAAAACTGAAAAAAAGTCAATTTATGACTGTTTCTAATGGACAACCACAACGCTGACGTATTATGATGATGATGGTCATCATCATCACACATTTTAATTGGAAAAGTTATGTATTATAGCTTTAAAAATACCAATACCTACATAGCATATATGTTTATCATTTGACCCGTTTGTAATTTGTATTCATGCCCAGAGGCCAGAGGACCTTCTTTGGGACCCTCCTCCTGTGTTTACGTTCTTGCTCCCGTTCCTGGACACAACTAACCAATGAGTGGAGTGGTTTGCAGTGATGCATTTTAGTTTGCTTGAATTTTTCTCTGTGTGAAAAGAAACCAAACCAAGTTTATGAACTCATTTACTGATTGAGACCAGAGCAAACGAATGACAGAATCAAATAATGCAGCAGTATTATTCTAACATGAAGAGCACGGGTAACTTTGTTCACATGTGCACGCTTGATGGGATATCAATGCAAATGTCTGAATCAGTCAGACTGGACATTAAAAGGACTTTAACCTGCCACCTCCCTTTTACAAAGTCTGTGTAATGGCTGATTGAGCCTGTGTGAATAGAGCAGTGAATTCTCTGGAGAATTCACAGCCAGCCACTTGGCTACAACTGCTCACTGCCAACAAAATCCAGCAGTAAGGGAGACTGTACAAGCAATTTATCAAAGAACTGTTGAACAAACAGAACATAAGCTTACATATGACTTCTTTGACTTCCAGCAGTCAACTCCCCTCTCATCCACAGCCACCACACGTCACTGGTGCTGGATAAACACTGCAGGCCAGATAAGCTGCATTGTTTTGACTGGAGCTCCTTCTAGTAAAATAAAAGCTGTTTTATTTCTTACTTTTTGCATTATGTCCTGCCTCCTGCAGCCCTCGCCCAAACCAAACAGAGTATTTCCAGTAGGTGAGAACGCATCTGACAGGGACAATCTCCTGCTGTGTACTACATGTGTGAAAGGGCAACTCCAGAAAATGTCTAGACCTGATTCCCTGGACATCTTCCGTAGTTCATATTGAAAACAGCTTATGTGAATTGTCCACCAATTGTCTCTCCAGTTCACCAGCCCTCCCCCACCATTCAAGTGGTGCTGGAGACAGGAGACTGTCATTAACTAACACAGACAGCTGCTCTGATGACTTCCCCCTGTCTTGTGCACGAGCACGAATGCCCTCTGCTGCTGACTGGCCGGAGTAGTGTTGTGTGGCTCACTCTGTGTTTACATGCCCATTTACAGAGCCAGTGCTGTATATGGACACTGGATTTTTTTTTCAGTGTACACACAGAAAGGACAGCTGGCGGACTGTGAGGAGATTTGAATTTGACAAAAAGTGTATTGGATCAGAATCACTGACTCTACCTTAAGCCTTCTATTACGACTACTACCTTATATGAGTAATTTTATGCTGTACCTTTAAAAAAAAAAAAAAAAAAAAAAGCACCTGGCAGGCTGTAAAACCAGACCCTCAATATCATCTTCCCTGCTCCTGTTGTGATGTGCAGCTGATCATGTCTGGTACAGATTTTGTAACACACTCCATGTCTCTTTCCTTCTCCGCTGTGAAGCAATTACACAAACAGAAGGAGGGCAATACAAACAGAAAGAGGAGGATAACAGAGTGTGAAAGACAGGGGGAGGTGGTCGAAGGCCTGTGACGGAAGGAACAAAAACAACTCAGCAAACAGGAAAAAGCTCCACCTGACCTGTTCTCTCTGTTTTATGTGCTTGATTGCACTTTCACTTGTCCTTCCAGTTTTTTCCGGTCACACATTTGTACTGTTCTCCTCCATGGAATGTACTTTTCTATAGATGCAAGTGCAACACACACACATACACAGAAATCACTGGCACAAGCACAAACAAACACATTGATATACATGGAAGCTTACATGGAATATGCTACTCCATATTACACTGATTTGAACAGTAACCATGAGCGCTGACACAAAGCATCCCTCTGTTTCAGTAAGGACATCTTTTACATAACCATTTCAGTGCACAAATAATACAAACTGTACAGCAGTATTTCCTCAGCATGTTCGTCATGAGTATATTCCCACAAGGCCTGTGTGTTAAATGTAAAGTCTAAGAGTTTAACTGCCCCACTGAGATTTCCTCAGGACTGTGACGCATGTGCCTAAAAAGGGAAAACTTGTGCACTATACAGCATAGTATGAGGCTGTACTCTTTATGCCAAAGCTGTATATAGATCTTTCATTAGAGCTACTTCTGATAAGCAACCAGATTTGTTTGCTTTTATTGTGGCATTGATTCAAAGGGAACTTTGTATTTAGATTTAAAGGATTTAGCTTGACACTCTTATCCAAAGTGACTTACAATAAAGTTAACAATAAAATGAGATTCAATTCCAACATCACCATTGTAAGCAACCAGCACTTGAGTTTGATGAATGTTTTAGTTTGACACTGTTTATGCTGTTTAATATTACCAATCTCCTTTAATAATGATGGAGCTTTCATAACTCATCCTGCATAAAAACAATGGTCAAAATCTGCAAAAAAACTTTGTTCTCCTGTTCTGATTCAGTTAATTACTCATATTCACTAATCACTCTCTTAATTCAGTTGCATTTTATATTCATTCCTCATTTAAAGCCAAAATGTATCTTTTAGTATAAAGAGCTGCTAACACATTTAATGGGGACCTAACATGCATATTTCTAGGTCTATGTTTTTATTCTGGGGCTCTAATGGAATGTCTTTGTATGATTTACAGTTCAAAAACTCCTTATATCGTATGCTGACCCATTATGCAGCCTCTCAGTTCAGCCTCTGTTTGAAACAGGCTGTTTATACTCCTGTCTCTTTAAGGCCGCCCTTCTGATGAGCTCACTTTGTTATGATTGGCCAGCTTCAAGAAGCTTCTCGTCAGCAGATTTCAAGTGGCTTGGGAAGCTACATAAACAAACAGTAGTCATAGGGTTTCACTTCTTTTTCTTGTTCTTTACTCAAAATGGAAGTGTCTCAAATACACCCAAACATGTTCAAGGCCGATTACAATGCAAAATATGTGAGTGGGCAACAAAACAACCCATGGAAGAACCATAGCAACAGGCAACTGAACAGACAGCCATTTGTGGGCATGCACAATCAATCTGATGTCATCATGAGGAGGAAGTAGAGGAAACATTGCAAACGAATGAAGCTCTGGCTTTTGACTTTCAGGGAGCATTTTTAACATATACTCGCGTCAAGTTTTGTAACTTTGACCATGTTTAACATAGACATATCACATCATAACAGTATAAAAATAACAGAAAATCAAATTATCCAAATTCTAACTAAGAATTTAAGTAGTCTGGTTTTGTCTGGTCTGGTTTTAGTGTCCCAAAATGGTCTAAAAGTAGATTCAGAGGCTTTGTAACTGAGTGCTCAGAATTTAAAACAGTTGGTGAACTGCATGCACAAAATGGCATGGACAGCTGGGGTCAGAGCTACATGTATAGTGTCAATTTCTCTACAACCTTGAAAAAATGACAGCTCAAGCGAAGTGACAGAGGGGATTTTTTTTCCTCGTAGGATGTAGAAAAACCAAACAGCTCCACCCAGACAGCACAACACATTGTTTTGCCTCCAGGTAAAATGACACATGAGGAAGAAATACGGCTATTGTAGAGCAAGGTGGGAGCAAGTGGACCAAACACAACTCATTGTTTTACTGAGCTGGTGTTATGGGTGGAAGTGAGGCAGTATGCGGGTGTCTGGATGATGTTCATACAAACACAAAGAGACACGTGACCATGCACGCACACTTAATGGCTTTTTATGTGCAACTAGGCCAAAATTTGTTTTGCAGGGTAAGGTGAGGTAATGCCAGTACATAAGTATATGTCATTTTTGTTCCATTCAATCCTACAGTACCTCTATTACTCTTGGAAAAAAGGAGAATCTCATTCTGACTGATTTCCCTGTTGTTAACCCTATTGCAGACATAACTAAGGTTTTTCTGATCTTTGTTATTTTTATGTAACAAACACAATCTCTGCTCCCATTGTGACATCTCATTTGTTTTGCAGGCCAACCATATTGTTATTGAATGAGAAGTTACATATCAAGGATGGCATATTTTTGGTATGATGACGACAGACGAGGCACAAGCTTGTTTTGTAACCACTACGGATTTGTCATCCATTAACATTACACATTACAGATTCTTTTACCCACACTGTTAAAAACTAACCTTGTCCAAGCAGGACTTTACTTGTTGTTCATGTTTTGTTGGTTTTGTGCTTTGTATCTTATTGAAATGAAATTGCTCAGCAACACTCCCAAAAGACTCATAGTTCAATGCCACCCCCTTTCCACTCCAAACACCTCCACTACTCACAGTAGCCCACATCATCTGAACCAGGTTTCCAAAACCTCCGTATCAATCTCAGCAGAGGACAAATGTGGATGATTAACTTCAGATGTTGTATGCAAAACACCCAGAGATCTTATAGCGTCCACAACATTTTAGTGTGATAGAATATGGATAATTTAAAAATCCAACTCGATTATTCATTGAACAACATTCATACTGTGAGCAACAATTCATTAACAGTTCATTTATTCTATAGCTGAGCCAAACAGACAGTCAATGAGTTTGTACAGTAAGCTGAGAAAATGTGGATGAATGTGGACAGTTCTGTTGCTTTCCAAACAGATTTTCAACTTCAGTGTGATCCGATTACGTTTAGTAAACATTAGTTTTGGCATATGCAAAATGTGCATCAATTACCCTCATTAAAAATGTTCTCAAATAACTGAAAAACAAAATGCTTTGAGAAGGGCAGCATCCGTTTTGGGTACACGTTCAACTCATGTATATAAGTCTGTATACTTTTTAAATAAAATATTAATGATAAAACCAATACAAAAGTAGTTAATCTCTGTGTTTGGAAATGGAGCCTCTCACACATCCTACAAAGACAACACACCAAGATGCAGTTTGGAAATATAAAAATAAACTGCCTTGACTCATTTTTGTCCTGTAATGGATAATCTTCAGAGTATCCCCGTGCCTTCCTCCAGTCCATGCTGGGATAGGCTCCAGTTCCTCGGAACCCTGCAAGGCCTCAGTAAAAAATAAATGAATGACATGCTGGCAAAGTTTTGTTGCATTCAACAACAGATATCTAAAATTACACAAGACTCAATGCTCTGCAAGGGCTCCAGCAGGTAAAAGATGATCTAACTTCTCTCTTTACATCACGTCCTGTTGACAAAGTACATTGAACAATCATTGCACAGAATTGGCTATATAGCAACATCAGATGTAGTTCACATAAGGACTCACCAGAGTCCATTGTTTGCAAAAAGACTCATAAGATCTTTGACTTACTGTATGTATAAAGAACATTTTCACACATTCTCGTTATCAGATCTCTTATTTATGCATCATGGTTTAATATCGTTCTGACATAAAAACAGGAGCTGCTGCAAAAATGAGCATCAGCACCACAAACATTCATTGACAAAAATAACTAACATGCAACTGACACATGTGACAGTTGCTTTTGTGCAACGGTTGACTAGTTTCTCGCTGTCACATACCTTCAACAACAACATGGCAATCAGCGGGGTGATCACATGGAACGGATAGCGCTTCCGATCAGTTCATCAACAGACACTTCCAGCAGTGGTGAGAGGCCACTGACCTAGTTGACCAGATGACGTTGTGACCTTGAATGGGCACCGTAACACAAACAATGTATGGGTGTGTGAGCAAGGATGCATGGAAAAATACTGTATTAAAATATTGATTGGGAGGAGGTTTTTTTTGGAAATGGTTGTTGGTGACACTTTTTGCGTGGAGTTCCAGGTTCCTTCTGAAAAACTACACTGTGAATGTTTGTCTCTCTTGTATTTCATAATGAAAGATAAAATACAGCAATCACATTACAGAGCAATCTACCAGGTATGTTTGCTTGTGCTTATTTGATTAGACAATGCACCACCTTGCTGGATGATGGTGTGTTGCTATAAACTTTTTGCCTGATGACCCCTTATTTCTTTTTGTGGGAACCTTCTGCATTGTTTTTTTCATGCAGGGCTAAAGTTGGTCTGAATGTGGCCTTAGCCCTATAACGGAGAGGAGACTCAAGACGCACAATGAAACTTCAACCTGCAAGGAGAGGATCATGTGACCGACGAGGGAAGCCGAACTAGAACTTGTGCTAACAAGCTAATCTACGAGCTTGTTTACTACTGTTTACATTCCGTTTCTGCCAGATCTGTTTTCCGCTAGATGCCACTAAATACTACACACTGCACCTTTAAAACATGTATTTTATACAGTGACGTTGAACTGTTATTATCTGATATTGTGATTAGACTTGGTGGATGGCTTGCTCGGTGAAAGATCCAAATCTGATAAATTTAATGTCATGTTTGCATGAATAATCATTGTGATCCACTCAGTCAGTGTGAACGTATATGCGCGGGTAAAATTTAGATTTTTGATCATGAATTGTAATTTCGGAAGCATTTAAGCTGCATATGTAAAAATAATTTTGAAAAAAAAAGTATCAAGCATCATTCTTCAACATGAACTAGACAAGCTAGCAAAGCTATCAAAAACTAGCCTCTGTCTCCATCGGTCACATGATCCTCTCCTTGCAGGTTGGTGCTTCGAGAGACTTCCTATGATGCAGTGACAACCTGTCTTTCCCTGCCTTTCATCCAAGGCATTCTGGGTAGGCTCCAGTCCCATCCCTGACTCTGAATGTAAAGAAGCATTCCCATCATGCATGTTAAGAATAAAAATATTTGTCCAGTTTGGACAGGTGAGAACAATGCAATTGGAACTGTGGTGACATCAGCAAATCACCTAAAAGACAGTTCTCTGCAGTGACTTTCAGGACCAATCACAGGAATTAATACCAAAATGCAAGGTTTTATGGGTACAAGGACATGTTGACATTTGATATCGAGCAGCTTCTCAAGCATAGCAAAGTTGATTCTCATATAGTGAAATGGACTGAGGGCAGTTTGTAGTCTAGACTAGTGTTAATATTCAGCCGTTTCTTCGTATCTTCTTGACTGATGTGTTCAGCAGAGAGGAAAAAGAGCACAGACTAGTTCATCACTTTTAAATGAGCTACTCCACGCCGCTAGAATGTCGAACAAGGAGGAAAGTTTTCAAAAAAGTACAAAGACAAAACAAAGAAAATAAAAAAGGAACCTTTAATTGCATTTCTTAGCATGTATGGAATAAATGACAGCACCACATTGACAAGAAATATGCATGTTTGAATTAGTACATTAAGCTAGGCACAACACAGCACTCAGCACTAAGTACATCTTCCATAACACATGTTCAGTATCCACTGTTTTCTTTCCAATTAGCAGCAACAGGCAAAATCATAACTGCTCTGCCAGAAGTACCCTAAATGGATTTTAAATCAGCTTCTACATACTTACAGTACATCTTAACTGACCATGAAGTAAAACAATGCAAATCCTGACAAACACAAAGTTGTTCACTAAAATGTGCGCTTGCAACATCACACTTCAGACAGAATATAGTGAGCAAAGAGCTCTGCAATACTCGGCTGAAACAGACAAATGCAACTTAGTGGCTTATGTGACTCGACGTAACGAAATGTGAATTTATTGTATACAGTCTTTTCAGTCAGTACAGGCTTTTATAGCTGAGGTCATTAGCAGTCAATGGTTGCTTTAAATCTGATGCAATGTGCTTACTGTAAATGAGCTAAAATAAGAAAATGTAAGACAGGAAAAGGTTTATGTGAAGAGAGACATGTTTGTAACAGCTTGTTTTATCAGAAATGATCATTTATAGACAGTCAACGGAAATGACCTACAGTGCATCTTGGTGATTGGAAATCATAGCTGCAGTAGAGAATATGTCTTTATATGAATCCTAACTCTGTGTGTGTGTTTTAACATATAGCAGCACTGATATTTTATCATTTTAATGCAATTACAGTAATAACATTGCTTGAGATTTAACCAGAAATTATTAAAACATGGGTTGTTCGAAGATGTATGACTGGCTGTATGAAAGTAAAGCCAGTAAAACCAAAGAGTAAGGTTAGTTTCTAACAATATAAATCATCTCTTTCATGTGATTTTTTAAAAAAAGTTTATTCTTAGATCTAGAAGTTATCCTTAGGTTCATTTTTTTAATAAACATCATACCCAACCCCCAATAAACTATTCTTTTTTGTTTTAATGTTGTAAACATATTCAGCGCATATTTCAAGTGACTGTTATTCTAATCTAATCAACACTAGTGATGGGTTTGGCAACATGCATACATGAGTGTGTGCAATTCTCACGCTTCCTTTCTTCATTTGTGAAATAGTTCAGATGCATAGATCATTGTGAAATATAGAGGGAACAAGTTAAAAAAAAGCACCAATATAACCATATCAGCCTTTTAAAAAACCTTGTGACATATCAGTGTACGTATGTATATTTTCATGACAGCTGTGCTCAGTGACCCCGGTTAGAAACAATGCTGTTACATTCTTGTACTCGATAAAAACAGTAAATGAACGATCTCACAAAACAGGTACAGTCTGTATGTTCCTATGTTTATGTATTGCACATATTCACCAGTGCTTATGATTAGTGGAGATTGTTTTTGTAACTTTCAGTGTATAGTGGAGTGCCCTGTTGTGGCAAATGAATCAGAGTCCACTGACTCATTAATGCACCACAGTAACCTGGATAAACTGCACGTGTGGCTCAAAAATTAAGAAAAAAATGTCCACGTTAAGGACCAAAAACCATAAATTGAAAAGACAGAGCTGCTAACAACAAGTTCAATCTGACCTTTTATACCTACTGTGTATCCTGTTTGAATGTATTTTGTCCTTGTCTTTCTTTTGTCACAGTTCTTTCACTTAAATTGATGGACAAGTGGTTTTCCACCTTGCTTCACCCTCAGTCTCAGAGTGCCCCCTTGTGGACAAACATGTGACTATCCTCTCCCAACAAGTGTAACAAGTGGTTGCTTCTTGTGAAACATCTGACCTCTGTATTTCCTGAAATGTTCACCTTGATCATTTGGCTGATTGTGCTCCCTCTAAATATTGTAACCATTCTTTTTTTCAGAAATGAAGACTGGCGATGCCTACTCTGTCAGACAGCGGCAGCCGTTGCTGTGGTGATGATGTCGGTGTCATGGCAATGACCCCCAACCTCTCCAGCGACCAGGAATTCAAGCTACTGCGGTTTGTAGTTGAAGGAGTTCCTCACTGCCTTTTGCTGTCCAGGATGGCGCACCAGTCGTCCGACCAAGACATCAGGCGTCTCTGAGCGGGGTTGATGGGAAGGTGCTTGTTGTGGCAGGCGGTAAAGAGGATGTGCTCCCATGTCGGTTTGGGCTCCACGCCTGATCAGGAGACACAAATATTATGTAACAGACAACCATACAAATTTCACTGTATTGTAGCCTACAAATCGCTGCTTTAGATAGACACTAACAGTACACAAGATGCAGCAGCTGGCTTATAAGGTGCAAATGAAGCAATGGTGAAGATATATGCAAATAAAGATAACACCCACATGCATTACACAATCAGGATTTCTCTTCTTTCTTTCTTTCTTTGAACAACACTGTCATGCCTGCTGCATGCTGTTCATGTTTGTGCTATTTTTACAAACATATTTACATTTTGATCATGTTATGTCATTGCTTTTTTTTTGTCATTTAATGATCGTCATGTCCTTTTAGTTATCAAAACTACCTCGACTGCATCTCTTCAGATCAGAGCACTTTCACTGTTGTATTTCCCAGTATAATTTACTGGTGGCTCAAGTTGTGTTCAGGTCATATTGGAGTTATCATTATTACGAGTTTCCGACTTGTAAATAGCATTCATGTCAAAATGAATATATGAAATTGTCATTACAGTTTTTCTTCTTCTTTCATACACATATTTCTTTGTTTTTATAGGTTTATTTTCTGCCAATTCTCCTTTTTTGTTCAATTTATGTTTCTTATTATCATTTCTTTTCTTGGTATTTTGCTATATCATGTTGTTTTTGATAGTGTAGTATCTTAGACTGAAAGGAAGTTGTACAAGGCTGTGGCTTCTAGACCTCGCCTGTCACATCTCTTTTACTTCTGTTATCTGGCTTTTGCGCTGTTGTATGAGTGCAAATAGAAAATAAGATCAAATCAAAGCCCTTAAAAATACGCCATGTAATGTAATGAAACCCAGATTTAATGGATCTAATGTAATTTGGTAAATGCACAGTACATTAAACCCTCACATGGCCGACTCAGTTATCAAACCCTTCTTGACTCGTCAGATAACGCAGTCCCTCACAAATTGTTAGCATGGGAATCGTTCCCATCTCTAGCATCCATCCCATATGACGAGAATGTAGCATAAACCCCTCCCCTGAACAGTGATTATCTAATCATAGCTTAACAACCGTAACTAGGCATGGCAGGTCTGTCGAGCTATGAATTTCATCACATGTTGGTATGGTATGCATGAAACTGTAGCAAGAATGACACTGCATTTAAAGACTCTGGAGTGTGGTGTAATTTTTAGCCTTTCCAAAAACAAAACCACAAGAGCAGAAGTGCAAGGGGCGGATTAAACGGTGTGTTTATCTGCTCTTACATAATAGTTAGCATGTTGACCGACTGTATTACCCACCACACAACTAACACATCTACTGTGTAGTATTTCTCCATTGTGTGGAAGTCAATCCTGTATGCTAGCAGGGTTTAGGGTAACATTAGCAGCTCTACTCTGCTCTTTACTGGATTTAGGGAAGTTACACTCCAGCAACTACAACCAACATCACATTTGCCAAACACATGGTTAATCCTAATCCTATAAGCCTTTTTTCTAGTAATGTTAAAAGTGAAAAGAAACTGTTTAAAAATACAAACTAGCTAAGAAACTAAACAGGGCATTAGCCCAAGATACAGTAAGAGTCTGTCAATCTTACATTACACTTTATCCCTTATAACAGTTAACTGGCTTTAAACTGTAATACAAGAATGTTTTTATTTATTTTTGTATTCTATATGGACCTTCAGCCAGTGAGGATGCTGCCTTTTTGCCTGGGACATGCGGCTTTAAGCTCGGTCTTCTAGCATGATATCATGTATGTAGCCATCAAGTGCTTATTTATGACCCTTTGTATAGTTTATCATAACATAATAAAGTAAAAAAAATATAATACAATTTCTAACAGTCGGCAGGAAACATTAAAAAGTCAACCAGAGACAGTGTTTTAAACCAATTTATGGAGCTAACATTAGCGCTATTAGCTAGCTAGAAAACAGAAATGAGCAGCCTGCTTTTGTCTGCCTCTGTCTGATATCAAGGTCTTGCTTTTTCAAAAATGACTAAAGCTTTTGGATGGTAAATCTAGTCTAGTCTAGTCTAGTCTAGTCTAGGTAAATCAGTCAAGTACATATGTGTCTTGTGTAGCAACTAAGGAGGGCGGGTGCTTGGCGAATGGTCGGTTGTTGATGTGGGAGCTGTACTGTCATCAATATCAATGTAAAACAATTCTTAACATTTTTATAATACAGAATGTCCAATTGTTCTGTAAATCGTTGACTGGATTTAAATGTTAGTCGACAGGTATTTTTTATTATAGTGATGAGATAAAAAACTGCATGTACACACACACACAAACACGTACACAGTCCTCACCTAGGATGTCAGGCTTGTCATCTATGAGGATGTCTCCAGAGATCACTGTCTTGTCTCTGGTCAGGATTACCTGCTCCAGAAAGTCATGGCCCAAATGCTTTTCTACCCAGGCGTACTAGAGGAAAACACACACACACACACACACACACACACACACACACACAGCAGAGGAGATCTGATTAGAAAAAGGAAACACATTCATAATTTCCAAAGGGAACTGACAGATTGTTGGTCAACAGAGAACTTACCTTCTCATATGGACAGTGTTTGTAATGTTTTATAGGGCTGGTGCAAATAAAGACATCTGTGCTGCGGGAAGAAAAGGAGACAACATAAGCAGAGTGGAAAGATTTAAAAAAAAAAAAAAAAATCATTTTCATATTCCAGCTGCTGATGCCTGACAGATATATTGACTCTTTATCATTGGAATTAATAACAATAATGGGGGCCAGGGCTGTGGACCTTTGCTGTTAGGAAAACAAAGAGGTAGAAAACAAATATGAGATCACACCATATGGCCGGTTTCCCTGATAAGAAAACAGGTTCATAGAGGCACTGGTAGCTAAAGAAACCCGTTCATTTCCAGCAGCAGAGGAAATGTAAACATATAGTTTCATAACTATGACAGCTATTTTTTACATGTTATTCCTCTGTGTTGTGTGCTTCTGAGAATGCAAGAAGAGATGTCAATCAAAGTGTTATTCATTGACTCAGATCGCACTTGTAATGAAATTAAATATCGGGAAAGAACTTGTTATTACTGCAGATGCCACTTAGACCATGTGTCCATCATAAACATGGCTGGTTCTAGTTGGAACCATAACGCTAACCAGAGTCTGACAGACTCAGAATACCACTGATAGAAGGAGCGAAGCTGCTCACAGTCATTGTTGACATTGGATAAACATACTGTAGCAACCGCTGTTTACGAATATTCAGGGTGAAGTAGCCTCTGGAACAACATTCAGAAAATCACCAGACATTAAAAATATCAGATGCTAATTCCTTAAGGCAGCTCTTGTCCTCTCCCAGTTATTGGTTATCATTATATGGTATGGTATGGTAAAAAATTTTTGAAAATATTTCAAGAATTAAGTCAGAATTGTTAAAAAAATGGACGTGGTTAGCTTTTCCTGATATTTTTTGTTGTAAAACTTGTGTTTGTGTGTTTTGTGTTGTTACTTTCCTATAATCAGTATACAACTGGTCTGTTCCTGCAGGCTGTCACCTCCGTGTCCTCACCCACTTGGAAATACGACTCTTCTGTTAGCACTATTTGGGAACGACTCATTGAAAAGCATTGGGAAGCAGTTATGCGCTGCTCTTAAACAGAGGTCAGGAAGTTAAGCTCCACACAAAGTAGAGAGATAGCAGAATCATTCTCTAACAGTATGTTTTGGTTTTTATAAAGGAATAGAGATAAGACTGATGAGGACTTGTGGTTGGTTTGTCAAATGTATGACTGGCTATTTTACCTCACCACCTCAGATTAAATGCAGCATAGAGCTGTCATAAATGGAGATATCGGTGCCTGCCAGTAACTGTGCCAGTCTGAATGGAATATTAGCAAGATCTGAGCAGAGTATTAACGTTCACACAATGCACAGCATAATCTTGCAAACCTTTTGTATAATTTCCACAGTCATAAAGCTCACTGGGCTTGAATCATTTCCTGATGACGTGACAAACTTGTGTTTTGATCCCTGTAAGGAGGAAACCAAGTGCTCACTGTGCCTCACGACATGTCCAGTTATGTGACTCATAAGCAAATGGTTTCATTTCATTTTAGTGTCCTGAGGTCTCTGATAACGAGATGCTTATTAGAGAAACCTGTAGCTTCAGGTCATCCACATCCACTCATGTGACACATAAAAACCGACAGACTGCTCTCACATGTTTACTACGATGGAGGATTATAGTCTTGAAATATTATGACTTTTTTCATATGATTTAATGGCTTTATTGTCAACATATTTGTAATTTCTTCTTGAAATATTACAACTTTATGCTGATATTTTCTTCCATATTGCTGGCTCACTCAATATTTATAAAATGCAAATCTCATTTTTTCAGTTTTTTTTTTTTTTTCAGTGTAAAAATATATTTGTACATCAGGTGATTGAACTGCAAAAAACCTACTTATCCATCTTGGCCATCTGCTTGATGGCCTCTATCCCTCCTGGCAGGGGCTCCAGCTCTATGAAGAAGTCCTTGGACTCCCAGATACTAATGGCTTTCTCCTGCAGTCAAAACACACACACACACACATACATACAGGCAGTTTATTATCAGCAGTGTGCACTGATCAGGTGTATGAAGGTGCGTGTCCATGTGAGTGAGCGTACAGCATGTGCTCTGAAGGAGAAGTGTCCTCATGTCGACTTTAACAAGGTCAAATAGACACAAAAGGGTTAGAAAAGCTGATATTTGAATGAGACTCTACTGTGTGTGGACATATGCAAAACATCTTCCTGGTCTATCTCTTTTATGTGGAGCACGGACCTTGCACCCTTGGCCCAGTGAGTGATGTGATATAATGCAACATTAATGACAAAAACAAACTCCATGAGATATTGTGGGTGAGGCCACAGGTTATTACATGTTTTTTACATTAGCTTAGCTTAAAAAACAGATATTCTGACCCACTCTTGGCCATCTGATGACATTGTGTCTTGATCATAATGTGGGAAGATTAGTTGTTTAGTGTTGAACTGTTTCTGCTGACATATTGGATTTGAAGATCCACTTTAATGAAGTACCGGCAGTAGTTTATTTATGGAATAAGGGCATTTTGACAATAAAATCTAATTTTACTCTGCATTTTCTTATTAGTTATTGGCTCCTTTCCAGCCCCCCTGATATTTAATCAACCCCACCCCCAAACAAAGGTAATTGTAGTCACCACTGTGCAGATGTACCCCGCTTTGAGAACCACTGTTCCACTGGGATTGCACATAGCCACTTCTTTATTTCAGTGGACAACTAACAACACTGATTAATAGACTGCACAGTAATTGTATCTGTGTAAATTGCAGTAACTATTTTTGTATACATGCAATATGTATGTATGTCACTTACACACAGGTCACTCCTCAGCTGTCCATACTGAGTTGACACCCAAAACCCTCTCCTGTCCTCCAGGGTGATGTAGGGATCGTCCGGGTACCTGGCACGGTACTTCTTCAAGAACCCCCCCTCGAAATCCGCCAGGACGCCGTCCATGTCAACCAGAACCCGCAGTTTCTTACCCGAAGGAGAGGAGGAGGACGACGACATGTTCACGCAAAAGCTCTTAAACGGATCACGGAGCAAAGTTTTCCCTCTTCCGAGTAGGCGGGTTGTACCCGACAGCAGCAACATTATTGACTCTTTGAATTTAGCGGCTCCGGTCAGTAACAGCACGTTAACCGTCTCCAAACGGCGATTGGAAACACTAGCAAAAGTCCGCATGGGATACGAAAAAGTTCGGTTGTGTTGTTATTCTGTCTGTTCGTGAGGTTTGGTGTCACTGTTAGCTGAACTTTATCATTCTGGGCGCGTCAGCTGAGGTTGAGCTAACGGTCTGTAGCTGAGTTTAGCTCAGAGACGGACAGGTCAAATGTGACAGGCCTTTAGCCACAGTGTTGTGGGATCTGTTTACATCGTCTGTCAGTGTGTATTAATTAACTTCACCCGTCAACAACCCACGACCTTTCTTAACCCCCAAGCATCTGTGGCAATGGCTACCGGGGCAGCCTAAACTAAAACGATATTTGGAAGCTCTGCAGTGCAGTTCTGCTTGCAGCAAAGATGTTCTATGTCAACGAGATGGCTCACTGCGCCGTTTTTCCAGTGTTTAAAATGTATACACAGTAGCATGTTGCAGTTAACACTTACATACTGTTCATATTCTGACCCTTCCTAGTGTTTCACATTATTTGATGACGCATCAGATTCTGCATGCGGCGTTACAAGAAGTACTCAGATCCTTTACTTAAGTAAAAGTATACTTTATTATGAGTAAAAATCCTGCATTTAAAATCCTACTTAAGTGAAAGTATGGAAGTATTACCAGCTAAATTTACTTAAAGTACTAAAGTAAAAGTAGTCATGCAGAATTTTCTACTTGTATAAGTATTTTTACATTGTGGTATTGATACTTTCACTTAAGTAAACGACTTGAGTACTTCTTCAAACACTGCGGGTCACAGAATCTGATGGGTCACCAAATATGGTGTAACACCAGCTTAATTATACCTTTATAATTTGTCCCTATACCAAAATTTAAACCACAAATGTATTTTGCATCCATAGATATCTTATCAGTCATTAATAAATGGATCATTGGTCCTTCATTCATGTTTCACATTCACAATCACATTGTATTATGATCTCATGTTATCTAAAAGAAGAGAACACGGCAGCCATAATTATTTCTATTAATTTATTGAAAGCGAAGGATGCAACATCTGAATGGTAGGTTTCATTATAACCATTAAAACCATGAATGTGAATGTGCAAAAATGTAAATGTAAATAAATAATTTTGAAATATTTCCATTTTTGTATATTCTGGATCACTTTAGGAAGAGTCATAACATTTCAGGCTTAAAGAATGTAATTTAGGGCGTTTTTATTGCTTTCAAATGTCAAACTGAGTCAAATGTGACCCGGACAGTATGTAAGAGTTAAACAATATTGCGAAGAAAAATAGCCACACTTTATTATTATTGTGCAAATTATGTCTT
Source organism: Thunnus thynnus (assembly GCF_963924715.1). Taxonomy (NCBI): domain Eukaryota; kingdom Metazoa; phylum Chordata; class Actinopteri; order Scombriformes; family Scombridae; genus Thunnus; species Thunnus thynnus. The sequence continues at coordinate 21,802,882 of NC_089536.1, forward strand.
TTACCATATAGTTTCAAGCATAATTAGTTTAAAAATATGAGACGGCCAAATTTGACATATGTGAATTAAGTACAGGCCCATCGGTGCTGCATTATCATTATTTTTTCACATATTAGACTATTTCTGTAAAGTGATGACATTGGCCATTCTGAATGTATAAAGTCATCTCTAAAAGCTATTGATTGGGTTGATGGAATGAGTCACTGAATATATGATTGATATTAATACTCAATGATTGGTACTCACACGTTTTCACTTGAGGCAACAGTGTGATATTCTGCATCTTTCCAGGATCCATCAGCAGTAGATAAAAAGCAAGTTGATTGAAAATGTTGTGACACAATAAATGCTTCCTACATTTGAGTTTGTGTATTTTTTTTTCTCACCACCATTTTTGCTCATGAAAATCAGGACAGGGATAAAGCTGCGTGTTTTAGACATTTGCCACCGATTACAATAACAGTTAAAACTTTACCTGTGGAAACTAGATATATGATGGTAAAAGCATACCAAAAATGAGAATGAATGGCTACTGTTCCAAGCTACCAAAGAACGAGTGTGCTGTAATGCTTATTATCTACATATTTTAAATTAGAGACAGTATATTTTATAAACATATTACATTTCTCAACAATTATCTTCAAAATAGATGGATAGCAAATTGCAAAAGCAGTACAGTGGCATTGTTGCATAAAAGCAAGACAGTGCTGGGTTTGAACCCTTAACAGCATAAATGGTTTGGAGAAATAAATAGTAAAATTGAAATGTACATGATTTGTCAGTTCTCAACAGTTTGAGTATGCAATGTATTTCGTCTGCAAAAAAAAGTCAATAATCAATGATGGTCACAGACAACAAGGTTCTTTACAGTAGTTGTGTTGTTGGTTTAAGCACATGAAAGTGACAGTGTGTGAAAATGGGTCACATGAAGTTTAAAATTAGTGGTGCTCTTACATTTTATAACATCTTTGTTGAAAACCCGGTAAACTTTACGTCAGATCCTGTATTTATTCCTCCTTAAAGGGAGAGCTGGTACTACGGTCTGAAATGGACTACTGTAGCCCCTTTGACACATATGGATAAGCAAAATACGTTGCAATTTCATAAACTAAAAACGCTTTTATGCAAACGGAGACAGCTACGTTACAAGTACTGTTAGTAAATCGCTTGTCTGACGCATGGATGTGGGTGGCCCTTTAAGAATTCTTCGGTCGGATTGTAAATCTCGTTGCAGTCTGCTCTGTTCTTCGGATCTCGCGATAGCTTCTCCTCAGTGGCGGCTGTGTGGCCCCCTGTCTTAGTCCGGACGGAGTTGTTTCTGACGTTTGAATGAAAAACAGTGCAAATTACCTCCACTTTGGACCCAGGAAATAATGGCTTCAGCCTTGGAGCAATTTGTGAACAATGTGCGGCAGCTCTCCGCTCAAGGTAGGGTTGCTAAACTCATTCAAATGGGAAGTACTAGCTAGTTAGCTAGTATGTGCTATCCAATGCCTTGCCGATAGCTAGGCAGCCAAACTGGTCAGAGCCCTCTTTTTGCCTTATCATGTAAACACACCGCAAAAATCACTTTCTCAGGCGACGAGAGTTCTGTAAAGTATCACCAGAAGATGTGTTAGTGCACAGGGACGTCAAGGATAACCGCGGACTGCGTAGCTCATCAAACAAAATGTCAAAATCATACTTTTTGTTTTTGATCTAGAAAATAATTTCTGGGGACTGTCTACCGGTAGTCCCGCCCTGGCCCCACATGATTGGCTAGCGAACGGAATTAGCGAATATTATTGGTTTAGAGTCATCTGTCAATCTCTCTTGTATTACCTCTGTTGCAAGGCCTTGACAGGACACTTGACCGGCCGATTTCTATTGAAATACTCAGCCAGAGCACGACGCCTATAAACAGTTTTATACATCAGCTTGTTTTCTACAGTTCTAAAGAAAAGCCTCTTGGCCGTCGTTGGCAAGAAAATAGCTATTTAATCATTAATTTAACCACTTCAATCCTGAAGGAAATCCCTAAGCACACTTAAAAGAAGTATCTCCCTCTTCTCCTAAGTTAAATCCATTATTAACAATGGCCAGGAAAGGCTGACTGTTGTAATAACATTTCTAGTTTTTGTAACTAGTGAAATCACATCTTTGTGCATGAGTCACAGCATCTAATAAGCCTGTGTTGTGTGCTTGTAACTTTATGACATTGAACCCCAGTATAACAATCTAATTAAAGGAACAAGCAGCAGGCCTGCGTAAAAATAGTGATTCTAAAATTTAATTGGCATCTAATATTTTCATGTAAATGGCTGTTTGTAAATGGACATTTTGATATAATGGTGTCTATTCGCCAAAGATCTAAACGGGCATGCAAAAAGGTACGAAGTGGTTTAATTTGTCTCTGTTTTTCTGCTGTCCACCTTGCCCCCGCCCCCCCAGGCCAGATGACTCAGCTGTGTGAGTTGATCAACAAAAGTGGGGAGCTGCTGGCCAAAAATCTGTCCCACCTGGACACGGTGCTGGGGGCCTTGGACATCCAGGAGCATTCCCTGGGCGTGCTGGCTGTGCTGTAAGTACACGCTTCTACCCTAATTTCATCCAGGTTTACCGTCATCACTGCAAAGGTGGTCAAGAACTCTTTCATGGTCTCTAGTAGGGATGGGTATCCCCACTGATTTCCCAAATCCATGCGATTCAGGTTCAAAAGGTCCCAATTAGATCCAATTTTTGATTCGATTCAATATCAATTCAGTTAGGGAAATTTCAGTTACAATAACAATTCTGCGTGGATATGAAAGATTTCAGAGATCTAATGCTGTAAAATGTATAAGGAATACTCTAACCAGGTGCATTATTAAAATATTAATGTTTACATTAAGAATTGACCTCAGAGCAATTACATTAATGTACCTTTTATCTAACCTGACTAACACACTACTTCAGCCAACACAATATTGTGCAACTCTACAGTCAGTGAGTATTGAGTGGCCAGATAAAAATAGTACAAGTGCTTTATTTAGTGCAGAGGATGTGGTGCAGAGACAGTACGCGTCATGTGGACACAAGTGTGTTATTACTTTTAGTTAACCTGGTTTACAAAGTATTTCTTTCAGCTAACAGACTACTAGCTAATAATGTTAGCACAACATACTAACTGATCAGCTGGTGATGTTGCAGTGACTCCTGCTGCTGCTGCTGCTCTGGACTGATGGCTAACGTTACTCCTCTCCACGCTGCAAGAAGTGCACTACCCACACTGCAAATAGTATCTTCCAGTGCAGATGTATGAATATTCCAAGTTTGTTGCGTCCTTACTGTCAGAGTAGTCTGCAGTCAAATGTTAACCGGCAAAGTTAGCAAGCTGAAGAATGTTGAGAAACTCCTGCAGCCAAAGGCTGCCTGTTGCATGTATAACTAAGAATGCAGGCATGATGCAGCCTAACATTTTAGCAAAGAAAGGGGTATTTTATTTTATTAGTAAATCAAGAAGTGCCCATGCTGCATTGAATATGAAAGTGACCACACCAAAAGTTCTTAGTTCACCTCTGCATCCCAAACATTGCTCCGTGTTAATAAATTGCCAAAGACCTGTATGTTTTTTTTTTTCACGTTGAAAAACTGTGTATGCCATTCATATGGAAATTAGCTGAAAATAACCTTCCAATGGTGTGTATTCATTTACATTCCACATCCCAAAATGTTATCAGTACCAGTTGAGTGTGTAGACCTGCATCGTCTCTTTGTCTCTCTACAAAGTTTTTGCTAACCTCCCACTCTTTTTATTCCAGATTTGTGAAGTTCTCCATGCCAAACATCCCTGACTTTGAGACGCTCTTCTCCCAAGTTCAGCTCTTCATCAGTACCTGCAATGGGGAGCACATTAGATATGCAACAGACACTTGTAAGTCGTGAGTTACCAAACCTCTCACTCACAGGTATTTAGGAAGCATCTGTGCAACCTGCTGATTGTTTCACAATTTTTCCGTGGGAAGAGGAACAGTTTTTTTTCTTACTGATCAACTCTGATCATTGAAAAAGGGGTTGATCTATTTTCTACCTGTTGTGTTGAGAACATCGTATTCTCTACGCTGCTCTGCTTAAATGTGCACATTTGTCAGCTTGATGCTTTACTCAGTTGTGGCCACATGTCTGACTACTTTTTCCAGTGTCTGCTGGCAAAGAACATATTCTCTTGTTCAATGGTATGGCGTTTGTAATGTAGGTTTTAAGGGTCAGGTATATTGTATCAATAGTACCTGCTGATAAAATAAAAATACCTTCCATTTCTGCAATTTTTTTACTGTAGATAAATGATTAAAAATGCATTTTAAATGTCGGCTCTTCTGAGCTTGAGGAAAAATGGCAACATTGTTAAATATGGTGATTGAGTCCGTGCAGCAATATTTTTGTGAGACATGACAGCACTGATGTGTAGGTGTTTCCTGTGTACCACCAGTGCGTGACACTGACTAACCACTAAACCATACAACCAATCAATGATCCATTTTCATTTAACACTTTCACTTCTTTGTGTTTCCTCTCACAGTTGCTGGTCTCTGCCACCAGTTGACAAACGCCCTTGTAGAGCGGAAACAGGTAAGACTGTTAACTGTAATTCTGACTTAGGTGGGAGTGAAATGCTCAACCAGAGATCATAACAGAGTTTATTTTTGGAGTTGAATATCTTTTATTAAAGATGATCTGCATAGTGGATCATTGTGCGTAGACAAGGTCAATTAATAGAGAACAGTTTGTTAGGATGTAGACAGGCAACCAGCATCAAAAGCTCCAGGGACATGGACTCTTTTATCCCATCAACTGTTGATCTCTATGATGTTCCCTCGTAAGCCCTTTTCATGTACAGTATGTGCAGGTGCTGACATGTGTCCCTGTCAACATACAGCACTTGACAAAGCCTGGCCCCCTGTGTTGATCATATGACCTGTTTCCTGATAGAGAGAACAGAATAAACACCTGAATAAGTGTGTTTGTGTTGGTTTCCTTTGTATTTCCTTATGTTTTTGTGATTTCCGTGATGTACTCATTACTGTGAAGCGTCCTTGTCAACGTGCCCATGATGTGCAGTGTCTTGACAATGTAGCTGGTGTGTGGGTGAAAGTATTTTTAAATGTTGTATGCACATTGCTGCATAAGCAGTTTCCCTTGGCCATAGTAAAACTTAGTGATGCAACTATTGTGGTGATCAAATGATCGTTTTCGTCATTTTTTAAGGAAAAATGCCAAACATCTTGTGGTTGCGGCCTCTCAAATGAGAGGATTTATGTGCCACGCATGATATTAAACTGAATGTCTTTGGATTTTTTGACTGTTGATCAGACAGAACAAATGCAACAAAGACATTTGAGGACATCACGCGGAGCTCTAAGAAATCATAACACGCATTTTTCACTGTTTTCTGACATTTTACAGATAAAATGAATAATCAAGAAAGTAATCTGCAGATTCATCCATAATGAAAATAATTGTCATCTGCAGCCATAGTAAAACTTTTAATCTTGTTTTTCATTACTGTCCATGAGGCCCAAATCAGTCATCCCATCACATAACAGCACTGAGTTTCAGTCCCCAAGTGTAGCATGTTTTCCTTTTCCTTCTTCATCTAAATATTTTAATGCATTTTAAAGTGTGGTACATGCCGCGGCCGTTTTCACTGGGTTTGGATATCTCATGCAGCAGCGAGCTGCAGCTGAATAAGTGATATGTATCCTCTTTTTTTTTTTTTTTTTGTCCTCAACAGCCATTGAGGGGTGTCGTTGTCCTAAAACAGGCAATAGACAAAATGCAGATGAACACAAACCAACTTACCTCAGTTCATGCAGACCTGTGTCAGGTGAGTCACTGTGACAGTAATCCCAAAAAATGTGGTCAATGTAACTGTATCTCCTGCTCCCAAAAGCACAATTGTTGACTATGCTGTTTAAGGGTTGTGATAAATAATTCAATGACTTGGTCTCAGCACAATTGTTTGACTTCATCCTTTCCAGTAACACTGGACAGATTACCAGTGTAACCCTGTCAGTCATCCTCATTCCCTGTCTGCCCCCTCTACAGCTGTGCTTGTTAGCAAAGTGTTTCAAGCCCGCCCTACCCTTCTTGGAGCTGGACATGATGGACATCTGTAAGGAGAACGGAGCCTACGACGCAAAGCACTTTTTATGTTACTACTACTATGGTGGCATGATCTACACAGGCCTCAAAAACTTCGAAAGAGCACTGTATTTTTATGAACAGGTACGTTCCTTTGCTTTATTGACACTTCTGTACTGACTTACATGCTTGTGATGTCATACCAAAGCAAATTTACTTGAAATTTTTTCTGGTGTTACCATCATTTTTTTTTGTGTGCCCAAAATGAACATGAAACTGTCATTTTGTCTGTGGCGTCTTTGTGGATGATCCATATGTCATCAGGCAATAACCACTCCAGCCATGGCAGTGAGCCACATCATGTTGGAAGCCTATAAGAAATACATCCTGGTCTCACTCATTCTCCACGGCAAAGTGCAGCAGCTGCCCAAATACACCTCACAAATAGTAGGGAGGTTCATCAAGGTAAGGATACATTTGTGTTGGCAGAATTAATAGTGTTTGTTCTTTTGGTTTAAGAGTAATAGAAAAACCAAATACCAGTGCAAAATATGTAAACAGAAAGCATCTGACTCAGTCTCTACTTGTGGTAGAGCTGAAACCCAAACTCTCACAGCATAATGTATATGTTTTTATGTCTTCAAAACATGCCGGCATTCAATACTAAATATTTGGTTTATCTCCTTATTACCTCTATTAGAAGTAAATTACTTATCTGTGGCGGCTGGCTGTGTCATTTTTCATACTGTTTTGGTGTTTAGAAATGAAATCGTAGCAATCCAAGCAATCAAATACCTTGTTTATATGCTTAAATACTGCAAGACATGAATAAATGTAGCATGTATACAAACACACAAAAGGTACATTGTGCAGACCCTCAAGCACCCAAAGTGTTGTGACAACCTGAACAGCCCTTTTTATTATGTGTCTAGATTTTATGTAAACAGCCAAATAGGGTTGCAGCTACCTTTTTTTTTTTATTTTCATGATCTATTCATCTGTTGATTATGTTGGAGTTAATCAATCATTGTTATTACAGAGTCCAAAGTGCTTAGTCAACTAGCTTTAAGCAGCTTAGACTGGCTGTTACCAGCTTCTCCAATTTGCACTTACTAGGCAGAACTGTTGAAGCGAAATCGAAAGAGAAGCAAAGAAATGCAGATATTTGACTGGCTGTTGACAGATGATGGCCAAGCAAAGTTCTACTGTGGCCAATTGTCTTGGCTGTACAGCTTATTGAGTGTCCGCACATCAGCCAATTTCCATTTAGCTCTGACGCCGTGTCTAGACAGCAAGCATAGCATGAGCAGCAGCAGCAGCAGCAGCAGCAAGTGCTCCGTCTCTGTGTCTATACTAGTGGTTTCAGGTGCAGTGTTGAGCATAGGTCACCCACGTGTTGGAAGCGCTCAGAGCCTGTTTGACGCAGCTGAGACACTAGTCTGCACAGACCCGGTGCAAACAGCTGCATAGATTACAACGAGAGCGTATCTGTTGTGTCTGACATGCGCATGAAAAACACGTCTGACACACTTACTGTCTAGACTTGGGGTCAAGGAAACGAGCAGACTTCAGTGACTGGTTATTTATTAATATAAATGTTTTCTGTCTTTCTCCTCTTTCCCTGTTATGGCTATCCTCAGCCCCTGAGCAACGCATACCACGAGTTAGCTCAGGTTTACACCACCAACAACCCGGCCGAACTGCGCAACGTGGTCAACAAACACAGCGAGACCTTCACACGAGACAACAACACAGGCCTGGTCAAACAGTGCCTCTCTTCCCTCTACAAGAAGAACATCCAGAGGCTAACAAAGGTGGGTATGCCTACGTGTTTATGCGAGCGTGTACTCTTGTATTTTTAAGTCTAACACAGACCAGATGCCCTTACAAGAAAGTATGAGTAAAAATATTCCGGCCCTCGCCTCCTCATATGAGATCTGAACTGTCAATACCTTTTTTTAAACTCTTCACTGAATGACTAAAAATGTGTTTCAGTCCTCCTCCAAGACAACTTTTGTGCAGCTCATTTGAAGTGACAAAGACAGGAAACATCCTCAAAACACATGGCTTCATGGGTGTGTGAATACTGATGTTGGCATCTGAAAACCAGCTGTTACTCATGCTTTGAAAGTCAAGCAAAACAGAAACGAAACAAGAGCCTGCTGTCTTCGGCTTCAGCTGGGTCATTAATCACTGTGTTGTCTATATTAAGATATGACAGGGGACATGTATTAGTATTTCTTAACATCATGGAATAGCTTTTATTTGTGTTTTCAGGTCATAATATTTAGATTACTAATGCTTTTCTTTCCTTCTGAAAGCACCCAAGTCATCCCTGAAATATAGTCCGTAGTTATCTTGATGCTTTCTCAATATTATCCTAAAGTAATCTCTCTTGTCACATCAGTCATGCTTGGCTCAAGTTGTCGACAGGGACTGGAATTTGTTATGACCCCCCCCCCCATCAAAGTCTTTAACCTTGATGAATGATCGGAGTAACAAATGGAGTGTCCTGACAACCAAATAAGTTGAAATGCATAACATGTAACTGTGTTTTTTTGCATTTGTACACCTGTGTCTCACCTCATTCCCTGTCTGTCTCTATATGGTGTGCCATCCAATAACAAAAGATGAAAATGCCAGGGGGAGGGGGAGAGAGGGGGGGCGTAGACTTACATAAGCACCTCAGCACTCTAGCATTTGGACACTTTGATGTTTCTACACTTTAATCTTAAGTGTAGTTTCTCAGTTTGCTGCTCCTATTGTTGTATACTGTTTTTTTTTTTATTGCTTTGTTCTAATTGAGCGTTTTTATGTTCTATTGTCCTATGCTTGTTTTTATTACTTTGTTTTAATTTCCTGTTTATATGTATTGCACTATGGCCCTGGAGGCACTATATTTCATTCCTGCTTTTTGCAAAACCTGTAAGGAGAGGAATGACAATAAACTCAAACTTGTTGTTATAAACTTGAAATTGTTATATAAAGGGTTACTTGTGAGTTGAACATTGTGAATTTCTGGCAACCAAATGCAAAGATCCAGCAAACCTTTCCACTATGGTTTAACCAAATATAAAAAAAGAACGTGGATGTCGTTCCAACGTTACATCGCAGGGTCGGTAAATCTTTCCTTCTAATATCTTTCCTCATATTTGTTTCTGTCTCACGTGCCCTCAGACCTTCCTGACGCTGTCTTTGCAAGACATGGCGAGTCGAGTGCAGCTGTCAGGCCCCCAGGAAGCAGAGAAATACGTCTTACACATGGTGAGTCAGTCCAGAAGGGCTAAAGCTTCACAGCACTGTATTCATCTTTCATTAATACTGATAGAAAACATTCTTTCAGCCCTGAAAAGTAAAGAGATATTGTGATATTAAAGGTGTTTTTTATTTTTCTTCAATCACTGGTGTTTGAAGAAACAACAGGATTAATTACTGAAGACTTTATATCCAGCTTCAGTAGTTTAAAGAGATATCTTTGATTCAGCTTTTTCTTTTTGTTTTGTTTATTAATCTTTAATGTAGTGGATTCAAGGTAGAATTAAAAGTTTTAAAACCTTTATTTTACTTTGAAGCTTTCTAAAAGTTAACTATCGGTCAGTACTAGAAATGTTATGTTGGATTTTTCCTCACCCTTCCATGTGCCTCCACGTAGATTGAAGATGGTGAGATCTACGCTAGCATTAACCAAAAGGATGGTATGGTCTGCTTCCACGACAACCCCGAAAAATACAACAACCCAGCAATGCTCCACAAAATTGACCAAGAGGTGAAGATTCTCACTTTGCATGAACTCCTCTTAAACTCTTACATGTGGGTATTAATTGCATCTAACTGAATTATGTAACTTTTTTTTTTCTTTCAGATGTTGAAATGTATAGAGCTGGATGAGAAACTAAAGTCTATGGATCAAGAAATCACAGTAAACCCACAATTTGTGCAGAAGGTGAGACAATGTTTTTGTTTTTTTTTTTTTTTTTTACATATGCATGGCTTTTTTCTGTTATGCATGACATGGTGTATCTTGTGCATCAGTGCAAGATTTATATCATATAGGTTATAATACAAAGATACATTTCTATTTGGTTGAATGATGAATGATGGTAGAATTTAATACATAATAATTAAAAAATGGAATTAGTCATTATCTTGTCTTTCAGGGGGTTGTTCCAAAAAGCAGGATTATTAAGTTTAATGATAATGATACATTTTCTGAAATAAAATCTGGAACATTGACTAAAGTAAAAGGGTCAGTTCTGGGTTTTCTCAGCAAATGTATCCATATAATTAAATTGTAAACCTGCTTCCTGGAACGGGCCTCTGATTAGTTCCAAGAGATAACAATCAGGCATTGTTTATGGAAGTGCAGAAGGAACCAGTTTGCAACCAGTTGTAACACATTCTTAACATGTGACGCTTTATTTGTTTCAGAGTATGGGATCGCAGGAGGATGATGTTGGTAGCAAAACATCAAGTTATTCCTGAGGGGCCTTGGACAGGGAGAGAACGCTGCAGCCAGCCCAACACGTTCTTCCCAGGATGAGTTGGATTTTTTTAAAAGAGGAAAACAAACATTCTATTGCATAAGGACATTGGTCAAGGAAAATCTAATTGTGTGGAATGATGATAAATTTGGTTATTCTTTCTTCACAGTGTCTTAGGGATAACAAACGATCCTTACAGAAAAGGAAAAAAGATTACAATTTTGTCAGTGTTTTATTTATCAATGTTCAGGTTGGAGCGCCACTGCTACATTAACAGAAAACACAATAATAAAAACTGGACTTATTTGTTCCAAACATATGTGTGAATAATCTCACTGTTTGTTTTGGTTCTGCTGCATGATGGCCGTGACTAGAGGGTATTACATATGAAGTAGTACATCTATGGCTGGCGAGGAATAAATCTGAATATATTCTACATTTGTAAAGACCACAATGATCGTTTCCCTCTCACTCCTTTTGGTTAGAATGTAGATATCATCAATAGCAAATCTGTACACACAGACATGCCCTTGACCAAACTCGGCACAATGGAGGAGTCGTTCACAATCTGGTGCACTGTTTTGTTTTTTGGTTTGTTTTTTTTCCCTTTTCTTTTTTTTTGGTTTGTTTTTTAGGTCGGATCCACGAGAGGTCGCTAGAGCACTGTACAGAAAATCGTTTTGACAGGTTGTTATTACAAGAGGTGAAGTCAACAGATGAAACCAAACTGTCATGTCATTTGGGAGCTTGAGCTTTGCGATTGTGGATCTGTTATAATAAATTGTTTAAGAATATAGTTCTGGGTTTCATGCCTTTGTGAAAAGATTCTCATCCATTTGGTCTGCATGTACTGTCAGATGGGGTTGCTTTCCACGCTTGATTGTCACTTTGTACATTTCTGATTGATACAATGAAGCTGGTTTTATGCTTTAGCCAATGAATGTCCTCATATAGGCGGATGTGGTTCGCAGGAAAATTGCACCAATCACGACGCAGCATCCATATCATAAAGGCGGGACGTAACCACTAAAAGAAAGTTGGCAGACGCCAATCTTGCGCAGCACTCGCTCCTGATTGGTCCGCCGTTATGAATGAGGTGGGTCCTAACGACAGTCACCGTGTGTAAGCCACTGTTGAAATTCCAATGCTAACCAACTTTAGCCAGCTTGCTAACATGTAATTCAGCGAATGTGGTTGAACTGCAAACACAGCGCTTTCCTGGATTTAAATGCACCAGTGATATTTGATTTCTGACATAAGGAAACTGAAATAATTGTCTTAATGTTTGCTACTGCGCGTGTCTCCGTTATTGCAACCAGGACATGTCCAGTTAGCCAGAACGCAGCAATTGGTGGATAACGAACCTGGCAAGCTAGCCAAGCCAAGCCAGCCAGCCCGTTTGGACTGGGTCTGCGTTGAGGGATTTGAACAGGTTTCGTCGCCCAAGAGGACAGCAAAGCCGGATGCTGTGACTACCATGAGTCCCGCAGGCTGCCCCCATGTCAACAGCTTCAAAGTGGACAACTGGAAGCAGAACCTGAGGGTTATTTATCAGTGTTTCGTATGGAGCGGCTCAGCCGAGACCAGAAAACGCAAGGTAACAAGTGACAGAGAGGGAAATAGAGTGCAGAGTGTGTGTGTCTTTGTGTGTATGTGTGTGCGCGCGTGCGTACGTGCGCGGACAGTTCCCCGCCCTTCCAAAACAACACAACATCCGACAGTCAATGCCAAGCTACTGTTTGCCCTCAGCCTAATACTACCCACGTCCAGAGGCTAGTTAGGGCTTGGGCTCAAACTAGCCTAAATGCCAACCTGGTAGACTGACCACAACTGCCGAACAGCTCAAACTGAAGCAAACTGTCTGCAGTTAACTCCAAACAACGTTAGCCTACTTCAAAGCAAAGGGGCCGCATAATAGATTAGAGAGCTGATGTGCATCTGTTTGCATTGGCACCGCGCCTGCAGTGACTCGTCTTCCTTCCACTAGCAGACTGCAGGCCAGCAATACACACGCTGGTATTTTATTCATGGGTTAAAAATCAGCCAAAGCAGTCGTGAATCTTTCCTCATAACGTTTTCTGCACCTGTTATCCTAATAACGAAAGAAACGCACCATTGCTATCTTTGCACTGCATGACAGTATCAACACGGTTTAACTGGTAAAGCAATAGGATTCAGTCAACCTCTCTTTCCTACTGGTGCAGCTTGTCTGTTCATGTGTCCTTAATAAAAGAAACTATCTTTTATTGAGATATGTTTATTGTGTAGATCCACATGTGTTGTGCTTGCATCTGCAGTACGTGTGGCTGCATGCCTGTCTTCATGCATGCTGCTCTCCTGTGTGGTGCGCTGGGACAACCCTGTGCCCCCCCCCCACCCCCACCCCCACCCCCACCCCCCTGTCATCTGCAAGGGATCAGTGGGAACTGGTAGTCAAGGAGGCACATGTACTGGAATAAATGGTGTAAATATTTGCAGGTTCTCTTCCTTCCATAATTGCCTGGTTCTCTGCCCCCACCCCACAACTGAAGAGCAGACAAGGCTGGCAGGAGGGCTCACATCCCTGCTGCGTATTCCCTCGCTGTGGCACTACATTTTTATTGATCTTTGCTCAGTGGTCCATTCAGATGTGAACTCTTAAATTTGAATCCTATGCACTTCTTTTCGTTCAATGAGAACGACGTGTATCCCATCAGTTTCATATGTCACACATTAGTTTTCCAGTCAAACCTTTGCTCCAGCATGTGCTTCAGTTTATGTGGGAGCAGTCTCGGGACTTTGGTGCATGATTAGTCTCTGGGGGAGCGGGCAATGCTATGGATATAACCAAATTTTCCAGTTTTGCAGGGAAGACAAATGAGTGCTGTGTATCCCTCATCATCTCAAGAGAAAATAGTGCATCTGTCCAAGAAGATGTCCTTTTTTTAATGTATTCTGCAGTTAAATAATTTCTCAATTTTTCAAGCATCAGTGCCTGAAAGTTGTTTTTAGGTCCCAAGGACATTTTTAGTCAGTTGTTCCCTCCATCACTCTCAGTCTACATAGTTTAGTGTCAGCCTCAGATGGTCATGATCAACACTCAGTCACTGACCTTCTGATGCAGAGTGAATTTTAAGCATTTGTTCACCCTGAGAGTTTGAAGACTCTTTTGTTATCTACAGTGTCAATCACAGAAGTGTTTTGTATCACATCTGGATGACAGGTGTGTTGAATTTCATCCATTCAGCACCAAACAAAATGTCTTTGTACTCTGATTTTGCTCTGGAGGACTCTGATTGTCATCTTATAACATTAAATTGTGGCACAGGATTATCTATAAATACCCATCTTCATGTTTCATTTGCAAATAATCATACTAGTGGGTGCAAGCCACCACAAAATGAGACCAGAGACCAGTTAAATCAGTACGTCAGTCCTGTTCACCCCCAGAGCTCAGCAGCAGTTTCAGCAGTACTTTTCTTTTAAGTCCAGTTAAGGCTGTTTTCTGTCAGCCTGCGCCACTGCTGCTGCATCCACTCAATGCAGCAACACAAAATGGAATCCTTGTGAAAGAGGTCCAGTTGGTTATAAACTGGATGCTGACGGCAAAAAGACAGAAGGTTGGTAAAATATTTCCCATGAGCTCAGTGTACTCCTGACACTACCAGCTGTTGCACTAAATGTAAATATGAGTTACAGCTCTGCAGCTAATTACCTGTGTTCCTGTTTTTGTAATTAATTCACGTAAGTAACTATGCATCAAAATCACATTTCATTTTTTAATTCCTGTCTGTGTTGGAAAAAGATAAAATATTTGAGGCACAAAAATTGTAGTACAATTTTCATCACTCGCAACATCGAGCTAAAAAAAAAAAAAAAAAAATCAGAGCCATTCAGTTATGCATTGTTGTGTAAAATGTGGTGTGCATATGTGCTTGTAAATACCCAATACAAAAGCCCAACTCTGTGCCTCTATAGTCTACATCACTATTTGGATGTGATGTGTTGTTACGGCAGAGAATCCTGCTGCTTCCCATTGGTTTTCATGAACTAAGTGTCCATCTGATGCTTACTTGGCAGGCAGGGAAGCTTGCAGGGTTTTATTCAGTCCCCCAAATTTGGTGTTGTTGTATTTGAATGTTAGGTTTTGCATCCAACTCATCGTGGAGAGACACAGCAACAAATATTACAAAAGGCCCTGCGATGCCAATTTTTTTTTTGTCCAGGGAATGTACCGTTGCAGGTGTAATACTTCTGTTTTTGGAGGCAATAGTCTTTTATTTCACCTTTCTAGACACCTACTCTGAATGCAGGCCTTTCCCTTCAATGGATGAGGCAGATGTTGTTGCATTTGGCTCACAATGTGATAATGTCCTCACTTACACTTCTAACCAGGATCTTTCCAGCCCATTACCCGCTCCTGCTCTTCTCACATAACATCCTGCCGGCTGGCTCATCACCGAGGCTGCAGTGCTTGGAGAAATATGACATGGACAGAGCTCGGGGTGTTCTCTGGGTGTCGGAAGGACCACAAGGCCTAACTGAATGAGTTGCCTCTCAGTTAGTAAATAGCCCATATGCTAAAGGAGAATCATGTTCATACCTACTTCATCTATGTACTTGGACTTGTTTTCCTGTATCTTGACAGATTTTTATCGGTTTTATCCCAGTTTTTGAATTCATCCGTTGAACGTAAGCATCTGCTCTCTGTACTTATTCAGCTAAACTGGACTTGGCACCACAGTTGAGGATGTGTTTGACAGACTGGCAAAAAAAAAAATCCTATATGAACACAGTGTTGTCAGGGAGAAGAAAAAATACACATGCGTATGTAACACTGACAGTTGGAAGAATGAGTGAGGAGAGATTGTTGCATATTGATGCCTTTTCATTATTCATGTGCTGTCTAAGCATGGGAGCGTGTGTGTGACTGGAATAAGAATCAGTGTGTTTCAATTTAATTTTTTATCATTTTTTTTTTTATCTATGTCAATTTTTAGGCTCAGTGTAAAATAATCAGCAACAGAGTCTGTTTACTTTAGACAGATTGTTATTCAGTAAATGCTCCTTGAGCCTGGATCAACGGTTTTCACCCAAATGATTGTTGAGGTGACTTGTTTTCCTGAAATGTTGAACTATTCCTTTAAATGCACAATCCACACATTTAACACAATGTTATTGATCTCTGAGATTACAGTTGAAACGGTGATGATTTCAAACACAGATCGACCGAGAATTAATTAGCAGTTGTTCTATAAATGACTTTTATATCATTGTAGATTTAATTGAGTTTTGGTCCGTTAAATCAGTCAAAACAAGACATCTGAAGATGTTGCCATGGGCTCTGGGAAATTGTGATACGATTAATACAGCCATCAACCTTAATCTTTCTAAAGTCACGATTGCACTATTTTCCCTTAACATTGTAACAATGATGCATCACATACTACTGTAGCACAGTCTTTCCTCTGTCAACCCAGGGTGTTCAATGCATATATAATGCCAGCCAGTAGAGGTGGTCAAGGGTTCAGTTAAAGACACTGCACCTCACTTTCCAGTCCTTTTTCCACTGCAGTCCACTGTCACACTGACCAAATATCTATTCTAATCCATGTTCTTCCCCTCTCTATTAACTATTCCAGTCTGCATATGTATGCTATCTTCCCTGCACTCCTCTTTCAGGCGTCGCTCATTTCTTTTCACCTCCTCGTATTCACGCTCGCCCGTTGGCATCCCAACCTCTCATCTGCATGCTTTTGAACTGCCGTGATCTGCCCTCCATCCACATTCATGCCTATCTCCGCTCGCCTTTCCAACACATGTATAGAAAGCACCATTAATCATTAATGATCATATAGTGCAATTTAGATTTACATGTTAATTACATGAATCTTACATGGTTGCCATGGGTTACTTTAGCCATTACAGCAGCAGAAAAATCACAGGGGAACATTCAACATAAATAAAAGACAAAATGCCACGCAGGCCTGCATACTCTACGCTCTGTGATTAAGTCTTACAATATAGCCACACACATACACACACATTAAAATGCCCCTGTTAGATTGCTTTACTTCACTTTACTTGATAAAGGAATTATTATTTAAATAGCAGTGAAAGCTAAAAATGGTTTAACCATGTCAGATTTGGCCCAACAAATATAATTACATAACGTCAAGTGCATTACAAGAATATTTCAAAGTGCATTTTTGTCTTTTGCTTAAAGCTAAGGATAGATGACACTGAGAGAATGAATAAACTTAAGAATATAAAATATTTAAAGCTGCATTTATTCATTGAAAACAACTTATATTATGCTGTGTTATGTTCACCAGCTAGCCGCTAACTTTGTCTTTCTGTTGTTTGGTGTTGAGTAGCATGCAGTGAGTTTATCAAAGCTTTTTAGCTGCTTCTTCTGGAAACAAGGTTGATGAGAGTGGTGAGACTCAGCCAAAACCGTGAGCTAAAAGAGGCTAAAAGGTTGTGTAAAGCTGAGGGGGCAGAGTGGAACTGCAGAGTCAGGTGGTAATTCTCTCTGGGTTCATCACCACAAGCAACCATTTTCATTTTTTTATTAAAATTTTTAAGCAGATAATAAGTGACATTTTTTGGTCATTGTGTGTCTGTTTGTTCACAGTACAAAAGAAAACAATTGTGATGATCATTTTCTCTGTTTGCATCTCTGTGTCCTCTCCTCTACCCCCCCCCCATCCCCACCCTTCTCCAGGCCAAGTCATGTATCTGCCACATGTGCGGCGCCCACCTCAACAGACTCCACTCCTGCCTCTACTGCGTCTTCTTCGCCTGCTTTGCCAAAAAACACATCCACGAACATGCCAAGAGCAAAAGGCATAATCTAGGTATGGCACACACACGGACACACACACACACACACACACTCACACAGTCATTAACAGAGTCCACAGATGCAGTCGGAGCAGGTGTGTTTTGAGGGTTCTATTATGCACATAATGTAACAACAGGCATCCGAACCTACAATTAGCCCCTTTCACTTAAGTGGGTCGATAGCTCCTCCTAACTAGACGCACACAAACACAGCATATACATCATGCACACAAACACACACCCCCACGCGCCACCGCCAGTATTGCTGCTTCTCTCAAAACAAAGGCTGCTAAAAGGGCTAATTATACAGCTGAGTGGCTAATGAAGATGTAGCCTGGTGTGATTGCACAAAGCGCTGACAGTTCGTAAACACCTCCGTCTGTGTGTGTGCGTGTATGTGTGTGCGTGTGTTTATGCGACAATATTTAAGTATAAGTTAGTTGTATATTAGACTGTTTCCGCACTTTTTGACTGACTGACTCATTTGTGGTTTTGTGACGCATTTAATCAAGCAAACTAATCAAGAGCGACAGAATGAGCGATTACGCAACGTAGTGCAACATAATTGCAACTCAGTCTAAAAGACCTGGCCACAAGGGGGATTTGAACGTCACCTGTGTATTTGGCCTGATGTAGTCCATGAGGGGGGAACATATGCATTAGTGAACTTACTAATGAATAGAGACTGAGGTCTGTCTCTGCACATTTACACGCACTAACAATCTACTTTATTGTGTACACCCCTGCGATCAGTTTGTTCCTCCAAAACCCTTCAAAACATTCAATGGTGTTTTCTGAAGTGGAACACAAAAAATGAGATTTGTGTCTGCCTTGTTTTGACAGGATTATAATTCCAGGTCGGAGAAGGTGATGTAAAACATTGTACATCAGTGATAATCTGCAGTGGATTGGTTGAATTCTTCCTCGGATTCTATTTTCAGAATAGCACGCACCACACCACTACTGTTTTTCATTGCGGCACGCATGGAGGTCACTTTGTTGGTGTGTGTTCACAGTGAGAAATGGGAAAGTTGCATCGCCTTTCACTGAATTAAATATTTGCATCCAACAGACACAATCTGGATGGCTCCAGATTTGAACAAAGATGTGGGTGTTTGCTGAGCACCAGGAACAGTTTGCTGTTTTCCCCGTCCCTGCTACTCCCACAGGGACACACAGCTTGTAACGATCAGAACATTGCTCAGAAATGATTGAATTATAGCAGAGAAAATCGCTGAATATTAGCTGATCTCACCCAGTGTACCAACCACTGAATGGGTTGTATTCACCTGTAAACTGCTGTCTACTGAAATCTGTGGGAGGACTGGCCGACGACAATATCAGGATTTTCATAAAGACTACAATATATCATAATATATATATGCAGAACCCTTAATGGTCCCCTGTTTCTAAATGACCTCAGACATATTGTATATTATTAGCCATGCTAGTGGCGTGGCAAGTCAGTCCACTACTTTCGACATTGAAAAATATCAGCAACCATGAAATTCTGTACAGACAGTCATGGTCCCCAGAGGATGAATCCTGATGACTTTAGTGATCCCCTGACTTTTCCTCTAGTGTCTTCTGCGAGTTGAACTTATCAGGAAAAATATCTTAACATCTACTTGATGGATGGCACAAATTTTTGTACAGACTGTCATGGTTCCCTGATGATGTGTGATCCCCTGACCTGTTTGACAAGTATTGGATGGATTGTCATGAAATTTTGTACAGGCATTCATGTCCCCCTCAGGATGATTATAATGATGTGTCTCATTTAGTGCCATTATTAGGTCAAATTTTTAATTTGTCTAATACCTGGGTTCATAACCAAGTACCTGCAAAAGTAAAGAAATCCCTGTTAGGCATAGCTGCACTTTGTGTTTAGTGCTAATCAGCAAATGCTAGCATTCTAACATGTGCTAATTAGCAATAAACCATGCTAGCCTTTGCTAATGAGCACTGAACCAAGGTGGCGACCATACATTACCTGCTAAACATCAGCATTACTATCATCTTAAGCTAACATCTGTGCATAAGTACAGCCTCAAAGAGCCGCCTGCATGACTGTACACTTAGTCTTGGTCCAACAAATTTCTCTCCAAAGCCTGGAGCTAGTTGTACTGTACTTTGTACCTTTGTACATACAGTATATTGAACCAGTCATCTTTGTTGCCAGCGACTTTTAACACACAGCCAGAGATGACAACTGCCCGTGACCTCACTTGAAAGGAACCATGGTTGGAGGAAAAGCTCATTCTCCATGTGTTAAGAGTTTTCAGAACTGTACTGCACCATGTCAGCAGTCAGACAGGCCTACCGGGTTTGTGAATTGGCTGACAGTAAACGGTTCTTGCTGCAGTACCACACCGGTAATTACACTCACCTCCCTCCTGTACTGTGCTCCGCTCGCAACCTTGCACTGAGCAGGCCTCACACGTATATTGATCATGTGTAGAGCCTAAGGGACACTGCACAAAAAAAGCCAGGTGTGGTTCAAAAGCCACTATGAACAGCACAAGGCATTATCTTCAACACAAGGCGTCATCCAAGTAGTGTGAATGCTGCGTATAATCAGTCGCTTTCTTTTTTATTCTCCACATAATAGAATTAGGCTGTTTGAGCTGCAAGTTAAGTACGTTACACTGCAGTGTTCGGTGCCGCAGCAAAGACACTCGGGCTGTCCGTTAACAATGGCTGGGTATGGCAGATGTTGCGAATCCGTCGGTTTGTTTTCACGAAGCGTCCTTGACTTGACGTTATCGCTCAACTCAGGAGGACCCCCTCTGGTGTGCGAGCGTGTTTCCCACAGTGTGTAATTGTGAGTTTAATTAGGTTAGCTGCTGAATTAAATGCTGCAAAAAATAGAGTGAGAAACAGCCTAATACAGAGGGAGCGAAAAGAAGAAAAAAAAAAGGGACAGATCTCAGCAGCAGACTGTTGAGGAGGTAATTAAGTCGTCTTTAACAAACCCAGTGGAATTAGCCTCCATTAAACCCAGCCCCTCCTCCTCCTTCCTGCTTCTCCTCCTCTTTTCTTTTTTTGCCGTTCCATCTCTTTCATCTAACCATTTTCTGCGTTTTGACTCTCAGCTATTTGGCAAATGCTGTTTGCAACCATGTATCGAGCTCATCTATCCCTCTCTGTCCTTCCAATTCTTCTCTCCCCCCCCCCCACCTCTTGTTCCCATGGTTACCTGATGACCCTTTCTATATTCAGAATTGTAAAAGGATTTCTAATTACACTCATAACATAAGCCTCGTCTTTCTTGCTGTCTTTTTTAAAAAAAAAATTCTTTTTCTCTACTATCAATGTACTTGAGTTTACTTCCTCCCTTCTCTTTGCTCCATCCTTTCCCTCCTCCCTTCATCCTCTGCTTGCTTTTCCCTCCATACCACCAGAGGATAACGGCGTCAGCCAGGAGAAGCCGTCGGGCAGGTTGTCGTGGCAACAGCAAACAGGTAGCTGCAGGGTACGAAGCAGGTGAGGAGAGAAGGCAGAGAGGGAGCGGAAGGACAGTTTTGGTCTGTCTGCGTGGGGGAACATTTAAGTGAGCGCGTGAGTGTGTCCTTCCTCTCCTCTTTACCTTTTGACTTCTCATCGCTCTCTCCGTCTCTCAGGGTGCCTCTCTGTCGTTCCTGGATGGTGTTAACAGATAGCAGATATGTCAGCAGATAAGCCCCACTACCTAGCATTGCGGCACCATGGCAACGTGGCCTGAATAGAAAAAGACTGAGAGATGAAGCAGTTAGCAGTTCATACAGCTCGTGGCGACACACACAGCCCTTTATTACCCTCTGACAAACAATAACTGAGTGTCCCTGCATTTGAATAAAACAGCTCCCTCATGCATTCTTTTTGTTCTGTTTCTCTTTCTCCTCCTTCTCCTTGTCTGTCTTTCCAGCTATTGACCTGCTGTACGGGGGAATTTACTGCTTCATGTGCCAAGACTACATTTACGACAAAGACATGGAACAGATTGCCAAAGAGGAACAAAGGAAAGCCTGGAAAATGCAAGGTATGACAGCGTTAAACACAGATGGCCATGCACACATTGTGGAATTACTGTTAAACCCTGTTCTTGGTTTAAAGATTGGTCCCAAACAAGGATTTTCCATGTTTTGTCATGATGATCTTAGATATTATTATCTATGTCATGTCAGAAAGGGAAGAAAAGAGCATGATGCAGACCTTTTTGAATTTATGTGT
The DNA here is from genome assembly GCF_963924715.1 of Thunnus thynnus. Taxonomy (NCBI): domain Eukaryota; kingdom Metazoa; phylum Chordata; class Actinopteri; order Scombriformes; family Scombridae; genus Thunnus; species Thunnus thynnus. The sequence goes on from NC_089536.1 coordinate 21,824,499, forward strand.
GTGTGTATGTCCGGGTGTGTTCCAGGCATAGGGGAGAAGTACTCAACGTGGGAGCCCACCAAGCGGGAGCTGGAGCTGCTCCGCCACAACCCCAAGAGGAGGAGAATCACCTCCAACTGTACAATTGGTCAGTCTCTCTCTGCCATGTACACAATAGTGCTGGAAAGTTGAAAGTATTAGGTTGCTGTTGTATACCTGGGTCAGGATTTCTAAATATATTGAACTTTTATTTGAACAAAAATCTACAAAGTTGTATGTATGTGGTATCATGACAGTAGCAGAAATAAGAAATGACCAGGAGACGATAAATGTATTTAAATCAAAACGTGAAACATTTATTATGATTAACAGGCACTAGAAGTTATCTAACTATAAACCAAACTGCAGCAGCGAGTCTCGCCAAACTCTGCAGGCAGCAGGAATATCATCCACAGGCTAGCAATCCTGCTGCCTGACGCTGGTACATGAACCAATCTGGTGAGGCCGGAAGCCCCCAAGCGGTCTCTTCGGTATTCTTCAGCAGTTCAGCATGTACAGGAAGTGTTGACGGCGGCGAGAGCTTGTATCAGCAACAGCCGAGTTGAGTCAGACTGAGTTGAGTGTATGGGTTTGTAGTACTGAACGATTTCTGCGTAGTGTGTACAGGTATGGTTAGCCCTCAGGGGAAAACATGCATCAGCCAGTCACCACCTACACTAGTTAAGGCTGCAATGCTTCCATTTACGTGGCTGTGTGTAGTTAGGTAACATACAATCAGAGTAGGCAGGTGAAGGCGAGAGTTATTGTGAGTGTGGGACTTTAGAGTGGGAGCATATGGCTGTTTTCTGGAGGCAGTACACCGCAGTGCTGACCCGGTATGTATCGGACTTGAAAAAGAGTTGGTACAAAACAAACATTTATTCAGTTTTTTGCCAACACTACTGCACACATACATACTCTAAACACCTACGCCTATGTCCAAAGAGCTGCACAGCTAATGGTCTTGGCCAATGTCATCTTCATTTTCAGAGAGAGAAGATAGATTATGCAAAGCAAAAAAATGCACTTTAGCTAAACTACAACCTCTACTTTCTTATTTTTCATGAGTAGCATAATGCTAGCCGCAGTAACAAGCTAGTATAGCTGCTATAAATGCTCATTATTTCAACTTTTCTTCCCATCTGCACAAAAGTCGGCTAATCAATGTTTATTAGTCATTGGTTATTCGTCATGTAATGGTACATTCAAAACTATACTGAATGTGTACATGGGTAGTGTCATCATAACGCAGACTGATCTCACAGTGCTTTGTTTGCAATGAATACTGGGTATTGTAGGAATGAATGAAAACAGTCTTCATTATAAACAGAGATACATTTTCTCAGCCAGTGTTGGGTGTATTTAGAAAAACTGCATCTTCATGCTAGTGCTGAAACAATTAATCAAGTAGTCAAATGACAGATAATAAACTGATATTGGATAACTTACAGATAACTTGTAAGTCATTTTATTAAGCAAAAATGCAAAACATTCATTGTTTAAAGTTTTGAAAATTGAGGATTTGCTGGTTTTGATTATGAAAAGAAGCATCACAGAGGTAATATTTAAGATTGAAATAATCCCATACAATATAAAGGAGCTGATTTTTTTTGTCTTGAGAGGAAAAACAACTGAATATATTTGAATTAATAGGGAATATTAGAGTGAAGCGGTGCTGGGTTCTGGCAGCGTGTGGGAGTGAGGAGAGCTGGCATACGTTTAACACTTTGTAGTAGCCCACAGGGATCTGCTCTAGCACCATTAACGTCCCTGGCACTGTCTTAGGTGAGGGGAAAATATAAGCCATGTTGCTCATCTGTGAGCACACTACTTCCTTTCTTCCTTCCTCTTCCTCCTCCTCTGTCCTCTCTCCTTTTTTCACTTCTACCTTTTTCCCTGTCTCCTCCTCTCCTTCTTCTCCCTACGTCTGTGTGTGGTTTGGTCTGCTGTAATCTGACAAGGGTTTCCCTGTGTGTGTAGTCCAACGTTGCCTCAGGGGCATCACAGTATTACCGAGCGTGTGTGTGCGTGTGTGTGTGTGTGTGTGTGTGTGTGTTTGTCTTGGTTGTCTACCGTTAACAGCACTGCAGCTTAGATGCCACACTGCAGCAGCCAAGAAAACTGATCTGGCTCTCTTGAGCTCTTTCTCTCTGTCTTCTCATTTTCTTCCTCGCTCCATCTCTCCTCCACCCATTCCTTCTCTTTGTCTCTTATTTTTTTTGCTCACTTCTTTCTTTCTTTCTTCCTCCTCTGTGCTCTCAGGCCTGCGCGGTCTGATAAACCTGGGCAACACGTGTTTCATGAACTGCATCGTCCAAGCGCTGACGCACACCCCGCTGTTGCGTGACTTCTTCCTGTCTGACCGACACAAATGCGAGATGCAGAGCAACTCCTGCTTGGTGTGTGAGATGTCGCAACTCTTCCAGGAGGTAAGGAGATGTTACAGTGAGTGGAAGAAGAAGGATTGTGTGTATGTGTGTGTGAGAGAGACAGAGAGAGAGAGAGAGAGAGAGAGGAAGTTTCCTCTCACACACTTCTTTTCCAGTTCTACTCAGGCCATCGCTCGCCACACATCCCGTTCCGCCTCCTCCACCTGGTGTGGACTCACGCCCGTCACCTGGCCGGCTACGAGCAGCAAGACGCCCACGAGTTCCTCATCGCAGCGTTGGACGTCCTGCACAGACACTGCAAAGGTCAGACACGCACACAATACGATCAATAAGTCCAACCAGAAAACACAAACAGAACACCAAAAAAATCCGCCAGACGGTCTTGACGGAGACAAGGACGAGGCAGAAAGAATGACAGAGAGCAGAGACCGAGAAGAGGATAACTGCAGTTTATAAGCACAAAGTGTGGCTGTCAAGTTACACTACACAGCATTACTTACTACTAGTGACTAGTGAGCTTGTGTTTTTGTGTGCGTTTATATTCTCACAGATGACAACGGGAAGAAAGCCAACAACCCGAACCACTGTAACTGCATCATCGACCAAATCTTCACAGGGGGCCTGCAGTCTGACGTCACCTGTCAAGTCTGCCAGTAAGTGTGTGTGTGTGTGTGTGTGTGTGCCTGCGGCGGTTCAGTCTTTACCAAACTGCAGTTCAACAATGACTCACTTCACTCATCTCTTACCATCCTGTATCAGAACTCTCTGATTCCCTTCCCTGAGGTGACCCTCCTGCCTCCCACCTCTTCCATCATTCACATATTGCTCCATCAATCTCACACACACACACACGTACACACACACACCACTGCAGCAACAGGAAAACCCCTTCATAGCACATAGTCTGTAAAGTTGATCTGTAGTTCCACCTGCTGGTCAGAGAGAGTATGAGATGTGTATTTTTCATTTAAAACTTCACTCACAGTTACTCACATGGGGAAAAAAGGCGTTCCTGATCATTTTATATTACACTTTTTGGAATTTGTTATATTCTTAATCCAAGAGGTGTCAGATGTGATGGATGCACAAAACATACTAGGTAAATGCAGTCAAATGCATGTTATACATTTCTTATTAAAAGATAGAACAGTGTATTTGCAGCCTGTAACAATTTTACAACACAATCATTATCAAGTTCAAACTCAAGTTTGATGAACACAGGCCACAACTCCACGACCTCTGTTCATTATTTGGTACAAAATAATCACATATGGTCATTAATATTCATTCTAGGTCTGTATTTTTAGTTTATTTATTTGTAGACAACAGATGTAGTGCAGCTCTTGGGATATTTTACGGTGCCATTACTTCAGGTCTGATGTCATTTCGATTTCTGTGGAATAGAGGTAAAGTCATGTTTCTTTTCCCCACGACAACCTTCCTTGTGATTTGTGAAAGTCCCATCTGTGCCGTGTTTACGCCTGCTCTTCAGAGGCAGAGAATTTTCCCCACAAAATGTGTGACCTTAGTAAAATGTGCGGAATACATAATCAGTCTCTGTTAACATGTCTCCTGCTATTATTTTCACTATCCTCCTACCACTACCCTAGCACAAATGACATGTAAACTGTGACTCCAGCTGGCTCTGCCTGTTTGAGAAATCTACTGCACATGTTTGGGGCAGAACGTGCAAAAACCTTAGTGAATCTGGTTCTATGCATTTACAGGTAGTGACACCAAGTGTTTCTTTAGTTTGTTTGTTTGTGCTTTTTAGATTCAGACAAATTATTCATCAGACCACTAGGTGAACTAGGTATTAATAAGTTATGAAGCAGTAATGTCCAAATCTCCTTCAGTTTCCCCATGAGAACACAGCGTCTAAAGAAAATCAAAGACCACAAAATCCATCAGTGATTTAAACCAACTAAAAGCAGCACTGTGAAATGCAGAAATAAGTATAAAACTATGAATTAATTATCAAAAGAATTTTTAAGCATACTGTGAAATAATTCTTTGTTATTGTAGTTGAGGACCACTACAGAGAGTCAACAAAGAAAGCTTGATAGCAAATGCAGTGATGCATAAATTCAGATTCTGGTGCTTTGTGTTTGTGTACATCAGAGGAAATCCTTTCCTGCATCAGGGTTTCCCACAAGACTTTCATTCATTTATGATTTATTCACTTTGCATTTTGTCTTTAAAATAGAATTGAAGTGATATATCTCATCTTCTGGTGATGACCAAAGGAAAAAAAAGGGTTTAAAGACATTCTGAGATGGGTATTCTGCAAAGTCCAGAGCCATTTAGACCACATTAGTCACCATTTATGGACAGAGTTGACTCATTTCAGGTCATACTGCTACGAAGTCAAAAAAAATGAAGTTATAATTTTTTACTGAAGCAGGCTGGTGCTTCACTCTGTTCCTGTCCCTGCTCACAGTGTTCATTTCCATCATTGTGTTCTAAGAGCACTAGTGATGGAGGTCCTGTGTCTCAACTGACTACTCACAGACCATTGCCTTTGCATACAGGAAGCCTGCTGCATTCCTGATTCTACATCACTTCAACAACCATCACTTGAAAAATTCTATTATTGTTCGCGCTGGAATAAACGACTTTGCTTGTCAGCAGTTGGAGCTACTAAAGCGGGATTTTTGTCTCTCACTTATCATTCCTGAGCAGACGTGTTCTAATCTCGATCCAATTCCCACACTGAACAAAGACACGGGGAAGTTCTCTAGATTGTGAGTGTTAAACACTTGTTTGTCTTCTTTATGTAAAAGTCACAACTTGTCTTCAAAATCACTCCCTCATTCACCACTCCTTGTATAATAGACATACAGACGTTGTTTCAGACGCTCACAAATCATTTTAATTGTGCGTCATCAGTGACAGCTGGAGTTGCACAACTGTAATTTTCAGGATCTGTAAAATGTGGCACATTGCATTGTGGGATTGTTACAATAAAGTATTGTGGCTGCCATGGACACGCTAGATACAGAATAATACAGAATGGAATGAAATGATGGACAGTAAATATAGTGCATTTTATTGTAAATGGGTAGTGATTTCTGACACAGCCATAACCTGACCTGCGTTGAGTGATAGAGGAACACTGAGGAGTTAGTAATTGTGCAGCAGAATTTTGACCTCATAATTGTGACACGGCTTTTTTGGTTTAAACAAGAATACAGTGCAATAGAAAGGACGTGAGCAGACAAAACAAGCTGTGGGTCAAGCTGTTGGAATGATAAGAAGGGGCGTAGTTTGGTAATGTTTCCTAACTGAACAGTTTTAATCTGTTCTGGTCACAGAGAGGCGGTACAGTGGCTCAGTAGTTAGCGCTGTGGTCCTGGTTGTTATGCTCCATCAAGACATGCAGTTTTGGTGAATTGGAGACTTTAAATTGTCTGTAGGTTTGAATGTGAGCATGAATGTGTCTGTCTTTGTGTGTCGGCCTTATGACAAACTGGCAATCTGCCTAGGGTGAGCTGGTACATGTTTCAACCCCCTGCAACCCTGCACAAGATAATTGGTTTGGAGAAGTGATTAATGGTCACAAAGGGAGTTCCTTATGAAAGACGGTCGCCACCCCAAATTTCTCAAGTCATGAATGCTATCAACTGATATAATTTGTGTTTATATTATTAACAGCCAGCACTAACCTGCAGCATGCAGTAATCATCATAGCCCAGATGAGCAAGCTTAGCTGCCAACATTAGGAGTAAGCTGTGGTGCCAAAATGTAGTTGATGTCAGAATCTTCTCTGTCTCCCTCTTTTGTCTCCTTCTCACTTATATGTCTGTCTCTATAAAGGAAAACAACAAAGTGCAGTGTCTTACTGTGCCTCCTATGAATGGGTAACAGACTGGAAGATGTACAAATCAACACACAGCAACTCCTTAAATCTATAATGGATAACTACAGTGCAGCATTTTGATCTCCTCATACATGCTCCTCATCCTGTCTATCTTTCCGTCTCCCTCCTAGTGGTGTCTCAACGACCATAGACCCGTTCTGGGATATCAGCCTGGACCTTCCAGGCTCCTCCACCCCCTTCTGGCCCCTCAGCCCTGGAGGAGATGGCTCAGCACTTAACGGAGAGAGTCACACCACTGGAGCCACAACGCTCACAGACTGCCTGCGCAGGTAACTGACTAGTGTAATGAGTAGTAGTTTGGTCTGAAATATTAGCTTCAAGCCTGTAGCCAGCCACATCAAAACAAACTTATATGAAGTATCTCCAGCTTCAAGTTACAGTACATCTCCCTGATATGACATTTTCATTAATAATAATAACTTTATTTATGTAGCACCTTTATAAAAAAAAAAAGTTATTAAGTGCTTTACAGTTAAACAAGTAATAAAATAAGAGTTTTTTTTATCCAAACAGAGGAGAAGACAAGGGGAAAATAATTAAAACAAATAAAACGAAATTTCAGTCTTTTAAGAAATATACCATCTTTGTCACCTAAGCATCTAAAGACTGCTCATAGTCAAAAATTACACCTAGGTTATGTTCTTTTTTTTAAAAAACATTACCCAGAGTAGACAAGAGACTGTTAATGATGGGACCAGGAGAGGTCATTATAATGATGTCTGATTTGGAGTCAGCCGACTGGAGGAAGTATTTTGACATCCGGTTCTTAATTTAAGCATGGCAAAAAATATTACATAAGACATATAGGTGCTTTATTGGGACATACAGTTGTATATCATCCGCATAACAATGAAAATCAGTATTATGTTTATGCATGATATGCCCCAGAGGTAGCATGTTCATAATGAATAAAAAGGGGACCCAGGCAAGTCCCCTGGGGAACTCCACAAAAGAGAAGCCTGCATTGGCACCAAGTAGTAAGTCACTGATGACCTTGGCCAGAGCAGTCTCATTGCTGTGAAGAGAGGGAAAGACAGATTGGTATTTTTCAAAGATAAAATTTTCATTTCAAAACATAAAATAATACACTGTAAGTTTCTGCTATTTGTGTCAAATCCACAAATCTATTTTATCTTCCATTTAGTCCCAATTCTTTTTTTTTTCAAAACAGAAATACAGTCATGAATGCACTGACAAACTCTGAAACACAACAATCTAAAACCAGTCCTCACAATCATCATACCAAAACCCATTAGAGAACAGAAAGTAACACACACACACACACACACACACACACACACACACACACACACACACACACACACACACACACACAAACGGTTCCCTTAAACTAATTCCTCTTCTCCCCAGATTCACTGGAGGGACTTCAGGGAACAACAGCAGCAGCAGCATCAATAGAAATTCACACACACACACACAGAAACGTGCACTAAATCTCATCCTCTCCTGTTTAGGTTCACCAGACCAGAGCACCTTGGCAGCAGCGCTAAGATCAAGTGCAGTGGTTGCCATAGTTACCAGGAGTCCACCAAGCAGCTGACCATGAAGAAGCTGCCCATCGTGGCCTGCTTTCACCTCAAAGTAAGAGTGTCTTTGATGGTTTCATTGTTAATTTAGGAAGTTTAATAAAATGATAAAAGCCTGATCTTCTATGCTTCATGACCAATCTCCTGCTGGTTGGATGAATTTACTGTTTGTAAGATACTGAGCTGCATTCTAACGTGTGTGTGTGTGTGTGTGTGTGTGTGTGTGTATTGTCAGAGGTTTGAGCATTCAGCCAAACTACGGAGGAAGATCACAACTTATGTCTCCTTCCCTTTGGAGCTGGACATGACCCCCTTCATGGCCTCCAGGTGAGCACAATGCTCTAGAAGCACTCAGCCAGAAAAAGCAAAGAAAAGAAGACCAAATAAGTTGCAGCGGAAACCCCCCCAAATAACTTGAAAGGGTGTAATGGAGGGCTGTATTCTGGGGTAAAAAACAATAAATTGGTAAACATGTTTTAGCTGTACAATCATGGAGGCAGTGCATTTCATCCTGGCTGACCTTCAGTTCGTGTGGGTGAGACTGACTGAACACAAACTCGTACTCGCTGGTTTACCAATAATGACAGAACTTAAAACAGAAAGACGGAACTTAGAAGGTGAGGAGAAAAAACAGCTCACATTACAATAAATGCTTATTTTGTTTTGTTGAATTTGAGGGAACCCGTTATCTGCAGTAGAAAACATTGAGCTCATAGATGGGTAATTCATAGCATTCTGATATTTTATATTCTAGTTCCTTGATTCACTCTTTAATTTTGTCCTTTTTTCAGCAGAACTGCTGTTGTGACCAAGTTTGTTCTGTTGTGTGTTTCAGTAAAGAGAGCAGGATGAATGGACAGTACCAGCAGACCGTGGACCCTTTCAACAATGATAACAAGTAAGGACAAGATCCAAATATTACAATAGTAACCACTCAGATACACTCTTAAATTTATCGTCCTGTCACCCAAGCTCATTAAGTCATTAACAGGTCTGACAGATTGCATTCTGGGACTTGTGCAGCAAATGAACATAGATGTACTGTAGATTCAGTTCTCATCAACAAAACCAGTCTGCTTTGGTTTTCCTCTCTGCTTCCTCCTTCTCCCACTGATTCCACTCAAGAAATTAAATGGATTGCTCTCTGCCTAGTTTTCATCTTTTCACTGGAGAGAATCCACTAACACCTCATGTTTCATACATGAGGTTTATTCTAATCAAATGCTGATTATGAATCTGTTTTGCTGTTATCTCAGTTTCAAATTGCATTTGAACATTTAACTTCTGTTGTGAGCATCTCTGCATGATAATCAACCTTTCCTTCATCACTACTGCAGTTTTTTGTTTTTCACACACGTGAACTACAATAACATTTAGATGCTAACTAAATAAAGGATTTTTTAGCTTTATTTTTAGTTATTTTTTTTTATCCACAAGTGTATCAGTTGTAGTTAATTGTAGTCGGAAGTTGCAACATAAATGCAGTATGGCACTACACTCGTCATTGAGAGTACTACCTTGAGTTAGGATTGAGACTTCAAATATTTGACAGAAAACTGGGGGCAGCTGAAGTCAGGAAATATTGGCAGATTTTGACCCTTCCTCTTCCTCTGTTTATTGTCTCTTACAGTAGTTTTGTCAAAAAGCAGAACTATGGGGAAAGAGATCCCTATGTTGGGACTACACTTGAGCAAAACACCTGTATTATGCCTATTTGGAGTTTTACCAAGTTGAATTAACTTTTAAAGAATGGATTTGTGTTTAAAATGGCTTCATATGACCAGGTAACTACAGTTATTAGAAAGATATTGATAAAGATATTAGATCTGAGATTTACAGATATTTTACCTATACATAGTGGGTTTTGCGCCATTATCACGCCGGCCTGTAGTGCACTGAGTAGGTGGAGTCTGCAGACCATTTAAAAGGCATCTCAGCCGGCACATACGCCAGATGTCCCATTCAATTCAAGCTGCGAAAGCAACATGTATGCATACCAATCCATGCTTTGTTTAAGGTGACGCCTCCTCCCGCTGGCAAATGTTTTTCCCTTGTCATCAAGCTTGTTATCACTTCTTGTTTGATTGTGCCCCAGCTGTTGGAAAAGGAGCACACCGAGTGCCTAGAATGGGAATTGGTATAATTTTCTATGGACTTTGTGAGTCTGAGTGGACTGACAACCTGGAAGGACTTATCTCTGTATCCTGGTGGACAATATGGATGATTTATTGGACAGAATGGGTTAATATTGTGTTGTATTTGGTCATTATGCCATGGAACTCCAGGTCTTATCTCTTAATTATACCAGGTTTCTAGGGCTTTTTGTACCTCCTGTTAGGGAAACTGCTGAATTTTGTTACATGTTACTTGAATTATTATACAGTTTGGTTACATTATGAAGTCATTACCAAACAGTTTTTTATTGTTTTGCTGTATAATATGTAACACATTTATGTGGTGCTTATATTTGTCTTTATGGAGGTGCTATACTAAATTGCCGGAGCACCTCTTCCAGCACTGACCTCCTACTTTTCTCTCATCCTGTCTCTCTCAGGTACAGCCTGTTTGCGGTGGTAAACCACCAGGGGACACTAGAGAGCGGTCATTACACCACCTTCATCCGGCAGCACAAGGACCAGTGGTTCAAATGTGACGATGCCATCATCACAAAGGCCAGCATCAAGGATGTCCTGGACAGTGAAGGGTGAGTAGGTCACACCACTGAGCAGTCACCTCATGCTGCCAACACTTCTGTCTGAATTTGATATTTTGTTGAGAAAACAGATTCAGTGATGTGTTATGTTTCTGCCACTGCTTATTCAAGTGTTCATGAAAAACTTAACTAAACTAAATACCTTGCCTCTGTGTTTCTAACATATTGTTGACAGTAACCGTTCCCTCATTAGTGATGCTGCAATCTGACCCTGTGGTGCTTTTATCTCCCCCAGGTACCTTTTGTTTTATCACAAACAGTTCCTGGAGTACGAATAGTCCCCCACCCCACCCCTCACCCATCAGCACAGCCGCAGGAGGAGATGAGGGGATGATGCAAGGATTATGTGCATGGGAAAAGGTAACGAAGTGACGAGAGAGAGAGAGGCAAAGAAGCAGAACACACAAGTCTCACCTCTCTCTAACACACAACCACCCTTACAACATACTAATATAATTCCACAGAACGAACTGTCTGTTGTGCAGGAGAGTGCAAAAAAAATGCAAGAACCTTCAACAAAATGCAAGACAGTTAGAAAGGGAGATTTGTATAAGCCCTGAAGGAATATTGCATATTTGCAAAATCTTTTCACTGGAATTCAGGGCATACAGAAGAAAGCAATTGTGATACATATAATCTGCTATAAGTACATTCGCCAAACCAGGCTGCACTTGAAGGTAATAACTGAATTGTGGACAGCATAGTGTCGTATCCCCTCCTTGCTTTCTCTTTTTCAGACACAAGACAGAAGGGCAGTTTTTTTTGTTTGTTTTTTTTAAAAACCTTAGTTTATCTGGGGACAGTTTACTTGATCACATATGCTGTTCTTCACCAACGGCCTGCTTTATGCTCGCACAGCTGCAAACATTAACACCATGAGAGGTTAAAAAGTGGAGCTGCAGCCTCTCGCTGCTTTCGTGAGGGAAGTGAACATTTGAATTCACTTTACCCAAAACTGGCAACTTTCTGGACACCAGCACACTCGTCTACCACGTACACGCACGCCCCAAAATGACCAAATATTTCAAGGATGGAATTTGTCTTATTATGCATTTTTTTGCCCAGAATGCAAAGAGTGAGGGGGAGAAAAAAAAAAATCACCAGACAAAATGGTATTATGAACATTGTATAGAGAGACTGTTTATTCTATTCACTTACTTGTGAGTTTGTTGTCAGTCAAAAACTTTTAAAAGACTTCGGATACGTTTTCTTTAACGCAAAGGATTGTGGATCTGTTATTTTCTGCATCTATCGCTGCTTCCAACAGTCACAGGGGAAAAATTACACAGTGAATATTATATTTTTATACATACTGTAATTAAAATGTTTGTTTACGGTTTGCATTCTCCCTAAACTCTCACATTGTTTGTCTGTGTTACATTGTACTGTCAATCATGCTTCTTTTTTTTTTTTTTTGTACACACGAAAGCAAAATATTACTGATTATTTTCTTGAAACTGCTGCTATGGTGGCTTAATTTTTAGGGGTTTTTTTTATTTGGCATGTTTTTCTTTGTTTTGTTTTTCTTTTAATCACATTTTGGACAGTACAGATGCATATTCTTCATGTTCAAGATATGTCGTCGTGATGCTGTTTCAGGTAAATGGCAAAAAAAAAGAAGAAAAAGGAGGCGTTATTCTCAATAAGAGTGTGTATAATGGGTCAGAAGCTCGATCCTGCAGTGTTAACCTTCGGCCGCATGTTGCTCTAATTCGGTGTGTTTGTATGTGTGTGTGTGTGCACGTGTATGTGCCCGAGAAAGGGGAAGGAAAAAAAGCTACGTGTAGGCGTGTTTGTATAAAAATGTGTTAGAGTGTAAAGAAATTTTTAAAAAAAAAGTGCGTATGTGTTACCGTTTGTATGCACGTGTGTCGTGCGCGTGCGTATGTTTCCGTATGTTCGTGTACTGAATCAGTACTTGCATTCAGCATGCCGTCTGAGCTGGGTATCACAGTTTGATAGGATTTTTTTCCACATGTTGATGATGTATGTAAAAGTATATATGTACAGTTTGTATGTAAGAGACAAATGGTGAAACCTCAAAGTTGATTTTGTTCTTCTGTATCGCTGGATCCGGCCACGGGGGTCATAATCTGAAGAAACTTGTCTTGACCCATTCAGTCATTCCTCGCACACACATGTAACTGCTGCAAGAACTGGACACAGTGATGGAAAGACACTCAAATAAAGAAAAATCTATATCTGTAAACTCCTTTTGTGCTACTTCTTTATTTTCATCAATAACTTAATGTGGGAATTATTTATTTATTTTACTTATATCTAATTAAACAGGAGGATGGTAATATCTGTGTTTTAAATTGAAGACTTGCATTAAACTGCAGGTAACCATAGCAACAGTAATTTGTGTCAGTTAGTTCAAGCTAACTGATGGAACAGCTCACCAAGGGTTAAACACACTTTCAAAAATGGATGATGTGAACACAGCTTCTCTCTCCCCCTCTTTTTTTTTTTTACAAACATATACTTAACTCGAAAGAATGAGCTCATGCGTCTGCTGCTCCAGTCATTCACATTTAGCTGGTGGTTATAAAGTGCATATGTAGTCAAAACACTGGCGACTCCTTGTGGTAGCACGGGGAAAAAAGGCACATGAGTGATTATTTTCAGAAAAACTCCCAGTTTTCACCCCCGGTGTGAGCACATGTAGAGATATGACATTTGAAGTGATGACTATTTTTAATGTGCTATAACTCAGATACTATGGAATTTGAAAAATGTTGTGCATCACTGTAAGAAGTAGATTCAAAGTTCTCCACCTCTGGGACCTGCACAATAAATCAACCATGAGTAATAATTCCATCAGAGTAGGTCTTTTATCCTTTACTGCTGGCTGCTTCTTCGATCTGGAATCCAGCAATGCTTACTAGCAGTAGTACTGTTTGTTGTATTGTGTTTTTATGTATGGTGCGCTTCTCTTGTTCTGGTGGAAAAGCACCAAGCCAAAGTCACGCATTTAGACACACAAGAAGTGCCTTTGTGTGACACTAGCTTTCTAAAATTATACCTTGTAGAAATGTGATCTTGACACACCAAGCTGACAGCTAGCTATCAAATACCTTTGGACTGTTAAGCTTCTGTATGTGACTCTTACCTGTAGTTTTGCATCAGGCCACCATCGGCAGTAGTCAGTCCTTGCTTATCACAACTGTTTGGCATGTTGAATTACAGGCAGTCAGTGAGACAGAGCTATGTGATTGGTTGTTCAAGTCAAACACATGTTATTTCCTCCACCTCTTTTTTTTCTCTTCCCGCAATGAAAAGATTATGGGCTGAGAAGCAAAACATTAGTGCCAATAGCAACTTTTTTTATCACACATACTCCAAATTTGTATTCTTTATTTGCATATGAGAAGATAGTTTAATTTACTGACTAGCACAGAGCATACATGCATGTCAGTGGTCAGTAAGCAGTCAGCTTTGTAATGTGTTGAAGTGCAACTTCTAACAGAAGACATGACGCAATGTGAAGCAAAGCATCAGTTAATCTCCAACAGTCCTTTGCAGTCCACTTGGAGGTCAAGACCCTAACATGTCTGTCTTCCATGCCCAGATGACCTCGTAAGACCCCTGGACACACATACTCCCTAATGATTAAGGACATATTCTTAATAAGTGAACATTGCCACATTTCAGTGATATACTTACAATATGCAGTAATAAACTCTTTTACTGCCCTGTGGCGCAAACTTGCACATTTCATCACTACGCCTTCATCAGGGAGGAAAACATTTAGCTTTTCACATTTAATATGAATCAACCACACAACAGTTTTTGAAATATCCCTAATGGGAAGCTGGTCTTTCACTTGTTTTAATTCTTTGTTTTAATAAAGAGAGGCTTTTTATACTAATTATTGATGAAGCACTCCCACTGTTGCTGCTTGTTGCGAGGTTGATAGAGGTCATAGAAGAGCATGCACTCCTTTAAACGCCTTTTTTCAGTTTCACACACACACTTACAAAATATTGCCTCATGCTGTGACAGTGTCCGCAATTTCTTTTTTCAAAGCAACAAATAGTCCTTTTTTTTTCTTTTCCTTCACTATGCTGATGAATCTCTCTGATGTGTTGGGGGACACATTTATTCATTCCAATTTTCCCTGTGTGACATAGATAAGAGAGGAAACGAATGAGCCTCATCCCACTGCAGCCTCCGCCTGTGCCTTCAGTCCAGTTGTGCGTAAGCTCTCCCCAGTGCAGGAGGGACGTCCGTTTTGGATCTGGGCTTGCAGGGGGACAGCTTGCTGGTTGAAAGAGTAAGGTGCTCTCAGTGGCCTGTCATTGCCCTGGCCTAGTGCTGTCAGATCAGGGAAACAGTGGACACACACACAGGTCTCAGTGGGGCTGGAATCCTCTAAAGGGTCACGGTCAGTGGGACGGCTTGAATTTGTTACAAAATCTGTAGAAGGACAGGAGAGGGCAGTGTGCACACACATTGGAGGAAAATATATGAAACGTGCCAAGACATTTTTCCCTGTAATTTAGAGACAGCAATATACTTTTGAAATACCAAATAATTTGTTTTCTTAGTTGCTGAACATAAAAAAAGAACCTGAAGAGATCTGCCTGAAGGCAAACGGCTGTACATGATTTTACCACTGGTCTAACAAATGTCATTACAGCTAAACCACTAATTTATTACACTGATCTGAGCCTTGATTTGTATTTATACCACACCAACCTTTAGAGCTTCGCTCCAGCTGGCCACTCAGCAGACCAACCTCTTGGCCTGGCTGGATCACACGCTCCTGGCTGTGGTTAGCTGCCTTGGGTCCTTGTTTGGTGGTTTTGGCCCTGGCTCCCCGCAGAAAAACTGCCAAGGCTAGAGACAAGCTCGACAGCAGCAACACCATGCATACGGCAAGGAGGGAGTAGAGGAGGACAGTGGAGTCGTCCAATGCTGTCGATACCTCAAGCCCTCTGGAATTAGGGATGTGTGAGGTAAGTTTAATCAGGAGCTTTTTAGTGGTCACGGGACGTGATGGAGCTGAGGTGATAGGTAGCTTAGTTGTCCGTTCATGAGATGAAAGACCTTCGAGACAAAATAGCAAGTGCATTTTACATTAGAAAAACTTAACAGCAATATCTTTATCAAAAGCAGTATCCAGGTTTCTTGGCATAATCTACACACCTGCTGCAAACAGTTTTCATTGAAAAGTACCCACATTTTTAATAGTGTTTTTTAATATTAACCACGAATGTTACTGTACATGGTTGTCACCCTAATCTCCAGGACATCAGGGAGTCATAGAAGTATGCATTCTTCATGTCTGTAAACCAAATGCCATTCAGCTCTATTTCACTGGAGTAATGGCCTTCAAGCCATAACTCTTTAGTGCCCTCTTTGCCATTTAACTTTAACAATTAGCCAAGTCATAATGAAAACTTTATCCATTGACATTTAAATGAACCAACAAAACAACATTTTTGTCTCCAAAGAAAAGAAGAAGTAAGCACATAATTAAATCTCTAATCAGGCCAGCACAGCAGGGTCAGTACTCACTTTGGCAGTGCGGGGAGCATTCTGGTGGATGTCCACCACAAACCTCATGACACGTCACACATTTCCTCAGCAGCATATCATAGAAGCGGCCAGGCAGTGCCTTACAACGTGCAGACACTAACAGGGGAGGACACACAGTGTGAAAGTGAACAGAGGAGGTGGAGGACATATGGTAAACTGAATTCACTTCTCCATATGGCATTACATTATATTGATAGTTTATGGGATATTTCTGGTTTGTCCAATGACAGTCAGCAAGGAAATAATTCCTCAAAAATTAAAATGTTGCCCATATACAGTGAGTGTTACACTGCAAAGGGTTGTATAATAAATATCACCTTTTTTTGTGCATACTCCAGCCCGCCGTCCTGCTTTTTTTAACATCCCTTCAAAAGTTTACAGTGACAAATACCATCTTCTCCCCTTTATATGGGTTGGTGGCACTATACTTGTCTTTAGGACTTTGAGTAATTGTAAATTGTTTACTGTATACATATTTTGAAATTCCCCTATGTTTCATCAAAATTTATTATTTACATTTAGGAAGGATGGACAGATTAACGAACATCTACAATAGGACTGAACGTGACAATAGACCAAAATTAACAATACAGTTTTCTAATGGTAACAGCTTCAATGGTCAAAGCCCACAGTCCCAGTAATAAATATGTGAAAATGTTCCTGTGACCTTTGAATTTTATAACCTATCATAATCATACTTTCATATTGTAGCCCGGTTAGAAAACATGCATACATAAAAAGTTGTCTGTGATAGATAAATAAATAAATAGGGTTTGTGAAAACAGTATGTTTATAATTCATATTTCTCATTGTGTTTAAGTCAAGTTCATGGGTAAAAATGTTAAGGATGTTAAAAATGCATATATGTATTTTATTTTATTTCTTTTGATAAAAAGCTTCTAATTTAATAGAGTGGTATCTTTCTAGAGAGGTGTATATAGTCAAATAGGTTTGTGTGTTACTTGGCTGACACGTGTGTGTGTGTGTACGCAGACAAGGGGAGTAAGAGAGAGAGAAGGGAGAGGCTGGAGGAGCGGAGAAGAAAGCAGCAGGGGGTTAACGAGGAAATGCGGGAGTTTTTCTGTGTTGATATCCGAAGTTGTGCAGGGAAAAGTTTATCATGGATGTATAATAAGAGCTGGATAGGGCGCCGCCGCTCAGCCTTGTAGCCAATTTTTCCCAGTGGCCACTCGCGGTATTTCAGCGAAAAATCCCCCTGCGGCCCAAAAAGGATTTTCCCCATAGACCACCATTGTAAAACAAACGTCTGTAAAACTGTTGACAGGACACCTCGAACTGCAAACGTCAATTATGACTCTTTCCATTATGAACTTTTGATTCATGGAGGTTTTATGTTTGTAAAACTTTCCTCAAGCCGAGAAAAGCGATTTTAAAATCCGTGACGTCATCACAATGTAAAGTCTGCGGACCGAGCGGGAACTCGCGGGCGGGTACAGGAGGGGAAACTCTACTGCGCATATTCAGTGGGCCGTACAACGCGGAAGCAAACCCGGAAGCTAGAAACTTTTTTTAGCGTTTGCGCCAGGCGAGCAATTCCTATAGGACTGAATGGGCGCCATTTTTAGTCCGGTATCCAGCTCTTATAATACATCCATGAAGTTTGTATGTACTTGAATCTAAGATGGTCAGCTCGATAATCTGTGAGAGGACATGTTTTGGGAGTAACAGATAACCTCTACCCGAAGTTTGCCGCGCTGTAGCCAACTTGAAAGAGACTGCTTGTTAATGAAGTGAGCAGTGAGTTAGCAATGTGAATGGACTGTATGCTGCTGCTAGCTAACACAGCTCGACAAAGTAGCTTTGTCTGGACTTATTCCGACCTGGAAACGAGAGACAACAACCAGATAGTGCTCTGAGCCACCCGGGAATGCTCAGAGTTCCTCTGGCAACACTGGATAACCACCAAACTCTGTGAATATGCCCGAGTGCTGCCATCCTGCCCATGGACAGAGACCTGTGGACTGTTAGCTTTCTCTGGAGGATACCATACCTCTAAAAACGGTACCAAACTGCTTTATTTGTTTTATGCTTTATATTAAGTGAAACGACCACCAAGTTTTGATCCCTACAATCACAAGCACCGCATCAGGCCTGCAAAGATTTTATTTTATTTTGTTGTTATATCATTTTGCCTGTTTAGCATTGAATGATAATTGGTGTGTGTTTGGTCACTGGGATGGTTCAACGCAAAAGTAAAAGCAAATAATTAATTTTATTTAAAATTGAAATGTAAAAAGGGAAAACTACTGTGTGAATTGTGAAACAAAAGCAGTGAACTCTCCTGAGATTCAAGTTTATATTATTTTAATTTAATTTTGCTTTAGAATTAAATAAGAAATTATTCATTTTAAATTTAAACAGTTTCCGAGTGTTTTTATTATTTCAGAGGTTAAAGGACATATAGCCTTCATACACTATACCTACTTATATTAGATTGTGGTTTTGTACCGTGTTAAAGGGTTAGTACACTTAGTTATTTGTTACATTGTGGTCTCACAATAAGTTATATTCAGGAGGCATAGGATTTCCAAAGTTACCCAAGCTAAAAACACTAAACTAATCAGAGATTATATAACCAATGAAATTAGGATAAAGAACTCAGGGCCCCATCTACATAATATAGAGGGTAGACGGGCTACAATATGTATTCCTATACCTCTGTCCTAATATACTGTACGTATGTCTGTATGTGTGTGTAAAGGATGCAGCTGCTAGAGTTTTAACTAGAAAAAAGAAATTCAACCATATAACATCAGTGCTCAGGTCATTACATTGCTTCCTGTAAATTTTAGAATTGATTATCAGATTTTAACTAGGGCTGCCCCCTAATAGTCGACCAAAGCGTTAGTCAATGAGAAGAGTCTTAGTTGACCAATTTTTCATTGGTCAGTTAGTTGCAGGGAGGAAAAAAAAACAACCCTCAAACTCCATTCATGAGCTGCACCTTGATGGAAAGATTTGACACAAATGCCGACTCAGAGAAATGCTGAAACATCTCAGCTCTCAACACAGAGAGTCTGAGCCGACCGACCGAAGCACTCGGCTAACGGTTTAACAAACAGGTTTTGGTTGCTCGTGGAAGATGGATATCCATCATTGTCTGTGTGCATTTACTGTGGTATTACACATTCCCAAATTCATATTATTTATTAGAGTTATGTGGAGTTATGTCTCATCGCTGGTATAAATGAAAACCAGACAAGAGACGTCCTGTCAGGGGAGTCAGACCTGCAGGCTCACGTGTCCCGTTAAAATACCCCAAATCTTTTTGGGTGGTTTTGTTTGTTTTTCCTTAACTTCCTAAGCTCATTTTAATTGAAGAAAATGAAAGAAATACATTTAACATAATAATATATTCAATTGTATTCATTGTTTATTTTTAGCAATATCATTAATGTGTTAATCTGCCCAGCACCTGTTGGCTTTTATTGAGTAACTGAGAATAAGCCTATATTGTCAAATTCATATTGATACAATGTAGTCTAATGTAATATAATATAAAATTGTTAAACTGATAAGCTTCTCTGTACATATAGTCTATGCAAGTTATATTGGGGATTGAGTGGCTCGGGGTGCAGTGACAAAAAATTTCATGAAGGGGTGTCGTGGTTTAAAAAAGTTTGGGAACCACTGCTCTAACCAGATGGAGGGTGATGGAGATGACAGTCACTGCACACTTTATTTCTGAAGATTGGCGACTACATTCATTTGTGTTGGAAACAAAAGTTTTGCAGGTGAGCCACACAGCTGCCAACATAGCAGAGTGACTCAGTGAAGTGATGGAGGAATTTAAGATTCCTGCAGAAAAGAGGGTCACAGTCGTACAAAACAATTCTGCTAATATGGTGTTGTGCGCTGTACTACTGTCTGAACCCGTCCTAGGATAACGTCCAGGGAGTTGGTTGTGCGGGGCACACTTTGCAGGTGTGCATAAATGCAGTTCTGAAACAAGATCTGATCTGTCAAATCACAGCTGCTGTCAGACATCTTGTGGGGCATTTTAAGAAAAGTCCCAAGGCTACAGCAGCTCCTACTGAGAAACAAAAGCAACATAAAGCGGCTGGAAAAAAACTCGTCCAAGATGTCTCGACACGATGGAACTTCACATACTTCATGCTGGAGCGCTTCCTGGAACAGAGGTGGCAGGTTACAGCTGTGCTTTCAGACCCCGGTACCACCCAACGGCTCACAGCTGCCCATCGGAGGGCAGTGGAGGACATCGTCTCGATGCTGAGGCCTTTGATCACTCTCACTGAGCTTCTCTCGCAGGATGTCAATGCATCTCTGTCTGCTACGCTACCCATGCTAATAAATATGAACAGACGCCACTTGCTGCTGCACGATGATGACAGCACGACTGTAAATGCACTGAAGAGAAAACTAACTGAAAAAATTGACAAGAGCTTGGAGCTCACAGGGAGTTTCAAGATCAGCATATATATCCAAGCTGCTGTCCTAGACCCATGTTTTAAGAGCTTGACATTCCTCGATGCGGAGAAACGAGAAAGAGCAGCAGATAGAAGGAGAGAACAATGAAATTAAGATATACTTAAAGGACCAAACAAAGGTTGATTCAGGGCCACTGAGAAAGTGGGAATTTTTGTATTGATATTTCTCTTTTAAGTGTTTCAGTTTGCTGTGTATTTATTTATTTGCTTGTTTAAATAATTTTAAACCCTTTAAGCCCTAATTTTAATGCTCATGTTTCAGGCCCTACACGGTCTGGCACCACAATATCTGACTGACATGCCTGTCAGCTATTAACCAGTGAGACCCCTCAGGTCATCTGGAACAGGCCGTCTGGTTATTTCCAGGGTCTCCACGAAAAATTGGTGAAGCTGCTTTTAGCTTTTATGCTCCCAGCAGCTGGAACATCTTACCCAGTCATGTTAGCTGTGCTCCAGTGCTGTCATCTTTTAAAACGAAACTGAAAATCTTCTTTTTAGCTGCACTTTTAAGTAGTCTAGGTTGCTGGTCTTAATTATTAATTATTTTTAATGATTTTTAACTAACATGTATTATTCATGTGTTTGTTTTAACTGTGTTTACTCAAGTCTGATGTTTTATCTTGCATGTTGATGAAATGGAATGAAATGTGTTATATAAGCAAAGTTTTGCTTTGCTATACTCACCGCAGTAATTGTTGCATTTGCTGTTAATCTGTGATTGATGGCATACCATGTGACAGGGTAGACATCTTTTGACCAAGGCATCCTCGTACTCACCCTCAGGGCAGCTTCCACCCATCAGCCCCGATAACCCTCACACTGACACACACACACACATACACACATACACACACACACAGATACATTAGAAGAGAGATGTAGAGGAAACAGCTGCAGAAGGTGAGCAGCTATGAACATGAGAATGATATAATGTGCTTGATGCACATGTAGGCGACATACAGTATTTTACACCAGACCCTTGAAAACATCCCTCTAATCATCTATAGGTACACTTACTATATTAGTAGTACATAGCTGTTGAAACAACAACCTACTTTATTATAGAAAACAGTTGGGAATATACTATTTACCAAAGTTAAAGTCCACAGCTGCAACTTGCATCTTTTTGTCAAAATGGGGTTTAAATATACTAAACTAAACTGTACTTTACTGTGTAATACCACTACAGTATATTATACTAGTACTGTTTTAATGTCACTTTTTGTTTTATTTTGTATTTGTTCTTTATTTTCTTCTGCATTTTATTATATATTTTATTTAATTATTTATGTATATATTTTATTCAGACTCGCTCAGATGCTGTAACACTTGAATTTCCTCGACAGGGATCAATAGAGTCTTATGTTCTCGCGTCCCTCCATTGGCTTCCGGTAAAATTCTGAATAAATTACAAGATCCTGCTGATTACATATAAAGCACTCCATGACCTCGCCCCTAGCTACATTTCTGAGCTCCTCGTTCCTCATTCCACTTCACGACCTCTTCGATCCTCAAATCTTGGCCCTCTGTCCCCCGCACAAACCTCAAATCAAAAGGTGACCATGCATTTGCATTCTTAGCCCCAACGCTGTGGAGTCATCTTCCACAATCTGTTAGATCGGCTGAATCCTTTTAAACGACGCATCAAAACCCATTTGTATCAACAAGCCTTTCTATAGACCTCCCTTCTTGTTCCCATGTCCTGCTTTATTTCATTTTGGTTGATTTCTCTCTGTGTCATGTTTGTCTATTTCATTAATCTATCTGTTTCAATTTTGCATGTGTATGTGCCTGTGAAGCACTTTGTAACTGTGTGTTTTAAAAAATGCTATATAAATAAAAGCTTACTTGCTTATGTTACTGCATTATACAGTACACTGTAATATACTATCCTGTCCTACAGTATACTATACTATCTTTTCTATACTACACTATACTGTACTGCACTATGATGCACATTACTATACTGTGCTGTACCATACTGTACTACAACTGTATACTGTACTACACTACACTGTACTACACTACTGCTTCAGCTGCAATACGGAAGAAGGAACTGTGAGCTGCACTAGTTTGTGGTGGCTGCAGAAAAACATACCATGTATTCTGCACTTGCAACAGTATAACGTCAGTATTAGTGGGTGTACACTGGATGTGCGAGGGAGAGGCTGTTAAACTGTAAAAACTCTTCTGCTTTCACCTCAAAAGCAAAGCAGACCCATTTCCTTTGGCATTTTTAAATTTTTTTAGGGCAAAGAAATGTACAAATTCCAATGAATTTATAGATAAAGGGTAATCATCAACAGGCCTGCCTTGCGCTAGCTCCAACATGTAAACTTCCATTCTTTCAAAAATCATGTCTGTTCTCAAACACAGCCCTCTTCGCTCCAGCGAACACTGGGTCAGCGGACCGTGAAAAAAACACACACATCTAAACCACCTCCGCCCTCCGCTGCTTTCACACACATAGAATTGTAAACCTGATTCATTGTAGAGTATATTTGTCACACCCTGATAACCAGCACTCAGTGTCTTACTCACACCCCCTTTCAGATTTCAAGGACGGTAAGTAATTTGTAATTATCATAAACACATAATATGTTTTTTTAAGTCACAAATATCCAAAACCAAAGTGTGTATTTCCATACAAACCAAAATCATAACTAAGAGTTAGGTGTCTTCTTTTTCATGGATTTAGGTATGTTTGTGCCTCCTTTGTGAGTTTTATTGTAGTTTGCTTTACTATTTATCTTTTTACCCATTTTGAGAGACTTTGTAAGCTTCTTATGTTCGGTCTCACCTACATTGTCTGTTATTGTGTGTGTGTGTGTGTAACTGTAGACAGAAGTAAACTTTCACTTTTTTTTAAACATTCAAAGCAAAATGAAGATGTCTGCAGTAATCACAGAGCTGACTGAGGGCAACCGAACCGCCACACACCTACAGCTCTTGTCTTTATCACTTTCACACATATTAGAAGCTGTGACATCAAGGGCTGAAGTTGAGAGTTTGAGCCCTACTTGAAACACAAATACTGAAAATACAACACTCAGTCTGCTGATGTTACCCGTTACGGGTTGAAAATAAATGTTCAGAGGGATCTCTTACCTGGCAAGATGAAGAAGCAGTGGGAGAGTCCTTGGTTTGACGATGAGTGTGAGACAGGCTTGTATTTCAACATAGATGCTCATTTGGGTATGAACTCATTGCCCGGTCTGGGACTTCCCCCCCCCCGTGTGTGACGAGGATCCCTGCCACCCTAAAACACACGCACACACTAAGGTTAGACTAATATACAGTACCTATAAAAAAAAGAAATCAGTCCCCCTTAAACTGTTTTGTATATGAATCACAGTGGATGTACTGGATGTTTTGACGCTGATCATCATAAAATATATTTTTCTGTCAATTTTAATTATGAATTTCCACAAACAGACTTAAATAACTACAAAAACAAAAACTTGATAAAGCTCAAGCTGCTGCAAATTCTAGATCGGACTGAGGTCTTTGTCACTTCAGTACATTAACGTTGTTGTTTTGAAACCTTTGGCTTTATGACTCGTGTATTTGGCTTGTGGGAAATCTTTTCCCAAGTCTCAGTTTTTTCAGTCTGGAGCAGTTTTTTCTACAGTATTTATTTATTTATTTTTTATTCATGTTACCCTCTTTCTTCACAAACTTTTTTGCCAACCCCAGGCTTTGTGGTTGGTGTGTTTCTGCTGATGTGACGTGTTTGTATTGTGTCAAATAAAATGTACGTATGGTGGGTAAAAAGCTCGATTTCTGTCTGATCATACCATATAAGCTTCTTTCACTTTGTCTCTCACATGTCATCTGGTGAATAGTATTGTACGCCCCCATCAGAGAGTCCACTAAAGACACTCCTTACTTTACTCTGAAGGATTTTTGGTGCTTACAACCTTTGGTGGTCTTGGTAAGGTGTTGGGCCACCAGAACAGCTTCAATGCACCTTGGTATTGATTCTACAAGTCTCTGGACTCTACTGGAGGGATGAACACCATTCTTCAAAAAGATATTCCCTCATTTGGAGTTTCGATGATGGTGGTGGAGAGCGCTGTCCAACACGTCGGTCCAAAATCTCCCATGGGTGTTCAATTGGGTTGAGATCTGGTGACTGCGCAGTCCGTTGTAATGACACATCCGCTGAAGCTGAGCTAGGGCACGTCGTCAGTGATGTATCCTGAGGCCATTAGGTGTTTCGGGTCTTTTAAACATCATATCAGTCCATAGTATATGATTCACCTCATTTTCATACTCGTCAAATCATAGCACCTCAGACCCTGTGAATTTTGGCGTTGTCATCCTGGAAGAGAACACTCAGGATAGAAATGTTTCATCATAGGATAAAGGTGATCACGCAGAATAACTTTGTATTGATTTGCAGTGATCCTTCCCTCTAAGGGGACAAGTGGACCCAAACCATGCCAGCAAAATGCCCCCTACAGCATAACAGAGCCACCAAATCCCCTCACTGTAGGGGTCAAGCATTCAGACATGTACTGTTCCCTTGGTGTACGCCACACATGCACTCACCCACTTGTCAAGAATATAGTGGAGGATGACTCATCTGACCATATCACTTTTTTCCCCATCTCTGTAGACCAGTGCCTATAGTGTGTGCGCCACTGAATTCTCGAATGTACATTCACCTTTGTAATGAGGGGTTTTTGCACTGCAACCCTACTATAATATCCCTCTCTATGTAATTGATTCAAGATTCAAGAAGTTCATTATCATGTGCACAGTTAACATGGGCGGTTACACCAAACAATGAAATTCTTACTTTGCTAGCCCACCCTTCACAAAAAAGTTAAATTAAATTAAAATTTTAAAAATCAAAATCACAAAGTGTATAAGTTCCATGTAAGTTCAGGTATTGCACCGCACAGTACACAGTTTATAAAGTACAGTATTGCACAACATAGTATTGTGCAAAAAAAAAAAAAAACTGCGATCCTGACTTGACTGAGCAACAGGTCATACAGTATTACTACATTATTGCAAATATTGCAAATAGCAGTGTAAGAAACTGTCAGACAGTGCAATATGCATCGTTGCAAATATTGCAAATGACGAACAGTATCGTCAATAGACTGTTCTTGCTGAAACAGTCTCACCACGTCCTGCATTGACATTCTCAGTCACCCAAGGAATAGTTGCTCTTCTGTTTTCATATCGCACTAATGTACGAGCATCAAGGTCCTCAAATGTGCGCTTTTGACCACAATATCCGACCCTATTTACTAATGTCTTCAGGTTTTTCCTTTGTCACCCATCTGTTGTTTCTATCAAGAAATAGACCCTTTTACAGTACACCTTTGACATGTCATAGCAAGCAATCCTCAAGTATAATGAATAACATCAAACTGCAGTCTAGTTACTGTAGTTGTTCCGGTCCAGGGTCCAGGTATTGTGCATGCAGGCTCATAGAAGTGGTTTCCTGGGACACATAATTAAACTGAGCCATCATTAATGTGATTAGTAACACCTGTGCTTTTCCTACTGTCACAAGTCAAATTTTCTGCTGTGAAAAAGGTCTACTGACAACAACAAGCTTTTCACATATAGGTGTATTTTCATTGTCAGCCCTTGATCACACAGAGGTAATCTCCATTCAACTTGTGCAACTACTAAAATCTCTTGGCTGCAATCAGTGTTTGAGTCAGTCTTCTAAAAGTCATACTGATAGAGCTCTAACACACACTCAGAGCGACCACGGTGACTAAGTGTTGAGGGGTATGAATGCATTGCTGGGTGTGTTATGCATATGTTGTGTTTTATTTGGAAAATGTGACTAAACCCACTTTCTCAACATCATGTTGAAACTGTTGGGCAATCCCACAACATGTGCTTTACTCTCCACTGAGCACAAGATGTGTTCTCAGTATTTCATCTCGGTTCAGTTCTCATATCTGTCCATGTGCCTCTCAGCTTTAGACTAGCAATAACAGTAAATCCCACCATGAACACCTGAAATTATTAAAAATGTGCTCTAGAAATAACCACAGATTTGTTTCATAACAGGTACTTGAAAGTCTTGTATCTTAGGCAAAGGAAGTCTGTTTGCTAAACTGATACCTACTGTAATGATGTATGTATTCAATAAATAAATGGAGTAAAGAGAGGATATCAGAAAGAGAGACAATAGTGATGGATCACAACAAATCTGGAAGAAGATCAACTTTGAAAGACAGCTTTAGGTTTCAAAGAATCCACACACAGACTGACATCAGTCTGAGATTTACAGTGAGGCTTTGCTGTGCAGCTGTTGAGACAGGAAACGATATGGTAACAAGTCATTAAAATGTGTTAGTTTTGTTTTACAACATCCTAGTTTTGTTCTGCTTTGTGACAGCAAAAGCAAATAGCTGGAAGCAGCAGGATGGGAGTCCACAGTCCACTGAGAACAACAGGTGCAGTTGTGATGGTAAACACGTGCAAGCACTTTAAAAGAGATAAATGGTAACAGAATTGTGATCGATAGCCAAGGATTTAAAATTAATAATTAATATTAATGCATTAATAGTCATTAGAGCTGTTTCTAACAGATGAAAGCAAAGTATTAAAACATAAAACGATCTGAAAACACTCAGCATCTAATAATTAATCATTTTCACCTAATAATTTGTCTTTGGAATTCATTACAGTGCATCTGAGCAAGCATACAGTAAAAAAGTAGGACTTCCACTTTGAGTATGCAAATCCCCTGAATGCATCCTGCTGTGAGCAAAAAGATAAAGACTAAAAGCAAGAAGTTGAAGTTAAGGAAGCGTGATGACAATGATGACTTGGCTCTATGTTGAGTCACTGTGAAACCAGAAGTTTTGCCATCTAATGTTATCTAATCTAACCTGTACTCAAGTATCTTAAACAAAACAGGAAAGGAAAGACAAAGTAACTATTTTTAATATAGTGAATAATAAAATAAAATATGTTATAGTACAACATGATATGTTCAAAGATAATGTTCCACACACACAACTAATGTTTTTTTGTGTATATCATCTTTTTGTTTTTCATTTCCCTTTTGCATTTTTTTTAAAATCATTCTGTGTCCTTGAGTTTTTTACTTTTATTTATGAATAACTGTTATTAATGTGCAAAATTGCAACAGTGATAGCAGTGAAACATTGAAAAGAATGTGAAACATTACAGAAATCTAAAAATGTAAAACTGTGAGTATATTAAATGTCATGTTGTTAACATCCAATAAAAGATAACAAAGATTCTCTATGAGTTCTGGAAGAGAGAGTCTGTTTTCCTTCCTGGGAAAAAAAAACATTTAGTTGATAGGAGAGTTTCACCTGTGTGTGAGGAAAATGAGAAGATGCAGAAAAAAATATAATGCAGATACACATGATGTGCAAAAATATGTGAGTGCAGTTTAATCATTAACAGGTCAACAGTGTGCAACAGACAATGTTTAAGCCTGTGGAAAAGTTTTGGCCCCAAAAACTCCAAACTGCAGAAATGTGATATGTACACAACATGCAAATTTAAATATTTGCATTATTGTTTATCTCATCCAACACTCAAAGAGGAAGGAATGTTAATGTTTGCACTGATTACTCATATCACAACATATCTGGGGATGCAGACATGCAGAAAAAGGCATTCAGCAATGCATTTATGTAAATTCTTTTTTAAAAATATGAAATACTCAGAACAGTACATGAAAGAATTCAACATGTAGGTGAAGGCAGAGCTCCAAAATAAAATGTCAGAGTTCTCTTGCTGACTTTTCTATTATATAAAACACATACATGGCCAGTGATTGGTGTGAACCTGGAAAAAAGTAACGAAGGTGTTGTGTTGCTCAGATCACACCTGTAACCAGAAAACCTTCAGAAACCTGAACACCCAGAATAGACTCACTGCAGATGGGTAGTCAAATTCACAAAAGGGAAAAGGGAAGCCAGTTCACATGAGTAAAAAACAGAACAACAAAAAATTGTCAAATCATGACCAAATTGGGCATTTAGCAACCTATGCAAAATGCTGCAAATCAAGATCTCGATTCCCTGAAATATTTGCATGTACAACATCAGGAAGGAGCAATATTCATATCTTCTAGATGAAATGGTAAATGTAGAGAAACCATTTATTCTTGTTGGTTTTATGGTGAAGTTGAAGCCAAATGGAAGCATTTAACACAAAATACAAAGCTACAGGCTTTAGTCTCAAAGTGCGAGCCAGAAAACATTTTTGATTAAGGGTAATGTTCTTTTAAGAGTGTTGCTGCTGTAGTGGGATTCATTTACAACAGCACCCCAACAGTATCAGAGGTAGACCAGTAGATGGAGACAGCCTGCAGTATTTGAAAAGACTTGATCGGTGCATCGACAATAGTTTGCAGCCTGATCTCTGTGTACTTGTCGTTTATTGACAGAGGCTTACATGCACCATTTCACCTCTGAATACTCTCTTTATCCCACAGGAACTCTGCATTTGCCACTTTTAATCGTGCACTTAATGATTCAGGAAGGCAGAGCAGTGGCACCAAAAAAAAAAATCTGTTTTCTAACTTTGGTGTGAAATTGTAGTGTGAAAGATGAGGGTGTGGGGCTGGAAGAAGTCACAACTAAAGGATTTGGAGGGGATGAAAGGTGTCTCACTACTACTGATGTTAGTATGAACATGTGCTATGATCAAAGACTGAGAACCCACATACTGCGCAGTGCTCCCATGAAATATCTGCTAGACCACCGAACATGGTTTCCTCCCACAAGGTTATCTGTGTTAGATCAAACAGATTGTGTTGCACTTCCACATTTGTTTCAGACGTCAGAGTGACAACCTCAGAATATCTCACTGTTTTCAGTGTTGAGGAACATTTTGCCCAATATAGAACAGTGGAAAACCCAAACACACCCCCGGTTTCATGATGAAAGCATTTAATATGCGCAGGTGGAGGTTTTGGAATGGACATCTGATGCAGCAGGCACAGCTTTGGTGCTCTCATCTTGTTCCACTGAAATGTTCTGACTGCCATTACGTGAACCAGTTTGTGAGTAGGCATCTATTTGTTCCTTTTCATGCATTAATCCATCATTCATCCTACAGCATAGAGATTCTGTTCTTATGAGCCAAATAGCAAATTACAATGCAAAACCCTTCAGTGGTATCTGTAAATAACCTTGTTCCTCCATCTCTACATGTAGTATTCAATATGTTCTTGCAAAAATGACACCAAATCAAACTTTTATTATTGCTCCAAGTAGATAAAATGACTCTGATTCTCTGATTAAAAACATAAAAAGTCAATAATTTCACTTCACCAGTTAAAAAAATTTGAAATTCAAGCAACTATATTCAATGTTTCTATATTAGCAGTGCATCACTTGACTACCTGAGTGCTAGAGTGGTCCCTTGTAGTGCTATTACCTGACTCCCAGCACTATGAAGCATTTTAGTGTCTGTCAGTTCATTATTCTGGTTCTCCAACCCACAGTTTAACTGTTTTGATTCCCTCTCATCAGCATTGTTTTAAGATGCATCTGGCAGCAGTGAAAAAACTCCAAAACACCAACTACACTATCTGCCCATCACGAAACAGCAAAAAGATACAGTTAGTGACTAGCTGGTGAACATAATGGAGCATTTGGCAGCTAAAGAGTCAGATAATTACCCCCAGAGTTAATGGAGACCAAATGAAATGTCCAGAAACGTGACTCCAAATTGATGCTAATGTTCCACTGGATCTGCAGGATGAATATAATGGCAACTGTCTGCCAACATGTATCAAACTAAAAAGTAATAATATATCAATGTTGTGTTCACAACTCAACTCAATCTGCTGCCCCCAAGTGGCCAAAAAAAATCTGTTATTGCAGGTTTAATGATGATTAAAGATCCCCTCCAGACATATATGAATACATATACAAATAATCTGCTTGGAACAATAATGTGTGTCTGGTTTGGTTTTTCCACAAAAAAGTGCAATTACCACTTTAAAATCCTTAAAATGGCATCTATTCATTCTGCCTCATTAAAAATCTAGAATCTATTAATATGTAAATATATTTCATCTCAGAAATTTAACTGCTGGACACAAGATGTCTCCTGCTTCACTATAAAGTCCATTCTCAGTGTTTGTGCACTGGAGGCTTCAAGTTTCCACATCACACTATAAATTTCATACCAGACCATGATCAGCTTCCAAACTAGTTGTGATGTCGCAAATCATGCTTGTAGGCCCATCTCTTAAAATCAATTTTCAATGAGCACAGAGAAACTTTACACTTTCAGTAGATCAATGTGAAAACAGCCCTCTAGTGTCAAAATCTGCTCATACATCATTTTGCACAGTGAAGCTCAAACATCCAACTGAAGGAACAAAAACATATTTTTGAGTGTAGGGGGACTATAACAGCCATTGTATGAAAGATTAACACCTACCTCGATAAATGATTAGCAATAGGTAGTACTTAACTCTAAGGTAAATACTGCATGACAAATACGCATTGTCTAGTCAGGAATACATGCTTTGTTACACCAGCCTTGTTTTAATTTTGGCTGAAGGAGTACAGCCCTCGCAGAACAAAATTTGACAAAAACAAAATGTGAAAAAATGTAAGGGCCAAGCTGAAAACAAGATTTCCAACTGGCTTGGTCTTGCTTAAAACTTTCGTCTAGCCTCGGGAAATTCAGGTTTAGCTTTTCCATCCTGTTTGGTACAAGTACCCCATGCTATGCACTTCATGTGAGTTTTTCTTACACTGATTCTAATTTGGCCTATATTAACTTTGTTCCAGTTTATATTAACTATGCCACAGAACTTTTCATAAGATTTTTCAGGGCTATTTTGGACAGGACGTTGTGTTATCTTGTTACTGAAAAGGTCATACGTACTGAGGTTGGATCATGGACTCTGCTTTGGCACAGCGCTGACCCCTTATAAAAAATCTATTGTATTGGCGGAAAAGGTCTGCGTTCACTGACATTTTTAACATTGACATTCAAACTCGACTTTCCTAGAACTCATATTGAGTTGGCTAGAGGTGCATATGAAAGTTCACTCTGTGCATTTAATCCACATCTCCTTCCTCTCACCTGCCACCACCACAATAAGGCACCCCCAAAGCACGACATTCATTACAAAACACATTACTGGCTTTCACAGTGGAACTCAATCCTCAGCAGCTCAGACTGGCACAGCGTTCGGAGTCGTGAGTCATATGGAGGCGACTCAGGTGGGAGAGAAAATGAGAGGTGATGTGAGGGAATGTTGCTGCAAGAAGGCTCACTCATGTGTGGAATGAATCAAACCGCCTTACCTTTCTTTATGTCAGAGGATGTCTAAATAAATCCATGTCAGCTACAGTTTGACAGAAAATTATACAACTGTCTCCTGCAATTAGAGCCTAGCAAGTATTGGTTAGTTGCAAGTCAAAAGACCTCAGTTAAACAATTCTAACAGTCTACAGTCATGCGAGCTGCTCTGTCAGAGTATCTGTAGGTGCAGTGGTGCACTGAGAGTGTTAATGTCAGCATGCTAATATGCTCACAATGCTAATGTTAACATACTAATGTTTACTATCATCACTAATGTTACCCTGCAACTAATATTTTCAGGCCTTAAAACAAATTTTCTCAGCTGTAATTAGCTTAACAGTTTGGGTTATTCCCTGTGGTGGAAAGTAACTAAGTAGCATACATTTACTCAAGTACTCCACTTTAGTACAATTTTGAGGTACTTGTACTCTACTGGAGGATTTCCATTTTATGCTAATATATACTAAAAAAATATACTCCACTACTGTACTTTCTACTCCACTACATTTATTGACAGCTCTAGTTACTTTTCAGATGAAGATTTGACACAATGGATAATATAACAAGCTTTTAAAATACAACACATTGTTAAAGATGAAACCAGTGGTTTCCAACCTTTTTGGCTTTTGACATCTTACAAAAAGCAGTGTGTAGTCGGGGTCACATTTCAGATGTCTATGAGTTGTTAACAGCTCCACCAAATGGTGATTTTTCCCTCTAAACTTCTCACATGGTTTCATTTCAATAAATGTTCAAATGATCCGATATTTCACCAAAAATCAAAGATTAGAGCAAAAGTCAACCATTTTGTGTATCAGAACTTTGTTTTTTCTTCTTTCCTCTCCCATTAATCATCTCACGGCCCCTCAGATTTATCTGGTGACCCTTTGTATTTCTACTGTGCTCTATTGGTACTTTTACTTGAGTAAAGGATCTGAATACTTCCACCACTACCTCTCACTGTTCTGAGGTGGGCATGACTCAGTTGGAAAAGGGTGACATCACTTGATTTCTGCAATATTTGAATAAAAATCTGATGACTGATGATCAAACCAAACCCACACACTGCTGATTAGGTAGCTTAGCTGAGTTTGAGTGTTAAACTTCTAATAAATATTAAATAAAATTTTTTAATCAAAACTTTAATCCTGAATGTTGCTTCTTTAGTCATACATATTTCATGTTTTCAGGGGCTTTAAATGTGTTTAAATGTGAAGCATGCAGTTGCCACAGGATGAAATACAGTCACTGGAATGCAATCAAAACCATTTAAACCAAATTTTTAACATAGAGGTTCAGATAGCTTTTAATCTTCAATCACCAATTCAGTGCTAACTGACTTAACAGCAACACTTGAGTGCAGTGAATTTAGCAATAACCTTGGGGGTGTGAATAAATGATGAGATTTAACTGTTCTGTGTTAGGAAGGTCCTTGACAGACCCCTGGGCAATGCTGGTCGTCACTGTATCCCACATTTGGCATCACTGGGAGAGAATATACTGAAATCTCTAATGCTGTGTTCCAGGGATCACAGGAAATCTGAAACTTGGAGTTCCTCCAAGGAATGTATTCCTGGAGGATATAGATTGAGGAATGGCCCTTTCCAATTTCCAGGCACTGGCTTTGATATATGAGGTAGTTTAATTTTTCAATTTCAATTCAATTTTATTTATATAGCGCCAAATCATAACAGAAGTTATATCAGGGCACTTTTCACATAGAGCAGGTCAAGACCATACTCGTAAGGTAGTCCTCATGCATACTGCATTCAGCCAAGAGAATGCATGCTAACAAATACCCACACACAGGCTTTATGCACACCCACTGAAACACAAATACACAGGATTGACCATGGGAGCAGAAACAGATCTGCATTTTAATTGCAGAGACAAGGACATTGATCTGTCCATTACAATCAATGATCACATTATATTCTATGCAACAATAAAGATTCACAAATAGACATCTGCTTCTGGCATTATATCACGCAAACGTAAGCTATGTAAGCTGGGGGAATATTACTTAAAAATGATATACAGCAGGTCTGTTATGTTTTGATTACCAACATGTCTGTACGGTACAAAGGCCTTTGGTTGTTTGGCTTAGGGGAGAAACAGGTATTTTGCTGTACACTGATGTAACTTCCAAGGCACATAGATAAAAGTAACTGCACAGAAAAATACATTACCATGGCTGTACACTGTCAGCAACACACATATAAGTCATGACCAGCTCACTTATGAATTGGCTGAATTAGATGTATAGTGTGGAAAACCCACGTTTCTTTTTTTCTTTGCCAACAGAATGACTCATATTAGCTGCTGGTCATAGTTTAAAAAGCTGCAAAGTTGTATCTGTTGTTACTAAAGATGAACCAAGATTAAAATACAACTGTGCAACCTTTTCTGGAGAGTGTATCTACCAAAAAGGTGGCACCCAGTACGTGTGTAACTTTTAACACTGGTTTTGGTTAGTGAGGTGACACAAGAGGTGGGATATACAGTATGCAACCCTCCCCATGCAAGAATAAGCAGAGGATACCACAAATACATAGAGTTAATATTGAACAGTGCATCCTCAGGAGTGCACGTTCTAGCCCTTCGCAAATGAACTTCCATTTTGAAAAAAAAAAAAAGCAACAGAGTGCAAGAAGGCAGAGGTTTTTCCCCTGCCTCTGCCTCTCATCTGTACAATATACAGTGGCAGGAACCAGCCAGAAATCCACACAAATGCTCTTTTCACATATGGTGCTGGACTGCGCCCAGCAATCATGGAGCCAAACTCCATGTCAACCCAAATGAGCACAACTTTTTCAGAATATGACCTCATTTCAGACAGATATATAGGTCTTTGTTTCACAAAATGATAAAAGAAGCAGCAATGGGTGACTACAGGTACCGTCTCGTTGCCTCAGCTGTTCCTTTAGCGCTACATTGACACTGGTTTTGGCACAAACCGTCTTATCAACATCTACTAAACATCAGAATGGTCCATTTAGTACAAGTTCATTAAGTATGTCCAATCAATCAATGGCAATGTGTGGTTTCTTCAGTATCGTTCAGATCATCTCAGTTCAGTTCAGTTTGGGTGGATGTAAAATGTGTCAGCCCATATTATTCTCCACCAACTGTGCACACAAAAGAAAGAGGGATGCAAACACAGCAAGAGAGAGGGAGAGCAAAAGTAATTAACTGTGGATGATGAGAGAATGGTTCTTGCACTTCAGGCTTGAAGGCGCTAAATACCTTAACTGTGATGGGGGAGATTGTGAAATGAGTTTCTCACTGTGACACACACACACACACACACATTTGGGAGAGCACAAAGTATTCACAAATACATAAAAAATAAAGATATATACAGAAAGATAATGCATGTTACAGGATCATTCACAGTTTTTATACATATGACAACAAAATTACAATCCAAAAATGTTTCTGGTTATGGTTAAATTAGCCTGGGTATCACTCACATACAGCCTTTGGACTTGGATTGTGTCACATAGTATTTCTACACAAATACACACTGTCCTCTGGGTCAATATGACTCCCTGATGCAGCATTGGTCACCCATATCACTATCTGCATCACTTAGACAACGGTTAAAGGAGCTAGAGTGTTTATTCTCATAATATACATGCTGACATCTTGAAGTGCACCTCCATACAAAGCTGTGTGAGTGTGTGTGTGTGTTCCTACTTTGACCTGTGAGTGTAGCTGGGACTGACCCTGCTAGAACTACTACTGCAAGCCCTGACAGCTCAGAGAGATTGTCATGACAAATTACAGGGCTGTGGCCCACTGCCAACAGGAAAACAGCTATCTGAGTGCTGAGTGTGTGTGTCACACATAATTATTTTCTGTAGTAACCTCTCAGGACAAGCCATGTCTGGCTCCTCACCTCTTTTGATTGCTCTGATTGATGGCTTATGACTTGACCAATACACTTGGATGAAGTGAATCTGACACTGCAGCATATGGTGGGCGACCTTATTACCACTATAGAGGCTTTACAGTTGTTTGAAAAAATCTCCTGGCAACCAGGTGTAGCTCCATCATGGAGGTCTATTGCAGGAGTCACTGTGGACAAATAAGCTTGATAGCTAAAACGGAAATGGATGTCTGCTATTGATGTGGGCCTATGCAGTTGGCAATAATGAATGATAAGGTAGAATTGTTTCCAAATTCAGGTAGTTGTGATAAGGTCTTTTGTTGTAGCTCCCTTGGTTCAAGCTCTTCTAGGAAGCTGTAGCTTAGTTAGTCCCTCCAGTCAACTAAACAAACTGGTATTACTTTAGCCAACTAATTAACCATCAAGCAAATTTGTAAAAACTGATTATGATGTCAAATGATGTATGTGAAGGTTAGAGTTCATAACCATGTACTGTATCTTTATTGGAGCTGTTTCAATTTAGGCAACACATGACTCTGTGTCACAATAAAAATAAATAAGTCATAGCAACAACTAAGTCTACAGCCATGGTAGCAGCTATACTTTGGCACAGCAGTGCATTGAGCTCAGTGGTAACAGCAACATGCTAACAGTGACAATGCTAGCGGGCATAAAGTTTACCATGTTCACTATCTTAGTAATGTATTAGCATGCTAAGATTGCTAATTGGCACTGAACACAACATACAGCAAAGGCTGATGGGAATGTCATTAGTTCTGCAGGTATTTGGTCATAAACCAAATTATTGGAGAAACAAAAAATTTAACATAACAATAGTACTAGATGGAAAGTACCCCCATACAAAATTTTGTGTCAGTACACACAGTAGATGTTGAGATACTTCTTTGGGTACATGAAAAATATGACCTGCTAGTGGCACTTAGTGGAAATTTAGAGGATCACCAAAGTCAGCAGGGTTCAGTCTCTTGGCACTATGGATATATGTGACGAATTTCATGGCAATCCATCCGATAGTTGTTGAGATATTCCAATCTAGACCAAAGTGGTTTACTGCCATACAGACCAACATCGCCTATTCCACCAGCATGGCAAACAAAGCCAGAACAAAACATGGGAACCTCTATGATTCCTATGATTTATTGTTTCATTAATTAATTTGACACACTGACATCCTGGTACAACAGAAGAGGCCACAAAATATACAGAGTGCAGGGATATACTGGAGTTGTATGCACACTTACATTCCACTATAGCTTTCTGCTTCTTGTTTTCACTTCAGCCATTTCAGTATATAAAATGCCACGGAGAGATGCAAGATGCATTGATTGATGCACGTATGAGGTTGGTTTGGTTTCCTGGCTCAGGAGCTGGTGGGCCAGGTTGGAGAGGGCGTCAGGACACCACCTGCACTTGGGTAGTTTAGGCCTCAGCCTGTTTGGATGACTTTCTTATTAACGTCTTTCTCTTTTCTTCCACTCAGGCCTCCACTAGCCAGATGTATTAGGGTTTTGTGTTTTGTTTGCACACATCACACACAATTCAATCATCAGAGTTATTCACTCTCATTGACTTAAATGCATTAATTTACTAACTGTATGCAGAATTAAATAAATGTATAGTGTCAACTGCTGTCCGTGACATCTGTGTTGTCCTGATGGTCTAGTGGGCTAAACACATACCCTGTAACTGTAAAGTCACTAGTTTGAATCCAGCCAGGAACCAAGCTGTGTTCATCCTCCTTTTTCTGCCCATCTGTTGTGAACTCTTGTGGTTTAAAAGTTGACAATCCAAAATCTCAAATATCCAATAAAATGCCACAAAAAGTATATATTCAACTCAAGTTAACAGAACTTCATTCATTTCCTAATTTTTCCCGTCAAAACCTTCTACGCATCTCCCCAGATATTTTTCATGCTTGTATATACTCAATGGTGATCTAATTTGCTCAGTAGTTGATTGGTAAGATGGTTGTATTTCAATGCAAAGGTTAAGAGTTCAAATCCTGCTTTTGCCATCCTGCATGTGGTCTGAATCTTTGCATTTTCCAGGATAAGTTCTGACACTTCTCACATAGTAGCAGTATTTATGTATAAATTATTAGACATAGGATGCATCCCAGATCTTGAATGAAATAATAATTCAATACAAATTTAGTAATCGAAACATGTCTTCACTGAAGGTCATAAATTACATCAAATGTTTCGTAAAGTAGAGTTATATACCTCAACAGAGCATCAGCATATAGGGATGACCACGATGAATTACTTTAAAGAAACTCAAGAGTTTTGCTTCTTTTCAATTAAATCAGAAACAAGTATCCAAATGCTCGCTATCTGAGTGGACCCCAATCATTGCTGCTTGCAAACTGTGTTTAATGAAGTCATCACAAATTAACTGGCACACAGCAGGGGTGTACACAGAGAGGGCCAGTAAAGAGACAGACAGGGCTAGTAAGAACTGGATTTTTTTGACAGTCCACCAGCCCACCACTGCGCTGGCCCACCTGGATTTGTCCCAGTATACCCAATGATCAGTACACCATTGGCATACAGAAAACTTGGGGCAGGGTAGTATTATTCAGATACATACTTGGTACAAACACAAAGTACAGAGAGTGGTAGGGGGCCCAACAGCAAATTTTTGCCCAGCAGTTTAATGTAGCCATGGTCATGTATAACCTTCCTTTTATCTGTATTAATACAACTCACTACAATCTTTACAGCTTGGTCTTTGTGTTCTTGGTAGATATAATACATACACAAGCTTCTCTCTGTCTCTTCTTACTCCCCCTCTCCCTCCCTCTACACGACACATTTCCCTGCCTTCTGTGAAATTTAGGCATTTTTGCAAGCACATGCTGGCTGAACCAAATGTGAAGCTGAGGGCGCTGACCACATTTCAACATTGAATAAGGAGACAACCTTACATTGTCAAAAACAACACTTTACAAGTAGAAATGGGCTCTTTACAATGGCACAGTTTGCACAGGGAGTAACTATTGTTCATACCAGGATACAGTGAAGTATAAAGTATGTGTGATGTGTTTCACAAACATGGTTTAGATGTAGTCCTCAATGCATACCACAACGAGACAGAATTCTACAGCAGTGATTGCCTGTGAAATTCATTTTGGTTCAGACACGGAGCTGTCCATGTGCGGATCTTTCCCCCAGAGGTTGACAGAAAACCATTTCCTATATACAAAGTTTAGCTGTTTTAAAGCAAGCAAGGTCACAGAGGCTGCCAAGATGTTTTCCCATCCTTCCACATAATCAATAATCCAGGATCTTAAATTCAAGAGTTTACAGATCGATGCAGCTTCTCCTGCCGAGATGCCAGTTAGAAAGGGAAACGAGCATCCTTCATTGTCGGTAAATAAGATGTCATGTTTGGAGGGGTTTGCCATTTTGTTGCCCTGTTGATCATGTAACACCAGACTAATCAGCTGGTATGAATAAAACATGACCATGAAACTATTTATCTTCGTGTTGTGGTTTTTGGTTTTTTTATCTTTAAAAGTCTCTAGAGAATCACTGTGCTGACTGTTTTCCACTGATATGTTTGTCCGGCATTTCCACATTCAGAGAAAACAGTGCCTTGCCTTCTAAGCTTTCGCAAAGACTCCTTCAAGGTGTGGATTATACTCCATCCCCTCAGGCATCTATTTACCACAGGTATACCAGCTCTGATATTTCTCCAGAGGATCCACAGAAGTCCATTCTCCAATCTTGCACCTGGTCCAACTGCGTTTTGTTTTGATTTTGGTTCGATCAGGTTGAGTTCTGACAATTTGATACAAGCCTTAAGATGAACAGGAATCCTATTTATGTTTATATTATCTCTCCAGTGCTGAAAACCAGTACGGTCAAGATGCAATTTGGCTCTGCCTCAGGGATAACCAGCTCAAGTATCCTCATTAACCCAGATATCAAGGGCTTTGAGCTGCAGTCAGTGTACTTTCCCCGACCTCTGAAAACCCTTATGAAATTGTTTATATTTCACTTAGACTTTGTTCATGTGTCAGTGTCCATGAGCAGCAGCTATTACATCATCATCCTACCCCCGCATCTTTGAGCAGGGGTCACTGGCAGTGCACTGGCAGCCCATCAGGGTGGAAGCCCCAAGCACTAATAAGTCTCTCTGGCCTCCTTGGATGTAATGACCACTCTCCTGTCACTACTTTACCCTCAGATGCTGGTCTGCAGCTCGCCATTCAGCAGGGCAGCATTGTGTGTCTCCAAATTGGCGTTGATGATTATAGCATCGTTAACCATCCTGCTCCTGTCAGCCCTACTGTCACTGCGCTCAATCTCATCCAGGCCTGCCACCTTTTTCAGGCACAGAACATTCTGAAAGCTCTTCTTGAAGTTGTCCGACAGGAAGGCGTACAGAATGGGGTTGGCGCAGCTGTTGGCGTAGCCGAGCACCACCACAAAATCAAAGGTGCTCTTCACAGCAGAGGTGGGGTTGATGGAGCTGGTGACAGAGGTGACATTAAAAATGTAGAAAGGCAGCCAGCAGAGGACAAACACTGCCACCACGATGGACACCATCCGTGTTACCTTACGCTCGGAGCGCTTGCGCTTGGTTGAACCCACGCGCATGCCTGACGACTTCACCTGGCAAAGGGAGGAACTGTCAGTGACTTAAAATCTCCAAAGTATAAAAGCACAATGTTCACAGTGTGTGACATTGAAACATCTTCAAAGTCTACAAAACAGATTAAAAAATACATTCTCTCTACATTCTGATTTCAAAGCTAGGAGGTTACATGGAACCTTGATTTTAGAAAGTCTTTTTCAATTGTAACCAATCTTTCAGTGCTAGCTAGCCCTTAGCTGTCATACCACGTACCACCACAGTACATAGCAGGATGGCTATTGGAGAAAACTCAAAATTTCAGTCACTTTTCCTAAAATTTGAAACAGGAAGTTATTAAACAATGTTTAAAATACCACATATCAAGTCTGTATTTTTCAAACTTCAATTAAAGCCAATATAAACCATGTAACATCATGGATGGCGCGGTGCATTCAGTGATGCTAGTGATGGATGTAAGCTAAATTGCTGCAATACTATTGATAAAACCAGTACTCTCTTCCATATACCCTAAGCCACCAGTGGCAGTACTGGCCACTCCAGCAAGAGAGGAGAAGAAGAAATCCAGCTACAGCTTTGATTTTACATTGTTTTACTGACTTCAATGGAGTATATCATATTTTATATTATATTTTTCTTAATTTAAACCCACTTGATGAAGATTTATTTTCCAGTTTTTAAGTCTTAACGAACAAACAAATTTAATGAATGCTTGAAATGTTCAGGTTCTCTCAAATAGCCATTAAGGGCTAACTAGCTCCATTTCAAATACACAACAACCCCAGTGTCCGACTATAAAAATGTATTGAGAATCTGTAGGATTATATCATATTTCATGTGTATCATAAACTGTAGCTCAAGCAAAAATAACTTGAAACTGAAAAGCATTCATTGTTTTGGGCTGAAATTAGTGACCATTGTTGACCATTTCAGATTAACGAAAAATACAGTTGTACCAATGACATCTGAAATTCTGCCATGTTATCTGAATCCACAAATAAAAATGATTAAATGGCTGAAATATCTCCATGACTTTGGTTGACAATTGGATGTTTATACATCATTCTACTGTGACTATCCCTAATAAAAGGATTATCTGAATTATCTGATTAGGAATATATAAGAAGAAACAAAAAAAATAAAAAGAAAAAAAAAAGAAAAATGTATGTTACATTATAATGTAAAACATGCAGCAGCAGGGTCTCACCTTGACTATAATGAGCAGGTAACACATGCATATGACTGCCAGGGGCAAGAAGAATCCAATAAAGAAGGTGTAGATTATGAAAGATGTGTAATAGACATCCTGGGGTTCCGGCCACACAATCCCACATACTGGCACCTTGTCTAGGCCACTGAAGATTAAAGTTGGTAGGATGACTAACAGCGACACACCCCACACTGTCAGGTTAATTAGCTTGGCTACCCGAGGCTTCCGCCATTTTGTAGACCTAATAGGGTGGACCACAGCCAGGTATCGATCGATGCTCATCACCATCAGACAGAAGATGCTGGTGAACTGATTGAGAGAGTCTGTAGAGGAAGAGAGAGTGGAGGAGTGGAGAAAGGAAAGTTAGGTGAGGATAAGTATCAACAAACAGCATTACTAATCACTGATGCTTTTTTTATTAAAAGGGGGAAGTGATTAAAAAATGACAAAGGCTGTAGTAAGGCACCATGATGACCAACGCTGTTTGAATTGCACCTAAAGTCTTAATATTTATAATCTACACTTGAGGAAATAGTTTGACATTGTAGGTAATACACTTATTTGATTTCTTGCAGAGAATTAGATGAGAGGATTGATACCACTTTCACATCTGTTTGTTCAACATGAACCAGCAGGGTGTAGCCAGCAGCCAGTTAGCTTAGCTTAGCATAAAAACAGAGAGAGAGAAACAGCTAGCCTGGCTCTGTCAAAGGTAATAAATAAATAAATAATCAGCCTACCAGCACTTCTAACACTTACAAATTAACATGTTATGTCTTTTTTAATCCGTACAAAAACCAAACTAAAAATGACAAGTTGTGGTGGGGGGTTTTGTGCAGTGACAGGGTTCAAAGGGTGCAGTGACTTCTTAGAGTCTCCAAACCTTGAGTTTTGGAAGATTTTTAACAATCACTCTTTGAGTTGCAACATTTAAAAAAGTAAAGAAGTGTACCTAGGTTCTAATCAAATTGCTAACATAGCAGAGACTGATCTCAAGATAATTTCTTCACTGGGCAGAATGACTTCCTGGAGTCACCACTGGTTGCTTGGTTGACAGCAAGACTCCAGGAAGTCACCTAAGTTACCTTTGGACAAAGCCAGGCTAGCTGTTTCCCCCAACTCCCAGTCTTTAGGCTAAGCTAAACTAACCATTTCCTGAATGCAGCTTCATACTTATAAATGTATTTTTCAAAAGTGTTGAAAATGGTTTTCCTTTAATTGCAACCAAGGAACTTGAAAGTGATTATTTGCCCAGTAAAACTGCTGCTGCTTTCTGA
Organism: Thunnus thynnus; assembly: GCF_963924715.1. Taxonomy (NCBI): domain Eukaryota; kingdom Metazoa; phylum Chordata; class Actinopteri; order Scombriformes; family Scombridae; genus Thunnus; species Thunnus thynnus. The sequence continues at coordinate 21,867,354 of NC_089536.1, forward strand.
AGTGCACCATTAGCCTACTGCTCCACACCTACCTACAGTCATGATTACCCTGCACAGAGCCTCTCCGAAGGGCCAGTGCACCAGTGCCAACTGCAGGGCAATGAATGGCAGGCTCATCATGCACAGAACATCTGCCACCGCCAGGTTGAGGATGTAGATGTTGGTCACCGTCTTCATTTTGGCATAACGCAGGATCACATAGATGACCAGGGTGTTGCCACATAGCCCCACAGCGCACACCATGAAGTAGATGAAGGTGATGACCACTGAGCTGGTCTTGTCCTGGTGAGGCTCCCTAGTCTTTGTGATGTTTAGGTCCAGATCGGACTCATTACCCTGGATGTAGCTGTCGTACAGGAGGGGCTCAGGGATGGTGATGTTGGGTGAAGTTGGGAGGAAGGACCACTGATCCAAGGCCATGACTGCTGACAGGGCTTTAGGGCATCAAAGAGTTTTAAGTGTTTACAGATGGCCAGTGGTAAGGTGTAGAGGTGTGATCATAAAGGATTTCGGAGATGGTAAATATTAGTGGGTTTTGGGTTAGGGTTAAATGCTAAAAAAAACAATTTTTTTGATGTGCAGAGTTATAAAAATGAGGGTAAAAGGACTTTAGAGGTAAGTTCTAAGATTAGCTTGGGGTACTTGAGATTTGAGAATTGGGGATCCAGGGGTTTGGGGCTCTGAGGATTGGGATGACTGGGGATTATTATGTCCGTGGAATCACAAGTATCACATCCCAGCTGTAGAGAGACAGCAAAAGAACAAAATAGATCTATGGAAAAAGAGAGAAAAGAGTGAAAGAACTGTAAGTTTGGCTGAGAAACAAAGAATATATCCTTCAAGAAATAATAGTAGTCCTTCAAGATCCATGGCAACAGTTGCAATGTTACTCTACATAACTGCTTTCACACCTTCAGAATATCATGTAAAATAGTCTCTATAGAGATTACTCCAAATATGTCCGCTACATGTTCAGTTCTTCTCCTTGATTCTTTCCTACATCCTCTGCCTTTTCCCCTCACATCGAATAGTGGGCTGACATGCGGGAGATGGTCAAATCCAGCCAAATCCAAATTTTACATGATGTGCAGTTTTATGAAAATAACTTTTTTCTTTCATCAACAGCAGATAAAGACAGGGCATACTAGGAAATGAGAGGCTCATAGGTGAGACTCAGACCTAAAATACTGGAGCTTTAGGGCTTGCTCCTTAGCCAACTGAACCACCAAGACACCTTGCATCACTCAACATCAACCCAAACAAACAAGTTCTTTAACAATATTATGTCATGACATTAATTTGCACACGTTTAGGCTGATACCAGGCAGATATAGGTGTGGGTGACTGATCACGACTTCAACTTTAGAGTCATATTTACATGATTTCCATGTTGTGCACATTCATCATTTTAACATCAAAATGTCTGCTGGCTCTACTCTCAACCTTTGCTCTTTTTTTGCTTTCTAACTCAGTCCAGACCATAAATCCTCCAATGCTACGTGAGCCCAGTTGTCCAGGTTAGGTACATGTGTGTGTATGTGTGTGTGTGTGTTTGTGTGTGTCTGCATACATGCAAAAAGGTACGCCTGAGCGAGAGAACGACCAGGGCACGGCGCTGCTGAAGACAAATGTTTATTCAATTGATCTTGGGGACAAACAGCTCTGACACTGTGGCAGGATCACTCACTCTTCCCCTGCAGTGACTGCAGCTGGCTCAACAGTCCAAACCTCGCTTTCATCATGTACCTGATTTGCATGCGATTGCCCAATTTGGAGAGTCCTATTTGTGTTAATATGGATATGGTGATAAAAGCTTGGGTACAATTACTTGTTAGCAAGTATTGTGTTTATGTGGATATAAGAGTTGGACCGATAGGGTGGCTACAAAGGTTACTGAAATTGTTGTATTTTCCTTAACCAGTTATTTATTCAGTCTATAAAATGTTAAAAACCAGCAACAAATGCACATCACCAATTACCAGAGCTGAAAGCGTTGACTTCAAACTTTGTATTTTAGCATCCCATCAATCAAAACAACCCCAAGGTATTCAATTAAGATTTAAAGACTAAAGTCAATCATAGGTTAGTCAACTAATTAATGGTTTCTGCACTGTTAAGACCATTAAATGAGGCCAAATTGGCTTCACCATTTCTTCATTGTGAAATATCTGACTGAAACAGCTCTGAAAATGGCAATCAGTAAAACCCTCAATAGAACTCGCCTCAACCTGAGTTGCGTATCTAAATTAGATTTGTCTGAGATTCAACAGAGAGGTTAGTTCCCCGTATTGGTCTTAAAGCTATTTTAGAGGTTTTCTTAACCTTGTGAGTGTAACATTATGGTGACAACACTGCATTCTCATTATTTGAGGGAATTTATTGAGCATGAATACAATCAAATTTTAAGTGCAAAACACTGAAATCCACATAAAAATGAATCTTTACTGGCTTTTGGGCACAGATATTGATGGAGCCCCATTCTGTGTGAGAGAGTGAGGAAAAGCAATCTGCACTAATACATCAACCGGTGAAAGGATTTATGGTGTTATTTGTTAGCAGCGAGCCCAGGTTTATAACTATATAGGTGTCAGTGTTATTTGGTAGCATCTTGGGGTTTAATTATAAAACCTAGTAATTATATTATTAGTGGTCTATTAAAACTCTTACAGAGGGAAAGTAAAACAGGCTTCTTGAGGATGGATGTCGGGAGCTGCAGCTCAGCGCTGACTGTGTGGACAGATGAAGTGATGCCAGGGAAGCAGCTTGGCTTGATGCGGCCTCACACTAACCTGTGGGCTGTGTGTGATGAATGTCCAGCGCAACAGGGGAGTTTTTTTCATCCGCAGTTACTGGAAAACCCCATACAGATTATCTAGTGGGCAGGTTGGTTTATCTTTCTTCTCAAGGGCACTTTGACATAAAATGGCTGCTGCAGGCATCAAACCTTTAAACTCTTAATTGAAAACCAGACCCCCCCCCCTATTCTCCCTGACAGACAGTACCCAAAATCAATGCTTCCTGAGATAATTCTTCGTGTTTATCCATAGGAGTTGCACCTGTTCCAATTATTTTAGCTCTGCTGAGGAGAAAGAGCGCACATGTACCCTCCTCTGATACCGACAGATATTAGAATGTGCGTAAAGCACATGTTGAAGGTTTGAGTTATAATTTGTTAATGATTTAATTTCATTAAAAACCGAAATAAGCCCCACATCATGGGCATGGAAACTCACATGAAAATGTGAGAGTTTCATGACAGGTTTGATTTTAAAAAAATAATAACTTTTACTCGACAAAAACAGGAATGTATACAATGCGCAAAAGCAAACCAAAGTCTTCACGACATGCCTGTAGAGAGATTTTAATTTAGCAGCATTAAAAATTGACACAAAATACATTTTCTCTGTCTCTATTTTCAGTAATAACACTTACTTTTAAACTGAAAACTTCCTCCTCATATCAGGTCCATCGTAGCAAGGTGTCCTTCAGCGGAGAATATGGAGTCCAGCCGCTCCGAAACGGCGCTGACCTGCTGGAAATCTGCATCCCGCGCCTCTCCATCCACCTGCTCACCCAGTGTTACGCACGGCGCTGGCGTTCAACCGCCCATTCGCCGACTTCACCAGAGCTGGTGGGTGCACTATGTCTCTCAGGTCATTTTATCTCCAAGTAATATTCCGTGTTTGTTGCCGAAACTTTGGCAGACCGCCTCTAAAGAGCCGGCGTGCGCTCGGAGTGCGCTGAGTCCAACAGAAAGTCTCTGCGCCGAATCCCTGGCGACTAGACGCCGCGGCAGGACGCACGACTGCACCAGAGAGAGAGAGAGAGAGAGAGAGAGAGAGAGAGAGCGGGCACAACAGACTGAGCAACAGATTAGTAGAAACGTTGAGCGCGTCACCCTGTGTGCGTCGGTGTCCGTCGGGTTGCTGATTTTGACTCATGCAAATGAATCGGTTCTTTTTCTGGAGCCCTAAATCATTCAACTACCATTTGTGTGGCTGCAAATTGTGCAGAGAGAGTGTCTCAAATGTCTCAAATTGAACCAAATTGGATTTATCAATTATGTTTGAAGAGTAAACGCACAAAAACAAAAAACAAGCTGCCACACAGATACTGATGCCACAGTCTCCTCTCAAGTACAACAGTTTCCAATGAAATGATTTCAAGTGTTATCCAGGCCTTGCACATGTAGATGAGAGTCAGTGGCGGACATTCTTGTCAGCTGATAGTGAGAACACTCGGAACTGATGGATGAAGCAAACTCAACAGCCCCTTTTCCGTCTATATAAAGGAGGAGCTCTCAAGCAAGTGCAGCTGGTGGGTTTCTTCCACGACCTCTGTCAGAGCTCCATGAGAAGATGCCCCGCAACTTTTCTCAACATAGCAACTCTAGAGTGCTGCTATTATTAATACAGCTGTTGTTCTATCAAAGATTAATAGTTCTATTTGTGTCCAAACTGATAGGAGGGACTGAAGATACTCAGAGGGTTTTTGATGGTTCAGTGCAGAAATTTCCATCTATGTAAATCAGTGTCCAGTCAAGAGGTCTGATGTAACTGACGACCAACCTTTGAAATTCATTTTTAAATGATCAGCAAGACCAAAGTGGTTCAAGAAGCAGCATTGTAACATTCTTTTTGACATTTTGGGAACTTATTTGGCTTCTTGCTGAGACTTAGCCAAGAACATTGATACCAGTCTCGTCTGTGTCCAATCAATATAAGACTTCAGCCAGTTAGTTAGCTTAGCTTTGCAGAAAGACTAGAAAACAGGGTGAAACAGCTAGCCGAACATTATTCCTCATTTGTGTAATCCAAGTGTAAAAACTACAAGTGGTGGTTTCACAGGGGTCAGTCCTAATAGTATTTTTAAGGAGAGTATTATTTGGAAAATATTAACACTTTGATAACAGAAAAGAGTGAAAAGTTGAAGGAAAATCACTTCCTACATCCCCATCTGTAAAAACATGAAATGATTATCAGGCAGGTGGAGTACGGAGCCCAGACGGGTGATGGGGAAAAGAATAACTGCTCGATTTAGTTAACTGTGCTTGAATTAGTAATTTGGGCTCATGATTTAGTTATTTGTGGTCTCCATTTAGTAATTTGCACTCTTGATTTAGTCATTTGTGCTCTCAATTTAGTTATTTATGCCCTCGATGTGATTATTTATGCTCTCAATTTAGTTATTTATGCCCTCGATGTATTTATTTATGCTCTCAATTTAGTTATTTATGCTCTCGATGTACTTATTTATGCCCTTGATGTAGATAATTTCTCGATTTAATGATTCCTGCTCTCAGTTTAACAGAATTCACCCTCATGCCATTCACTTGTCCTGCGTACACCCTCACTGTGGATCACTTGGATTTAATAAGGTTTTATTTTTGTCTTGGACTAAAATATGATATGTGACTTGTAAGCACAACACTGTTTTATCTCTAGGATCCTTTATAATATCAGACAGTAATAACAGACTTTTTTCACTGTAAACACTTTCACGCTCCTGCTGATGTCATCTAGTTCACAAAATCTCTCCTGCAGGGTTCTGCAGCGCTTCATGGATGTAGGTGGATGCGCAATAAGTGTAAAGAACATGACCTTCTTGTGAGAAAGGAGGATATATGGCTAATCCTTGCTGCCCCGGATCCAGCTTGGATCAGTAACTGACATTACAGGGCAGGGGAAATGTTTTCTCTGTTGCTTTCTTCAAATTTCCAGCTGACTGAATGTGTTTGGTGCTCTCTACAAGAGGGGAACAGGCAAAATGGTTAAATTGAGAGGTAAATCTTTTTTTTTCCCTCCGTGGCCCCTCCCAGGCTCTGTAGAGGAGAGACGAGTGACAACATTCACTTTACAACTCTAATCAAAGGGGTTTTTGGGAAATGCGGTCTATGCTTCTGTGAAAAACACCAGCACTGACAGCAACATTAAATAATTTCATTTATCGATCTCATCTGTTAATAGGATTTTTTTTCATGCTATAAAAACGCATTTTGCATTGTTTAAAACTGCTTTCATCACACATCTGAAGTTAGTTAATGTGCTGCATGTGTGAGCAGCAAAGCGTCCCTCATTTCAATAAACTGTCAGTTTTTAAAATTGATTCCACTGCTCACTACCACCACCCACAGAGTATCCCGCTGAAAGAAAATGATCAAAGGGAAGGAAAAAATATTCAAAGCATGGAACTTTATTGAAGAAAGTGCTGTTTGTTAGGCCATGACCTCCATCTCTATGATCTGGATACACCAATGTTTAAAATGCAACACAATGTGCCTTTAAGTGGCCAATAGACGGGTTTAGTGAATCTCAAATTTTCTCTCTCTCAGTGCAAACAAACATGCACACACACAGCCTTGAACAGCACCGGTCAACAACTCTCTACTTGGCCTTCAACTCTGACACACGTCTACATCAACACAGAGCCTAGTTTGGAGGGTAAAGGTCTGTTAAAGATAAAACTCACATTAACTTTCCTGCCTTACTCCTTGCTTTTGAGGAAATATCAACCTAACAGTGGCATAAAGCAACAAAAATGCTGGCTGTTTCTATCGATCTTGCTTAATCCATCATAGATATCATAAAGTAGATGGTAGAATCTAGCACCGAATCCCGACCTGTTTAAAGAGATCCAGGACAGAGACTGATGGAGGACTGCAGCAGCTGCTGTTGTGCCGCTGACGAATTGTTTTCTCCGTTTAGGTGTTACTGGAAAGAGTGAAGCAGCTAGAGTGTCAAGCCAAATATGCCTCTTTGTCTTTCTGCACATACATCATGGCCCCTGACATACTAAGCATACAAACACAACTCAAAAGCGTGACTGATTCGATGCTGCTTCAAAAGGGCAGAACCTTGACGGCGTGCTTGTCGTAAAACTCTGCCAGGGAGAAAGTAAGCATTCATTGTGACATGATTTATCTGCTGTTTATCACCTTGATGCCTGGTGACAGCGCAGCTCTCTAGCAAATAATAGAACATGCACCATGTGATGCCACTAGCACTGAGGGCAAGTGCCAAGGTGCCACACATCAAGTGGTTCACACAGCAAAGATAAACAACAACAAAAAAAAATAGGATAATGACTGGTCCACAAGGTCATAGAGATTTCAATATTCCTTTAAAAAATATTCTACCTGAGTTCCTTTCAATCCACTGACACAAACAAAAGTCGCGTGACAAGATAAGTTCCTTCTGCTTGACTTGGTGAGGAAAAAGCTACTTTCAGTGGATGTCGTTGCCAGAAAGAAACACTTTCTGGCCATTTTTTGCCTTACATAAATGTTTAAATGATTTCAACATTTTAGTGCAATGTACTGAGTGGCAGAGCCTGTCTGTGTCACATTAGGTCAAGACAGGCCAGGGGCACTGTGTGTTTTTTGGCAGCCATGGTCTGCCAGGGTGTTTCCACAGCTGATTTCTTGGTTGCAAGGACAAGTCACTGTGTAATTGCACCAGAGGACTACAACTTGAAAGAGACATGGACTGACTTACATATAGTGTCCTGATCAAGTTTGTTTGACCCCTGTCTAGATGTGAGTCCTTTTATATTGGGTATTAGGCTAGAAGTAAACCCCCCAAAAATGCTTTAGTTTTTTGAGATACCCCTACCAAAGGTAGAACAGAGCACAACAATGTTTTTTATATTCTCTAAGGTCTCCCACATATGAAATGGATTCTTGTATAAAAACATTTTACTGCAAAAGTGTGCAAATTAACAGATATTGTGACACACACCATAAATAAAAGCCAGGCTGAATGGGAGATGATACACCTGAACTCTTTCATAATGCAAGCTCTGATTGATCCCAAATTTGGTGTGACAGTGGGTAGGGGGTCCCTCCACATGTTTGAAAAAAACAGAATGTGAATATCTTGATGCATTGAGTAAATGCAGTACTACAAACACAGAATTACAACAAGCTGAAATATCAAATATGAAGGTCTTTGATGAATATATTCATTTATTTTTAAGCAGCTTTGTCTGGGATAGTCCCAGAAACACCAATCAGAGTTTGCTGTTAAATAATATTATTTAACTTACACATCTTAGTTGAGTAACATTTATTTTACTCAACTATTGTATAAGTTGTCAGTCCCCCTTACATATATGTATAGAATATACCAGTCATGTGATTGATTGAGCTTGACATTTGAAGCCAGCGCACGAACAGTTCACATGGATTCAGATGTGCTCTTCCAAAGGCTTCTTGCTGTTTCCAAACAGCGGGAGGTGTTGGTGGAAACTGTGATGTCTTATGAACTTGCTGCTGTCCTCTGTCTTTGTTTAATGATGATGGAAGCATGAGGAAAACAACAAAGGCTGACTTTGTTGAGAAAACTGAGGCTGTAGTTGAGGTACAGCAACTACCGAATTCAGAGGCACCATCTGCGTACATCATTGATAGCATGGCTCTTCTGCAGGGTCTCCACAACTCAGACATTCAACTACCTAGGTAAGAGCATCTGGAGGGAGATTGCAGTTTGTCAGCAACTACATAGTGGATGCACAAACAAAGATTGTTATATTGGCAGGAGGCTTTGAAAATGGTGAGGAGGTCAAGATGGTCAGACAGTCAGGGGTAGAAAGCTTAGCAGACCAATACAGTAACCAGGAGGAGGCTGATACGAGAACGGTGTTACATGCAATACACCTTGCACAGTCACATTCTTGTCTTATCATTAAATGCGATGACACAGATGTACTTGTTTTGCTTGTCTACTACGCAAGCAAAGGGATGTTTGCATCATCTACTGTCTACATGCACTCTGGCCCATTTTGTTGATTTAGAAGAAATGTCAAACTCTGGATTATCTAACAGCTTGGAAGAAGCATTGCCTGTGGCAAGAAAATAATCCCTCCATCTGTATGGACGAAAGAGAAAAGAGAACAGAACTCCATGCACTAGCTCCCCCTGACTGAAGGTGCTTTCAAGCAAAATTTTTTGAGAGAAAGTGATCAGACAGCAGTGTGGCGTCACAGCCATCTTCCAAAGGCACTTCTCTGGAATCACATTGGAAAAGGCTGGACAGTCAGAGAAGACGGATCCATCAAGGCCACATTGTTCCAGAAACCAGCTGCTCCACAAGAGCTCAGAAACATCTCACACCTATACTGCAGTGATGGGACGTGCCAGAGAATACCAGTGCTTTTTAATGGAATTGACATGCACTCAGTGTTGCTTATACCCCTTTCCTGAGTGCCAAGACGTGACACATTTTGTCACAGATGAATGATGTGGATGAATGACATGCTGCATACAAAAGATGGAAAAAGTAAGAAAAAAATAGACCAGGGAACATTTTGTGTTTGTATGAGTGTAATATATTCATATATTTTGCCAATGCAAAGTATTACTTTTGCATCCAGAAAGTTTATTCACCCCTTAAATTAAAGTTGATACAAAACTTTAAACAAGTGGTCTGTTCCAATTTCTCCCTGATTGCAGTGTATTTTTTAGTCTCTATATTTACTGCAGACATGCCATTTCATTTTGCTTGGAACACGTCATCCTTTTTTAAATGTGGACCACTGACAGTTACATGTCATATATTGCTGGATACAGCACAGTTATACCTTTCCAGGAAACCCTGATTGGTGTTTCTGGGACTATCACTGCCAAAGCTACCCCAAAGTAAATGAATACATTCATCATAGACCCTAATATTTGATATTTCTGCTTATTGCACTTCTGTATTTGTAGTACTACATTTCCTCAATGCATCAAGATTCAAGATTAATTTATTATTATCATTTTACAACACAAGGTTGTATAGCGAAACAAAGTTAGTCCCTTTATGCTGCCACAAAAACGGAAATTATATAAATGGATTAATAAATAATCATTCATAAAAATAAAACTTTTTTTCATATTGGAGTGCATATTAGAGGATGAATTGAGGAATCTCACAGCCTGAGGAAAGAAGCTGCTCTGTAGTCTGGTGGTACGACAGCGGATACCTCTGTATCTTTTGCCAGACGGCAAAACATGTAGAGGGACCCTCTGCCCACTGTCACACCAAATTTGAGATCAATCAGAGCTTGCGTTATTAAATTACATGAGTTCAGGTGTGTCATCTCCCATTCGACTTGGCTTTACTTTGCATTTCTTTTATTTGTGGGGTGTGCCATAATATCTGTCAACTTAACCACTCTTGCAGTAAAATATTTTTAAACAAGAATACATTTCATATGTGGGAGACCTTAGAGAATATGAATAACATTGTTGTGCTTTGTTCTACCCCCAGTAGGGGTATCTCAAGATTTTGGGTGCCTTCCCACTAGGCTATATCTGCCATTACCGAATCTGATCCTATATATTTACATAATAGCAGAAGATATAAAATGTCGATTTAATATATGTATCTAGCACACTGAAATAACAGATGTAGCCCGCTGGCTTTGGTGCACATTATTCAGGAGTGATTTAATCAAAATTCTGAAGGTATATAAAACTATGGTTTAACAGCTTAAATTATTGATATTATATGAATTACAGTTTAAGTGGAGAATGTGACTCCTGAAATTGATGTGATCCTCTAAGATGTATCACTCTGTTGGAGTTTATGGAACTACAGAAACACTGTCTACATGCAACTGACTAGTGGTACAGAGTGGAGTATCTTCCCTCACAAATGCTCTTTGGCTGAGTACAGACACCAATTTGCAGGGAGCATGTGTCAAGTACCGTTTCATTTTGTACTGTCATTAAGTTACTTAAAGAATTAATGTTGCTTAATGATCTTGATGTTTGTCATTTTAAGCAGAGATTGCAACAGTCAGTGCAAGCTAAAAAAGAGAAGCTTCAAGCTGAATGTTTGGTACACTGTTACTCTTTGCCAATAAGAAAGAGATAATTAGAGTCTGAGTTTTAGTGAATCTCTGTATTTTGCCAACAGGACATCAGAATCAATTAACTTGTTGTACTCAAATTATTTCTTTTAGCCGATACTGATCCTTTCAAATTTGTCCGGATGGGCCTTGACTCCGGCTCGGGACATCTCTAATATTTAGTGTTGACCACACAAGTGATAGATAACTGGGTTAGCTAAGACTAATAACAGCAATCACATTTTCAGTCTCAGGAGAGCATTTCCAGACGCCACTGTGCATGCATGGGAACGTGGTTCCGTTTACAATGCTTCGCTAGCTTGTTGTGCTACATTGTAAATTTCTCAAAGAACTTCAGTACAAAGTCTTAGTCTTTGGAGCCTTTTCTAAAAAACTACCGTAACCATTGCCCTTGGGTCGAAGGAACATGTCACACAGTGCAGCACTGACTTGTTTTTGGACAACAACGGAGATCTGCGGCACAGAGGAATAAGATATATCAGACTTGTAAGTAGGATGAGTTCATTGTTGGTTTGGCTCTGCACATGAGATTTGTTGATAATAAGATAAACATCAAAATTGCCAGCCATATCCTCTAACTAGCATAAATTATAAAACTATTCACAGAAATTGCACAGAATACAGCAGCCATATTCCTCCACTTTTAACATCCTTAGAATTAATTTGTAAGATCCTTCTTCCTGGCCTGGCCCCAGATTATATCTCTGAGTTACTTTCTCCTTATCAACCCACATGCAGGCTGAGGACCTCAGGCAGGAGCCTATTGGCTGTTCCGGTGGCTATGTTTAATATTAAAGAGGACAGAGCTTTTGGACTAACCTGCCTGACAAACTCAGAATTTTAAAATCAGTACTTTTCTTTTTTTGTTCTTGATTTTTCTTTAAAAAAATATCACCATTAATTTGATTTTTCTTATTGTTTTATGTTTGGTTTTGTAAAGCACTTGTGAAGATGGAGATTTAAAGGTGCATGTCATACCATGTCAATCTGTCTGCTCCTATATATTTGCAGTCTCAAGTGCAGATTCAGCTATTGTACACATCCCACTTTTTTTGGAAAAATATGATTATAAAAAGCAGTGTCTCTCAACAGCAAAGCAGTTGAGAGACACTAGACTTTCAAACACAACAAATACTGTGTGTGTGCATATATGTGTAGTGTTGGACTGGTTGGACTACAGATATTGTTGTTCAGAAAACATGCCACCTCTCTCCTTCTTGTATGTTGGCCTTATCCTTCTTGTCATATAAAAAATATGTTTTCTCTTGTTTACTAGGCAGAGAGGTCAGAGAAGTCAGAGGCAGTTGAATGCAAGACCTCTTTGAAACAGGTATTGATTCAGCAGCATTCACGACAAGGATCTTCCTGATAAAGGAGCTCTTTATTTATTGCAGACAGTTTTGTAAGAAGTAACTTCGAATATGTGCATTCCACAGAAAAAATGTTTTGTGCATTGTGCGCTTCAACAGGAGCTTAAAAGGGTTTTTAGTGGGGGATTTGGCTTGTTCTAGGTGTAGTCTGAAAAGGTGTTTTTTCAGTCTGTGGTAATATGGGCAATGTCTCTCCTTTCCTGACCTCAGTGGGGATCTCATTCCTCCATTTTATACTCTGTGGATCCCCAATCCCCCAGAGGTCGGCACTGTTAAGATGGCTTGCTATTGGTCAATGGCGCAAATTCATGTGTAGTAATTCACCAAAGTTCAACTCTGTGAAAAATGAGTGAGGAATTGCTTTGCCCCCATGAACAAAGCCACTGATTTCCACAATTCCACTTAAAGGAATTTACTTTGCTGCAAATTTTCCTGTTTCAAATGCTACTGTGACCACACCTTAAGTCCTAAGTTTGACACCTTGGAGCACCAGAAGTGCCCTACCTGAAGAACTTTCACCCTGGCTGGTAATAGTTAAGATGAGAAATATATTTAGGGGTTATTAAATGACGGGCTAACAATTTTTCAAGTCCTTCTTAAAACAATAATCAGGTGCCCAAATTAATACAAAACAAATAATATTTTTCTTGCCATAATCATTACCTCTTCTTTATTCTTCTTTCCTCCTTTTACATCCCCTCTGCCCCAGTTTCCAATTTATATTATTTTTCATTCATTGTGGACTATATTTTGTATCCTCAATATTTTTGGGTGTTATCGTTCTGTGTTTGCATCTGTATGACTATTTCAGTTTTTGTGATTTGGTATCGCATTTCCTTTCCTTTCCTTTCCTTTCCTTTCCTTTCCTTTCCTTTCCTTTCCTTTCCTTTCCTTTCTTCTCCTCTCCTCTCCTCTCCTCTCCTCTCCTCTCCTCTCCTCTCCTCTGATGGACACTTCTTGTTTTCTCACAGTGCAGACACTTTCCTGCTTGCTCTCACCTCCAAATGCACTTTTCTGCTGATATTCTTGTTTTTCTTCTGTGAGAAACTACAAGCAGTGGCTCATGGATACTTATAAATCACCGAGACTATAATTTTTTGTAGATATACTAGGCTATTGCCATATTTCAACATTTTTATGACCTCGTCAGTACAGTGATTGTGGCCTACCAACAGCACAAGTTGTACTGCAGTGACTGGAAACATGGTACTTAGGTAAAGCTAATTAGCAGCAAGATGCCCCCTTCTCCACATAAGTAACACAATCTTCTACAGAAGAATGCAGTGCTAGAAACCAACTGGTTAGAAGTGAACATGGGACTGAATGGACTATGTGGGAACGGCACTACTTTACCATAGACTCAAAACAGTGAACAAGATCATGCTAACACACGACTAATTAGCACCAACTACCAAGAAACAGGAGGGCTGTGTACCGGACAATAAATCTTCAAGTGGTAGTCCTCCCTGGAACTCTCTTGGAGCAAAACCTAAGAGTAAATCATTTCCCTGGGAAATGGGAGGACAAGTAATAGGCAGAGCCCAGCGCCCTGAGATTTGTGATGCAACTGGCTGGCCTGCATTATCATCCAGGCAGAGTGCCTCTTCAACCCCTGTTCTTAGTGGGACACAGCCATGGACAGCTGTGAAAGGGAGAGCTAACAACAAACCTCCCCAACAACCAAGTGTGCAATTGGAGAACAGATTTTCTCCACTGTTGTAGCACCCTAGATCTCCATCTGATGACCTGGATAACTTCTTATCTTCACACAGCAGGGTAAGGACTGAGAGTAAATCAGAAAGTAAAAGGCTACAGGGAAAGCAAACTCCTGGGCCTCAAACTCTGACTGTGGGTAACTTTGCTGTAGATGATGTAAGAAGCATGTGCAGTAAAAACACCAAAATACTCTTTTTAACAAGTCAGGAGTAAAATTGTTCATCTCTAACCTATTTTACTTCCTGCATCACTCATCTGTTCCCTCTGCCAAGGACAAGAGACAAGAGGAATCAAAACGAGAAAAGGACATAACACAATGTGGCAGAAACCTTGAAGGAGAGCCGCCTCAGCCCCTGCATTAGCAGAGTTTTAATCATGAGAGACATCAGAGCTGAGAAGAAGAGTCTCCACCACACATACCAGCTACCAAGATTCACCCTATTCACCTCCCCATACCCCATCCAGGTCACCCTCCTCTCCAGTCACACCTACTCCCACCTCTTGGAGTTCACTGACCAGATGAAAGAGCTGGTCACTGCTGGGACCAAACTTAACCCCCGCCCTACTCCTATTTTCTCTCCCTTAAACCCCCCTCAGCATCCACCTCCACCACTGGCTTCAAGTCCTTAGCCAGTTTTGACACATTCGTCACAGTTACGGTGCCAGGCCAAAGCCTGATAAAAGCACAGCACGAACAGCTGTCTGTGTGAAAAATACAGCAAGCTCTAACTGATATCTGCTGGGTCCAGGTTGCAAGGCTAATGGCACTCATGACTCTTCCCAGGACAAGCCAGAGCCCAGTGTGCCGCTAGCTTGCTCAATTCATGTCTTGATAGGTAATAACAAAAGAATGGTGAATCTGCTAAGAAATAGGAAGCATCCAACCAGTTCTGCAAATTTATCAAACATCCATTCCTCCTCAGCCACAGCCTATCCCAAGAGCTGGGCAGATAATGCTTTTAATGCACTAAATTTAGCTTTATTAAATGTCAGGTCTTGATACTTGAAAAACATTTTTAATCAATGATTTTATCACTAAGAATAATCTGTTTTTAACTGAAACTTGGTTATACCAAGTTAACAGTGCAGCTGTTCTTACTGACAACCCCTTTCAGTTTTATGAGTGAAGCTAGAGTGCATAAGAAAGGAGGTGGAGTTGCCATTTTGTTGATTCCCTCCAAAGCAAGCAGATATCTTATGGAAATTTTGCTTCTTTTGAATATGTGGCTCATCGGTTGAATTCTTCTTCTCAAGCTATGTTCCTAAATATCTACAGGCCACCTAAATACTGTGCAAACTTTTTGACTTTGCTGAACTGCTGTCTGTAATCAGTATTGACTTTGACTTATGTAGTTATTGTTGGTGATTTTAACATCCATGTTGACAACCCCCAGGATAAATGGACTAAAGAACTGTGTTGTGTTCTTGATAACGATGGACTTACTCAGCATGTGATGGAGCCCACACACAACAAGGGGCACGCTCTGGACTTAATCATCTCCAAGGGTCTGAACATTTCTAATGTTGTAGTAACTGATGTTCTCTTTGATTGTTCCTGTGTTTTCTTTGAGAGCGCTGTCTCCGTGCACACAAATGTTCAAACAGAGGTAATCACAAAACGGTATATCACTGAAAGCACCAGTGAAACATTCATTCATGCTTTCTCTTCCACGCCCACCCTCACTTGGACCTCAGTCAATGAGCTTGTAGATAATTTCAATTCTAAAATTACAAATGTTATTGATGCCATTGCACCTACTAAGGTGAAGGCTCTCTGGTAAGAAAAGATCTCAATGGAGAAATACCGCACTGGTCAGAATAGAAAAAAGTGTCGAAAAGCTGAACGCAGGTGGTGAAAAACAAATCTCAAGGTTCATTATGACATCTATAAAGAGAGACTTTGCATTTATAATTTGGAACTGAGAAATGCAAGGCGGTCCTTCTTCTTTGACATCATCGCTAGAAACAATAATTATGCACATGCCTTGTTTGCCACTATCGACAGACTAACAAACAATCTTGTGTCAGTAGCCTCTGAACTTCTATCCACTAGGGCCTGCAATGAATTTGCCTCCTTCTTCACTGACAAAATTCAGAAAATTAGACAAGCAGTTAGTGTCTCCATATTAGTCTTATTGTCTCTTTGTCCTCTTAAAATGAATTCAAGTAGTATGACACAATTTTATCCAATCAACCATAAAAATCTGGAGGATATTATACAACATCTGAAATCCTCCTTCTGCTGCCTTGATATTCTGCTTGTCAGCTTTTTCAAAAATGTTTCAAATCGCATGGCCTCAGGTCTTCTACAGATTGTAAACACATCTCATCTCTCAGGTGTCTCCTCACAGGCCCTGAAAACTGTAACACATCAAGCCAGTCTTATAAAAGAACAATCTAGACACTTCACTAATGGACAATTATAGGCCCATATCAAACCTCCTGTTTTTAAGTTAAATAATTGAAACAGCTGTTTTTCAACAGCTGAACAACTTCTTGGCACTAAACAACTGTTTTGATGTCTTCCAGTCAGGATTTCAACCACACCACAGCACTGAGACTGCTCTTGTTAAGGTCTTCAACAACATCCACTTAAACACTGACAATGGCAGAATTTCAGTGTTAGTATTACTGGATCTCAGTGCCTCATTTGACATGGTCAACCACAACCAGACAGATTGGAAAACCGGGTGGGCCTTTCTGGCACAGTACTAAACTGGTTTGAATCCTACTTAAAGGACAGGGACTACTTTGTGTCTACAGGATATTACACATCTGAACGGACAAAAATAGCAGGAGGAGTTCCCCAAGGCTCCATTCTGAGGCCTCTTCTGTTCAATATCTACATGCTCCCACTGGCTCAGATTATGGGAAACAACAAAATATGTTACCACAGTTATGCAGATGACACACAAATTTACATAACCATATCACCAGGGGACTATGGTCCAATACAAGCACTGAGTAAGTGCAGTGTATATTGATATTTGAACAAATCAGTGATTGGATGTGCCAGAATTTTCTTCAGTTAAACAAAAATAAAACTGAAGTAATTGTTTTTGGAGCCAAGGAAGAACGATTAAAAGTCAACGCTCAGCTTCAGTCGATAATGTTAAAAACCACAAACCAAGCCAGAAATCTTGATGTAGTCATGGACTCTGAATTTCAACAGCCACATTAAGACAATTACAAAGCCAGTCTTCTATCACCTAAATAATATATCAAGGATTAAAGGACTTATGTCTCAGCAGGATGTGTAAAAACTTGTCCATGCATTTATCTTCAGTAGACTTGACTGCTGTTATGATGTCTTTGCAGGTCTCCATAAAAAATCAATCAGACAGCTGCAGCTGATTCAAAAAGCTGCTGCTCGAGTCCTCACTAAGACCAAGAAAGTGGATTATATCACTCCACTTGTCAGATCATCATACTGACTAATATGAAGCTTCAGCTGTCCTAATGAGTCAAATCAAGTAGATATCTTTCAACGTTACAGTCTTCTTAGTGCCAAAGTCCCTCTTTTTGTTACTATACTTCCACCGCAGCTCAACAGGGAAACACTGTCCGTGGAAACACAAAAAGGGAATTTGATGCTAAAAAGACTGTAAGTCTAACTCAGACTGCTGAAGCCTCAGATAAACTTTCATTCATTTGCACAAAATGACTGTGGACCCACTGTGGATTTTGTCCCCCATCACTTACATTGAAAGCACATTTGAAGGGGATCTTTTAAAAGCCAGTAGCCTATGAACAGAAGGAATAATTACAGTGAAGAAAACATCTTTCAGTGTTCATATGGGCACCTGACTGCTGATTTAAGACAGACTTGAAACACTGTGAACCTGTCCTTTAAAGCTGATGTGACAAATTATCTCATCTCTCTCGCCAGAGTCTGGCTGCAGCATTTATAAGTCAAGAAAAGCAGGAGTAGAATGAACTGGAGTTGTCAAGATGAGATCAAATATGCATTTATTACTGTTTACATGTGACAGTACGACAGGAATGACCTGATTAATCTTGTGTCTGTGTATAACAGTGGCAGCATGTGGTGAGAGAACAGTAAGATACAGAAGATGAACTAGAATTATTCATAACAAGTGTCCTGTTCCTTGCAGTTATCAATAAAACCGAATGTGATGATGTACAGCGCAGATCAGGCAACAAAGTCAATGCAGTGTGGGCTTCAAATTCATGTTGCTACATGTACACACCCAGCAGGCCTGCTGCCAGCTGGCTGAATTAAACTTTAAACACCCTTGTCTCAGCTCTTCATATGCAAGTTTTGAGCTTACATATGAAATCTCCACTCACCCAGACAACATACTGTATGATGATATCATGACCACTGTAATATGTCTCAGGCACAAACCTTCCAGGCTCTGCAGAAACATTTCATAGAATAGGAATCATCCTGAGATGACAAGTGTATTACATACTAATGTGTTATTGCTGTGATCGGACTGTGAGCTGAATGTGTCAGTGGACACATGTTCTGAGGGCCTGCATGGTCACATGCTTGGTGGAGTGATATGAAGTACCACTTAGCTGAATAATAAGCATTTGCATTAAATGAAGCAACAACATGATCCAAAACTGGAATCCATAGAAGGTTGTCAAGAACCACCATCATAATCTGCTGCTAACCCTAACCCTATTGACAGTGAAAGGAGATAGACTGGAGGTTTGCAGGAGCATGTTAAAACCTGTTAAGCTTCATTTCAACAACAGTGACAATCTGTGGGAAAATTATAGTCATATTCTGCCTTTGGGTATTGTTGTATTCACCTTTTTTTATTTCACTTTATTCTCAGCAGAGCAGTGAATCAATTTGGCATTGTAGACTAAGGGCACAGGGGCAAGACAAACAATTTCCTCCTCTGTGGCTATAGGAAAAAGTCATTAATATGAACTGAAGTGTTATAAATCAGTGGCTGAACTCTTTTCAGCTTGTGACCTCCAAAAACAAAATGATGCAGGTGTGAAAACATCTTCACAATGACAAAAAATAAGATAATTCTTTCCAAATGGATTCAATCATCAAGTCAGGCTTTTAATATGAATAACATGTTAACATTTGCATTGTTGCATCGTATAATCATATACAATTTCATTTAAGATAGTGCCACTTCAATTGGCTTCAACTTCATTTGTTTTTAACTTGCTTGAGTAATGACAGAAGACGAGGCAGTGTGAAAATTCATTAATTCACACAAAAATGTAATCTTTTTAGAAGTCTTCTTACTTGTGATCTCACCACAAGTTCACTACTTCAATAAATATATTGACTTCTATGCTATCCCTCATTTTGTCATTTCTACTGATCTACCGTATGTTGCCAATACTCAAAGAAAAATAACATACATCATAAGATTTAATACCGAGAGCTTTTGTATCAATGCCATACTACCCACAAGGAGGTCCTTTGCTGTAACCATGAGTTTCAATGCTCGGCAGAAATCTAATATCTTCAGTGACTGCTGTAACTTTAAACGCATAAGATTACGCATATAATGTATGTTGAAAGCAAGAGTGAGAAACATAAAGAACTAGAAGATTCAGACTGACTGACTTCACTTGACTTCACTATACTTCATTTGGTACTTATACGAACTGTAATGGATAGTAATTAGGTGTAATTCTGTGGTTTTAAGTTGTTCCCCTCAATGCAATACTGTGAAAAAGAGCAAAGAAGCAGAATGTATACATGCTTGCTTTGGTAAAATAGCAACCTCTCACTCTGATGCTGGGAAAACATTTGATTTTCAATGTGAGCCAAAACCATTTTCATTGAATTATATTCTTGTGAAGCATGCTGATCCACAAAAATCACTCGTAAAAATAACATGAAAAACCAAATGAAAAGCAGAACCAAGCTATACTCAATTGGAATGTATTTCTTGTTGTGTTTTAAACATCACTATCCACCTAACTAGGCACACCTTAGGTTTTACTAAACCAACTGGCTCCTCCACACAGTGAGTCAGACATATATAATACATTTGTGCAAACATGCAGGGTTTTTTTAACCTGACAAAGTTAAAAAAAAACCTTTAACTTGACAAAGTTAAAAAAAAACCCTGTGACTTCTAAAATTTATTTTAACACGAAAGACTTACGACTTCACTTGGACTTTAGCCTCTTGACTCGGAATGACTTGATATCCTTCCAGAGTGATAAAAAAGTGTTCAAGCGAATCAACTCTTGCTGACTGTGATATATCTTTGAATCAATCCAACAACAAAAAATCATAATGGAAGAAAGCTGTGTTTGGCAGGAAGACAAAAGATAATTTCATAGATTTATTCATTCAGGTGTAAAGACCATGCTGTGGTCCACAAATAATAGAGGGCAACATGCAAAAAACTGGCTCAGGAAGTACAAATGATTGTAATTGCATCACAGGAGTAACATACCAAAGCACACCTCATAATTTTGTTTTTGAATGTTATGAAGTTTATATGAAAGTAAGAAATATGATTTTAAAAGGCTATCATCATTTCTGCAACCTTACTACAGTGTACCAAGGACTATTCTGCTTAAAAGTTTGAAATGGCATTAAATTTGGTGAAGGATGCAAGCATAACTTATGTAGGACTCAAAACACCGTGTTTAGGACTTGGACTTGACTTTAGACTGGTTAGTCTTGACTGGGGACTTGTTGGTCTCGACTTGGGACTAGCTGGTCTTGTCTTAGAACGTGACTCAGGACTTGGTCTTGACCTGGGACTAACTGGTCTTGACTTGAGACTTGTTGGTTTTGACTTGGGACTCTTTCTTGACTTGGGGTGTGACTCAGGACTTGGGACTTGGGAGGGAAGATTTTAGACTTACTTGTGACGTGCAAATCAATCAATCAATAACTTTTTCTCACCTGTGGAATAAACTGGTGGATCTTGAGTTAGTTTTTTGTCTTGCAAATTAAATACAATTTATGGCTGTGTACATTGTTGGTGACCAGGAAATGTCTTTATGGCTGAAACTGACCTTTTTCACAAGGATCTGTGTGATAATATGTATAATGTTCAGCTTCTTAGTTTTGCATTTTAGAGCTCTAACATTTCCTAATCATCACTAAACACAAAGTACATCTGAAGCTGATGGAAATGTTCAGTTTTGCAGGTATTTGGTCCTAAAAACAGTATTGGACCAAGGGAAATTCTGACATGATGGCACCAGAGCAAAAGACAGGAATCACCAAAGTTGTTACTAAACATTGTCTGGCATTGACTGGTAGAGGCTGAGATATTTCACTGGATAAGTGAAAACTTTGAACTCCTGACCAGGATCTTTTTTTTTTTTTTGGAATCAGTCATGAATCAGCTCATATTAAACTGTAGTGAGCAACATATACTGTTAGCCAGAAAGGATTTTTAACATTTCAAAGACAGCCATTGGAAGCCTCTGAGCAATGCTTGAGGGCCAACAAAGCAGCCAGTAAATCATATGGTTTCTACTTATCAAAGCTCAGAGGTGAGTCATCAAAGTTCATGAACCTCTCCAAACCACTTGACTCAAGTTCTATCAGTATAAATCCTTGAATCTCAAAGACTGAACAGACTACCAGCTGGCTCTGAATGCCCAACTAAGAGCTTAAATCTTAAAACCAATAGAAATGTATTGGAAAGTGACTTTTTAAATGAATTACAATCAGGACAAAAAGGAAAATTGAAAATGCATACTAGTAATAAACAACCATGATTCGATATGTGCTAGACCTCTGTTTGACCCCATGAGTCCACAGTGGAAGAACATTTCACCACCAGGCAGCACTGACTTCAAAAGCTGAGAAATCATTGACAACGTATTGATTCAGTGGACAGAACAGGGAGGCCAGGCTATGTTCATTTTGTCAAATACTACCTCTGAGTGCAGTGTTACAGATAAAAAGAAACAAGTGCAAATGAATTTGACAATACAATTTTCCCTGTCTTCAGAAAGTTCCCTCTTTATGTGTTGAGCGAGTTCAGTAAACAATGCAAACTGCAGTACTTATTGACTTTTGTCACAAAGCAAATGACAAATAAGAAAATAACTGGTCTGCCCAATTTGGGAGTTATTTTTCTGTGGTGAATGTTAATGTCTTTTTCACACTCTGCTTTGTTTTCGTAGGTATAAGTTTGAGGTCAAGCACCCGAATAGGCCCAAGATGACAGAGAGCAACTAGTGGGAGTTTTAGTCAACGTGAAATCCAACTCAAACATGAAGTATCTTGTTATTCCTATAATTTTTAACAGTTTAATCGATAGTTGAAATCTTTCCCATGCCCTCTGTAAGCACTCTGCAAATGTTTTGATGTTAGATAAATGTTGATTTGTGGCCCGAACCAGCGTGTAAAACACGCGTAGATACAATGCTGCAATCAAAGTTGAATTTTGGCACTCTGTGGATCATGGTTGTCTCGCTCTCTTTCTCTTAATCCCTCTTTTGTCTATGTCTCTCTACCACACTCTACCACAAATTTCACAAATACCTTTATAAATAACCTTAATCCTGTTTTTCTACATACTTTGAGAAAATGGCTTTCAAAGTTACCACTTTAAAAAGTTTTCCAAAAGCTTTTCTAATATGATTTTTTTTTCACTGTGCCACAATGTCAAACTGTCAAAATATTGTCCTTGTTTCGGTTGATGTTGAAAATGAATAAATCCTGCATGTTTGGAATGAGGCAATTTAGAGAAAATTGAGTCAAGCTCTAAAAGTATTTTTGGTGCATTTCAGTATCCCTTATTTTCTTAAAGCAACTATGTGTAGATTTTTTATGTGTTTATATCATCTTTAAAATTTATTTAAAAGCTAGTTTCTAAAAAATAGAAAATCCCACTGAAATTTATGTAGATTGGATCCATGGAGGTGTATCAGGCTACTACCACTGGCACACCAGAGTTGGAAATTTTCACAGTGTACACATGGTGGCTTTACATCACAAATTTGAATTTTTAATTAAAGAGGTCATAATATGCCCTTTTCCCAGTTCAATATTCTCATTTTTGTGGTCTCTTAATATTTGCATGTTTTATGGTGAAAAAGCACCTAGTTACAGCTGTACAGCCATGGATGCAGCTGCTATGTCTCACTAAGCCTGAAACGGACTGTTTTGTGTCTGCTCAGTGCCCCCATCTCTGATTGGCTGACTGTTTTCTGGGTCATGCATGTCCAGGCCAACCACAAGTAACAGACTAAAGCACACCGAAAGCAAAGGTGAGGAAAGAAACTAGTACAACCATAAATGACAGGAAAACGCAGCAGATACTGTCACAGTCCCCCCCCTCCAAGGCAATGTTAGGGGAAACACTGAGTGCATAGATGTGACATCACAACCTTACAGAAGTCCAAACAGCTTGTTTAAAGGCACAGTTTCTGAATATGGACTGTGTGCATTTCTCCGTGGACTGAGCATTTTGATACTTTCACAATATTTATATAGTACCTAGACATGCTTTATAATCAAAAAAGAAATGGAAATCTTCCTTTCTACAATAGGTCACCGTACAAGATAGCCCACCATGAGGTCGACATTTGTGATATTTAGTGAAATGTCTGCTGTTAGACAGATTAGCATTTTGGTACAGACAAAACCAAAGATCTCATAGATTACCACTATACTTACCAAAATGTCTGTAGGGCTGTCGCCAACCAAAGAAAATCTTGGTCGACTGAAATCGTACCTACCCTTGAACTAATCGATGGGTCGATGGGGGGAAAAAAGTGACATTTACGTAATACGGTAAACAAACTAAGTTGGCCCTCTGAGATAATGCTGCTAACTATGCTAATGATGTAGATGTATGTAATGATGTCGGCAACATTTCTTGTCGACATTAGATATCAAACAAAGCCAAAGACAATATATCGTATTAAGTTGCTGTGAGCTGTAAATTCAACACTTCTAAGTGGAAGGTAGATGATAACGTTATCTCGGAGCCTGACAAGCCTGGGCGAGGCCTCTCTTCTTCCAGGTAGCTTTCCTGCTCCTTCCTCCATGTCTGACTCACCCTGGTCGGCGGCTGTCTTCTCGGCTTGCCACTGGATGTGCAGCGCAATCTTCTTTTTCTTTTTTCTGTTTTATGGTGGGTGGCAACCAGCGTTAAGGTGCATTACCACCACCTACTATGTTGAAGTGTGAACAAGGATTATCTACCCCCACAAACAAAGCACTATCTTTTGGCTAAAATTTCAGGGGTTGGAAGCCCCAGACGCAGTGCCTGCGGTGGGTTCAGGTGTATCGACCAACTGATTGACCAATCGACTGAGTGACAAATGCCCTAAATGTCTGGATATTCTCTGTCCCTTCTGACAGTTAAAGAAACTTTTTCAGGGTGTAGCAGATCATCTGCAATAAATAGGCATGTTTCCGTGGCTATTTCTGTTTCAAGCATAAACTGAAGGGCCTATAGAGTCCTATGGGGAAAAACTAGACAAAACTCAATACCTTATCACTGTGAGAGTCAGCCTATCATCAGATCCCCATGCAGCACCTAAAAACAGCTCATTGATAAACCTTGTTTGGTTCTGTGTACTGCCCTCTGCATGATCCTGGGACAATTTCCAGTGGGAATATAAACGATGTTTCCCTCCTGAGAGGCATGTAAATTGAGATGGATGGTTTGGTCAGTTTTGGACGCAGAGTGAAGTGGAAAGATATCTTTTCAGATTACATAAAAAGAAAACAAAAACATCCACAAGATGAAGGAGAGAGGAGATTTTGTTGCTCTGTAGTGTTTGTGAACAAGAGACTGAACTTTATTGTCTTATTTTCACTCCTACAATATCTCATCTGTATAGAGTACATACCCCAACACAGACACATAACAAAAGGAATAAAATTCAAAAGAAAATCCTAGCAACTTGAATGACCTTGTTGACAAATTATTTTAGTCTTTCTATGCAGCAATAGCACTAACTGGGTCCACTTTTCAAAAAGAACAGTTATTTCTGCAGCTAAAAGGGAGCACAGACATCAGTCACTTTGCAACCCAGTCTGAAAATAATCAGTGAAATGGAACGCTCAGGTACAGATTCATTTAGGCTTTGTTAAAGTGAACAAATTATGGGTTGTTTTTTTCACTCAGATATGGCTAAAATGATGTATCAGGAACTTATTGAAAAAAATACAACTTGTTTTCACATTGGTTGGTGAAAAAAAGTCTGAAAATAATCAGATATGTGTCAGCATACCTTTCATCTGAATGCACAAATCAGTTTTCTGGTCATGTCTGCACTTTATCCCTCTGATGTCTCCCAAATAACAGACCTTAAAAATTGTAAAAACCATACATATGAAATGAAACCTTTCAAGTTAAGTCATCACATGTCACATGAATACAAAGGCATTCAGAGTTTTTTCCTCTTCTACATAGTGTATGTTCCTTATGTGCAAACATCAGTGGCAGCCTCCCAATGCATTAGAGCTGCAGATACCAATATTGTTACTAATAATCCACATTAGTGCATCACAACCAAATTAGGGCATCATAAAATCGAGTGAGTGTAAAAATAAAGTCAAGCACTGGAAAGTCCAATTTTTTATGCTGACAATACCATCTTGTATGCCAT
Organism: Thunnus thynnus; assembly: GCF_963924715.1. Lineage (NCBI taxonomy): Eukaryota > Metazoa > Chordata > Actinopteri > Scombriformes > Scombridae > Thunnus > Thunnus thynnus. The sequence continues at coordinate 21,892,844 of NC_089536.1, forward strand.
CCGCTCTACCACAAACCATGCCTTCGCCAGATTACAGCCTACTTTTAATAATTTCTTTTTATTAATTTAAAGCTTCTAAACTCAAAAAAGACAAAATGTATGCATTTCACAAGAGCACAGGGCTTTAGTGGAAATCTAATGAAATAAATTACTGCATTATTAATTGGACTTTGGTAACATAACAGATTGTACAAAACTCATGTTAAACACCTTGCTCAAAACTTAAAATGTCATTTGGATTCCTTTACCAGATCAGCACCTATTACCATTATACAATCCACTATACTACCTACACTGGATTATGGAAATCTTCTGTATTCTCATTATGCCACTACCCTTATATCACTGGATGCCATTCACCACATTGCAATTCCATTCATTACTCAGGACAGCTATCTCACTCTCCGCTGTGAGTTAATTAAAGGTCAGAAGGTAATCACTGATACCCAAAAGGCTTTAGCATACTTGTGTTTTCATTTATAAGGCCATGCGATTTAAGTAAGGTACCCTGTGGAGTTTCTGACCTCTACTAGCACTATGGAGTGATTTTTTTATGAGTGTATCCCTGTTTTGTTGGTTTGTTCAGTACAGACACACAGTCCTACCAATGATTTCACAGTATTACACTGACCTATAGGTGGCGGAAATGCAGAAATGTGCCAGCAAAGGCAGGGAAGAAGATGACTGCAAGCTAGCAAACATGAATATAAACAATGCAGGGTTTAAAACACTTAAAAACTGCTTTATAAGGAAGTAAATGTATTCAACATTTTTTAGACCTCAAGGATACATGCAATGCATTTTTGTGAGTAACACTCAATGTAAACATCACATTTTTTTGTTTACAAGAAAACTCCCCAGGGTACCTTTAAATTGCCAAGATATTTAACATCCTTGTGTGAGTTCAAAGTGAATAAGCATGACACCCTATCACAGGATAAGATTAGCTACTGGAATGAACTTTAAAGCAAACTGAAGTTCGAGACACTCATCCCTCTGGGGGACTTTAAAGTTCTACTGTCTGATACTTTTCCTAATATTTGTATATGTTTTAAAGGACCACTGTGTAGGATTTAGTGACATCTAGCAGTGAGGTTTTAGATTGCAACCAACTGATAATCTGATTGTTCTAAAAGTGATCTTTGTCTCAATGAGGCATCCTGACCAGTTACCAGATTCTTTCTTGTAACCAAAGATTCCTCCAACAGCTGGAAAGCACAAAACTTGAGGTTCCTATTAATGCTTCTTGAAGAGTGGAATTAGAGGCAAAGTGCAGGTGTATTTCAGCCATTAAAGAAAGTTGCATCTGTACATGTGCTGTACAATACTTTGAATGGAGCTAACATCTTCCCCATTGAGCAGATGTCGAAGTAATTTAAAAAACATTGCAAAACAGTCACATGGCAAAAGCATTAACTCACTTTATATTTCACATTCTTGTTGTCACAGCCAAAGTGACAACAAATCCCGTCTGTCCCCTGCAACACTGCCACCCTGGCTCAGCAGTGGATTGTTTTTGTCATAAACATGTAAATTTTGGCCATTTGTCAGTCAGTTGCACAATCACTGAAATAGGAAGTAGAGATTATAAAGATGAATCCCTTGTTGGGAAATGAGGTGAGGGAGGGAGGAGTAGAAAGAAAGAAAGAAAAAAAAGAGAAGTTGGAGGTGGAAATCGAAAAAGCGATATGGAGAAAGAGATGAAGATATGCCTGACAGTCAGTGGATATGTAAATTGCCAAATTGACCTTTGTTGGTCTGTTCCTCGAATCATGTCATGGACAAATACACACATTCACACACACAAACACACATCCAATCTCTCACTCTCAGGGGTCCCATCAATATTCTTTATTGAGGAACCTCTCAGGCAGTTTTCATCTGGTCTTAATTACATGTAGAGGGTGAAGGCTGGATCAGTCAGAGTAAAGCAGACCAATGAAAATAACTGCTGTCTTCCAGTGCTTTTAATTAGGACCAACACACACACACACACACATGCCTCACACTTGAGAAGTTTTAACCAGTGTGACCTTTTGGATTATGGTGTAACAGTATGTTGTAAATCTTGTATCCTTCTGCATGTTTGATTGAATTGTGGTTAATTGAACAATATACCATGTGTTTTGCATGTTTTTATTTAATAGTTCAGTGTAGTGGTTTGTGGCTGGTATCTAGTGGTTGTTTTTATAATATTAAAAAGCTGGTAATGTGTGTTCTGCTGAAAACAAATACTCTAACTGAACAAGGGAAACACAGCTCATTCATTTGTCCCTGCTCAGCGTTATTAAACTTTTTTATGACACTTTTCAAGATTAGGAAAAGTTCATGGTCTTAGATTAATATAGAAAGAAGTGTGCAGTGATTTGAAGCACAACATGTTTATTAACATTAAACTGAAACCACAATCTTTCACTAACCTTAACCGAAGTGCTTTTGTTGCCTCGAACTAACCACAGATGGAACTCAATAACTACATTTATCAAAGCAATATAATTGGGAAAATAATTTAGTAGTATAGAAACATAATCTCTTGGAGACGATGTTGGTTATATGGCGGCCCAAGGAACATGTACACCACATTTTGTTGGGTCTTAGTCTGCTTAATGGGGTTAAAGCTGTAAAAAGTTCACTGAATAGTTGCCTGTGTGTTATTCATTAGTTATGACGCTTTTGTAAACTATTCATGTTCTAGGTTTCGGCCCCTGACCTCTATGAAGTCAGAAAGAGTAGTGACTTGCTTTGACTCTGGTCAAAGCCAGGTACTTTGAGTGAAATTTTGTTGTTGCACTTTATGAATTTTCATTTTATTTATTGGTTATGAGGGTGTTGTAAGGCCACAGTAACACCAAAAACCTCACAGATTTCACTGATTAGTTGACTTGTTCTGTAATGAGCTGTCGTATTAACAACTTCAGATTTCTAATAAAATGCATTTTGCAATAGAAATTATTATTTACATTATTTACATCAAATACTTATTCATTTTCAAATAGGTTGGCACAAAAACACAGTTTTATGATTGAAATTCAAAATGGAAACACGGGACACATTCTCAAGGTGCTTCTTATTCGTCCTTTTTTTTCTACTGTAACATCACTACTAAGGTGACAGAGTGGGAGCCTGGGTGGAGCTCAGAGAGGATCAAATGTACAGTGACACACCTTAATGCAAACATGCCCCGCCCCCCCCAGGTGTACTTATTTTTAAACCCTCAGTAGATTGTTAGAGCACATACATGATATATTAGTTGTACTTAACTCCACCTGACTGAGGCCCCGTGGTGCACTGTGGTTTTCACGTGGTTTCTTCCAGGAAGTTAGATGCAGAAAAGTATCTCTTGGCATTTGACATGTTTGTGGTGGCATTTTCAAAAGAAATCATATTGGGATTTTTCATGTTGTTTAGTTTCTAAGGGTTTACTGAACAGAATGATATTAAAAACTGCTGAAAAGTTTCACAAAAGCTGAATATTGCCATTGAATACAACATTTTCTGATTGTAAGCTGTTGTCTGTGCGATAAATCTAATGTTTTTCCGTTGTATATTTGTTGAAATTATTAAATCTGTATGATATTACATTTTTAGATATTTTCAACAAAATTACAATCGCTAATCAGGTACATCCAGGGTCATACTGCTAATACTGGTGTGTGAAAAAAAGAATAATGGGATAACGGTTGGGAGCTGAGTTACAAAGAAGCTATTTTCTGCTTTGTTTTGGGTGGGACTAAAGGGTTTAGCATCAATATCTTTCGATTAAAAAGTATAATAATAATTTAAACCAAGATACACATTAGACAAAGAACCGGCATCTGGTGCCCATTTAAAGAACTGCATTTCAAGGCACTTCAGCTTTGGGTTCAACATTCAGCCATGGTGGCTGACACTGAGGTGGAGCCAGAGGGATTATGACACAGAATAGTACACATGCCCCAAACTCTGCCTTCCCTGAACTCCACCACCTCACCCCACCCCCACCACAATGTTCAGAAACAGATTACATGACCAAGAACTCAGTGACCCCAACAGGTAAACCTGAACACCTTTTCACTCAGGTTTTTTTTAAACATCACAGTATCCCACTGTGAGGCATTAACTGCTTAGGTTTAAAAGATATAACATAAAAAAGTGCTTTCATTATCAAAATCCCACAATTCTGGTCATATTTGTGTGACACCAGAAACCAGTTAATTGTGATTTCCTTTAGGGACATTTTACATTTATTTGATATCTAATTATTAAGATCTGTTGGGACAGATTGGGACAGATTCAAGTCATCAAGCCTTTAGTTTAATTGATACCATAATTTTTAAATCAGGCCCTAAATATTTATGATATCATGTCTCATGTATCAACTCATCATGAATGTTTCAGGCTTTAGGGGCACCACTGAACATGGCCTCCTCTTGCACATTGCTGTCCATCAAGTTCCTCTTTGCCGTTGGCACTTGAGCATCTTTAAAACTTTCAGTAGACGTGGCAGGGTTTATTAGCTCTTTTAAAAACAAGCAGGAAGACCCAAGTGGGTCTCAGCTTGCAGGCTTGAAATTTACAGTCTTTCCAATTCATAGAGTGCCTCTGGGAAAAGAATTGGAGCAGATGCTCATGAAGACACTCTGTTTGTTTGTTGATCTTGCAGCCTGTGAAGACCATGGTATTTTGGAAATCCAAACGTACACCAGCCAATTTCAGCATTTGACCAACCTGCTATTTTTCTATAATAGAGTCTCTATATGGTGGCTTTCTATGTCCATATGTCACCTGTGTGCATGTGTGTCCTCGTGTGCATGCAAACAAACAGAACAGGGACCCACTCATGAAAACGTTGCTCTACAGCACTACTAGTGGACAAAAACTCCACTGGGTACCTTTAAGTAGAAGTACCAGTGCAACAATGTAGCAATACAATGTTAAAAAGAAAAGTCCTGCACAAAATGTTTATTTAAGTAAAAGTACAGAAGTATTATCATCAAAATGTACTTAAAGTATCAAAAGCAAAATGACTTGTTCTGCAGAAAAAATGCCCCTGTGACTGATATATTACTAAATATTACACTACCAGATTGTTAACACAGATGCATCAATGTTTAAGCAGAATTTTACCGTTGTAGCTGGTCAAGGTGGAGCAAATTTTAATTACTTTACATTTAGATTGTCCAGGGTTCCCAAACTGGAGGTCAGTCCCCCCTCCAAAGGTTCACAGGCTACATACATCAAAGAGGTGATGTGATTAATGGGCTAGAACAGGGGGAAAAAATCTTTTGAAACAGTTAATTGAATGAAACATTCACAGATGTTTAAATGGGAAATGTCTCCACATCTGAAGTGTGATAAGGGGACCAAAGTGGACTTTTTTGTAAGGGAGTCACAAGCAAACATGGTTGGGAACCACTGATTTAATCTTTACCAATGAAAACATATTGCACAATTTATAATTTTAGCATGTTTTTTAAATGTAAAATCTGAAAAGTATGCCTGAATGTAGTGCAGTAAAAAGTACAATATTTTCCTCTGAAATTTACTGGAGTATGAAGTACCATAACAGATAAACACTTAAGTAAAGAACCTCAAAATTGTTCTTGTGCTTGAGTAAATGTACTTACAGTAGATACTTTACACAACTGCCATGACTTCAAGAGTGACAAAGTTGTCAGAAATTGGAGTGCTTGGTGCTCTCTTTCAACTGTGTTCATGAATCTAATACACAGTGTGATTGGTTGTGGTTCATTCTGAAATACAGTAAGAAACAGAAATAAGCATAAAAAACAAGAAAACAGAATTTATTTACAGACACTGTAGCAATAGCATCTGACAATATCACTTTTATAGAGTATCTAGCGTAATAAACAATATTAGTGATGTTCAGTCCCATATCTCGATTCACAATCTCAATACAGCTATGTAGAGTTAATCGACAGAAAATGTATCACATACAATCATAATCTCTGGTACAAATCAGATTAATCTTTTTCTAAGCAAAATACAGATTGTCACTCACATCATTTTCCCATTTATACATATTTGTATGAGTAAATACAGTTTATTTACCAGGGCTATGGCACTACTAAATAATGCCGCTTCTACCCCTATCCCCTCACTCCCCAGTGTGCAATAACTAGAGCAAGACCAGTACTTTAATATACTTTGCATTTTATGTATTTTACATAACAGTCTAATGTTTTTAATGTTTTTCATCAATGTTTATCTCTCCTTTTATTATTTTATTTTATTTTTTTACATGTGCTGTGCACTTACAGGGTTCTGCAATTCCATTGTCTTGAACAATGACAATAAAGCTCTATCTATCTATCTATCTATCTATCTATCTATCTATCTATCTATCTATCTATCTATCTATCTATCTTATAATCGACAGCCAACATCTGTTCTTCACAATCCACTTTTGAAAAGGTATACAAGTATTTGTGTTAAGGTATGTAGTGTTTAGTGATGAGCCCAGTGCTGCGATTGGATCGTCCCATCTATCTTGAGTGTGTTTACACCTGATTTCTACGTCTTTTTGATCTTTCTCATTTCAATCTGATCACCCAGGATGCGTGCTAACCTCAGAGGAAAAGGGAACTTAAAGCCAAAGCCACATTGCTGAAATTAATGACCAAAAAAGCATGTTGTTACATAAAATTATCATTTCAATCAAGGTGACTGTTGAGTTTTCACAGAAATTGATGGATTAACATGCCACTGTGTGACTTTATGAAAGCCTTTCCAGTGACATTGGATAACATCAAAATGTTTTCATCAACATTCCTCAGGCTAAAGACAAGACTGCTTTTATAAACTGCTGACATTTTGCAGATTCAGTCTTTTCACAGAACATTAAAAAAGACAGATTTCATTCAAGAGCAAATAATGATGCAGATAATGAAGACATTTTAAGACAAGTGCTGGTATTTTTTCACTCATTTCAAAGAGTTCAGTTTTATTTTGGTCTTTGCCTGTTTTGGAAATCCTCATAAGTAAGTCAGTATCAAGCAGAATACCACAGCTAGCCTGAGGCACACACAGTCCCCAACATGCATGTGTACAGGTAAATGCACATGGCCACCCAGGCACATACACACATCTGATGCCCTCCTACCCTTAAAACGACTTGGACATCATCCAGCTGTTTAGTAGGTGTGTGTGTGTGTGTGTGTGTGTGTGTGTGTGTGTGTGTGTGCTACTTTGCCTCAGGCATGTGACCCATGTAAGACTGTTTACACTCTACCTGTCCACACTTCATCCCTCTTGTGCCTCATTTTATTAGTTCAGTGAAATGCAGTATAACAGGAGATGCAATAGAGCAGGTTGTTTCAGTGGTGAGTTATTAGAGGACAAATTATAAAACAGGTCTGAGTCAGACAGAGTACGGGTGGGTCTGTATTTTATCGAGACAGGGGATTTATCAGACAAAGAAAGTGTTATGGAAATCCTCCAGATCCAATTGAATTATGCTGTTTGATGAGCATTTTTCTTCCTTTTTGGCATAAGAAACTCTTCCTGACATACTAGAGCCAAAGCCAACTCTTCCATTTCCACAGGGAGGACAGAGTCAACACTTCAGCTGGGCAGAAAGATTCACAGTCAGGACTCAAACATGACATTCTGTGATCAGCAGAAGTGGGTTGAAAACCCCAACATCTGAGACACTTGATTGAACACCTGCATTTCAGACAGTGATGACCAAAATTCACACCTTGCAAACACACAATATACAGTCAAAAAGACAAGAAATCCAATTTGTCCAAAAGGACAGAAGAAAATCTAAGACAGCTTATATACAGCTTTCTTTCTTGGAGGAAAATAATGTACCTTCAACAGATCCCATGCTACGTAGAGTAAATAATAGTTATTCATGAAGGCAAAAAAAGCAAAATCAGAATTGACATATCAAGAAACTGTCCCTTAAATGAGTACTGAAGCTTAAAGAAGTTGAAAAGCATAATACGGTGCATCATTACTAGAAATGGAGTTAAACGGTGGGTCAGTTTTTTGTTTTCTCTCTATGCCAGAATTGTGACATTCTGCACACCTGTGTCATTTAGGTCATACCGTTCAGTGTTGCACTGCATGCTGGGAGTTGACTTGGTGGCAGGGCAGAGGAGGGTGCGGAAATGCCTCCTGAAGGTATCAGAGAGGCAGGCGTAGAGGATGGGGTTAGCGCAGCTCCATGAGTACGACAGCAGGACCACAACCTCAAAAGCCCGGGCAAAGGTGAGGACCAGGCCAGTTTGATACAGGGAACAGAAGTTGAAGGTGTAAAACGGCAGCCAGCACATGCCGAACACAACCACCACTGCGACCACCATCTTGGTGACCTGTTTCTCCAGCCGTTGGCTCTCGTGGTTTGGTGTTGTAGCTTGGAGCCGCTTGGACTTCAAGGTGAGCAGCAGCACCGTGTAGGACACCGTCATGACGGTGAACGGCAAAGCAAAGCCCATGACGAAGGTGTAAGAGAGGACGCCGAGCCACCAGGTGTCTGAAACAAGGTCTGGTATACACAGGCCTCGTTCTGCTGAGAAGTGAAGCGCCATGGGAAGAATAGTGAGGAGCGAGAACAACCACAGGAATGCTGAAACTATCTTGGCGCAGCGCGGAGTTCTCCAACGGGCGAACCGAAGCGGGTAGGTCAGCGCCATGTAGCGGTCGATGCTCATCATCGTCAGACAGAAGACACTGGTGAACTGATTGATGCCGTCCAGCACCATGACCACTTTGCACACCACATCGCCAAACATCCAGTGGTTCTGGAAGTTCTGGCTTGCTATGAAGGGAAGACCAACCATGAAGAGTCCGTCCGCCAGTGCCAGATTGAAAATGTACACCGTGGTGGCTGATGACATTTTGTCCAATTTCAAAATGGCAACGATTACCAGGGAGTTCCCAGCCAGTCCCAGGATGCAAACCACCAGGTAGAGAATGGCCATGGTGATACCAAAACCATCAATATTGTCCTCAGCGTAAAAATGCTCATCCACATAGCTCTGATTGTAGTCTATATCTGGTAAAAATAACGCGTCCATTTTGCCTCAGTGTGTCAAATGATCAAAAAGAAAATAAAAACACAAAATTATGCTCAGAACGCTAGCACTTCAGATGCAGTAAATTCTCTGCTTCTGTTCAAATCCCTCTGGAAGCAGTATCGAGAGTCACCTCTTTTACTCTCTGTAGTGGAAGCAAAAGTAGAGGGGAAGGAGTAAACAACTGAACCGAAAAACCTGAAAATCAAACACCGTTTTCAGGTTCAAGAACAGCCAGGCTTCAGCAACTCTTCAACTCCCCCCATCCAGTCAATTGTCACTTCCAAAAACTCAAAGTTTATTCCTTTGTGGTGGAGACTTCTCTCTGATGCCCACGTGCACTTTCTCACACACACACACACACACACACACATACACACACACACACACACTCGCATAAACACACTCAGTGATGCACAGCGCTGTTGAAATGAGCAGGACGGCCGCTCAGACGCTTGCCTGACCGTTCTCTCTCCCTGGGAGCCCTTTTATATCTCTTCCCCCCACAGAGTATGAAGAGTGTGTCTGCTGATGTGTGTGTGTGTTTGTGTGTGTGGAACCCCTCCACCCCCTCGTTCATCAGTCTCCAGAGACTGTGATAAACTCCAGCTTGGCTCACGCCCCTCCTGAGTGCTCCCCCAGTTCCTCTGCCGTAACGCTGTTTCCAAGGTAAACCCCTGGCCCCATCTGCTACAATACTTTTGTTTTCATAACTTTTTCTTTCCAGGCTTTCTTCTCTCCCCTCTGCTTCTGTTTACCTCACCCCTCCCACCTCCCCTCCATCTATTTTGTCTCACCACACTCCACCCCTGGGCTCCCCTCCTTTTCTGCCTCCTTTGCTCCTTCATAGTTCAGTGGGGGGCGGGGGGGCATACAACTAAACCTAACAAACACTCACTCACACACAGATAATAAAATTATCTCATCACTCAAGCCACCCACCTTTAAAACCCAGGCAGAGTAAATCTGTAGATAGGAAAGGGAGGTCCCCTGTCTGTTTTCTCAGGGATTTTGTTTTTTGACATTTGACATGGGATGCTGTTTTTGCTTCTTCGACTCCTTCCGCCCTCCTCCTTGTTTTTCTCAGGACACTCCATATATCACAAAAGGAGGACATATATAGAGAAAAAGTCAAAAAAAGTTGGAAAAAAAGGTGAAAAGGGAGAAAAATGATGGAGAAAGAGGGAGAAGGGGAGCATGTTTGGGGGGGTTGTTAGTGAAGATTAAAGAGCATGGATGAATGATGACCTTCGTCCTGTTGCCGCTCTGACACGCATAGCTGAAATACCCCGGGAACGTCCCCCAGAAAACATCCAGCGTGTTCCACTATCCACCATCAACACAGGCAAAACTAGGCAATTCTGCCCATCTCTTTGACCTTTATCCAGAATTTGATCTAATTTCAAAGACATTTAACACTTTATTTAAGAGCTCATTCATCAGATGCCACAGATTTCCTCAGAAATTTCTTGAGACATACCTTCACTCTGCCTTTTAACTGGTTCCAATTAACTGAAAAAATGCCTTTGTAGTCTAAACTCCTGATTAGGTTGTGGTTTAAGTTCCCCCAGGAGACTAGCGCTTCATCCAATGAAGCCTGTCTCTCCATCCCCCATAAAAACATCCCTGGAAACACTTTGTTTCATGGTGCTAAATTTGGAGACGTTTGACAGCTTCGTATTTCACAGGCAGTATTTCACTGCGGTGTTCAGAGAGACATTCTGGCATCCATATCCACGTGCTGCAGAGCTGTCTGTAACAAAAAGACGAGCCATGTGGAATCAAATGGATAACATCTCTCACGCCGGCAAAGTAAAGGCTAAGGGCTACAGTACTTCACTGTTCATTAGATAATAGGCTTTTTTAAAAAAGACTCATGTAGCCAGGTCGTATTTTTCTCTAAGGACTGTCCTTGCACTTCACAATCTTACATGATCATTGTGGGGTCACAAGAAGAGGTTTTTACTTCCACTTGTAATCTGCACTCCTTTCTAGTGGTTATTTGTTATGTTGATACTTCAGAAATAAAAGTGTGTTCTTGTCTTGTACAGGTCAGATGAGCATGAGATGAAGACTGCCTGAAACTCAAAATGTAAATGTAAACCAAACGGAACTAAGAGTATGCTGCCATGCTAGGTGCTGTGTGAGGCTGTACTGAGGCACAGCAATACTTTGAGCTAAATGCTAATGTCAGTGTGCTAGAGTTATACAGTTAACATCTGGTATGTATTTAGGCATGTGTTATCTTTCCCCCCTATTGATTAAACAATCTTATAATGTTGTTTGCACAGTCTTTGTATTATTCAATTGTTTGCTTGGGCCCCTAATTATACATTATCAAGAATATGTATTTAGTAGTGGAATGTCAGCTTGTTGATAATGTCACTGATTGCGAATTAGCACCAGGTGTGAGATGTGTATATATCAGACTGTACAGTATCTGACGCATGTATTGAATTTGCGTAAGAAAGACCAAGTGCAGCCAAAATGTTGGTTAAATGATGAAATCATTGGGGCTTAGTGAGTGATTGTCTTCCCTTCAGTAAATGTCAGCATGCTAACATGCTCACAATGACAGTGCTATCACACTGATGTTTTGACATCCTAGTTTAGCATGTTAGCATGCTAACATTCACTAATAAGCACTTATCACAAAATACAGCTGAGGCCTGTAGGAATGTCATTAGTTTTGCAGGTATTTGGTCATGAACCAAAATATTGGACAAACTGAAATTTTAACCCGATGACAATGCTAGGTGAAAAGTCAGGAAATTTCATTTGTAAATCATCTAATAATTGTTGAGATATTTCATTTAAGACCAAAAATATCAACCCTGTGGTGGCACTAGAGGGAATCACCAAAGTCATCAGGATACATCCTCTGGGAATCATGAATGTCTGTACAAAATGCTGTGCCAATTCATCTTGAAAATGTCAAACTATGTCACTGAGTGGATGAAAACTTTCCTCTGCTGGAGCTAGTGGAAAAGTCAGAGAGTAACCAATGTCATTAGGATTCACCTTGAAGGGATGAGATGCTGAATATCTCTGGCAAATTTCATGGCAATCCATCCAACAGTTGTCAAGATATTTCCCTCTGAACCAAAGTGGTGGAATGACAGACCAACATTGCCATCCATAAATCCATGATGCTAGCGTGGCTACAAAATCCCCAAATGAATCACAGGGACCATCTGCAGCTTGCATGCATTATTATAATTATTCCAGTAAAATGTGAATCAGACAGTGTTATTGTAACTTTGACAAAAATCGTTTCATAAGAGGGCATTTTCAGTAAAAGATGTTAGATGGCACACGGCACCAAATGCCTTCAGCCTTCCAGAGAAGAAATCTGGAAAGTAAACAAGTCTAATTATCTTGTTTATTCTTTCTGGGTATCAGCTTATTTTCATCTTTTTTTTGTTTCCCAGCAAGACTGACTATAAATCTAAAGTTACTCATGAGTTATACAAATTCCTGTCATTGCAACACTGGAATGAAAAATATTTAAGGGAATGGCGGAAGAACAATAATCTCAACTGCACTTTAACATCTGTGTTTCATTATAGATAAAGCTGCCGTGACATAATTTAAATACATCAGTGGTGATTTATTGTGTCCAGAGTAGCATAGTCACTTTTATGTGTCACAATGGTTGGTAATAATTATTTTTAAACAGCTATTCGCAGGAAAAGATACTTAAACTTACTAACACTGTAATAAGGGTTAGTGACACTGTACCACTGTTTTTCTTTGGCGGTATATTCTTGTTATTATCATTCAAAAATGTCCAAAATATGCGGCATGATATCAGGCTGGGATATTTCCAATGCAGGTGTTTTGAAGATGTATTAGCATAAAACAGCAGGGATCTCAAACATCAATGGCAAACATCAGTTTTTGATGTCAGTTCCTCAGAATCAAAGAGCAAGGGCTTCTTTCTTGAGCTGCCATTTTGTACCGATTTTTGGTAATCCAATAAGGAGAGAAACCATTGAAGAAAAAGCAGAAAGATTTTACAGTTTAGCCCCAAAAGATAAGGATGGAATGGAGACATTAAAGGTATGCTGCATTTTAAGTCATGGACTTCACTTCACAAAATGTCACAGAATTCATTCCCTTGACTTTTTACCTTAAAATTCTTATGAGAATTAAATTATTTTTTTCTCATGACAATTTCTGTAAGCTGATGTTTTCGGTTACATTTAATATTTGTGGAAAATTCGGATCATATGCTAATCAAAGGTTGCAAATGTGGCACCTGGATTTTGTTTTTCCCTTTAATTCTATAAATCTATGATTTATTCATGTATTTCTGTCTTTCTTTGACAAAAACTACAGTGGATGACAATTAAGTGGAAGGTACATCATGACTTCAACATCAGAAAACATTAATATATTGGAATCATTGTTTATTTGCTGATTATAATGAAGGTCACTTATTGTGGGTTTGAGGACAAATGGCTCATCATTCCCTCCTTGCTTTATGAGAAACTGCAAATGGTGCATTCAAAAGAGTCTCCTATCCACCTCCATTCACTTCTTCAGTAATTTGCAGTACTGTATTGAAGGTAAAAGAGTAAACAGATAACAGGCAGAAATACCCCTTCTGTCTTGTTCCTTTGTACACAAAATAACCAATGAAAAATACTGTCAGCGTCTAATTGATTAAGAACTATTAATTCGTATCACCATCATCCAATGTGTTACAAAATAATTGCCACTGTGCTTTACAGCAAACTTTTAAATCCTAGCTGGAAAAAAATCTGCAGAGGAAGTGTACAAAAAAGGAAATTTAGAGAAGAGAGATTGCATCAGTAAAGGGATCAAATGTCAAGATGACAAGGAATTACCGCTGAGAGGTGAATGAGAGCAGCAATTCTGGAAACTTCTACTGGGAAGAAAAAATTCCTGAACAAAATCCTTGCAATCTGTTCCTTGTCAAAAACAGTAAAAAGTCCACATGTGCACACACACGTGCACCCAAATAGCAGTGGTGAAGTCTTCAGATCCTTTACTTAAGTAAAAACAGTGATACTACTGTATAAAAATACTTTGTTAAAGCTAAATGTTCAGCTTTGAAAATCTTACTTAAAAGTACTATTAGCAACATGTACTTAAAGTTGAAAAAATAAAAATGCAGAAACATGGCCATGGCCCCTGCGAGTGTGTACACGCACACACACACACACACACACACACACACACACACACAGATAGTTGTACCTATAACAATGCAACATATTTAACAGGCTCATATGTTTTGCATGTAAAATTTTAATATGTTAGCTAACCGATAACTAAAACGGACTGGAGTAAGTAGAAGTACAAAAAGACATAAAATGGAAATACACAGATAAAATACAAGTATCTCAAATATGTACTTAAGTACAGTACTTCAGTCACTGTATTTACTTACATTCCACCACTGCCAAAAACACACAACACACACATACCTACTGCAACATGACACTCACACAACCACTCAACTGTACACACACACACACACACACACACACACACAATATATAAATAAATAAAACAGCTTGTCACATTTTCATGTGTTTGCCTGATGCTTTGTCTCCTGTGTATTCTTATGAGATCCTCACAGATTTCAAAAATCTATTTTCAGATTAGATGTATTTTTTCAACAGCTCAGATAAGCTTGATCCAGTCTTGCGTCTCTGATGAGACAATGAAATGCACTTTAATATTGTCAAATGTTTCTTTCTGAACTCCCTTAAGGACCTCTATGTGTGCATACTTTTTGAACATGTTTTTTTTATGAATGAAGGCGCCCTTCGCTACTGCTGTCAAAGCGATTGACCAATAGGCTGCGAGGAGGGGCGGGTTTTTATTGGTCATAGACACGTGTACCGGGAAGTAGGAAGTAAATACAGAGGAGTAGAGGTGCCACTGGAAACAAGTAAGTAAACCTGAGACTAATGTCAAAAACAGCGATAATGTGAACTTAGGGTAACGTTAAACTTTGCCGAATGAGTGCATGTTGTTTGATAATACATTAGAACAGCGTTTTAGCGAAATATAACAGTGTTATGTATGATATAAGGCGAGAAAGCATCTCAGGTTAGCCGGTTGGCTGTCATTTACAGGTTAGTCACGTCGGTTACCTGTTAACATTATGTGCTGCATGTGTATGTGAGAGAGTTTGTACCTCAGTTACATGAAAACCAGTGAAAGTACACACTGCAGCGTTAAGGAAGCCGCATTAAAGCAGTTTAAGCAGCCTACTTTGACAGTGAATGAGTTTAAAAAAAGACATTTCTAGCAGTTTCTGTAAAAATGTTAGCTGTCGGTTAAAGCTGGGAACACATAACTACACACCAACGTATTTAACTTCACATTAAAAACTGATTCCTCATTTATGAGATGACTATCAACATATCAGTAGTCAGTGCACTATAAAAGCATCTTTCACTGCTGCTGTGTGGTAAATATTCCCATTGCATATATATATATTTGTTTTATTAATGTGTTCATGAAAATATCATTTGATGGTTATGTAAAAGCAGTTCCTACAGCTTACACTGGTAAATATCTCCAAGATGTGTCAGTTAAAGCTACTTTAAAGTGAGACCATGTAACTTTTGAAGGAAGAAATAACATAAACGCCTTCTCACAAATAAAAAATTGAATTCATAAGCTATAAAATGCGTGTCATAAAGTGTGAGCAAACCTTGGGTAGATATTACTGTATAAAAGACATGAATAGGGCTGGACATTATGGACAAAATACAAATACCTTGATATTGATATATATTGACTATTGGTGCTTTCACAAAATATTTACACAATGAGATTTTTGATAAATAATCATCAGTAATGTGGATATAATGACTAGGTGGGTAAAGGCAAGTAACAGAACAACTAGAACAGTCGTAAGTTCAGAAAATTACATCACTTTATTGTAATGCAGCCTTTAAAACCAGGAACAGAACACTTATGCTTATCTAGTCTCATACACAATATTGATATAATATTGATAATTTGCCCAGCCCTAGACATGACTGACTCTTTCTTTAGGACTCTTTTATACTTATGCCACTGTTACATTACATTTTAACATTTACCATTATACAGTATTTTTGATTAACGCCAAATAAAAAAAGAACGTAGAGGCGAAGTTTATGTTTATGAATGCAACTCTCCTACTTAAATGATTAGAATTTGAAAAGTGTTTTGTTGTGTGAATGACAAAAGTATTAAGAGCACCTGCTGTACTTTGCATTTATTATGGCAGAAACATGAATCTTAAACATATTTTAGGCTGTAATATCTGCTGACTCCAACAGGTTTAACCACACAGATGCAAACAAAAAAAGTCCAGGACATTAACATCCTTGGTAAACAGGATTTAACGTTCATTTGTTCTGTTGTGTGCTGAAACAAACTCAGCAGGTGTGGGTCAGACTAGTAATACGAGGGCTTAAAGACACACTTGTTGATTTAAGATAAGTCAGCCAAAGTGCATTTACCTGGATGTGTTATCTGTTCTCTGTCATTCCTGTTTATACAGAGCATCAACAATCTCATCCACATACCAGAATCATCATAACAACACCTAGATAGAGACAATATTTACTTCAGCCTCGTAGGAGTATTTAAAAGTAGGGCAGCTACTTGAAGTTTTTCACTTTATTCTCAAAGTCTTTTAGGAAAGAAGAGAACAAGATATCATCCCTAACATGACGTGAATGCACAATTGGATAACTTTTAAGTGTCTGTGTGTGCAGGTCTGGCACCATGCTAGAAGGCTACAGCCCCGTGACCCAGGCCCTGTTGGGGACTCTGTTCACCTGGGGTCTGACTGCTGCCGGAGCCGCCCTGGTGTTTGTCTTCTCCAGCCGGCAGGTATCGTATGAACACCGGAATCCTCTGTCACTCTGGGCTGTGGCAAACATTTTACACTGAATATTTTATGTGGATTTTCATCATAGCTTCAAGTGAGGCACAAAATCAATCAAATATATTAGTGATGAAATAAGCCAAGCTGTAAACAGCACATAAATTAACAATATGTTATGTTAAGATAACATGTTTTGTAATGTTCTCAGCCATTCATTGCCTGAGAGTGTGTTACAGCACATCACATGAAACCCTTTTATTGACAGAACCATGTTGCTAGTTTTTTGTTATCTCTGAACCTGTGACTCTTGGGCCATGTTGCATTTTTGCCTGTTGAGTCAACAGTATGAAGTTTACTGTAGGGTTACATGTTACACTGTCAGGGTTTGAGGATATTGATTTGACTGACATGTACGCAATATGTCTTCCTGTCTGCCCCTTTCAGAAGCGCATCTTGGATGGAAGTTTAGGCTTCGCAGCAGGGGTGAGTTGGATTCCTTTTTTAACTGAACCACACTCACACATTCAGTACAGGTAGGAGGATGCTGTGCTGTAATGGCTTTTGGATGTTTTCCTGTGGCAGGCTGAGACACAGAAATAATGTGTCACATTCAGATGCCACATTATTTCATAAAAGTTTGAGATAAATGTTCCCCCTGGAGGAATTCTTGGCCTTATCATGTCTAAAGAGGCATTATACTGCAATAGAAAATATATCCCCAGAACCCCAGTATCTGACTCTTACAATTACATTTTTTGATTTCCTGCAAGGGTTGCGGTTCACAGACGATATTTATCAAATGTCTCAGAGGAGGAAGACATGGGCAAATCTAAACTGGCACATAAATGTTATGTCTTAGAGTGATGTCTGTTAAAATAGTATCTGTATCTCTTCCAAGATTTAGAGAGCTGCCACAATATATGAACCTATTAGAAGTTCACAGAAGAGGGAAATGATGGGATAAACATTTATTCACATTAGTAAATGATCAATCACTGACACATCGAGCAGACACAGAGGAAAATTAGTTGTGTGTTTGGTCACTTGGCAAATGTACGTCCGGTAATCACTCTCCCTTTTGCTCCTTTTTGGTCTCCACTGATTACCTTATTCCTGAGGAAAATATCTGGCTCTTTAGCTGCTAATTGCTGTGCTACATTCACCAGCTAATCACTAACTTTGTCTGTCTGCTGTTCGATGGTGGACAGGTAGCGTACAGCTTCCTTCTGCTGCTGGAATCAAGGCTGATGAGAGCTCTGGGACTGAGCCAAAACAGTAAAGTTTTGGGTCATAAAACCAAACCAATGAGCTGAAAGATTGGTGATAATTCTCTGTGGGTTTGAGTGCCACCTGGCTTATTACACATAATCTTCTGAAATTAAAAAAATGGCACAGCTCTAAATAAAACCTGTTGTAACTTATTCTCAAAAAGGTTTACCACCCTGCACAAAGAGAGTCATGAATAGTCATTGTCAAAAACAGTTCACATGAAAAAGTGTAGATAAGCAGAGAGCAGACCACCAACACTGCCAAAACATTGACATTATTATAGTCAAGTCATGCTTACATTAAAGCTATGGGCCAGTGAACTTCTTCATTAGGTTTTCTTGCAAAACAGTGTTAAGCAACGTGCTGCATCCACCCGTTATAAGCCCTTTTAAAAAGCAGAGGAATTCACTGTGAGTAACTTTTTTTTAGTTTGTGATATACTAACATTTTTATACACCACAAAATTGTCTTAAGTTTTTTTCCACATCAAGGTGAACAGTAGATCTGCTTTCCAGTCTGTTGAATGTGTTTTACTGATGTCACTACAAGATGACATCATTCATTCTTTCGTCTAACATAGAATCTAGAACTATTTTTCTACCTCTTGCATGTAGCAAACTCCTGAAATCATCCTTAAATCACATACTTTTGTGAAATGAACATATATTTAGTGCTGGTGAAACCTTACTTTGTGATTCCTTGTGGTGATTCTGAGATTGCTGAGAATTACAGGCCCAGATAAGTAAGGTGAAAAGACTAATGCCCAATGATGAGAGATTAGCTACGCTTCCTCAAGACAGAGAGTGGCAGGAAAGATAGACGTAATCTCAGTCAGCTCTTATCTCAGCTCCATCTTGACGGCTTTTTAATTACATCCCAAGCTATACTTATGATCTTATACATCCAAATGCAATAAGGCATAGACAGAGAAAAGCTGAGGGGTGTTTCTGTAAGACTTAAATTCTTTCTCATTTTATGAATATGCTTTTAATATATAATCTTGAAAAACCCAGCCGCTCAGAATGAACACGGTGAATTATTGATACAAAGGGGCAGAGTTACTCCAGTTTTACAGCCTCTTGTTGGCATAATATGCTTTTACATAAATTTATTTTAATAAGAAACTCCATGTTTCATACTGTTCCTTGCATATTATATGTAGGTTTGTGGCCCTGATAACCCTGCAGATAGTCTGTTATTAGTAGCTGATGGCATAGCAGAATGTACAACCAGTGTCCAGATTGTGTCTTTTTTTTCATTTTACTGCTCCAATTCGGCTCCAGTTAGGTTTATATTACTGTAAGTTTTTGGGTTGGTTACAACAGTGATGAGAAATAGATGCATTTGTTTTTACAGTGTACCTATTTGTAAAATACAAATGTAAGAAGTGGTCTGCATCACTAACACATGATATATGGATGGAGAGAGACTTAGTGCTGCCACTGAAAGTAGCCACTTTGTGCAATTCTGTGGTTGTTGAATGCTGAGTCCTCCAGACACGCCAAGTGGCAAGATTGCTGCTCCACTTGGCTTTTATACTGGACAAATTCAACCGTTAAACTATATCATTATCTGAGGAAACATACCTGAGTTGGTTGAGTGAAGATGGAAAGAGGAGGGGAGTAGACTTGTTTTCCCTTTATGCCATTTTCAAAGAAGAATGTCCCGACCAGCCTTGGGATCGCTTGACAGAAGGTCAAACAGGTGCTGGAGTAGGAGTAATATTAAAGAGATGGGGGCAGATACAGAGGGAGGGAACGTTACACAGCAGTAAGTGATGGTGCTTCTCTTCAGTGATGGATAATGGTCCGCAGAAGCAGAAATACCTTTCATCATTCTTTTAACCATGTATCCCTGTCCTTTCACTCTACAATATCCCTTTTTTGTTGTGTAAAGCATAGAGATCACACAGGTAGAGTACACACACACACACAGGCAATAAAACACCTCACAATTCTACAAGATCTGACTATCTTGAAGCAAGGAGGTAGATCTTTGATTCAGATAAGAAAAAAACTCCTCTAAAAACATTTAATGGAGAAAAATAAGAAGAGGGAGCAACAGAGGAAGGATCTTTCTCTCAGGAGAGGCAAAAGATGTTTGTGTGTGTACGTCACAGATTGAATTTCTGGTGCATATTCACTCTGCTGCCAATTTGTTGATTTCGTCCACAATAACAAACTAAATACACAGAGTAAATGCAAAGCAAATGATGGAATAATGTTTCAAATGTCTCTGACCTGTAGATGCATTTTAGTCTGCATTTAGCTATAATGAATATTGGCAGCATATGTGATCCATAGCTGTGAGATGTATGATAACCTTCACTTTCAGTTCAATAAGTCCCTGCAGCTTTCCGAAGGCAGCAGGACTGACGTGTGTGATAAATTTACAGCCTCTGATTGCAGAAGCGCCGTTCCGAAGCAAGGTGCCATTTAGCACGCCGTCCTCCATGTTTACCCTGATTAAATCACATGCAAATGACACAAGCGGCTACAAAATAACCATTATTTCAACATTATCTCTGAGAAATCATGTTTTCCACTCAGTTTGGTATCGTGCATGGTTCTAAATACTATGATACCCATAAGCCTCAGCCACTGATGCGAAGAAGCAAGTTTAAGAGCCAGTAAGAGTTGTAAATCTTTTTCTGTTTTTATGCACAAAAACAGATATTTGTTAAGTCAGGCGGCCATTTGTTGTAACTATGATTTAAACTGAAGGAGTTTAAGTGTTCAAACTGTCAGTCACCTAACATTGTCTCTGCAAAAGATGAAGAGAATCTCTACTTCTGGAAGCCTGGATGCCAAAATATACCTCCTCCCACTTCATGACATTATCGCTCCATCCAAGAAAGAAAGAAAACTGAGCACACCTCAGAATGCATAGAGGAAACCGATATGGATTACTACTGCTGTCATAAATTAAAATCCCTCTATAGGATAACCTAATGATGTTTGACAGTATAACACATTTTTTGAATATTGCTCACAAATGTTATTGGACTAGATAATCTTACTACACTTCTAAAAATCTGATCAGAAGTGGTAAAAATATCTATCTATATATTATAGACATACTTAATTGGAGAGAGAGAGAGATTCATCAGTCAAATGTTATTCCAGAGAAAAGTGTTGGGGTGACTCATCAAGACATTTCATGCTCAAAAAGACTGTAATGTACAGAACAATTGTCAGTAAAACAGATAGTAGGATATCAAACAACTACTGGTCTCTACTGTTGTATGCACAATTTGTAATGCCCACACATTAAAATATATCCACGCAGTGCAGCAGACTTTGTCACAGCTCATCTCAGAGACGACGCCGGTGTAACGCACCTGCTACATTCTGTATTAACACGGCATGCACTGAACTTGAGCCTTTGCCACAAAATACATATTTCCCTGCAGAACAGACATGCTCAGGTCCTGCACAATACTTAACATGAAAAGTCAGTGGTGTGTGTGCATGTGTGTGCGTGTGTGTGTGTGTGTGTGTGTGTGAGGCAGGGAGGTCGTTTCATGACCTGCATGTGTCATGCATTTGGCATCTCATGTGATTCAGATGCCATCCTGTTCTCATGCTTTACATCTGCTGCCCCCCCCCCTAACTCGCACGCCCTGAATCCAACACACACACAGATCCAGATGGACACACACAAACACATACACATAGACACGCCATGCGATCTTTGTCACAGCAGAAAATCACGTCATGCTGTCCCAGAACACAGCGTCCCTCAGCTGCGATTGTTGGCGAAGGATCACAACAATTTAAGATCATTTTGTTTGTCCCTATATCTCTGTTTCTCTCTCTTCATCCCATCCCTCCAGTCGCACCTCTCTCGGCATGTTTTTGGCAATGACGCCGTTAATTCTGTTATATTGGATGGAAGAAAGCAGTTACAGTAAATGATGTGAGCGGGCTTCATTCTAAGGCCAATTTTCTCTTTATCCCAAACATTTGAAATGAATGTCAGCTTTTCTTTTATAGGGTCAGTTGATATAACACAGCAGTAATTCCTCTACATCTAGTT
The DNA here is from genome assembly GCF_963924715.1 of Thunnus thynnus. Lineage (NCBI taxonomy): Eukaryota > Metazoa > Chordata > Actinopteri > Scombriformes > Scombridae > Thunnus > Thunnus thynnus. The sequence continues at coordinate 21,915,041 of NC_089536.1, forward strand.
TATGAATTTGACTCCAGTTGACTCTGAGGAAGTACACTCATGTGTAAATAATTTTAATTGGATGATAGGTTTTCACTGGCGTATAAGAATGTCACACTACCCGCTGCACTGGAACAACCTCTTGCCAGCAGACTTTCCTTCAAAACATGTTAGACAATGTAAATTAGCAGGATATGAATAGAGTTTGTAAGAGATTGGGAACTGTAGGTGTTTTCTGTCGTGGTGCACACTCAGGAAGTGATTTACTCTTCTAACTTGTGAGGAAGAATTAGCAGGATTTTGTATACTTGGTGAGCAGTGATGGTAACCATTCCTGAACACCTGCTGTACCTTCACCTACCTTCAGAAAATCCAAGTTCTAAAGTTCCTGGTTCTTATTTGTCAAAGTGTCTCATGCGAAGGCTTAATCCTACCCTTGGAAAGTATTTCCGTCTCCTCCAGGATTGAGCACAACATCAGCAGAGTATCACACCACCCACAAAATCTAGATAATGAGTACTTCCGATTTAAGTTTAATTTGCATCAAGAAAAAAAAATGGCTTACACAGTGCCGTGTCAAAGCTGTGTGTTTATTGCATGTGAAAGCTCTAATACGACATATATTCAATAATTTCCCCAACACGAAACGTGATTGAAAGAAATAGCGGTTTCCTTGTCAGTGTCATGAACATTCATGTGCTGTAAATGATTGGTCCACGCATAAATGAGGACACAATTTAAATGAATTAATACCACAGTCTCAGCATATGTAAGTTATGCATGCTTGATTCTTGATGTTGTAGCTTATACGGCCTGGGTGAACATGACACACAGATTATGCTTGTAAACCCTGAGAACAGTCCAACAGCAGTGCCAAAGCATCATGTAAATGCACAGCAATACAGAACTACTTGATAAATAACATAAGATGCTGCACAAAATAGTGGAAGACAAAGGAATAGATGGAATTTAATTTCGTTTTTATCAATTGGGCTTGAAGGCTCATTCATAACCTTGGACGAAAACATTTTTATCTCAAGGTAAACTTACTTGTTTTTTGTAGTGGTTTCAGCCATATCTGTTGGCTGTCAACAGTAGGTGAAGTTCGCTCAGTTGTCATGGAGATGCTTTAGCTGTTATCACATGATTGTATATGAGGAGAAATCTTAACAACTAAGCTTCATAGTTTACATAATTATCATGTCCTGCTCTCACTTCTAGTCAAACTTTCATCACATTTTCTATCAAGATGAACTGCTTGATAAATATGTAACCTGATGGCACTGCTGCTGGAATCAATTTTATGCTGCCCTCATCGTAGTTTACACTCTGATCATAGTTATCTCTGACATTGTTATATAGATTGTAGACGGCTGTTTCAACAACATCAATCTCAAATCTTAAGTCAAAAAGTAAAACAGCAGGTGATACAGATCTTTCTCTGCCAGAAACAAAGCTATCTAAAATCTAAAATATTAAAATATGACAGTTAACTTCAGTCTGCCCAATGAGGAGTCTGGATTTAGCACTCTTCTACCGAGAGTGCCAATAATTCATGCACATTAGTGTGATTCTCTGTCTCCATCTGGTTGACTGCACACTCATATGAATGAAAATAATTGATACACCAAGTAAATGTAAGTAATTCATGCGCTGAAACAAAGCAAATGGTATTTGTTGTGCACAAAGCCTTGCAAGCTGTTGTGAAGGAGAGGGATTTGCCAATAAATAGCATTTTATGTAATTATACTATTCAGGATTTTCTCAAGGTGTGATATTTCCCAGAATTGAGACCAGAACATCTCCAAAAGGCTCTACAGTGATTTGGGGTATTCTGTGCAAGCTTAAAGGAGCTGTAGCAGAGGTCTAGCTGTTTGTCCATATGGACTTTAGTTCTGTTGCTATGCTGCCGCCAGATGCATGTTGGGTGTGATTTAAATGTTCATTGGCATCCTGAGGGTTAGACAGTACCTATCAGGAATACTTAACAAGAGTGCTGTGTGTTTATTCTGTAGGTTATAAAGACATGGATGCACACAGAATATGAATGTTTGGATATATTGGGAGAGTAGTTCATGAAGAACCGCTTTCTTTTAATTGCATTAGATTGCGTTATTTCTGCTTTTGAAGGCAGCAAATTAGCCATTACCGTAAGCTTTATAGGATTTTACCCACACACGTGTATGCATGTATATTGACTGAACATATGGATACCATGGATACTATAATTGTATATTTATAAATTTCAAGTCAAACGGAACATTGTTGGATTTATGTTGAAGTTCCTCAATTTAAATGAACTCAGTCGTACCAAACTATCAAGGGTCTGCTCTTCATCTCCAGGTGCATATAGATTTTCAAGTGAACACTTTTTTTTCCAAGAAATCCTTCAACCTTTCCGTCACAAGGGTCTCTCTCGCTGCACGGAAATGATTTGGTTCTATGAGGACATATAAGTGGAGAAGCTGTGATTGAATGGGGTGGCTGGTTGAAGAAGGAAAGTAGGAAGGCTCAATAGCACAAATAGGGCAGATTTAATGGCACAAAGATCAGCGCAAAGTCTTAGATAATGTGCACATTGTAATGTGCTCTTTTTGTATATTGTAAGTGCAGTGTGCTTTGTGTAAAAGGCTGAAATCAGAGGGAGGGTTGCAACCTTAAAAACAGTTCTATGGCAAAGACAAACTGTTAACTCCATTAAGCATGAAGGACAACTGGAATTTGAACATTTGGACTTAAAACATTCTTTTTATTACTATATATACTGATATATGAATAAGCAGGATATTTATATATCTTTGCATGGGTGACTGGATATTAAACTAATTTAATCAAGGTCATCCCTCATAGAATCCACTATTCACATAATGAAAGATTTTTTTTCTTTCATTATGTGAATAGTGGATTCTATGAAGCAAGAAAACTGACAGAATTTATGTAAATATTGTCCCTGTCATCTCAATATTGCTTTCCTCACCGCTTTAAGTCAATTGCGAGACATTACTTTATCCTTGGATGATGAAGAGCTGCAGGCTGCATCCCTCTTACAGCATACTTAACCAGCCCTGAGGCTGTACATGCTGCAACTGGAAAATTGGCTGAATGTCACTGATCAAATTAGTATTCAGAGATAGAAACGTCATGTTTAACTTTTAATTTATATCCCTGCTAGCAAGAGCACAGGGCTGTGAGAACGCCAGCATAGCTTTTAGGTACTACTAGCTGGACTTTTACTCATTTTACCCATTTGTTCAGTAATCTCAGTGCATCTTTGCAGTCTCTCTTTTGCTCTTAAGGCTCTAACCTTGAGAGCAACTCTTTGCTCTCAAGGTTAGAGCCATTATGTCCAAGTGTAAAGGCTAGTTTGCAACTGACAACCTGAAGTTCAGAGAAGTGAGTTTGTCAGTGAAGGTTGTTGAACCACTGTTGGCAGAGAAAATCTTGAGAAGAAAAAGGACAAGAGGCGATCTCCCCTCACTAGTACTCTCCTAGACATTACGAGAGGCATGTAATCCCTTGTTGAACCAGGGAAGATGTTTGGAAGCCAGCAGGATTGTACTGGACAACTTCTAGACGTGAATGTGTGACACAGTGTGAATCTTAAACTGGACATTGCTTGGAAAAGTGAACTTTTGTTCTGCTGGACAAGAAATCAAGGCTGATTTACCTTCTGTGTGGCAATTTTTAGCCTTGCTAACAAGAGGAAATATCTCAACAACTATTTGACGGGTTGCCATTAGAGATGTACTAAGCTGATCCTAAGGCATCTATATCGAGGAAGGTCAGGACATATTTTAATGGATCAGCTAAAATAAAACTGATCAAATGTTGATTATCTCTTTACTATTATCCACTGTGTCTTTTGTATTAGCAAAGAGCAGTGCACAACACATTGAGGTAGCAGTTTCTCATTTCTTGTATATCAGCTGCTGCTAATTAATGTTAATTCAGTGGGGATCTTAATCACAGGCCAAATGAAAGGCTGTTGTCATGTTTGTGTGCTCTCTGCAAGCTAGAGCAAGTCTTCTCTTGTAAAAGGATCTTGCTTGACTCTGTGTACACAGTACCCAATACTAAAAGTCTCAGATCTGGATGTCCCTAATTGCCATTACTGTTACTGACCTTTGGTACAAGCAATAATTTTACTGTACTGTGTTTGAGAACACCTCATGAATCACGCAGTTTGTAGCTCACTCTCAACATGTGCTACCTACTGTATAGGGAGGAAAAGTAAAAGCAGCTGCAAATCTTGGACTTGCGCCACCTGCATGCAATGAACGGTTTCTTTTTTATAGCTGTTTTGTGTGCAGGTGTTTGAGTTTTTATATTATACCTTTTACACATGTTCAACCTGTTTTTAAGATAAAATATTGGAATATATTGTGACACACACACTGCCATTCATAACTTTTAACCAGCACTGCAACGAGGTGCCGCTGAAACAGGAATACACAACCTCTAGCACCCAGGGGACATTACCTGTGACAGTAGCCGTGTTGTGTGCATGTTTACAGGCAGGTCATATTGTGCGTCCTGCAATGTGACTATTGCACATGCGCACATCACAATGTTAATGCTGAAATGATATGTCATGCAGCTCTGCTTAATAGGAACATACTGTTTAATCTGTACCCGAAAAGCCATCGGTGATTGCCTCCTCTTCAGGTTTCTTGTGTCAGTGAATACTTTGTAAATGTTTCTGAGATTGTGTTATACTTTTTTTAAAATTTTTTTGGTCTGCTCTGTTTTGGAATGCAGAGGCAGGGAAAGCCTGCAAGATTTGATTGTTTTGGAGGGGAATTTGATTTCAAATATTGCAAAGCCCTGAGGGCTCAGTGGGCACCGACTGCTACATTTGTGTCTGCTATTCTGCTGTGTTTGGTTGGAACTACTGTTATAAAAATCATTGCTAAGGACATTATGTTTATGCTTTTCTGCATTGCTTGAATGAAAAGTACCCATCGTCTGCTTTTATAGAAATGTTTAAATGTTGTGAAGACTGATTGGTTTTGCATGCATGATGAGCACTGTTGCTGCTCAAAAGGAAATTTCCTTCAGGATAAAATAGTATTGTGTTCAATCAGATAATCATCTGTAGTGGTGACATAGAGTGACATGATGTTTGCACAGCTTAGCAACTCTTGCTGATAGGAATGTATTATTATAGTTGTGTAAAGATGTGTTTACCATTTTTAGTCATGCTAGCGGTGGCTCTTGGTTGGTCCACCACTTTGGTCCAGACTGAAATATCACAACAACTATTGGATGGATTGACACAACCTTTGTACAGACATTAATGTGACTGCTGACTATGGGGATCCCCTGACTTTTCCTTTAGTGCCACCAGCAGGTTGACATTTTTACTATAACTACTGGATGGATTGCCATGAAATTTGGTACAGACGTATATGCCCCCTTAGTGATGCTTTAATGCCTCTAGCACCATCATCAGGTCAAAATTTTAGATTGTCCAGTACTTTGGTTTTGACTACCACAGCTTGAGAATGAAGCCAACACAGAAGTAGTGGAAGTGCAATGCCTCTGACGGCTGCTAGATCCTGGCTCCAACTGACTCCCATTCAATAAGCATCAACTTCTCTCTAGAAATAATAAATCAATAACTGATTATGATACCTGCCCTGTTAACATAATTTAGCTAATGTGTGCAACCCTTGGTGTTCCCAGTAAGATAGTGTTCGCTTCAGTCCGAGGTAGTGAGGTATATTTCCAGAGTGTGAAAGGCAACACCCCGCACTCCTTATTTGGAAGGTCCTTGCTACAAACAGAAAAGATGGCGCTGACCATAAGCAGCAACTCTGGGCTTCAAACTGGTTCCAGTGTTAACCAGTGGGTGATGTCACACCTTGCTACGTTCATACACTCTATGGTTTTAACCAAATACTTGCAAAACTAATGACATCCCCATCAGCAAAACATCTCCATGTTAGCATTGTCATTGTGAGCATATTGCCATGCTACAACATAAAGTTCAAAGCACCACTGTTGCAAAGAACAGCCTCACAGAGCCATGAGCATGGCTGTACTGTGACTAAGTCTTGTTAACTCATGCTAGATTTCTTGACAGGGTGGTACTGCAACTAATGATTCATTCATTGATTATATTTATGATTAATCATGTAGTGAAAAAGTCATATTTACATAATACAACTGTGTCAATTGCTCAATTTGTCCAGCAGAAAAACTCCTTGATGAATAACAGTGTAGACATACACTCTAGATCCCCTCCATGCTGTTGGAAAATTGTGTATGGAAGCAGAAGAAGAAGCTTCAGCCTGAGTTCCCACAAGGCTTTGATTCAACAGGAGGGCAGATCCGCAGGATCCCGTGTTAGCCTATTTGCCATGGACAGTTCATGCCTGTCAGTATGCTCTTTTCTTTCCATCTTCGACCAAAGAGCTTTAGACTAATCTCTCTCAGTATTCCTGCACATTGTCCCTGGTGAAATAATAATGATCCAAAGGCATAGTAGGAAGCAGAACAGGGTTGGATGTCCTCTAAGACGAAGTGAGCATAATGTAAGCCTTCACTTCGACAATAGTCCTCTGATCAATTGAGCCAGTGGATGCTCGTCTCAAGGGACATATACAGTATATAGGGCTGCAACTAAAGATTATTTTCATTGTTGACTAATCTGTAGAGTATTTTCTCGATCAATTGATTCCATAGAATGTCAGAAAATGGTGAAAAAAACAGTCCACAACCCAAAGATATTCAGTTTACTGTCATAGAAGACTAAAGAAACCAGAAAATATTTACATTTAAGAAGCTGGAATCAGAGAATTTTAAATTTTTTTTCTTAAAAAATGACACAAAACGATTAATTGATTATCAAAGTAGTTGGTGATTTTAATAGTTGGCAACTAATCAATTAATTGATTAATTGTTGCAGATATATATATATATATATATATATATATATATACAAGACTATATGCAGAGCTGTCAAAAACTTTACATAAATAAAGCTTTGCATGTGCTCCTATCCATCTTATAACTTACCGTTCGAAGATTTGATCAGCATATTTTCTCAGTGTCAGTGGTGTCAGTGTCATTCACTATCAATATGATTATGTGATGATCAATATGATTATACAGTATATGAACCTTTTGAACTGATCAATTCCACACTGTCTGTGGAAAGTATTTTACATGAATTGATTCTAATGTCAAATTGTGATTGACTTCTGCGAATATATGCATGAATGTGTCTTTTTAAGTTTCACTCCATCATCAGGTCAAAAATATGATTTGTCCAACACTTATGGTTTATGACAGATACTTAATAAATAATAAATGACATTCCCATCAGCCTTAGCTGTACTTTTACTAAGATGGTGAACACAGTAAACATTACACTTGCTAATCATAAGCATGATAACATTGACATTGTGGGCGTGTTAGCAGTCTCACAGAGCCTCTAGCATAGCTGTAGACCGTGAGGTTTTGGTGTTTTACATTCAACATTTTTTATCGAATGATTTCCCATCATTCCATGAAAACAGATTTGAGGGCATCACTACATGTGTTTTACTGTTTAATTATCTGTGATGAAATGGCCACATTTATCACTACTGATTACAAGGCAACTTATCTGTTATTGGAATTGATGTCCTTGGTTTACATGTGTATTGGTCAAAGTCCTTCAGCCAAATATAAAAATAACCAGCACTAAGGAATTTTCCCTTGACGACTGAGGGAGACCTACAGAGAAAAGAAATTGTGAAGTATTGAGGTAAACGCTTAAATTAAATGATGGTTGAAGTGCAGGATGAGAGCGATTAGTTGAGAGATGTGGACAGGAACCAAGGGATGAGATCGATTTAAGATTGGAAGAGAGAGATGAAGTGGGAGAATGTGGCTGGTTTTGTACATTATTAGCTCCTAGATGGACAGAGTCATGACAGATGGAATAGAGGAGATGTCAGGAAGGAAGATGAATTGATCAGAGAGGGAAAATGGATGTAGGTGTCCTGCCCTTAGTGGGTGGTTTTGCACTGACTAGGGAATACAGGCCATTAAAACAGAGTGATGAAACTGGCAACATACTTGAAATGAGAGGATAATCTAAGCTGGAATCCCCTTGAATCTCAGTTTAGTCTAATCTTTTTCTGGAAAACCAGTGGGGTATGGACAGAGAAACGGTATAGATAGTGGGATGAAAAAAAGTGTGAAAAATAGTCTTTCTTGCTTGTGCTATTTGCCTCACGTGCCAAGTACTTCACGGAGCCAGTTAGTGCTCATTTTGTAATATAGGACTTCTGTGTGGGGCAGTAATCAAGTTGTTTTATGGCTATCCTTATCATGGCAATCCACTACATCTATCCAGCCTATTTCTCCATTTGCCACAGGCTGTGATTAGATGATAGAGACACTACCCACCGCTGGTGGAAAAATACTGCAGTTATTTTAGAAACTGGAAGAACTCAAGCATTCAATGAATGCAATGAATCACCCTTAGGAAAGACTATAGCTCAAGATTTATTTGTGCTTCACACAGCAAAGGGATGGAACTCATCAGCATGATCTTCAAACTTAGTTTCAATTTTTGCACGTCCTGTAATTCAATCATTTCATCTAACTATAAAGCAAGGACTCTATCTGTCTGTCTGTCCTTAGCATATCTCAAGAACCATACAGCGTCGAGTGCAAGCTCATTATACTCATTATAACTGATAAATTATTTAGAATTATTACATTTTGACAGAGCATTTCTTTTTAAACTGGGGCAGCTTTTCTAGACTTTAAAGTACTCGTTCAGCAGCTCAGGAAACAGAACAGAACATTTATTCACTATTAGAGTACTTTTTAAAAAAATTTTATTTATAACATCTGTGTATAATGAATGTTAGTTTCTTTCATGTTGTTGGTGTATATAATCATTCACACCTCACATCAACAGTATTAGCATCAGCCTGTTGCAAACAGGCACGTTTTGAATGTGCGCTGCACTACTTTGCTTAACGTCAGGGTGTGGGGCGAAGATAACATTTCAAAACATCCAATTATGCACATCACATCAGAAAAAGCATTACAGTTAAAGAAGTTGTCAGCATTACTTTTTCTCAAAAATATTAAGTCATTTTTGGCTTTATACTCCAGCATGTTTGATTTGAAGTTGATTTGTAATGAGGTTAAAAATGCTAGCTTTCAGCTTTAATTTGAGGGAATCTCCAACCTCATCCGATAATCCTATCCATCAGAATTCTCTCTAGTAACCATGGAGAGGATACTAGCAGTGCTAGAGGCTTGTGATTTGCACAGTTTAACTTGTTTTATCTTTAATAGCAGCAATTACAAAATGATTATAGATTTAAGCAGAATGCCATGAATATTAAAATGATATTCTGATCTTTTAGTATAGAAATAATAATCATGATAATGGTTTCCGATTGCTGTTTTCACATGATTCTCCCCTAAATGCCTGTGCTAATGCATGCAAATGCAGATCAATTCCAGCTCTTTCATATGTGTAATAACAGGAACATTTTTTCTTGCTCCGTATATCTACATTTAAAAATAGTTGCAAAAGGCTTGTAGTTGGCCCTGAGTGAGATAACAAAGCAGTAATTGGGTGCTGGCATCTGTGTTAGACAGGTGCTTCAATAGCCTTGAGGCTCTGTTGAATTCAGAGTTAATGAGTGAGACTGTTGGAGATTGTGGAATGGACTTGGGGTTTTGATGCTGGAAATGCAACTTAGAAAGAGGAAGCATAAGGGATGAAAGAACAAACGTTCTTTTATGATAAAGGAAGGAGAAGAGGAAGAAAGAATATTGCAGATAAAGTCAGAGGCAAAGTAAAGAGACTGAAACAACGTCTTATAAGTGGATGAGTCAACCTTTTCTTTACTTCACTGTCTCAGTGTTGATGCAACATCCCTCCTTGCTCTGCTTCAGAGTGCCAGACGTACTTTGCCTTTTTTTTTTCAAGTATTGAATTGTATTTGGTTGTGTTCTTACTGAAAGCTTACATTCTCAGTCTGAGATATCTGCTCATATTTGCATTTTTTGTGAACAACTGTCTCATCTTTTCTAGTGTTTTCTAGTGTTCAATGTTATGACCAATATGAGATGGCAGCATTGACCAAATGAAGCATGGCGGAATCACAATAAAAAAAACAGTTTTGTGCACACACTACTACTTGTAAACATATTTTGATTATAATGTCTGCCTCTGATTTTTAATGTTTCCACTGTTGAGTCTTCCATTTTAAACCCAGCTATAAGCTCCCGTGGGGTCAGAATAATGACTTGTCTCGGGTGAATGAAGGAAGATTTACTTTGACATTCAAATCCTCACAAAGTCAGATTTCAGTGTTTGAATACACAAAAGGCTATCATACAGTATACCCATCTCTACAAAATTGCCTTCTGAGCTGCAGCTAGCGAGCGCGCCATTCAAGTTGGGCTCAGAAAAATTAGATTTCTTGTCTCTCTCTACCCTCTAGTATCACAGATCAGCAAGGCTGATAGGGGTGTTCTTAGTAGGGTTAAGTGATGTCATGTTATTACAGCATTTCTGGATATTGAAGTTCAAATATTTCACATTGTTCCCCCTCATTGGCATTTGGAACTGCCAACATGTGAAATTGCCTATTTCAGCTTTGAACCTTCCATATATTAAAGAGCCACCCACATTTTTTGATGAAACATAAAACTAAATTCTGTTTCAACCATATTGTTATTGGTCTAAACCATTCCTTGTGTCCTCAGAGCAAAACATATACCCTTTTATCTTTCTCTTTGACCTAAGTAGGTCTCAAAGCATGAGGTACATTTTCGGGCTGCTCAATAATTTACAATGATTGTGGCTGCATGAACCCATCAAGAATTTAGATCCCAGTTAGACTATGGTGGCAACAACAGTTGACACAACAACCATGACACATTTCTAGAGTCATATTGAATTTTTTTGTAAGTAGCTTCAGTGAGGGGATTGTGAGACAATTTATCATGTTGCAATCAATGAAAAACACATAATCAGTTTAAACACTGATTAACATAATCAGTGTAAACACTGACTATATTTAATTATTGCAATTAACATTTTTTGTAAAATTATTGATTCTATTCCCTTGGCCACTTGCAATAATCAGGACAACTAATGTAGGAAATGGAATTAGAAAATGGTTTTCTCTTTTATTGCACTGTTATGTTGTACTAATAGAATTTGCAATGGGGTTGCTGGGTCTTATCAAAGGAATAGTTCAGCAGCTTGGAAAATATGCTTATTCCTTTCTTTGCAGAGAGTGGTGTCAATCGTCTCATCTAAGTCTTGACTAGAAAGCAAAATAAGTGCATTTCTTAAAACATCAAAAACCATTGCTCTACTTTGTAGCTTTTTGTGTCATATGCATGGCTATATTCTTTGTCCAAAAATATAATTTCGTAAGACTGGTTTGGTCTAAAGGCCCTGTAAATTAGATTTATGTTTTTCTCTTAAAATATTGTATGTAGGAGATGGCTTGATGTCAAAATCTATCAGATAATTTTCCATGATATCAACATTTGTCCCATTTCTTAATAGTAGTGATAGTAATTAATTAGATTGATTGATTGGCCAGTCCTGTAGGAGAATTAAATCATGAATTCCCACACATGCAATTACATTTGACATTTGCATCATTTTATTTTGTGTGCTATAGGGGCTTGGCAGCTGTGACAGTAGTGTGTTAAATTGGCGCTTTTATGTATGCCCTGAATTGTTGCTAATTAACATGTAGATTGCTCCCCACCTTGACATAATTGGCACAGAAGTACATGATGTTCTCCAGATTGCACAACTGGGCGCTTGACTGGTAGATGACGGAAAGTGAATACGTAGAGAGCTGGTGTGGAAGATAAAAATAATCCCCCCCCAAAAGTGTTCTTTTCAGTGATTATGGGTTATGCCCCTGGTGCGGCCAGGCATGACGCCGTGTTGAGAAAATGAGCAAAGTCTTTAACAAGTTTCCAGGTTACACAAGAACAGATATGGCGACAAAAACTACAATTTTATGGAAATTATCTGTATGGTTGGAACCAGTTGCTGTGTTTGACCAACCATATCACTCAAGTAAAACTACCTGCTATAATTGGAAAGTAAGTGAGGTGGAACAGCATAGAATGGGAACCAGCTTTGCAATTATTAATCAGGCTGATTCTTCTACTACTATAAGGAGCCTAATTATGCCTCTAAATCCAGTGCTCCCATTAAGTCAGTGTCCAGCACTCTGTTTTGAAGAGTATGTTAAGATTGAATTCCAACCAGGATACAGCAATCAGCTTCCCTTACAAATTCCCTCCTCTCTGGTAAAAGTTTTTCCGATGAGAAAAATCTGTTAATGTACTAACTGGTTGGTTTTAAAATGGATATTCATTCAGTAAATGGCGCAAGACTGAATGATGCTTCTCTAGGCTGCATGTAAACCAACATACATGGGTATTATTAGGTGAAATTCAAGTGCTTGTTACTTTTATCCCTGTGCAAATATGAACATATTTCTTCTTCTCCATTTCCAACCTGCCTCACTACAGAAAGTTGGAGCAACCAGTCAGCATTTTTGAGGAGCAGGGCTACACAAACCTAGGGTTACCAAAAACATCCTTCTCCGAAGATACATGTTTATGTGTATCTTTGCAGAACTCTAAGTCAATCCTTAGAGGGAACAGTGACTATATCTTCAGATCAGATCAATCAACAGAGATTGATGGTACGATTAGAAATATTCTCTCAAAAATGTGAATCCTTTATCAGAATTAGATCAGATTGCACATCAATTTTTGAAGGTTTGGCTTCTGTCTCTAAGATTAATTATTTATTTTGTGAGGATATGTGTACAGTTATTGCACAGTCAGTGTTAATTTATCTCCTCTCTACTTTTGATCATTGACTTATTTTGGTTACTATTTTTACTATGGTTTCTTTATAGGGCTTGGCCCAGTATCCAATATTCACAGTAATACCAGTATAAATCTTCATAGCTGACTAGGCCACAGGTTTTCAGCTTCCAGTTCCATTTTGAGCCAAACCACATGAGCTGCAATCAACTTTGACATTGTTATACTCTGTCTGATTGACATACAGTACTGTGCAAAAGTTTTTGGCAATTTAGATGTTTAGATTCTTTTCCATATTGCAGTACCATCTGCATCTGATCGGTCCCAAATTTATTCTGCTGCATGACAATGATCCCAAACATACAGCCAGAGTCATAAAGAACTATCTTCATCGCCAAGAAGAACAAGGAGTCCTTCAACAGATGGTTTGGCCCCCACAGAGCCCTGATCTCAATATCATGGAGTCAGTCTGGGATTACATGAAGAGACAGAAGTAACTGAGACGCCTAAATCCACAGAAGAACTGTGGCGACTTCTCCAAGATGCAGGAACAACCGACCTGCCAAATACCTTGAAAAACTGTGTGCAGGTGCACCAAGCAGAATTGGTGCTTTTTTTTAAAGGCAAACCATGGTCACAGCAAATATTGATTTAATTTACTGAACTTTGTATGAAGTAAGTAAATAAATAAAAACTATACCTGGCTTATTTTTGAAAACATCCCCACTTTATTTTTAGTGCCTAAAACTTTTGCACAGTGCTATACCTGACTAGGCTTGATGTGATGTGATAAAAATTTGTATATCATTATATCACAATATTAACAATATTGCATGTTGACATAGTTACGTACAACAACAACACACATAGCTAAAAATGAATGTAACGTTGTTGCTGGCTCCACTGTGAAGGATTTAGCCCAGTTAAAAAGGGGACTTTGGTAGAGATTTGACAACTTAAAACGTAGAGAAAAGAACAAACGCACACCCAATATGGTTTGCATTGAGCTGAAGTTAATTTAGAATTTAGGATTGATCAACTTTACATTGTCGATCTGTAAGTTATATTAAATTTTGACACTGCAAAAATACCTTTCAATATTGTAATATTAAATTTTATATTATGTATTACTGTATATAGGTCATATCACCCACTCCTAGATTCTTAGCCAGGTTCAGTTTCTACTAAGGATTTTTTTTCTCTCTGATCTCTTTGCCCTACTTCTGTTACTTGTGGAGAGATGAAAATTCCAAACAAATACAAGTTTATATTCCTCACTTTGTGTCTTTTTAATCCAACATTCTGCTTTTACCTCTATAAGTCTGTTCTCTTTTCTTGGTTTCTACCTTACGCAGCAAACTGGGGTTTGAGCTTGGAATAGATACACAGAGAATATTTCACATTCATGCTATGTAAATATGCGCTAAAGTACGTGTGAGTTGTTTTTTTAACTGCCAAGAGTCCACATTGGGGCAAATCTATATGGACAGGTTTTAGATTAGAAACAGGATGGGATCATTTTGGAAAGTAAGGAAAGGATCATTTGTCCTTGGCAATGGTGAGGTTGTGATTGCTGTTATGATTTGACAATTCATCATGAATTACACAATAATGAAACTGAAGAATTTACTATAATTCACATATTTTCAGCTTCCAGTTCCATTTGCAATCAACTTTGGCATTGTTATACTCTGTTTGATTACTGTCTGGCTAGGCTCGATGCTTGTGGTACACTACTTTCGAGTGCTGGAACTGACTGCAGCCTAACAATATGCTGTCATTACTTTTGATTGCCAGGGCTAAGCACAGACTTGTGTTTCGCATTTACAGTGCTAATACTATTCAAGGAAGCAGCTATGAAAACTCAAACAGAATAAAAATTGGCATGTGGCAACTTTTTAAGTGCTCAACAACAGATGCAGGTATTTTGTGTGCATACATGCAGTTGGAAAAGGCATACTAGTGTGTTCAGGGATACAGAGCCCTCATGTCTCTATTTAGACTTTGACAGGTGATAAAAACAGACTAGGCTTCGGAGTGAAAAATGTTTTCAGGAGGAACTGGCTATGGATGTTGACTACACTGGACACGTCCAAACATGGACACAGGTGCACTCGTGCAAACTTAAACCTTAAGCCTCTAGTTTTGAGGGTGGTTAACATTAATGTTCATTGGCAGTATAAAACTGAACATAATGTTTTTTCAATTGGAAAAGTTTCAAGTTTACCACTTATATTCCACAGATGCATCAGCCTTTGGCCAGATGAAATAACTTTTTCCTAAAGACATTGATACTTGACAGAAAAATCTAGAAAACAGTGAATGGGACATTTTATAAATAAGAAGACCTTGTCAATCCTACACCTTTTAAATTGACTCATTTTACAGTATATCATCATTAAGTTGTTTTTAATTCACCCTTTCATGTACTGGATGATAATTAATCTTGACATTTCTATTAGCTCACCTTTTGTAACCTTCAGCATTAACAACCTTTTGTTTTTTTATTTGGTCTTAAGTTTCCTTCTCCCTTTTCTCACATCTCTCAGGTAATGTTGGCTGCTTCCTATTGGTCGTTGCTGGCACCGGCAATTGACATGGCTGAGGATTCTGGGAAGTACGGCTCATTTGCTTTTGTGCCTGTGGCTGTGGGATTCACACTTGGGGCAGCCTTTGTTTACTTCGCTGACCTGGCCATGCCCTTGCTGGTAAGAACCTGATGTAGAAATGTCCATAAACACAGTTTATTCTGCACTTAAGAACATAAGAATAGTGTTTGTAGTGGTATGTGAACACTGAATGTAGCAGGTGCACATCTATCTATATGTTAAAAACCTTTTTTGCTCAATCAGTTACTGTTAACATCTGTTCTATGTCAGTGATTATTACGTCATCATGTATGGGAGGAAATACTGATGATTGATTAGGTAAAAGTAAGGCGGTAAAGACAAAAATAGTCATAGTCATATATAAATCTTTTATGGAAGATCTATGTAGAGAAACAAAAGAAAAAGTCTCAACAATATAACCTTTATTTAATTATGTAAGTCCTTTGAGATTAATTACCCTATTTTAATTGTGTAAGCTCAACAACCATTGCAAATTGGTAGGTCTTGGGCACAGGGGTTGTATGAGCATCTCCAAGTGCATCTGCTATTCATATATGCTCAGCAGTATAAAGCGCAAAAGAGCTGAGTGCAATATTTGTAATATAAATAGTAAGAAGAATTGGTCCAAGTATGAAACTTTGTGGGACACCTTTTTGTAATTAGCAAAAATTTAGACTGAGCAATACATACTCTTATACACTGTCTGTTCAGGAAGTAGTCGCTGACAATGCTGTGAGCACTATGACCGAATTCTTTGGATGCTAATTTATTTAGAAGCATGAGGAATTTGGTAGGATTTAACCAGGAGCTAGACATAGAGTTACGGTTGTATACTGATTTAGTTTTTCTTACTGATTAAGTACATTTAAAGGACCAGTGTGTAGAATTTAGTGGAATCTAGCGGAACGGACTTGGCAGAAATGGAATATAATATTCATAACTGTGTTTTAATGAGTGTATAATCACCTGAAAATAAGAATTGTTGTGTTTCATTACCTTAGAATGAGCCTTTATATCTACAAAGGGAGCGGGTCCTTTTCCATGGAGCCCACCATGTTGCACCGCCATGTTTCTAAAGTAGCCCAGAATGGACAAACCAAAAGCTGGCTCTACAGTGGGCCTGTCTTGTCTTTTGACAAGTTTTCTTGTGGAAACAATCTGAAGTTTTGAATTAGGGAAGTGGGTGTCCTCAATACAGTTGATTGGACAATGATCACTAATGCCCAATGAAAATACACCACTGGAAGAGTATTTGTGGGCTCTTGGATAAGAATATGTCAGTGAATGCTGATTTAGTTGGATCTCTCTGATTTGTATGAGTGGGGGTCAGATCAAGATCTGCACAAATAGATTTCAGAGAGTCCGAGTCTGCAGACATTTTAAATTTAAGTCACAGAAAATAGCCCTTTGTGAGGCAGAGAAAGGGGTCGGCTGCTCAAAGATAACCACATAGCCTCCAATAGAACAGAGGGTAGCTGATTTACACCCATAACAGTAAAAGACTCATTTTGGTTAAATTCTGTTTTCAGTATTAATTGTTCAAACTGTTTTGGAATAGAAATGCTGAGTAACTTAGTCCTTAGTAGCTTTCTAACATAAATTAGAAATGATCACATCTACCACTTGTCATATCTAAAAATATTAGTCATCAAAGCTAACTGCATCATCACTAATAGATTTTTTTAACCAAGTTTAAGATATTAAATTGGCAGGAGCACTGTAATTTATACAAATATAGTCCATTTTGCTCACAATGCTATGGGTATGCTTAAGCCCAAGACCTCTCTTCTTTTTAAGCACAGCAGGAATAATTGAGGAATTTGGAGTAGGATCCTCAATAAAAGCAGGACCACAAAATAATTTGATGATAGTAGGTTTGCTGAAACATTCCTCATTTAGTTTACTGGGGCTGTTGTAAACAGATTTACATGGTGGGAGCATTTTCTGAAATGTAGGCCTGAGACCATCTTTCCTGGATGTACTCATAGCAGGGATGATATGCGTGAGGTAAACATTGAAAACTGCTCTTTGATAGATGCCCCCTGGGGTCAGTCACAATCAATAGATAAAAAGTGTTTCATGTCTGCTGTGAGCTGCCTTACACCTACATCTATTTGGGTCAGTTCCATGTCTTCTGTGGAGATTTACTCTCTTCCAGAGTTAATCATCAATATATCCATATCCAGTGGCAGTGCAGACATTCAATAACCATAAGTGCAAGCTAAAGAGACGACTGAAATGTTCACTGCCTCTTCTCACAGTCGGGAAGGGCCTGGAAAGAATCATTTTTTTTACAAGACACTCGAGGGTCGTTGATAGTAACTCAAATTCTTATTACAGTTTTGAAGTTTTTGTTGACATTACATCATTTGTCCCTATCTAACAATCACTGTGTGAATAGAAGGACACATTTCAACAGTGGTCGAGGCCTGTTCAATAATGTCAGCTATTTACTACCAGAAAAACAGAGCGAAACAGAACCAGTGAACTCAACAACCCTAACGATGGAGACACCTATCACCCTGATCTGCAGCTGATCATCAGGATATCTTCTGTTATACACATCAAGATTGTGATGAGCTGCCTGGTAAGACGATACAGAGTCTGTTGCAGTTGTAGGGATCATAGGGATCAGAGATTATCCTGGTTTAAATGGGACAGGCTGTACATTTGCTATGAATGAGTGGAGCACAGCCCATAGACTGTAGGATATTGTTGAGGCTGAGTGTCAGTGTTTCTTTCCAAAGATGAAGGGGATAAAGTCCACAAATGCTTGTGTTTGGGAATGGCAGTGTCACCTCGGATTGGGAGGGCTGAACCATTTCTTGCAGATGATGTGATGTTTGCATTGCATTTAGAAATGTCAAATGAAGAAAGTGAAGGAATGTCATTCTCCAACTCAGCTAGTGGGCTAATGAAATTGGAAAAAACGCAGCGTCTTCATCTCCCGAGAGATCAGTAAAGAGAGGGTGACACTGTTTTCTTTTTGCCTCTCACCACTGGGGCTCGTCAGGTTGAGGGATTGTATGAGCAATCGGAAGATGTTCAGATGTTTGTAGTTGTATTTGTAAGTTTACTCTGATGCTGCAGTAATGTCTCTGTCCATTTTTCAAGAGACTGCAGCTCTGATCTGAAGCGAGAAAGCTTACGGCAGATACCATTTGTGTTCGGCCAATGCACCCAGTCTCTCAAATCCTCAACTAGGAGATCACCCGAGCTAGGTAGTTGGTAGAGGGAAGCATAGGCGGGTTCTCGGCAGGCAGTTCTCATTAGACAAGTGTGCAATCAGACTGGATATAAGGTGTAAGATGTCATAAAACACATAACAGTCTGATAAAATCCAATAAGAGAGGTTTAAAATGAGGTCAAAAGGATCTTTGATCTTTAAGTAAAACCAAGAAATACAGCTCTCAAGCTTGGCAAACCTGGCAGCTGTCAAACCAGCAACATGATAATGTGGAGGTGGAGACAGTTCAACGCGACAAGGTAGAGCCATTGTGTTATTATCAAGAGAACTAGAAGTACATGTAGACAAATGAGAAAGACAAAGACAGGTGCAATTAGGACTAGACTCACACATACTCATGATCTCATTTGATCCCTTGGTGGGATATTTGGTCATTACAAGAGCAAAGAATGTGAAGGAGGGAACGGATGGTAAGACTTTGTGTATGTCACAATGATAACTTGCACTATTGGTGTGCACTTGTCCAGTTCCTCATGACTGAATCTGTGACTATTAAGTGTGTAATATTTAGGCATTTGATACATGCTTAAAATGACAGAATAATTGACAAAAAGAAACAAATGTCTATGTGCACTTTAGGGTTACATATCATGTTGAGGGCACAGATTATCTGTCAGCCTCCGTCTAACAAGAAACAATTGGATGTTACTTGAGATGATTCAGTGTTATTGTTACACTGAACAAGACTGTCCTTGGTTCAACTTTTCCTTTGTTTGTCTTTTATATGGCTTAGATAATGGCATAATTGCTACTCAGAGCAACCACTGGTTGATGAATAGAAAACAAGAAAGGAAATTAGTCTGGGCCAAGTAAAATTCTTCTTGAAGGACTGATCAATATGCAGTTGCCTGCTGCACTTGCTGGCATGTCTTGTAGAGATACAGTAACACTTTAAGAACTGGATACTATACAGCCTTTTGTCTTTGCATATTCTTAAAGTTTCTCGCTAGTGAAAGTATTTTTACTTGTAAACCTTGATTCTTCACATAAGAGTGCAGCAACCATGATTTTTTTTTTTGATAGTTGAGATCACAATTGTCAATCATGAAAAATGTGCATAATGTGAAATGTGTGCATAATAACTTACAAATATGAGGAATTTCCAGATCTAGTACAAACAAAACTGAATAAGCCTTCAGATTCATGGTCGATTAGTAACCTTATCCTTTACTAAAGATGTTCTTTGTGTTAATATATTCATACAACAGTAGTACAGTAGAGGATGGGGGTCAATTTTAGATAATAAAGGTTTTAATTTGTATGTGAAAAAAAAGTCATAAATCTGAACTCATAATTGGATAAATTGAGATGTCACCCTGACCTCCATTCCATTTTCTATCATACTACTACATATCTCAAATCTGAAGGTTCTTGTCAAAGTCAATACTTTTTCTCATTTTCTTTGCTGTGATTAGTATATAATTACATGGTCCTCTTTTAGGAAACTTCCTACAAAATTACCATTTATAAATTAATGATCTGCTTTCAAGGTTATTATTAGGAAGTCATGGATCCAGAAACTAATATGTTACCTGAAATTATTACAAAAGTTGTGTTAGTGACTTGGGACTGTCACATTCATTCCAACTTAACAAAATGTGTTTTCTGAAAGAGAAACAGTTTCGAAGTAGAGGTTAGCTCTGTAGAGCCTCTTGATGTTAAGATGCTACTAGGACTGTAGTATTCAAGTCCGGTCTGGGTCTTGAGTCCTGTCTCAAGATGTTCTTTTTTATTATCTTGGAATTGTCTGATACTCAGGGGTGTTTTGACTGGTCTCTATCTCAGTACTCAGTCTCGCCCGTTAAGTGTCTTGTCTCGTCTAGTTTAGTCTTCTCATTTCTTTCCCTCTCTCCCTCTGCTCCAGTGCCTCTTGTTGTGCATGTGTGTACAACCCTGTCTGAATTATACCACATTTGCAGGCATCAAAATGCAAAACAATATCTTTAAATATGCCTGTGGCACTACGAGCCTTACTCACTCCTTAAGAATATGTGACAGTAAAGTTACTGGCAGGAGAAGTCTGCCTGACCTGAGCAGCGCTATCATTAGCATCTAACATGTCCAAAGCACACTGGTCCCGAACTCCTCCTGGTTTAAGATAATAACTGAATCCCCAAACTGTTTTATTTACAAGGACATGTGCCCATATAACATTGTTGATATAACAATTTAGATCAAGGATGTATGGATAAGTCAGCAGCCTTTCATTGAAAATTCCTTTCCATGCATGGGGACTGGCCTAGAAGTTCCCTGATATATCACTACCCATGATGCGTATTGATATTTCCTTTGTAGTTATTCTAAACAATACACTTTTGATCATGAACAGCAGAAAATATAAACTCTGGAGTGTTTGTATTGTTACAAATACATCTGTATTGTTTTTGCATCAGACCATTGACTGTATTTAGCTAGGTATCAAATCATCTGTCTGATCAAATACCGTGATCCGTATTCCAACAACACAACCCCCCTGAACCCATACAAAAAAACTTACACCCAAAAAAAAATTTTAGACAATTTTTTTTTTTTATTCAGTAAATTTTATTTTCCAATATTAAGGTTAAATGCAGATAATTTGCTGTTTTTCTTTGACATATGACAGTACATTGAATATTTTGAAGACATCACTGTGCGTGCTGAGAAATTGCGAATGCTGTTTTTTTCGCTATTCTTCAACATTTATTTTATCGACTCAATGATTGAGAAAATAATCTGAAGATTGATCAAAAATGAGAATGATCAATAATGCTTTATATTAAGGTCCTTGTAATAAGCGTTAGTTAATAGTAATAAGGCCCTTATAAGATGCTTATTAACATGTGTTAAGACTATAACTGTTAATAACATCATAACAGGTTTATTGTTAGATTATAGGACATTTATAAGCACTTACTAGAAACTTGTTAACAATTTATAGACTGCGTTAATAGAATCCTTATGAGTTTCTTATAATTGTTTATAATATCATTACAAACACAGTAAGAGTTTAACTAAGTTACCAATTATGCCATTGTTAAACCTTTACTAAGCTTTTTTTTGCTGCTTTATTAAAGTTTTAAAAAATGTATTATTCATTTATTAGCAGTTAACTGTTAATTAAGCTTTTTGCAGCTAGCAGATCTAAAGCGAGAACAATGCCTTGTTAGAGTTAATAAATCCTTTACTATGTACTTATTAACAGTCAACTATGCTTTTCATAGCTCCCCCATCTGGAATGAGCACTACATGTTGTTAAGGTTGATAAAATGTTAATAAAAAATATTTTAGCGGTGAAGCACAGTGAAGGACAGTTACTACATTCATGATTCAGTTCAATTTGAGCAAGGTCATTGTTATTTTAGCAGGATTATCTGTGCAGCCCTTCTTGACAATTTTGATTCATTGCCCCTTGGCAGCTGAATGAGTCAGTTAACTGAGAGCACTGATACATCTCAATATTTAAAAAAGATGTACAATTTCAAAAAATTTCAAAAAATATATATAATAATTGCTTTTCTGACCATTTAGTAAAAAGAAAAATGCTATTGTTCCATCAAAAATGTTGCATAGATCAACAATTTCGGATGATTGCATTAAAACATCTCTGAGCCCTGCTTGTGATCGGGTTTAACAGAGTGCAGGACAGGGAGAGACGGGACCGAGAGAGACAGAAATATGATGCAGCCACTACGGTCGGAGCAGCAGAGAACAGCTGTTGCCTTAAGCTCCTGCAGTCACACCAGGACAGCAGCAATGACACGAGTTACATATGAAGGAGCGGCTGACACATCACTGTCATGCACTCTCATACAAGATGACACACACTCATATAAACACAACGCACACACACACAATCTACTGAGAGTGATAACTGAGAGTGAAGGAAGACGATGATACATCTCACCTATACATTCACAAACAAGCTGGTGCACACATACCTAAAGAAAGCATGTTTATGCCTTTTGTATTGTCTTTTGGTCAACTCGAGTCTTCAGGCTTAAAGTCTAAAGTCTAAGTATTTAGTAAAAAGTATTTCTCTGCAACCTCAGATATTAATGACTAAATGCAACCATCACAATAAAAAAACAAAAACCATTTCTTAAGGTATTAATATTTCTACACCTAAGCCCGCCCACTTCAAAAGATAAAAACATATGAACAGAAAGTCTCTCATGTCAAATAACCAAAACTGCTCTAACTTTGGAGGAAAATATCATGTTCATGCTGGAGCACATAGCTTGTAGTAAGAAGCTGACTGGGAAAATATGTTTTAGGGGATTACTGCTTGGTGCTGATGACCTCCCACTGATCAGCCTGTAGGTTACCTTATCTGCTCTAATTCACATTTCAGTATTCGACTGTGTTTTTAGTGTGTTTGGCATAGTGAAGTTTGGCACTTGAAATTGACAAATAGACGGGAAACAGAGGAGCTGAAGTCAAAAATGCATGAACAACAGCCAGGAGAGCTTTTCAGGTATTTGTCAATATCGTTCTTTTCTTCAAACCAGCTTTATGTTCACAATAAAATATAGCAATGCAATTCTGACTGTTCCAACTTCCCGCTCTACTCCCCTGTACTCCATTTCTACCCGGGCCAGCAATGCTGCTTTTATTTAGGCTGTGTTTAGACTTACTTTTTTGTTTTGGAATTTACAATTTAATTTACTAGCCATTTTTTTCCAAAGCAACATATGTCTGAGAGCTGATACAAAACAAGCAAGGATCTAGTCAAGAGACAACAACATGAGTAAGTGTGATAAAGCTAAGTTCTAGTTTTTTTTTCTGTTTTGGAAGTGTGGTTCAAATCATGCTTTATTATTTGATTATTTTAGCTACATGGTTAAAATATTGTTATTTTGTGCACATGTTGTGAATAGCGGAGCAGATGGACCCAAATGCAGAGACTGCAGGCTGAGCAAGGCTGATGAAAAACTCCCTCATTCTTGTGATGTGCGAGCAAAAAAACAAAAAGCTGGCTGAGCTGAGCAAAAAACCGAATACAGGACAAGCACGAAGAAACAGAACCGACTGACAAAACAGAAAACCAGGGCTAAGATACAAACTGGACTAATGAGCAAATGTGGAACAGGTGACTGGACACAAGGCCAGGCTGGGAGCTGATAGGCTGAGGGAAACACAAGGAGTAGGGCAAGGCTGATGAGACTGATACAGGGCAGGTGTGAAGGTAACAGCAGGCTGGGGAAAAACACTGAGAGCAAGGTGGGGCTAACGAACTTAATGCACGGCAAGTGTGGAGGGAAAAAAGGACTAGGGAGGAGTGCTGGAACACAGGAGAGAAATAGAGCAACAGAAAACACAATACTCTTAATACAACCCAGCATACATTAAACCATCCAAGAATAAACATGAATATAAACCCAAGTACACCATAAGCTAACCAATAATGCAAGGCAGTCACTCAAAGATACAACTCAAATCATAAACAAGCAACACAAAGAGTCCAAAAACCATGAGTCCATGACAACACAGCTAAACTCATACATTCACTGTATAAATTTAGTTGCTTGCAAAATGTAGTATAGGCGTATAAACAAGCAGTAGAAAAAAATTTAGCACAGAAAATGAAGCGGTCAGTTTTGAAAACTTCTGATATAGACCCAGCCCTTTTCTAGTATAAATCTGGATACAGATAGAGATATTTTTGTGATAAAAAGAGATACAGATACAGCTTTGTGTTACGATCCCAATGTATAATAAGTGTGTATGTGTTATTATGCATATATTCGGTGCTGTTTGGGACTTGTTTGCACCCTTGAAATGATTGATGCTGTGTGAATGTTTTTATTCAGTCTCACAAGGTATTGGCTTGTAGTAGGCACAATCATTAGTTATATTTACATGGTAGAACTAAGTCTTGTCACGGTTTATTGCAGTCCTTTCTTCTAAAGCCACTTCCCTCATTTTGAGCTTGCTCAACTGGTGAGCTACAACACAGTTAATCTGCAGGTAATAAATAAAGAACTTTTATCACTGAAGAGATTTTGATGAAAATGTCTCATGTCAGACTAAAAAAAGAGGCTCACTGCTCTCTCACAGCTGCACTACAAGTCTACTTGGCCTTACAGGTAGCAGTTAAAAGCTAACTCAGTCATTTCCCACTTCTCCACTCTTCTCAGCAGGGGCTAATTGGGCGGGTGACCTTCCTGGCCTAAAACCACCCATGCAGCGGTTCAGTAACTGCTCTGTATTGCTAGTTTAAGGCGAACTCGGTCAGGAGGAGATCTGTGTCAGTAGTGATGAGCAAGCAAGGCTTTCTTGTAGCATTCAGGATTTTCCAGCCCATTGTGTTGAAAATGGGTTTCAGTTCTCCGGGCTAAAAGCCTTCACCACGAGCACATGTTGGTCAAAAGATTTCACAGCACGCAAGCAAATTGTTGCAACTTGTGCGATGTAGTCCTTTAAATTAAACTGGTGAGATAATGAATCACTGTTTATGCCCTGAAAAGACATAATTGATATAAAAGAATGCAATGAGATGCAGTAGAAGGCAGTTCAGCTCAGTTTTCCTGTAGCAGAGTATCTTGATGCTCACAAACAGTTTGTGGGTTGGTGCTGTCAAACCCTGATTGTCCTGAAATTATTAAGATATTGAAACCAGTCTCTGATATACTGTTGCATGATGTTATTGCCTACAAATACACCCAAGTGTAGTGTTTGTTTTATCAGATGCTGATACAAGCTGTGGTCTCGGCGGTGCAGCAGAATTTAAAAGTGTGGAGTAACAGTCTGTCAGTGCTTCAACTGAATTCTGCCAGTGCTTCTTTTTTCAGGGCAGTAAATGGGTTTTTGTGGGGAATATGTGTAATTGCTTAGTGATGGTGGATAATTGCTTCTTCTTATGTTCACCGTCACACCTATCCGATAAGAACTGTTTCCATAGCAGTACCAGAACATGGTAAAAAAAAACAGGCATCAAACTTAGAAGATTACTTATTTTATGAAGTGATAGTGCAATTTTCCCTACATTCTTGATTCAACAAGCTTAATAGTTTACTGAAGCAATGTTGCAGGACAACCTGCCAGTATACATCTCTTCCACCTCTTTGGTCCAGACTGAAATATCTCAACAGCTATTGAATTGTTAGCCATGAAATTTTGTAGAGATATTGACAGTGCCCAGAAGATGAATCCTACTGACTTGAGTGATCTGCTGGCCTTTCAGCAACCACCACCAGTAGGTCAAAGTTTTCACTTATCCAGTAAAATATGTCATAGTCTACCAGATGGATTGGGACCCAATTTGGTACAGACATTCAAGTGTCTGTTCATCCTTTGATCTTTTATCTAGCGCCATCATCGGGTCAATATTATAATTGGGCTTATGATCAAATACCTGCAACACTATTGACATTGCCATCAATAGTGTATTTAGTGCTAATTAGCCAAAACTAAGATGGTGACAATGGTAAATATTATATCTGCTAAACAAAATCACAGACCTGCAAGCATCAAATGCTTGGTTGTAGACTCTTAGTCTTATTTTTCTCTGGCAATTATCTTTGTGTTATTGGATAAATTTCAGTAATGAACAGTGTTAGGACATTTAGAAAATATATTTTGTCATCATATGAATTTAGCGCACAGCTGGATTTCATGATACTTGTTTCTTATTTTCTTATATTATCATTTATGCTATTAGAACTGCATAAGCCGTGTTTGGTCAGATTTAGATTAATTCATAGGTGTAGCATTGCAACAGTCTTAAAAATGTGATTTGGTCTTGGAGCTATATAAGACTAGCTGGCTAACACATTCTCATTGACTCCTCTGTTTCCTTGCTTCATTGTACCAGTCATGTTATTCTTCATTCTCCTCATCTTTTACATTACATTTCTTTGTAGTGATTTTTTGTCTACATCACTCTTTTCTACTTCTACTTCCCTGCATCTCCTGTTCATTGACTTGTCCTCTGTGTCTTTCTCAGCACATTTCCTTTTCATTTCTCCACATATTCCAACTCTCCTTCTTCTGCCCTTTCTTTCCTTGGTGCCATGGTGACAGTAGTGGAAACATCGGGCTGTGATAATGGCTAGCATGAAATCAACTGGGAACATAGGGGGTCTTCCACACACACACACAGCGGGGGGCGATCAGTGTTTGGACAGCTGCTGGTGGCACTTTTACTGGCTCCTCAACAAACATTGGAGTTGAATGAAAAGAACGATGGAGGAAGGGTAATATGGATAGAGATGTAGAGTTAGGGGTTCACAGGGAGAAGGATGGGGCGATAAGGTAATGGACAGAGGGGAGGATGAGAGAGAGAGAGAAAAAAGGAAAGAGGTTGGCAGAGAGCAGTATGGAGCTAAGAGAGCCTAAGCTTTGTGATGAAACCAGGTAACCAAGACACTGTGTAACAGTTCCAGTAAGACATTTTATCACCACTCCTATTTCCCCCTTCTTTTTCTTCCCACACGTCTTTCTACCGTCACTGTATGGTTTTTCTAAAGGGCATTCATGTCTTTAATTTAAGTCTTGAAATGTCTGAAATACAGTAAATTGAGTTTTTGTTTTGGAACCATGTAATGCAGCATAAAGGGGACCTATGATGCTTTTCCTTATTTTCAGTCACATATGTGTATAATGTTACAATGTTGGATGTTCATATTAAATGTGGCCAAAGTGTCAAATAATGAGGTAAACATATGTAGAAGTGATCCCTGTGAACAAAAAGCCCTGGTTTCAGACTGCTCTTAACGCTCAGTTTCCAGCGTTTTTTCTACTTTCAAACTGAGCTGACATCTGCTCATGACAGATTTCTTCATATGGTCATCTGCTCTACACACAGCGCCCAAGTTCACTGCTCCACTTCACTAACATTATTAGCATTATTAGCATTTTTCCATTGTTTTGGGGGTAGCCATGACATGATGCCATGACTTGAGTCGAGCTGGAACGCTGTGAGAGTTTTCCATTACACAGCACGGCAAAGATAAGAAAATAAGTAGTTGGAGGTGTGCTAGTCATCTGCAGCTCTTCATCAAACATCATCATCACTGTGGCTGTGTCTGCTTGTACTATTCCTTCCTGAATTATTTCTAACTGATCCGCTGAACAAAGAGTTCCAAATATGTCCATATGTTGTTGTTTTGACTGTTTTTTTTAGCACCGCTAACAAAGCTCTGCTTATTCAGTGAGGAACAGGTTTCATTTCCTGTAAATTCTTCACAATAAAAGTATCCAATTATTTAGTCATTTAAAAGCTGTTAATATGATGCAGCAAAAGCAGGAAATGTTGAGTTTTCATCAGCTATAACTTAACATGACTCTGATGCTTGCTGCCCCTCAGGAGGCCTCTGGAAAGCTGGCCAATCAGAACAGAGTGGGCTCATTGGGAAGGGGGCCTTAAAGAGACAGGAGCTAAGATATTAGAGACAGAGGCTGAACTGAGGGGCTGCATAAAGGGCCAG
This sequence comes from Thunnus thynnus, assembly GCF_963924715.1. NCBI lineage: Eukaryota > Metazoa > Chordata > Actinopteri > Scombriformes > Scombridae > Thunnus > Thunnus thynnus. The sequence goes on from NC_089536.1 coordinate 21,943,123, forward strand.
TATAAGATAAATAAAGAGCTTTTTGAGCTGTGAATCATGCAAAGGTACTCTAGTAGAGTCCCAGAATAAAGATACAGAGCTTTAAATGAGCATCATAGGTCTGCTTTAAGTTCTTATCTTTAAACTCCAGTGGGTAGATAGATTATGGAGAATTGAAAGCCATAAATCTCCACACCTGGAAAAGTAATTGCTCAGTAATTGATTTTGTTTGTTTGACCTCAAACATCAACCTCAAATTTTGTGGTGCTATTCCTTTACTATAAATGTCTCCATTATAATGTCAGAAATTGCAGTATTTTAACATCTAAATCAAAGTGAACAAAAAGCACCAGATTAAATGTGCCTCTGCAATGAGGGTTTATCAATGCACTAAGTACAGAAGGGACAGGCAGTTGAACATTAATGTTAGAATGTGATTATTTGTTTTCAACTATTCACATTAGTCACACTATTCATCTTAATGACTGTGGCAATCAGAGTGGTGCATGATTAAAATAACTTCACAAGTGGAGAGGAAGGGGCAAACTGTATCTGAGTGACAGGGAACAAATGACACCACAAATGTGCTATGCTGCCTGGAGCTTTGTTTGAGTTCATTTGTGCATCCTGGAGCAATTCCCGGAGTTATGTAACTGCTATGTAGGATTATATGCTGCTCTTCATTCTGCGCATTACTTTGAACAAACAATTTGTTTCTGCATATTTGGTCTGAAACAGGCGTAAGACTAGAGCGTGTCGTATATTATACATATTATAATGCCCTCTTAGACAGATTTGTGATTTTGGGTATATAAATAAAATTGGCCTAACTTGACTTGAATACACTAGTCTTTTTACCACATAACAGTAAGGCTCTAGCTGCATTCACATTTTGTACATTTTGTGTGTATTTTAGTTAAAAGGCTATAAAGAAGCCCTTAATTCAACTTTCCTGAAAATCTGGTCGTCCCAGTTTCTGGCTTTCATTTGTCCATCGAATGAAGTCAGAAAAAGAACAGATAAAGAGGTGCCAAGCAGGATGAAGTGGTTTTAGGAAGCAAAAGTACTGCACCTTTAGAAGAATAGATAGTGTGAGAGGAATAGTAGAGGGAACAAGGAGAGTAATGGATATACCCTGTTCCATTTACACTTATATTTTTCAAACTCTCACTTGTGTTCCTTGAATAATATGTGTGAAGATACAATGTCTGCATGCATTTGCAGAGACTGTGATGGATCTGCTCGCACTTAAATGAAATATAGCGCTCCACCTTACCAGCTACATCACCATAACAGTCGTCAGGGCAAAGGAAGAGTTGGCAGCCTGTGATGGCAGCATTGCATCATGGTATACAGTACATCACCAGATCTGTATTCCCTCTCCATAGTATACAGGAGTTACTTAGCCAAGTGGACAGTAGTAACAATGACCCTGAGCACAGCAAACACATGACATGTTCACTGTTTACCTTGTCTGGGGGATGGTTGTCTTATACTGGAGTGACTGACTGCAATGTTTAGTCATGGTTACCCAGGGTGAAAGTCTCAACCGTTGGGACTCTGTAAGTGGGACACAGCTGTTGTAAAATAACATCAAACCTGCTTTGTCTTCAAATTCTTTAGCCTTCACTCCATCAGTTTGCTTCGACTGGCAAGGTGCAGATACTTGACTGTAAAAGCTGATGCACCCCTTCAGTCTCTTGTTGACAGGTGCGTAGGAGGAAATGTCCACAGGCAAGAGAGGAGAGAACTCCTGCGCACTGACTTTTTACTTGCAATAAACTTAATTAGAGATACAATGTTTCGGTCTTGAGACCTTCATCAGGTAAAGCTGAGGAATAAAGAACATTCCAGACAGATATAGCAACCACCTCCTCAGGTGCACATAACACTCTAACAAAAACTTTGCGATGAACTTTTAAGCACCAGCAATAAAAACAAGAAGAAGTTCTCTGTCACATGCATGACTATTTATCCTCCCAACTCACATGTCATTAAGTCAGTTTTTAAAAAGCACTGGCACCCACCCGATTGACACCTACCTTTCCAGACATTTGAACTTCATATTACATCTGCCAGTCTAGTTTTAAGTCCTTTAATGACTCATTGCTGGTTACACAAGAAGAAAACAGAATCATATTAAAAGTTAAACATGTAGAAGCTGATGGAAAGTTTAGAAAATAACAGATTAAAAGAGTGGATAGTTATAAGATGGGTTTGAATTTTTCAAGTACTTTTTTCAATACTCACATGCCATACACTTTATGTGTTGAAAGAGTTATTGGTTGCTTAGTCGTGCCATCCCCAAATTCCCCAGTACTCGAGATATCTTCTTTCTACAGTTCAGATGCATTCTGAAAAATTACTAAAAATTCTGCAAGTCAATGTTAGCCCATTTAAGTGGGTATCTTTGTGCAGGCAGTTGTGTGTAGGTTTATTGTGGTGTTTTTTGCTGGCAACTGCTCCCTCTCTGCTGCCACTCAATATGGCTAACTCAGACTGATGAAGCCTCATATTAGCTTTGCTCGAACTTTAGAGTGCATTTTTGAACGTTCTCACAGAACGGGGACTGTGGATTTTGTCCTCCATGTCTAACAATCTAGTTGCTCTTGAAAGGTATCTCTTCACGTCCAGTATGGAAACAAGGATTGACTACAGGGACTCTTTCAACTTCCTGTTTTATCCTGGTTTTTACAAATGTGAATAGTTTTCTCTTCTGACTGTGGCAGTCAAGTCCAGGATCATCCTCCTTGTCTCCTGCTCACCCTCTAATATCAGGAAACTTGCCTGTCTTCACCTGCTCAGACGAAGATGTCAGCAGGACTCCTGAGTCATGACTGGGATCCCTGCTGAGCTGAGTGGATTTGTAGTCCAACCCTTGATGATGTTCTACTGATCAATGTGCAATTCAGAGTTAGTCAAAGTTAGAGCCTTTTGTTTTGTACCTTGTGCCAGGTTCACATAAGAGAGTGAGTGTGTGTGTGTGTGTGTGTGTGTGTGTGGTTTCCACTGTCATGATCCTGTATGATGTAGTGTGTGATTTCAAAAGTTCTTTTCATTATATATATTTTATGGCTTTAGTTGAGTCCCGCTGGAGCCATACACACACACACAAGGCGTGTTATTGCGTAAACATCACAGCCATCTGGGAAGCCATCTTTAATGAAGTGAGAAAGGAACATGCACAAAGTCTTTGTCTGTTTGTGTCGCTCCCTCTCACACACAAATTGGAGAAGGGTGGTGAAAAGACATGGCCTTGTTACCTTTCCTTGTTGCCTCCCTCCCACCTCTGCTGTCAAACAGCCTCCCTCAATCTCAGAGGGTCCCAGTCCTATTCTTGTTCTGACAGTACACACAGCACCTTATTACACCTCCACACAAAAGAGCCTAGCTGATTTTTTTTACATTATTTTGCATTCAAAATGAGATATAATCAGCCTTCTGCTTGTTCACAGTGCACCATTATGTCACTGCATAATGAAGGAAATATGGCTGTTAGGAGATGTAAGACTCTGGTCCTGTTGTTTTTTAACCCTTCTATGTCGCTGTGATTAAAACACTCCTTCAACGTAGTAATGATTTACTGAGCCTTGATGAATAATGATTGTCTGAGACAAACAATAGAGGACATTTGATCATGCAGATTCTTGATTTTTATTGTTCAGTTCATTGTTCAGTTGTCTTCTTTCTTGGAGGGAACGTTAATCTGTCTTGGGTATTTCAATACCTCGCAGAACATGATTAAATATTGCACCAAGCAATATTTTTATGTACGAAAAATAATGGCTTTGAATTTAGTTTGTAAATGTATGAAAAATATTATATTTCTAGATGATAAGTAACTGCTCCTGTTGTTCATAGGAACGTCTTTGACTCTGATATTGAAAGACTAACAATGAAGAATCATAGCAACTTCTGACATAAATGGAGATTTATTTACAATATTTACACACTACATACACAAGAGAGATGAGGAAGGGTGATGCATTGTGGTGTTTTGGTAAGAATATCCATAATTAAATGTAAATGAATGAGAATGAAATTTTGTTAAGAGGGCCAAGATATCCTGACTTTTAGTCTCTGTGGGTCCAGCTCCCAAAACACTGAATCCTACACTTCCCATAATGTAACTTGATTGCATCTTTCAGCACACGGCACATTTTTTTTTTAAGAGTATATGGTTAAGAGTGCCAAACGTCCCTGGACAGGTTTGAGCTGGGGACATTTTGGTTATGTGGTGCATGTTTTCGACTGCAAGGCCACCATGACGCAACATACTTTTGAAAAAACATTTTTTCTGTCACTTTTCTTGAACAATAGGACAATACCCAATAAATTTGGGTTAAAGCGGCAGCAACCAAGAGAGTTGTCCCTTGTCTTTGTGGTTAAGTCTTCACAAATAATCACATTTCTTTTTCTTTTACTGTCTCTTTTTACTGTAGAGGGGACAGTTTTTTACCTATTCTCTGTTGGTGGATAAATGTGAACTCCTAAATTCAAATTTTCCAAATAGGGTGAGTGAATAACATCTCAGTGGCAGTATCAGCTTGGAATTTAGACTGTTAAACTCACATAAAAATGGTGCCAGACTATATCCTTACTTATAAAGGCAATACTTAAACTCAAGAAGTTATTCCAAACAAGTCTGACAACCTTTTGACCTGAAGGGAGTAATCTGTGATCACTGCCTGGATTTTTATCGTACTTGTTCTCTCCCTTACAGATTGCAATGAGCTCTCCTGTCTCCCTCTAGACTGTTATATGGCTGACACTGGGAGTCTTACTACGATAGATAAGGGTGCTGAGAGACACTCCAGCTATCTGAATGGCTGGTGTGTCTGACTTCCTACTAAATCAAATTGTGCTTTAATAAGGTGGGATATGCAATCTGATGAGCTCTGTTCAGCACACAGCCTTGTAGTATTATGGGTGTTTGCATATTTAACACGGATGGCCCCAGTGGGAATGAAACTTGTAAGCCCTGCAGCATTAGTGCCACACTGAGCTCCATAGCACCTTTCTCAGCACCCGTGGGGCTGCATCCTTGTGTGGGTGTGTGAGCATTTGCAGAGTTTAGATTCAGGCAGTTACAGATGTGCAGCAGCAGAGACTGTGATGTGAATATGGGAGTTAATATATAACTGCATGAAATTACAGAATCAGACACAAGTGCTCTGTTCTATATATTGCTGATTGTGATGATTTGTCCCAGGTTTTTTAACAATAAATACTGTAGATTGAGCTTGATTCAGAATCAAAAGGATTTTGGGCTAGGTAGCATCTTTGGTACATTTGAGACTGTCCTCCCAAGAAAAAACAACCACATCAGTTGTTTCAACAAATACCCCAAAACGACGTGTTAACATTCAAGTGATAAAGATGTCAAGCATCCGTAGGGATTATGTTTCTTGTCTGTCAGAAGAAAAGGAGGAAAATGTGATATCATTGTATAGCCACAAAATTTGCAGTTGGATGAGGTCAGGGTGGATGACTGGGTCAACAAGATGTGGGAATTTGACGATGTAGAACACCGTTCCTACTAACAGGTTTCTTTGATTCATGGCCACGATCATTACCTCAATCCTAACCTTAATCCCAAAGCTGTAGTGGTTAAAAAAAGGTTGGGTGAACCCTACCTTACCCATCTCTGTCTCCTCTCTCCATATCATTTCCATCACCTTCTGCAAATGTTAAAGCTGCTTTTTTCCCTGGCTAAATGCAAATCAGGGTCAACCCCACTACAGTCAAATAGCTTGGTGTTCATGCACCTGAAGCTGTTTGATAAAGGCCAAAAATGCTAACTTGTACACTTAAGCAGTTTAGTAGCCGTAACATCTAGCTAGCTAACAATTAGTGCACAAACAATACACAAGCACAAAGTCATGGACGAATCACATTTCATTGATCTGTTTTGAGTGCTTTTTGGATGGATTTACATTTGGATGGAGATTCGATAGCTATCCAATCAGCCCAAGACATATAAAGTGTAAATGAGGTCCAAGTTTTTTTTAACCCAAACCATGATCTTTCCTTAAACCTATCCAAGTCATCTTTGCGCCCTAAGACCAGAAAACAGTTTTGTAAAAGTTTTGGAAGGCATGACATATGATCAGATGTCACATCAGAAACACTTATACAGTGTATGTCATGCTGGATGGCAGTCACAAATTATATTTTTATCATTTAGTTTGGAAGATCTATTGGACATTTTTCTTGTTTCTTGTGGAAATTGAAATGTCTTTGTTTATTCACACTTGCACAGGTGCACTCACATGCTGATGTTTGTGTAATTCCATTAGTCAATTAAGTGGACAGTTTCTAATCAAGAAGAATGAAAACTCAGCGGAAAAACCTCTGAGTGCACCTGTCACAAACCTGTTACCACTAATATTCCAATTAATGTTCAAAGCTTTTACGAATGCAGCATACATAAACACACATACACACTATTGAGACAACTTGAAAGCACTTTCCCGGCTCAGTGCCATTTTTTATTATTGTACTTTTTTATTTTCCTTGTTTTTTAGGCCATGTTTTTGTGATTGGCCAGGCCTTTCATCTTTTTTTGTGTGTATGCTTATCCATTCAGTAGAGTCCGCTCTGGCTCTTGCTCTTTGACTCACTTGTCCACCTGTCTATTTGAAGTGAAGCCGGTATAATTGCATATCTGAACTGTCATTACTCTCTGTTGCCCCTTAATACGTCATCAGTGTCCTGGCTTCCAGTGTTGTGCATAGTGGAGCACAGTGACCGTTTAATGAGTACACGTTGCCTCTCTCTGCTCCGTCTAGTTCATTTGTTATCTCCTCAGTGCTGTAGAGATTTATTTTGGCCTGTGAATAAGTAATGTCCTCCTTATCTGAGGCGTCTGGCTGGGCTGTACAGCTCCTCTCTGTGTGTGTGTATGTTTAATGAATGATGCTGGTGACACACTGATACGCTATCTTGTCAGTGTTTAGGGATAAAAGGAGAAACAAGGATGCTGAATGTTCTTTAGAGGCATTTTATAACATCAGAAAACACTGAAGGAGGTTTGAAGGAGTATCATTTTAGCTACATGTCCATCAGGAGAATTGATTGCTGCTGATTGTAATTTTTATTTCTCAATAGATATAATGTGTGTTGCATGCCTTCACAATCCTGAATGCAGAATGTGTTTTTTGCTCCTAAGAAATCAATAATATTTTTAGTTATTTTAAAGTAACCCAAGGAGCCATGACTCAACATGACTCTTCTGATATGCTGCTTAGAGCTGCTGGCTGCAAAAGAGGTGTAAGACTAAAAGCGGTAAGGGACTTGCCTTGTGTCACTTTAAAGCTATAATTGTTGAGATTTTCATATACTCAAACCCTCTTTTTGATGCTATTGGTGGTCACATTCTTTTCAGCAGCAGCCATTCAATGTATTTACATTCTACAGTTACTTCTCTATGTAGTAGTTTGCATTGTTAGTGGTCCACTATTCCCACACTGGATTCAAATTAAGAGATTTACAGAAACATCACACAGTATACATATGATCCATTGTTACTGTTTTTAATTTTATCGTATTGATATCAGCCTCACTGTTCCTAGTTTACTTTCTTATCACTGTATCAGAGCTGTATTAAGCTACTACTCATGCAAACCCAAACCGTCACTTGAAACGCATTGCATTTATCACAGCTGTTAGCGCTGGCAATGCATCTACAGCCAAACACACGATCATTTTGGGTATTTTTTGTCACTGGACCAGTTTTAAATTTTATAGGGAGCAGCAACAGTGAGCTGTGAGATGAAGAGCTGCAGGTGACAGGCTGCACATCTCCTACTTCTCAGCAAGGTAACCAATTTCACTGTGTACTGCTGTTGTGTGGAAAACTACTTGCTCCGTGTGTTTGGCTGAGTTGTAAACAGCCAGTTGAACAGTCAGTTGCTCTTCTGACACGGTGGCTGCTCAGGGAGTGTTTGCTGTAGTATTAAACTGCACTTGCTGTTACCATAAGTGACCACAGATGTTGCCAAGGCCTGTAATATAAAAGATTATAACTTAAGTTTATGATTCTGTCTTTTAAGGCCATTTGTAACTACTTTTAAAAATGCTTTAAATTACAGGTGCTAAGGAACTAAATCGTTAATAAAGTAAATATTTTAAAAGCTAAAAAATTACATTGAGAACCTTTTGTCTTTACTTCTAAAATTCACCAAAAAGATTAGACAAATATATATCCAAAACATGTAGCCACTGAACTGAATATGAGAATTGAACAACACATTTTACAGATACATTTACTCTCACTGATATCATGTAGGATGAAGCCTTCAGTGCATGCAGCAGTTTTATACATTCCATTTTTCATTTGCTTGAATTTTCAAGAAAATAAACAGAAAATTACAGAAAACATTGTGTACTATAGCTCCTAAACAAAATAAGATAATGTAATTTTATGTTAATTTCATAGCAAACACATTACACTACAAAACTTACTATAACATTATTTTTTACTTCAAAGCTATTTAAACTAAGATTTAAGGATTAAATCTATGTTGCAGAAAATAAAATTGGCCTCTCAGGTGTAATGCCCCACTGCTGGAGTCTGGGGGATTCAGATTTGGCAGCTCTCTCGGGACTGACAAGAGACTGCCTGATTAAAACAGCATCTATGGTATTGTACAGTCATGCATTGACTACCTGCCTAGTCATGGTGAGCTAATCCATTCATCACATGTGTTAGTGTGTCTCTTGACTGTGTGGGTGTGTGTCCTGGCGTTATTCCCTGTTGCTGCGTCTCCATCGATCAGGTCGGCCACCTCTCCCATTTCCCCTCTAATGGTTCTATTCTGGTCATATGCTTTCCCCACATGCACCTCTCCTCATCGCTTTATTCCCCCCACATTCTGAGCGTCACGGTGCCGCATGCAGCATTTTAACATCAATCCAACAGTCCATACATACTGTAATTATCACAGTAACTTTAAAATATTAGTGTCATTTCACAAACAGGACTGTCAATGAGAAGATTTCACCAGCCTCTACCTGACATTTTACATAATGTGATTTGACGTGACACAGAGTTGTGTCATGGCAAATAAGTTATGCTATTCATCACCTGGAAAGATAATTAAACAATATTCCTTTTCACTTCATTGAAATACAAAGCAATACCAGAGACATAGAAGACTTCTCAGGCATCTCTTTTGCTTATTACTACAGGGGTTGTTTATGGCTGGAGGAAGAGTTGCACAATTCTTCTTATTAAAATCCTGATTATGATCCAAACCTCTGTGCAATCTCAATCTCAAAAGTTGTCTACAGCGCATTTGAATTAGCAGAGGAGATTGGTTGCATCAGATCAAGTACTCCCATTTTTTCTCAAAGTTGAGAGCATGTTTTTGCTCATGTTGCAGCATTGCACAGTAATGCACACATTTATAAAATACAACCACCTGTAAATTCACCCCAATGTGCAATTTAATGAGCCCATCAAGGCCACGGAAACTACCAGAAAACCCATGCTGGCCAACCACACAAACACACTAGTCTTATACTATGCATCTCAATACCCAACAAGCTCTCATGGGCACAAGACATTAGTGAAGCAATATATTATTAGAGAACTAGAAATTGCCAGAGAAATTTGTAATCTTAATCCCTAGTTAGAGATGTGAAGGTGAATGTGGGAGCGGCATCATGCATAACCTGTGCATTTGGGCTACCATGGTGGGAAAACTATAGACACATATACCGCCATTTACACCATCTGTATCAGGATACGTTATCTGTGGATAAGGGAAAACACATGTTAATGCAAAGCGTAAATGCACTCAGAACGTATTGTGATCGGAATGCGATTGGATCAGCCAGAACAAATTCGGTGGTGGTCAGGCTCGCATTGTGATTGGATCTCAGCCAGGTGTAAATGCAATCTGTAAAGCATGACTACATTCATAAGAAAAAAAAACAAAACATCCCAGTAAGTTGAAAGGTCCAATCACAATGCGGGCACAGCTGAGAAAACGAGAACGCATTTTAATACCAGGTGTAAATGCAAAGACCCGCTGATCGGATGTCATTATCCAGATAATGTATCCAGATACAAATCATGTGTTAATACCAGGTGTAAATGGGGTCATAATGAGCACCAGATACTTTTAACATCTGCACAGTCAGGTTTTTTATATAACTGAGCTCACCCAGTACACATAACATACCATGTTAACTGCAGAGTTTGAAAGAAATTGATTTTGAAGCTTAAATAAACATTTCAGGTTGGAGTTATGAGCTGGATGTGTAATGTGTTATGCAGCTAGTGGTGGCAGTGATGAAAATGGAAGGTTCTCCAATTGATTTCCAGTGTGGAAAAGGTGTACTGTTGAGATTGTGTTGTATTATGAATTTATTTAAAACCATGCTGAAAATATAACATTTTTAAAAACCTTAAAATTGATTTAATTCTGTTTTTCTTTGTCTGAAACTGGAAATTCAACTACTGTAGTAGCAACTCTTGTCTTGCTTTATGATTGTTGATGGACAGCATGCTACATGTTGCTTCTAAAGGAAGCACTTTTCCAGCAGGTTTCCTCATTACCTTGTGTGTGCATCTGTGTCTGCATTTCTGTGTGTGCAGGTGTGTGTTTGTGCACATGGCCATCTGCGACTGTGGTCCAGATTTAGATACAAGAAGAGCATGCAGAGCATTTTAGTCAGCTTGCACATAATTAGCGTTTGATTTGCAATGGCAGCAGCTAATTATGCAATCAGCGACTGGGACTTCCTGTACCACAGGGTGATTGCTGGTCTTTAAAGATGCAGTTCAGTCACAGTACTCAGCCAGCTCAGAAGAGCTTTGACTGTGTATTGATTTTTCTCTTCAAGACAACATTCAGGTGATACGAAATACTCCGCTGTTGTACATTTAAAAGGTGGCTGGTAAAATATGGCAGTTTCTTCTTTCAGAAAATGGCTAAGAGTCACAAGATTTCACAGAGCCAAAAGGTATCAAATGTCCATAGAAGCTTCTCAATTCCAGACAAAGTCTAGACTGAACTATCTCAACAATTATAGGATGGACAGCAGGTCAACATTTTCAATTATCAAGTGAAATATTTCAACATCTACCACATGGACTGGCCCAAACTTTTGTACAGACATTCATGGTTCCCAGACAATGTATCCTAATGACTTTGTTGATCCCCTGACTTTTCCCCTAGCGCCACCATGAGGTTAATATTTGTGGTGAAAAGTGAAATAAAGTTGGGCACGCACATCCATGTCCCCTTCAGGAATTGTAAAAAAGACTTCGGCCAGCCCTTACTCTTCCTCTAGTGCTAAACTAAGATGGTTAGCATTATACCTATGTTAGCCTTTAGTGCAAATCACTGTGCCTAAGTACAACTTTACAGAGCCGCTATCAAGGCTGTAGACGGTATCGAGGCGTTCAAGTCAAAAGGCAAAAATTCAATGGAAGTCGTTTATCATTTGCTTTTAAAAATGAAAATTGAGTTGCAAGTCGTCTTTGTTTTTTGTCACCTCTATTGTGTCTATTGTGACGGAATTCTGACTCAAGGCCAAAGCATGTGAGTTTAGTCCGTACTTTTGTAGTCAGATGTGTTTGTGTTTTATGCAATGATTTATGATTCAATGTACCTCAGTTGGATACGCTATTTTATGGTGTGCTTTGTCTGCACTTTGTCTGAAATAACAAGGAAATAAAAGTTTCTTTTAGACACTTTTCGATGCACCTGCACTAGTTGATCCTTCTGTTTGGAGACAGAGAAATTTACATACAAATCTAAGCCGTTGCAAATTGCAAAAACAAGCATTATTTCTTCCGGTTCTTTGTGTGATTCTCTCTTGAATGCATAATAACATAATGACAGAAGACAGGTAAATTGCACTTCAGGTGCGTGGGTCTGTTTGACAAATAAAGCACACTTGTCCGGGTGCAGAATGCGTCTGAAGAGAGGTGCGGAGGGCCTGGCGAATGTCGTCCTGTCGCTCTCAGGGTGAAAGGGTGCGTCAGCAGAGGATGATGCTAGTCAATGCATTAGTAATGGCCCTTTGCCTCACATCAAGACCACCTCTCAGTGTGCTCACGTCATTAGACTGCAGCTCTTTTCTCCTGCTGTGCCTGTGTATGTGTGCGTGTATGTGTGTATGTGTGTGAGAGAGAGAGACACAGAATGAAAGATAGAGAGAGAAAGAAGAGATGGTGATTGATAGGAGCTAATTGTTACTATAAAGCAATTGATTTGCCACTTTTCACTCCTCAGTTTCATTGGCACTTTTGATAGAAGCCAGTTATAACAACAACTTGTTGTGATAAATTATTCTTAATAAAAATGAGTTTTCAGTTTCTGAGGCAACTTGAAAATCTTATCATTGGCAGGTACTGTATTAAAGACTTAAAATGTAATAAAATAGCCCGTAAGTGTCTCACAATATCAATATAATAAATCACTGGATCACATCCTCACAGTTGAAACAAGTAAGAAACATTGCTGCCTTTTAAATGCAGTTATTGCTTCTTAATGTGATATATTAATATTATATCAACAGGAATAAGAGATGATGAAATTTAAAAGCATTATTGAATGACGCGCTGTGGTGTCATTCCTTATTTAAAGAAATGGAAGGGAAGACCAGCAGGACGTTGCCACCTGTAGTTTTGTGTAATTATTTGAAACTTTATCTCATTCTAACATTTGATATATGAGATAATAATGTTTCTGCTTGGATATTTCTACATGATTTTCTCTGGTGTCATACAGGGGCTGTTAAGTACATCCTGTGTTTGTTTATTGGAGAAATGATCGCTTGTGTGTAAAGTTGTGGGTGTTCGGGAGCGAGACGTGTAATTATACAAGACATATTGGATTGCGCTGGAGAGTCAACTACAGATGAGAAATGAAACGGCTAATGAGATGCTTCACCCTAAAGTGTATGAACTGTAAATAAGCACTTGATTTGAGATTTAAGGCTGTCTCTCGAGTATGGCGTTAAGTTAACTTTGCCAAAATCATACAATATTCAGATGTCATGGGTTATTCATCATATTTTTTCAAGTCAAAACACATGCCAACTTAGATTTTAGCCATGTTTCAGTACTTGTACTCGGCGTAATAAAATGGCAAGAAGGCATTCCTGCTTGCATCATCTGTCTCTGAGTGAGGTCCACTTTTTTAGAAGTGAAGCATAATTGTTATACATTATAGATGCAGGTTCTCTAACAGGGCACGTCAAGCTGCTTTTGCTGGAGAAATGAGACAAGGAATGCAACTCACTGAAGTGGCTGTGACACATGCTGGTTTTGTTCTTGTTGAAAGAGATTTGTAAAATTAGCTTGAGAGGTGACAGGAGTTAACCTTATCAACATACTGTGTGGAAACGTTTTTTTTTTTTTACAGGTGTTATGAATTGACTTTTATTCCATGATTGCAATTAGGTGGAACAGCTGTGCCAGGATACTCCAGATTTGCACTCATACTGACACCATTCATTGTTATTTTCAGTATGTTATAACTTGCTGGTGCTGAGGCAGAGAGGAAAAATGTAGCTGGTGACAGGAGCATTGTGTTTCTTTGGATAATTCCAAGCAACATCTTTAAACCATGTCCACGCTAATGTGGATGAGTTGGAGAAGGCAGCTCATATGTTGAATGTTTTCTCTCTATGGTGGTGCATTGTGATGTTTTGGAAAAGTTTCCCATTTACACTGAAGTGCCTATAAAGACCTATGGCGTGTAGCAAACTAAGAATTGGTTTAAAGCTACCAAAAGTGTGGCATATAAGAATACATGGCTGATGAACATATTACAAGTGTTTTCGCTGACATTATTTGCATCAGAAAATGACAATACAGTGATGACATTCAAATCCCTTATACTCATGCAGGCAAAGGAAACAGAAAGAATTGTGTCCATATGAGAGCTGTGTTCATATGAGAGCTGTATTTTTTGGGTATACTGGAACACGAAATAAGCAGTCTTAAAGATAATTTGCTGGAACTGAAGGGCAACACACACCGACAGCGGATGACGCACATCGAAAGACCCATGACTATGTAAGCCCACACATCAGCAGAGTGAAAGGTGTGTAATTGTTGGTTGTAGCTGTGTCAAGATATATGAATATCATGTAAAAAGAAAACTTGACACATTTGCCCTCTGATTCACCACATACTGTATCTGCCACTGTACTGACTACTCTTCTCTTTCTATCTTGTGTCTGTGCTGTTGGGGTTCATATGATTTGATGCTACACAACACGGTGTTAGTTGACTTTCAAAGTTGGATTCTATACATTTCTAGCAAATCATAATACAACGACGATATTCTTTTACTATATGACATACATCATATATCATTTTTTTCTGTCCAATCCAATCCAGACTTGTTCATTTTTGGTGTTCAAGAACACTAACTTAATGTAGATTTTCATGGATTTTCCTTGTTAGATAACCTGTGGTTCTGGCTGCTCCAAAGGGGAAAGGATGAGAGACACGTTCATCAATAAATGCATTTTCACAATCTCAGATTAGTCTCTCATTACCTCAGTGTACTGAATGCAGATGAGCACATGTGTAAGTTATCAAGAGTGTTCTTGAACCTTGCAGCATAAGCCACATTCACTGCTATACAGGATGTGGATGATTTGCTCCCGATGGGTAATGGCAGTGATGCCTGCAGTGAATATGTGTGTGTGTGTTGATGTGTGTGTGTGTGTGTGTGTACTGCGGCAGTTAGTGTTTTCCCAGCGGTTAGATCCTGACAGGCTTTGCAGGTAGCGAAGGTCCAGCAGAGCACCATGATTCATGCAGCCAACAGCGGTTCTCCACCTCATTTATTCACCACATGGACACAAAGCTCATGCTCCATACTGAATATCACATGACAAAAGGCATGCCAGCCACTGCGTGTGTGTGTGTGTGTGTGTGCGCAGGGGTGGGTGTGTTTTTCCTACTGGGTTGGCTGCTGTACGGCTTACCTATGAATAATCATTCCCCTTTGAAATGTCACCTTCCAAACTCAGTGGCCCCAAGTGGATCACCATAGAGGGGCTGCAGTGACTATGTGCATGTGTGTGTGTGTGTGTGTGTGTGTGTGTGTGTGTGTGTGTGTGTGTGTGTGTGTGTGTGTGTGTGTGTGTGTGTGTGTGTGTGTGTGTGTGTGTGCATATATGAGCCCAAGAGTAAGAGAGGGTGAAAGACCTATACAGGTATAAATTGTGGTGTGGAGAGAGAAATCAAGGTTCGAGCTGAAACACTAGAGATAGAGATGTAACGAATGAGACAGGCTTCTTAAGGGTATGTGTATTTATGTGTGGTTGTGTGTGTCTCTGTGTGTGGAAACAAGGTGATAGCATCTCCATAACCCTTGTAACAATCTCTATATTCTCACTCACGTCTCTGAGGGGACCGTGTCACCATGGAAACATCATTTGAAATCCATAGTCCCTCTCTGGTGTCGGCTTATTGATGCAGAGAGCTTGGTCTTTAAAAGCAAGCTCTCAAACATCCAACTAATAAAAATAAATTATAATTTACAATGCTAATATAAAAATGTGTACTTTAAATTACTTCAATACTCCAGGGGTGCCTGAAACTATGGATGTTCTATTCCAAACTAAGATAAACCTTTATTTATGATTAAATATGTACTTGGATGAGGTTTTGCCAATTCATCTCAGTTCATTTTCCTAGATGCAGGCTCCATTAGCATAACATTTCCAACTGTAGTCTTGGTGGAAGTTGCTGCACATTTCTGAAAAGTTTCTTGAATGTTTCTTGGATCACTTTCATGATTTCTGTTCCATCAAGTTGGATCAAATCACAAACTGTAAATCCTGGACCTGGCTAAACACTCTGCTAGAGTAGAGTACATTATGTCCACCTCTCTTCCTCTGTCAGTATCTAATCCCTCACTCACTCCAGTCTTATGAAACATTTTAGTTTTTTCCTCAGCATTAACAGCATACAGCTAAGCTTCAGAGTATTAACAATAGGAAGAAATATCAAACTCCTAAAAGCAGTCCCATATTCAACATCTTATTTTAACATGTATATTTGAATTTATGGCTGCAACTAACAGTTATTTTCCTTATCGATTCATCTGTTGATTTTAATCTCTATTAAATCATTACTCTATTAACTGATCATTCATTCACTCATTTAGCCTTTATAAAATGTCAGAAAACTGAATAAAAGCCCGGCACAATTTCCTAAAGCCCAAGATGAAGTCCTCAAATGTTGTTTTGTCCGACCAACAAAACCAAACCAACCAAAAATGTTCTTCTTATTCTATTTACAATGATATACAATAGCGAAAACTGGCACATCCTCACAACTGAGAAGCTGAAAGCAGTTAATTTTTGGGCATTTTTGCTTGAAAAATGACTTAACGTGTCAGCCAGATCTTAATTGTCACACAAGACAAAGACAAAACAATTGAACCTCACTTTCCAACCCTACCACCAGCAACAAGACAAGAAAACATTTTGGAGCTATATAAAGCACAGAGAGGGGCGTGAATAATAATAAAAAAAACATAACAAATACAGCACCATACTTAAAATGTTCTATTCCCCACCACCCTCCTCACTCTCTGTTACATCCTTCAGCTTCCTGATACTGAACAATTACGAATGTGAATGTGGTCCATAATTGGACATTCCCACAAACAGGGTCTTTTCAATCCCCTGAGGTACATAATTTCAAAAGAACTCTGTATTTGAATACATTTCTTTTAGTTCCACCCATGACTGCACCCTCCCAAAGGAAAATACCCTTAACATTTCACTACCCCACTATCATTACTTTATTACTGTTATCGTAGGGGACACAGACCCCATTTCAATAATATATATTTTCTTGCAAGTAACTTCTTTTGGAAGTTAACTTATGAATACTGAGGAGGAGAATAGGATAGGGATGAAAAGGGAAAGGAATGAGAAGAGATGAAAACCTTTAGTTTGGTGGAAAATTAAATTCATTTCTGCTGAAATACACTTACAACACAATTTATTTACAGCACAAGACCAAAAATAGTGTGCATAACTTAAGTGCTCACTGGAGAAACCTGGTAATCAAATCTGATGAATATTTAAGGCATAATATGAAGTCTCTGAAAAATCCTAAACTGTGAGGCTCACTGTTTTACATTACTGCTTGACAAGACTACCATCCCCTGTCCCCTTCAGTAGCGTGCTAGATCCAAACTGATATATACTGTGTGTGTGTGTGTGCGTATATATATATATATATATACACATATATATACATATATGTATATGTGTGTGTGTGTGTGTGTGTGTGTGTGTGTGTGTGTGTGTATGTATATGTGTATATATATATATATATATATACACACACACTAAAATGTATAGTCTGTGTTTTCCGCTGTTAATTGCCATTTACTGCACTGTAAACTCATAATTTAATTTAATTTAATTTCCTCTATCTATCTCTATCTCTGAAACCAACACAATATCATCAGCATATAGCAAAATACTGAAGTTCAAATCATCAATCAATATGCGTACATGAGCTCACTTGATTTCTCAGGCTAGGTTATTTGCAAGAAGAGCATTAAGAGGGGAGAGAACATCTCCCTGTTTCACCCCAAATGTAGTAGGAAACCAGCCAGTCCTGAAATGAATTTAACTGCAAACTTGCAACTGGGTCTTTGCAAAAGATAAATAGCAAATTTATCAAATGTGTAGCTTTACTCATATTATTCTTCTAACCTCTGTCTCTCTTCCAAATATGCTCAACATCATATTAAATTAAAACTAAGTAATAGCTTTTTAAATTATACTAAAATTTATTCACATTAAACTAAAACAACAACACAATGTCTTAGTCGTCTGTGTATTTATATAAAGTGTATTTTTGTATGATTTTATACCATATGTTTTAATTCTGGTGACCTGTGAAGTCAAACAGCTCTCTTGCCTCTGGTTAACATGAAGCACTATTAAGTGCTTCATTAGTTTTGAGGTGTTGGCAGTCTTGACAGTTATTTTCCTGTCACCAATATTGCACCCAACACCGTTCCTGTCAATTCAATACACTGTTCATGCAGAACTGTTTACTTCCAGACAGCCAAGAGATTAAGCTATAGTGACGTCCGGACAGGATTCTTTTTTTCACCTCTGGCAAGCAGTTACTTGCACCATGCACCATTCAAGTATCAAAATTTAGCACCCAGTGAATGTTTTTACATATTCATGTAGTTGGCAGTATCAGTGTGACTCAACAGTTCTGCATGCAAGTTTGCACGCTTTTGAGACTATTCCACATGCCACCGCAGGACATAAGTTTTCTGTGGTAGATACCATTCCTCTCTGGACAGGAAGGTTGCCCTGCGGCCCACACAGACACACACACACAACCACACAGATGCTCTGAGTGAATGACTTAGCAGTGCTTTGATGGTAAGGTATTGTCAGATCAAAGCTGTCCTCAAGGTCTCTTCACTCAGGGAATACTTGCCCCATGCTCTTCTCTGCAACTTGTTATCTTTGATCAGACAAAATGGCCAGCAGGTCGCTGAGTGG
The DNA here is from genome assembly GCF_963924715.1 of Thunnus thynnus. NCBI lineage: Eukaryota > Metazoa > Chordata > Actinopteri > Scombriformes > Scombridae > Thunnus > Thunnus thynnus. The sequence continues at coordinate 21,961,636 of NC_089536.1, forward strand.
CTTAGTCAAGTCACCAAAGAGACTCGCTGAGGACTTAGCACAGAGATGATAGACGCCACGTCTGAGTGGCTTTTGAAAGGCAGCATACCTCTCTTGATAAGCTCTTAGACACTCGCACTAATTGTGTACTGTGAAGTTATGAATGCAGACAGTCACACACACATAAGAGCTTGGTTATATTCATACCCATGCACTTTTCCCTAGGTGTGAATTTCCTACTGCAAATTACCAATAGCAGGGCTGTGAAATGTTGCTTAAATTTTTCAATTATCGGGGTACTTATTAATATTGAAGATGGAAATGAGCCCAGCCACATTTGAATTGAACTGACTGAATTGCTGCTAAACAAGACCTGACGCTGGGCCGTTTGAAGACACATCTTTTAACTGTTTGGAAAGTGCAGTGGAGTTCAAAAGAAAGTACTCTCTGCTCCTAAACTTGGACTGTTAGTTGAAGAGAGGATTTTTTCTTGCAAGACAAAAGGCTATATGTGAGGAAATATTACTGAGATATGAAGACTTTGCTATGAAAAAATGATTTTATTGTTAAAGTTTTGCAAGAAATGGATGCTTGAACTCCCTGGAATGGTGTTACTTGTGATACAGTGCATCATTTGCACTAGTGGGTGTAACTAATAAGTTCAACCAAGAAAGGTATCACACATTTTTCAACTAACCCACCTTTCTACACCATCAGCAAACATGCATCAAACTGCCTCTCTCTCCATCACTAACAGCCCTCTGATTGACACTCGAGCTAAATGCTGCTTATCTAAACAAACAAACCTGGATGCCGCACGTTAAACAAGTCTGTCAGTTAATGTAATTAAACTCTAATTTAATGGATATAATATTAAATTGTCAGTGCACTATATTTTTAAACCTCTAATGACCAACTCTGTAATCATAAAACCGGTTTGAGTTGACGTGAGCACCTGGGAATCTTTCCAGTCTCCACCATCCATTCCATTTGAAGTGAACTCTGCACAATCCCTTAAACTGAGCAGACTCTGGACATTTTAATTAATCTTGCACATTGTGTTAACTCTACACCACTATACATTTTAACCAGCCTTTCTGCACAGGCTGGTCCTGACACTGAATGTAAGCTTGATGATTTTGTCCAGTGACAAATCCAAAGAAGCTTATTCCAACAACATGGACACATTTTCAACAGTGATGACAAAATGAGTGAAAGGCAGTGTTACTTTGTACAATTTTACTTAAAAAAGGGGGGGAAATAGGGAGCCGCAGACAGCTAGAAGAGAGATAACATAGTTTGTTTTGTTTAGGTCATAGGTTGTCTGCAGCAAAGTTCAGTTTTATATCACAGCACAGTCTCAATAAAAACTGCAGTTTTAGCCACAACATGTAAAATACTACTACAGGAACATTAAAACAAGCTCACTGCAGCAGCTTTGACAGCAGCCATGTGGGAAATCAGATGGTGGGTGGAAATGCTCAAACTGCAAGAGCAAAATTTCTGACCTGCCAGAAAACCAACTGATCATCTGAAAGCCAGATTAAGCAGGGGCACCACATCCAATGTGAGCCTTTAAAAATCATGAAAAATACAAATTCAAGCAAAAAGCCACTGAGGAAAGCAGTGACTAAAAATTGTATGGAAAATAAAAAGCTGTTTATCTTGTGCTGTGGTGGTGCTGAACGGAGAGCTCCTGTAAAGTGATTATATGCATGTCTAGTTACTATTACTATTATTTACTACTATTTACTATAACTATTAATGAAGACTGGCCAAACTTTCACTTTGAGCTAGTTTCTCCAACTCTGTGTCCAACAAAACATACTTGCTTTTCCAAGACATCTTTGTCATGCAGCCCATATTTTGTCCATACTAAATATTTAAAAACACAATTTGCCTTTTTAGTGCTTAAAGAAGGGCCGACAGTAATCCCTGAGAAGACACGACAAGAGTTTCATATCTATATATTGATCTTTTTATTGATTTACGTAATGACCTGTTTATTATATAAATAGATAAAATGAGGTTGAAGGACATAGAGAAAATAATACAGAGTAGCAGGACAGACTATGAGCAAAGATGGATGCATTTGTGTAATTTACGAGAAAGAGAAGGGGGAAAGGGCAAGCATCAACATGTACGGATAATGCTCTCGTATTTCCATTATGTCTGAAAAGCTTATGATAGTTACTGCTCCAGCTCTATTTATTCTCTAGTGCAACAGAAACTTGTCATTTTAGTTTTATTCACTGTACAAATGGTTTTGCTGGCGTGTGTTTGATTTACATTCTCTACTTGATCAGGCATGTCTCAAGGGACTTTACACAGCTTTTCCAATATTTAACAAATCAACAACCTTCCCACCAACATAAAACAAAAGAAAACTAAACAAAGTGCTGTTATGGTTACGTGTGCCATTTTTCAGAATGAGTTGTAGCTGCAAAATATTTGATATTAGTCTTTTCTAAAAGCATCTGTTAAACTGTAAATGCATGTTGGCTGTAACACATAATCTGTTATATTTATTATTAGGGTATTTAGGATACTCCAAACTAAATTCATCTAGCTCTCTCATTTTTCAAGTGAAGTCCTTTTGTTAAAACATTCCTTGTAATTGATGGGAAAAGATGAGATATTGATAAAGACGGGAGAGGAAATAAAGAAGGGGGCTCTGACAGAATGAGATCAACTTAGAAAAGAATTATCTGGCGGTGTTGAGATTTGTCACGTCTTTATGTCTTACCCTGGCAAAATAAACATCCAGTGTGTGATGCGTAGGGAGTGCCAATTATACTAAAATATCAAAGAGAAGCATGTTAATTTAATGGAATAATTAGAAGTACATTACCATATGGAAATGAAGTAGCTTCTTCTGAATCGTATTTTACAGGAACCAGTTAACTGTACAAACACAAAAATGCCTGTAATGTCTTTTAATCTGAACCAACACGACACCAAACACAATATTGTGTATGTGACAGTGTTGTTTTTCCTTGCACTGGCAACATTTCCCCCTGAATGCAGCAAAGGTAAAATTATGTGTTTATTCGTAATGGAGTTGCAGATTACTTGGTGCTCTTCTCTGGCTCTTGCTTTGTATGCATAAGAGTCCTCTCTATCATCACTGAACTGGATATATCACTATGAAAGCAATAACTGCTATTTGTCAGCAGGACTTTTTTGTATTTCTACCAAATTACGTTTAATGTACTAGTATGTTAGTGTGAGTAAGAGAGTGGAAAACATTTTAACAAAAGAGAAATGGGATCTTGGGCGAATAAAACTGTTAGGTGTGCACTAAAGAAGCATTACGAGAGGAAGAGGATTTTTTTTTTGAAGATTTATGAAGCTACAGTATTGTAGACTTTACTCCAGTGTGTGAGTCTTCTCTCAGCAAGATGAGATGTGTCTTTCCTGAGGAGGAGAGTGTAAAGAATTCTGAGTGAGCTCAAGGATGTTTTCTTACGTATGCACCTTCAAATCAAAGGATGTAAAAGCAGCAGACGTGCATCACGACCGTCTAATAGGCAGGTGCAAAAATAGAAACAAGAAAAAAGTACAGAAAGTTGTTTTTTTGTTTTTTTTTCTAAATCAGTTGCTATATGTCATAGTTAGAGGTATCAGGCAACACTTGAGAAGGCTATCATAAACATATGAACATTTGAAAACCTGTCTCTATCACTTTGGATTCACGTGCATCCATGGTTGCGTTTCCATAGTCATTACAAGATATGAAAAAATTGCGAAAAAGTTGCATACCAGAAAGAACAGGATTATCACACTATTGCTGAAAGTCAAATTAAAGTGAAATGGCAGCAAGTATTTGGCCAGCACAAATCCTATTAGTGTGTAGGTTTAGCTTCTCTCTCATTAGAACTTGGAATAATTTTCCTTTGCATTAGAACTCTTTGCATTTTTTAACATTGACTCTTACTGGTCTTACTGTTAATCCGCCAAGACATTGAGATTTTGTCAACAATCTATTTATTTCTTAGAATAGTGTTACTCTTGTTGAGTGGATGTATAATAGAAGTGCAGCTTGGATATCAGCGTCATGCATAAATATGCCAAGTCACTGAGTTTCATTGTCATTCAGTGCCAGTTGTCATAGCGTGTTTGTTTTGTCTTCGCCCACCACTGATGTGTTTCTTTTTGTTTCAATGATCAGTGACAAAATTGCTGCCTTGTATGCTTTCCGTCATAAGAGGATGCCGTCAGTAATTGTTTTGACAAAGTGACTGATTGATTGTTCAAACTCAGGGCAGGAAACTCTTAGTTGAATAAGAACCACTGCTGTAGTCATCTTTAGCATCGCCCTGTTGCGTCAGTGAAATTAAAATGAGCATCACAATTTACCCTCGTGAATTGCCTGTAAGATTTTATACAACTTCAGAACTACAGATTTTATAGAACTACACAAAACATGCTCATAATTTGCGTGAAGCATGACTAGATATGCTTTATTGTATAGGCACAGAAACTCAACAGTATGTAACCTGGAGCTTCCCATAAGCTGAACTTTTATTGCCTGTAAGGCTTTGATGCTTGGTTCTGCCAGGTATTTCCACTGTGTTTTACAAAGCAGAATGTTTGTTTCTAATATATTGAAAAAGTACACCACTTCAGTTATAGCCTATACCATGAAAAAGGCAACGGGACAGACATCGTCATTTTTATGCGCTGTAGCACATTTGTGGGACAGACAATGATGGAATAAGTGGTGCTAATATTGATTTTCTTTCACGTTTACACTTAATGACTTTTAAATGTCACTATCAGTTAATTATTGAAGGGCCCACCCGCAGGAGGAAGTCGATAGAATGGAGCAGAGAGTGAACAAGACCAGCACTGGATTAGCTCCCACCTAACTGATGAGCTCTCCAGAGCCGGGTGTGTCCCTCAAGACAGGTTGGCTGCTGGTCATGCTCTCTTTGTCCTCCCGCTGCTTGATTCTCTCCTGAATCACAAGATTGGGACATGCAGGTGAAGAATCCGGTATACTGTAGAACTGACTGCAGGTTGCAGTGCAGTCCTCTCTGAGCTTTTTTCTTTCCTTCAAAAGGAAGTAAATGTACTTCACTTCTGGAAAAAACAGTGATTTTGAAAATACCTTTGATACCCAAACCTTACTGAGAATTGTAATTAAACTAGTAGCAAACTCCCCAACACTGTGCACACAGTCTGCAGTTTACACAAACACATAATGAGGCAGCAAAACAGACATGTCTGATGTTCTGGATCAGACCATCACCTTGCAGTGCTCAGCTAAACACACGTCCTGCTGTATTAATGCCCTCGCTGCAAACAAGCTGTTACATTGCACACATCCCCGAGAGCACTTGGAACTTAGTGGATTTAGTATCTCCTCCAAAGCATTGCCGAAATTGAGTTCCAGGAACACACCCCCAAAGCACCCGGAGAACAGTGGAAACAAAAACAAAACCTGTGACAATAGTTAGATGTTCAGTTATAAGTTGCCACGTCCCCATAGTGGAAAAAGCCTACTAGTAACAAGGGATTCAGCTACAGAATAACTGACTTTCTTTCTGAATTGTGTCTCTTATCTATCTGCACCACTTTGAAGAAACCTTTTCAGTCAATACACAGACACAGTTAATAGTTTTATAAAAACTTAAACCCAAGTATGCACTCCTTCTGGCTTTTCTCTGTCTCCGTTCCTTCATCTTCCTTTCTCTCTAGAGCCCATTTTATCCCTACAGACATATTTGAATGTGTTTTTTATCGTTGTAGACACGTCATTTCTCAGCCATGATAATATGAGGAAGGATCTGATGGTGAAGAGGGATTTAAGGAAGAGATTTTATGTGTAGTCTTGAAGTCTTGAAGATAAGCAAAATCTTAAACTTAAGTTGTCTTAAGTTATGGCCTTAGATGAGAGATCTCTGTAACACATTGTCTCCCATGGCATCTTTTTGTTGACTTCCTGTACCTCAATCCTCTGGTGTAATCACTGATCAGGTGGTTACAGTGTGTTGAGTTTCTGAAAGTTGCTGAAATTCAGAGAAGAGAGGCAAACTCCCAGTATTGTGTGAAATAATTTAGACCCCAGAGAGAAACTGCAATAAAAAAAATAGGTATTTTGGAAGCCCAGAGGTGCAGCAGGATAAAACTGTTCTCTGTACTTTTGAAAGTTTAAAGAATCTGTGAGGACAGTAGACTTTGCAATCCTCAACCTATTTTTTTTTCTTTTTAGTTGCTAGTTGGGGTGCAAAATATTTCCTTCAGTAGGTTCTGTCATTGTAAATAAGTTCACATTTCTGTGGATGGAAGGCTAATTGATGTTTAGTAAGTTCCTTATATGCATTTTTTGTAATTTGTATTTTAGAAGTTTTGGTTTAGCACTTATTGCCTTTGCCTGTTTTCTTTGCCAACAAGTGTGAATTTACAGCATTTTTTTTAGAACCCAACATTTTTGTAGTGCAAGAAACAAACAACAAAGAACAAAGAAAGAAAGCAAGGAAGTCGCAGGAGACTCAGAGAATATAGTAGATGTGTTTACAAGTGAATGCGTGATAAATGAGGCAGATGAGTCCCTCGGTCACACAAACCGACTACTGTGAGTGGAAACATAATCTATATGTTTCCCTGTTTGGAACACAGGATGCACTGAGGATGAAAGTAAGTGTTTATCAGGAAAACACAGAAAGAGATTGACTGTTGGACCCCCAAGATTTGTTGCTATATACGAACACACTCTCATTTAACTCATTAATTATTCCAGCCGGCATTCCACTTATTACCCCTGTCAACGTGGTTCCTGGTGTGTGTTTAGTTCATTCAATTTGTGTGTGTTTATTAAAAGGCTGTACTTCATTTGATATCATTGTCATGTGTTTTCTCAAGCTTCTCCTTCAAATCACTCTTCAACTTTCTCATTGCGGTAAGTAGAAAGGCTTTAAGTGGCAGATCAAAGAGATGACACTGCCTGACAGGAGAGTAGTTAAGAGAGGTGTCACAACCTTCAGTCTTTGCTTTTCGTGTTCATGTTGTTTTCCTCTTCATATCTTTTCTTTGCGGATTTATAAGTTCAATGTTTTCTCCTGAACCCTTCTTTGCTTGGGCTTTACTGCCATTTCTGTGTATATAAAACCCGGCTTGGATGCTGTGAAATATGGCTCTGAGTTTTCTATGAGGCTGAAGGTGTTGTAGATGTCAATTGTGGACTTTATTCTTGTGCCTTTGTGTCTATTCTTGTTATCATAAGAACATATTTGTCATAAAATGGCCAAAGTTTGATTCCAAATCAAACAGACGGAGGATGGATAAGATGAATGGTGACTTTATTGGGAGAACAATGCATCCCATCAAAACAGTGCAATATATTATAGCTAAACCCACTGTCTCATTTCAGCATGCCGGCACTGCTGGCAGGACCTAAATAATCAACCTTCCGGCTTTCCTCTGTTGACACAAGTGTGTTATCAGGTCTGGTGAGCCAAAAAGAGACACGTCATTCCTTTGAACGTGGGCATACTGTATTGTGAGCAGTATGAATATACATTTGGGGGTAGGTGATAAAAATAATTATGATGATAATCCATGATCATCACACTGGATTGCATGGCATTCAGAAGTTTTTAGGAATTTGAAAGACACATCCCCATAACTTGTATGTACTGTTAAGTTATATAACAGAATGTTTATCACAATTCACAGTATTGTAAAAAGTCAATTATTATACTACAGTAGAAAGCCGTAAGACACAAAAGCCATGGTCAATCTCATATTAGTACAGCACAGGGTCATCTGGCAAAAAACTTTTGCCACACCACAAGAAAACGTTATATGGCAAACAAACTGTTAGCCAATCAAATATTTGAAAGGCACATTCCTGGAAGATGACTTTGTATCATGAATAGAAGGGGGAGGTTACATCTGACAATTATGTAACTTTCTGAAACCGAGAATCCAACAGGAAATCCCACTTCACACAGTGATTGGCCAGGTGTGCAGAGGTGAGACAGTAAACTGTTTTTTTAACTTTAGCTGTGCTTTCTTACTTAACATAACTACTATACTCTCAACCAAATTCCACACTAGGAATGCCTTCAAGGAGAGACAGTCTGAGTGTGTGTGCCTTCAAGTATTGCCATTTGGAAACTGCTATAAATATTTTTGCCTTTTGAGATGATCAGACAGTGGGATTATCCCACTGTTTACCTGTTGATTTGAGTTTCAAATTATTGCCACTGTGATAACTGAGTTGTAAAATTGTCTGATAAGCCTTCAAACATATGGCTCTGTTACTCCAACTGGCCTACCTTGATCTTATTTTATTGTTTTATCAGTACCTGATGCCACAGGCTCCTGCCAACACAGCTCCTTGTGTGAACGGGTGGGTCTTTTTTTGATGCATTGCTGTTTTTTGTATTTTGAAATATGAAACTGGAATGAAATAATGTGTGGAAAGGTTTAAATCAGTAAAATAACAGAGGTGAAAAGCAGTTTAGTTGCATAAAAGCAGAGAAGGGATGTGATTGCCCAAAAACTATTTATTTCTGCCTCCTAATTTGGAATAACATAATTAGTAACTAGGGCTGAGTGATATGGCAAAATATATAATCATGATATTTTTTTCCGTCATTGATCAATATCGATATTTATCACAATATATAATTTGATAATGCTGCCAGTTTGAAGAGTATCCTGATAATGACTGAAGCCTGAAGAAACCAGAGGGTTCATTAGTTAAACTTTAAAATAGTGTATTAACATAAAAGATAGAAAAACATAATGTCAATATTTAACTTTGCCAACATGCTTTATTTGCCTAACAAAACAATATAAGTTAGCTTGCCTTGTAAATTATTAAGATAATGTAAAAACTAAAAGCTTTGACTACTATTATATCAAATTCCTTTGGCCACTTCTCAATTTTAGAGGTAGAAATCTAAGTAAAAAATGCAAAATTTTAATCCAGCCATTATGCTACATCTTTATTTGTATATATACAGTGTATATATTTCATATGTACATATAAAAACCTCTTCATTTATCTTACTGACTGTTAGTGGGTTGCCTTACGTTGTTGCTTAGCCTAGCTTAGCAGTTAGCTTTGTGAATCCACAGTCAAAGCAGCCTAGTAACAGCAGAAGCAAGATGATGGAAGTCCTTCTTTCTTAGAAGTAAATTTGGTGATTGGTGCAGCCACGAGTATTGATTGGGACAGTAGTCATCAATTCATGAATGTGTCATATTGAAATATCACTTTAACGGGAGTTTATTCTATGGGCTGATGTATGGACTGAATTATTTGAACATCACAGAGACATTGCTGCTACTGTGATTGCTGCCACCATTTTCTTCACCACAGGATATCAATCACTTACACACAAGCTGCTATACTGACCTACTGTAAGTAGGGATGCCCCCACGCACACAAAAGCATGATTGCCAATGTACAGACTCCCAATGGTCTTGAAAAGAAATGTAAACAGTAGGGGTCCACAGAATAACATTTACTGTAAAACTTTTACTGTTGGGATTATATATCACTGACACACTTTCAGGTACCAGAATGTATTGTACTACAGCTGCTGGAGATGGTGTATCTTGACTTCACATTACCTCGTTGCCCTTTTTCTTCACATAACTTAAAATGACAGAAAATGTTAATACATTTCCTAAAATACTGTATAAAACAAAATGCAATTGAGATTACTAGTTGCTCTTTTAAAGAATCCAAATGTTTGAGTGAGTTGAGTTTGGATGGACCTCATTGGAGACTCAGAAAGAAGAGAGATGAGCAATGATGATGCTGTCAAGTATCTTTAAAGGAACAGATTTACATTTTGGGAAATTAGCTTATTTGTTTTCTAGCCAAGAGTTATCTTAGGAGATTGATGCCACTCCCATGTCTGTACGGTAAATACGAAGCTACTGCCAGAAGCTAGTTACCTCACAGTAGCTTAGCACAAAGACTGGGAACAGGGGGAAACAGTCTGGCTCTGTCCAAAGGAAATAAAATACAATAGAAATGATTGGCTGATTTTTCAACAAAAGTCTGTTATTTGAGTATGATACACACACTGCCTGTAGGCTTGAAAAATGACTCTTAAATGACTTGCTTTTTTTGCTTCAGTTAGCTTGGATTCACAGCAGTGACATTGTGTTCCTTTAATCCTGTGAAATGTGTGTCTTTCATTATGTCTCCAAGTCTCAAGTCGCTTTACAGGATGTCACTTTTACATCATCATCATCATTATCACCATCCCCTCTCAGATGTCAACAGGATCCACACCTTATTACACATGCCAATGTGTGTGTGTGTGTGTGTGAAAGCCTTTGTGTGTTATGTGTAAATGTCAGTCCTCTCAAAATGAGACTTTAGTCTCCACCAGTCTAACAGCTCATTAATTAAGAGCTGTGTGCCAGACCAGGACACATCATTTTATCTGGCAGGATGTCAGCCCCCATGCATGCCCTCTCTCTCTATCACACATACACACACACACACACACACACACACACACACACACACAGTTTCATGCTGATAATGACATGTCTACCTCTTCTGAAAAGTTGCTTTAGTATGTTTGCGTGTGTCTGTATGTGTGATCCTTTAAAGGTCACAAAAACTGTAGAAACAGAAAGATAAAGAAGTGGACAGTCTGCATGTGTGCTGTAAATCCATGTGCCTATCAACAGAGAGGCAACAAGATTGAGGTTTCTGTGTGTTGGTGTGTGTGTGTGTGTACTACTGTATGTTGATTAAGCTTTCATGTGACAGTAATTAATCATGTGGTTAATGAATGCAGATTTATCATTGTATCGTCTCATTCTTTTTGAGTAATGCATAATAAATATGCACAAACAACACAGAGATGCATTTAGAGGATGATCTATCAATAGGCCGTGGGTGGAAATACAACTACAGCGTACTGCTCTACTGTAGTCGAAATTTTTATTGAGTAGAAGTAAAATTACTGAAAACCAACTCAGGTGAAATTGGCTGTTTTAAAACGCCCTTTGGTGAAAGTGAAACAAAAGGTGCACTGTTGATACTCAGCTATCAGGTGACAGAGAGCAAAAGTACATCGACAGAAATGAAGTAATTTACTTGCAAATAGAGAAACATACTGTAGAGACTTTGATTGTGTTTAGATGATTGCTCTGATCAAAATAGCCTCTGGGGATAACACCTAATGCATGCTGAAGACAAATCTGTTTTTATCAGCTTTTCGATAGTGCTTAACTGGGGAATTATTGCATTATTAACACTCACAGCCCTACACTGTACTAATTAACCAAAGTGTTTGCAGGGATTAATTCCCAAACATTACACACCCATTTTGAGGATCCCTAGCTGATCTTTTCTGTTTTCATAAAGGAAAGAAACAAAGAGGAAAATGTGTGTATGCTCTCATGTTAAACTCCCATTGTGCATACACCTTGGAAAACAATGTATTTTATTGTTTTTATATTGGTATACCAGTAGGTTTACATTAAAAAGTCAGTAATATACCATCATTCTAAATCAGTAAATTTAAAGCAAAGTTTTAAAGTTATATGCATGAAAACAGGCTGTGCCTTTTAAGGCATCTACATCCAAAAGGATTTATTTCACTTTAACATTCAGTAGTCACCAGTAATATGATTTCTCAGCGACAACATGTCACCATTGAAAATCTTTAAGACTTTTCCACACCAGTAGGAAAGAGACTCCTGATCTTGTTAAATATTTAATCAGGTGCCTTGGTGCGTATAAACAACCTTTCACTTTTTGATTTGTGCCGTCTGTGACACAGTGATACAGTTTGATGCTAGCACACTGACAAGTACATTAACAAGTACATTAACTCTTACCATTGGGATAATCTTTTCTTTCCATTGCATGTTTTAGCCACCAGTTGCCCTCTTACAAATTTGCAAAGTGCAGGCAAACATTAACACAAAGAACATATTTAAGAGAGTGAAGTTGAGAAAAACAGCATTTAACGGTTTTGGGCTGATCCAGCAAACCATGTAACAAAAAGAAAGCTTGTAATGCTTTAATTTTATGCATTTTTCAGGTTATTATATACCTCAAAAGTCACTGGCCTAGTCCACACACTTAAAATGCAGATACTGCACTCTGCCTTTAGACAATGTTCAGGTTATTCAAGGGAGTATTGACAAAGACAAACTGTTCTGTAATCTTTCTCATCATTTTGAGCTAGTTTGTTTAAAGGAATACTTATTTACACTGTCTTGCTAACTTAGCTCAGCAAAAACTTTGAAAATAAAGGGAAACTGCTAGCCTGGCTCTGTCTAAAGGTAACAAAATCTGCTTATCAACACCTCTCATTACCACATGACAAGAGGTGTAAAAACCGAAGTGTAAAAACAACAGTTTGCCATTTACGGGGTACATTGACCGCAAGCAGTTGCTCGGCAACTAGTGGAGACTCCTCCTTCCTGCTCTCAGCAAGAAAACAATTAAGCATATTTCCCAAATGCCAAACTATTCTTCAAGAAAATACATTATTGTGATTGTTTTAAGCGGTGAAGGTAGCCTGTGGAGTTTCATAGCTCATGATTAAATGTGATGTATCTCTATTTTGATATGTCTATCCATCTGCTATTAATATTTCTATTGACACTGATAAAATACATTAATCTCTTAAATACATTTAAATATGTGATTTCAAGGAAGCTTAACCATAACAAATTGTTGGCCTTAACTGCTACCTCACTAAGCTAGGCTAGTTACCTTTTAGCACTACAGGTTTAGCTATTTATTTTTCCCGCATTTAGCTACTGCCTAACTTGGATGTCTTAGTAAAATACCAATTTTGTTGGTTCATGAAAATTTGTAATTTTTTCAATTTCAGATAACAGCGAAGATAAAAGGCTAGTAAATTTAGGTTTGGCTAAAGTTAGCTGATATTGTGCAGTTATTGTGTTATGGTTTGGTTTTTAGGTCAGTTTTGTAGTATTGTATTACATAGTAATTTCTAACATAAAATACTGAGAAGTCAGCTTCTGGTCTTAACTCACTTTTAACCAAATATACATATAATTCTATTGTTTTGGCTTTGTAGGGCAGCATGTGTAGCTATTTGACTTTTTTTCTAAATTCTTCAGTCTCCCTTGAGTTGTTTTGATACCAAAGCTATTTAAATTTAGGACATGCAATGGCAATTTTCACTTTTCCAACAGGTTTAGTGTTGATACCAGCTGAACATTTGTGATGCCTTTTATGATAAGTGACTGATGCTTTTTGAACCATGTAAACTGCAGCGAGTTAGAACCTGGGAAGACTAAATGCATTTGGGCATGAACACCACTGATGTACCTGCATAAATGGATGCAAAACGATGCTGTTCAGCAGAAGATCTGACTTGGTGTTTTGTGATCTGGCCACTTTCTCAGCATTCTTCTGATTTATCAAGAGAGTCACACTGAGGCACTCAAGCATTTAGCTGCAGGAAAGAGTCATTTATCCTCCTTGCCTGGCCGCTAACTGCTCTGTCTTTGTCTTAATGATAAATGATAGTTGAAGCAGCCTTAAAAGCACTTCTCAATTTTAAGCTTCACTGAAAGAACAAGTCAATTATTTTTTGAGTTTTTAAGGTTTTTATATCATTCCGTAGCTTCACATTAGTTTTCCATATGTATTCAAATCTGAAAATTCAAATTTTGGTCGAAGGACGTTTGTTTTAGCATCAAAATGCTATTTTCCCAAGCCCCTCTAAAAACTTTTTCCCACATGACATAGGTTTCTGCATGATGACGTTCCCGCATATAAACCGATATAAAACCTCCTAGCCGGCCTAGCCAGTAGTCACAGATACGGACTGAGCACTCACTGTTGCTGCTGCTTTACTAAACGTGCCAACAGACACACACAGACAGAGCTCTGGCTCTAACCCACATTGCTGCTTTTTCCTAACAGCTGAGTGGGCGTTTCAATTTGAAAAACCCAGAAAGGAACGCAGGTGGCTTTGTCCTTGAACTATTTTTGCTGGGGGTGATCATTTTAGGAGCAAAGCTAAATAAAATAAAACAGATATGTTTTAGAGTTGAATTTGTTGCAATTTCCTGAAACAGTCAAAGCTGAGCATTATGTGTACTCCTGCTAGTATCATTTATTTGCATATTAATGTGATAACCGCTACCCAAGGTATAATAGGATGTTATGGAAAAAGGCCTGCTGTCTCATTGTATCCCTCCCTTGATTATTTCTAAATGTCAGATGTTCAGTCAGGTTAGAAAAGGCCATTGAACGGTTGCGTCTCTATGGCCGACATCATTGGCTAAAATGTCTATCAATGAAGAGGATGACAGACTGACTGGTAATTTGCTGGTGGAAACAAAGCACGGTTCAACATTTATTTAGATGCAAATGAATCCACTAAAAAGGCAAATGAAAGAGGGGGAATGCATTACTGCACTCTTCTCTTAATACACGTGTGATTGGGGAGCATTTATTTTAATAGCTCTGCGAATGAAGAGTTGACTTCCGGTTGTGATCACAGTTTCGAGGTCTTCTCTAATAACAGTCCTGGTGACCTCTCCATCGGCTGGAAAGGTGGGAATTTGGATTGGAGTTGCTTGCTTTAGACACTATCATTCAGATTCAGTACAAGGGTTGGTTTGAAAAGGGCAGTGACACGCTGTGCTGTTGTTAGTTAAAACGAATAAAATTACTGCAAGGAGAACTTGTTTCAACATGATTTCAAAACTAACCAGAGGTGTAATTTTCAAAGGTGGCATTGTCAAACCCACAGTTTATCAAATTGCAACATTCAGGTTCCCAAATGTCTCACAATCCCATCTTTTTATTTGATTGTCTATAGAACTTTGTAAGCTGGTAGTGTGAGTGGGCACAGATGTAGTAATGCACTCTGTGGCGGCTATATTGGAAGCCGTCAGGTGATGGATGAAAACATATGGATGTGTGTGTTACTTGTGAGTTCCTTTTTGAAAATAACATTAGCGAGAAGCCAGTCATGGCGTTTTTAGTCACCGGATTGAACGCTCTGTTTACAGGTCATTACTGACAGTATGAGTCTGAGCTGAGCTTGCTGGCTTTCGTTCCTTCTGTGTTGTTAAATTAAACTTGGCCAGTATGGCGCCAGTCTGAACAAATAATCTGACTAATCTACATACAGGTGAAATGCAGATGGAGTGATTATTCAAACATGAAGGTAATTTGCTTTGATAGTCGTGTGCTCCAGTTTTGATATAAAGTGAGTAGAGTAGAAACTTGAAATCATGATTAATGACTTAATGGTTTCTTGGCACAACAATGTGACACTGAAGGCCAGTTTAGACCAAAGATTCACAATTAGATGAGTTGAAACTTCCAACTATTTGCAATGCAAGTCTGCAACGTTCTGAAACCTGCAGGTTTACATTAGATGGGGTATAGTTTCCATAGCAACAACTCTCTGCACTTCCATTCTAACTGCTGGCTTTTCAGGCTTTTTTGTAGCTCGATAGTTTGTATCTTCTTAAAATATGAATGAGGGTAGTGATAATGATAATGAATTACTTGCTACAGTTGCAATTCTAGCATTAATGGAAAAAATATTTTTTAAAAACATGAGGGTCGAGAATTTGGAGCCGTCACAGTAAATTTTAAGGCTTGTGTCATTCAGACACGGCTGTTACTCAAACAAATTGGTGAGGTGATCCTCTCTTTTCCAAAATTGCCTTTTCAACCAGCTGACAGATTGTAACTGACTTGACCAGCTGACTTCACTGCGAGCTGATTGGCTGTTGAAACAGGGGATGTGCCTTACATTCTAAAACCAGCTACTGACGACTTGACAAGCTGACTCGCAGGCGATGCCAGCTTGAGTCGAGCTGA
Organism: Thunnus thynnus; assembly: GCF_963924715.1. Taxonomy (NCBI): domain Eukaryota; kingdom Metazoa; phylum Chordata; class Actinopteri; order Scombriformes; family Scombridae; genus Thunnus; species Thunnus thynnus. The sequence continues at coordinate 21,977,435 of NC_089536.1, forward strand.
GACGGGCCATTTTACACTGCTGCAACTTTTCCCTGCAACGCTCTAAAATGATTTCATCTCGACACAAATCTTTGGTGTAAACTGGACTTCAGATGTAGCTGAGAATCAGTTAATACTGAAGGGCTTCATGTGTAAGGTTGCTATTAACAATTATCTTCATCTTCAAGTTGCTTCTTTTGTCCGACTAACATTCCAATTACTGTCACATATGACAAAGAATAGCAGAAAATCCAAGGGAATATTTGTCACTTTTTGCTTGAAAAATGACTTCAAAGTAATCAAAGTAGTTGCCGATTCATTTTCTGTCAAGTGACAAATCAATGAATTGTCCAGTTGTTCCACTCTACATGTTATCTGTCACACTCACAATACCAAAGCTTGTAAAATGTGGTCCGTCATGCCAGAAAATTGCAGATAATGGTATAAATAGAATAAAAAATATTATTATTATTATTTTATTTTACTATTTGAAATAATGGTGCAACATACTCAAACATGTTTAACCTTATCTAAACCTCTATCTTTCAAGCATTACAGAATATACTGTAAGCTCTGTAAGTTCTTTCAATACGTGCTTTTCTCTCAGACGTGTCTAATTACAACATCACCTTGATCCATTGGTGCCTTTCTAAGGAATTGTGCAGCCATGAAAATATGAAAAATATGTTCACGTATGGATTAAGACATCAAAAGCAAACTGCCTGCAAACCTGCATTTTCAAGGTTTTATCTTATGGAGATGTTCATGTACTCTGATAGATTTGATTTTGAACTCAAGTACCGCATCGACAAACAGCAAATGTCAACAAACCTGTGTAGCTCTCTCAGTTATCCGTGTGGAAGGAAATCTCTCTGGCAGGAAATAATCAGTTTTCCTTGAAGACTTTTAAAGGTCTTCTGGTTGATATATGGGCACCAGTTAGGTTTTTCTCTACTTGAGGAAGTTGATCTCCATGATCAAATAGACTGAGCCTGGTCAATAATATGAAGTGGAGATAGCGGGAGTGTATATATCAGAGCTCACAAGTCATGGAGAGAGTGGCCGTGTAGATGTGTTCCTCATGTGCTTGAGTGTGTTGACATGTGTGGTAGGGTGTGAGTTTTTAAGGAAGGGTGGGGGGTGAGTTGCCTCTTTGACTTTTTTCTCCTCTTTCTCAACTTATGCCTTCCTCAACAAACTGTGACAAGTCCTCTGAGACATCTCTGCTGCTGCCGTTTTCACACAGAATGAATCACATATACATCAGATAGCTGGATTTCTTTCATATAGAATCCTACTATGGCACATGAAGATCTGTACTCTAGACATCAACAGACTCTTCTCGACTCGAGGAGGGGTGGGCGGATTAATCTAGCCGAGTTGGCGAGTGAGCTTGTAAAGCACACTTAAATCCTATATATGTGCAGTTATATGTGTGATTTAACAAATTCTCTGTATGCCATTTTTGCTGTTTAACCTCGAAGATATTTTCATTTTTTTGTCAGGTAAAATATTTCGTTATATCTTCAGCAGGAATGCCAATTTTTCTAAGTAGAGGCAAAATAAAATCCGCACAGTTTATGCAAATAAACTTTCTTTTTTGTTTTTGGTAAAGGACTGCCAATAAAAATGCACTGATTTTCAGCCAGTGAGCCTCCGCTACCACCGCCTCCAGCTGGGACAGTGTCCAACACTGTGATCTGGTTTGTGGTTGCTTTCACTAAGCTGAAAGGTCACAACTAAGGTTTCTCTACCGTTTATAGACGAGGTTTTTTATTGTTCATCCAACTTGTGTCAAATTTGTATTAATGCTGAAAACACATAAGTCTATTGTTAAGATGACTGCATATGGTCAGCCAATAAAAATGTGTATATATTTCATGTCACATTTTGCATTTAGAGGATACAGTGTGGAAGTTTAATGTTATTTCTGTTTTTGTTGTTTTGTTCGACGTATTCAAACCCAAGACATACTGTAAACTCATGGAGCCTCAAGTGTTATTCTAAACCTCTCTTTTCCAAGTCACAAACTCTCTTAACTGCGCAAACTTTGTCGTAAATGACTTGTTTCCACTTGAATAATAATGCTACCTGTTTATGAGTAGGTGCACGTCCAAGTGATTTGATCATTAGCGTAATGGACGCCCCCGAACCGCTAAACGACCAACTGTTTCGCTCTACTTGAGGACAAGTTTCATTCACAATAATGTGACCCAAGAGTAAAAAGAACTTTATACTGTAGAGCTTCAAGTCCTGCTGTCAGAAATCAGCAGAGAAAAACATAACAAGTTTATCAGTGTGGTATTAGTGTCATCAACAATAGTGCCATACTGTGAAGGAAATGAAGAAGGGATGGTCTCATATGAAGTTAAATGCTAAAAATCATCTTACTAATAGAGAGAAGTCCATAACCTAGATGGGAGTTGCTAAGAGAAAGATGAGAGAATGCACTGTAATATATTTGAAGTCACACTGTCAGACAGTGAACAGCTTAAAGAGCCTTTGGCAGCTGTAGTAGAGGAGAATTTTCCTAGCAACTACTAAATTGTAAAAGTTGTCATGCCAAAAAAAAAAAAAAAAAAAGAGGGAAGAGATCGATCCTCCATTTACTTTTATTTCAGTGTTCAAATCAGGTTGCAGAGATAGGTGATCCATCACACTGAACGTTTTATTGCATTTATTTGGTCAAAGCTACGTTATTATTGAGTGGTAATGTTTGTGGCTTTGAAAATGTTGCTGTGTAAGGAAGGCAAAATCCTCAGCATGTCAGAAAATATGAGAGGTTTGTCAAACAGTTCCTACATTACACTATTATATTACCATGTGGCAATAAAGTAACTGACAATAATATAATGTTTTGGCAAATTGGTCACTGATGGATCACAAATTGTCTCAAGTGTTAAATTGGAAACTGAAGTCAGTGGGAAGAAATTGTTGCCTGGAAATTGGAAAAACAATCTACTATAATAGCACATGAGTCAGCGGTGATATAAAAAGTGGGTGATTTGAAGAGAATTCGCTAGCAATGCTTAACAACTTGCATGGTCCTTTAAGGGTAGACTTACTGAAGTTTTAACCATGTAGCCTAATTGTATTGCTACTGATTCCCTATTTTTTTTTCTTTTTCTTCACTGGGAAGCAATCATAAATAGCCGCATTTCTCTCTGTCATGTAAAAAATAGTATCATCAGACACATTCCCGTGGCAGCCTGCCTATCGCACCTGCAGGTTTTTGAAATAAGGTGATAAAACGGTCACCATCTGAAGGTGCAGGTACAGAGGAGAGAGAGAGAGCCAGAGAGGTGACTTTCATTGATCATCAGAGCCAGACTGCTGCTGGAATTGTTTTAATGGTGAGCCCAGACCTGCTGATGAGACTGTATCATGGGTCGTCACCAAAGGCCACCATGAGTTAATAATGTCCTCTCAAGTGCATGAACTGTCCCTTTCCATCAGACACACACACACACACACACACACACACACACACAATACATGCTGACGATTACCACATCAATAAAAAATGCTCAAAATTGTACAGTATGCTTGGCTCAGATGCATACATAAATGGGCATTAAAACAGCAAAGATAGAAAATAATGAGTTATGTAATATTTAAAAGATTTCTTTTGTTCTAGCAACAGCCTGTAAAATCCATGTATTATTTAAAACAATGCAAACTGCCTGCAAATGAATTCATGAGACTCAATGGTGAAAATCTCTGCATTTACATGGATGAAATGATAGATACAAACTTGCAGCAGTTATTTGTGTCTGGTGTTTTCCAGCCTAACGATGACACTGCAACGTCCCCAAATGTCACGCATCACCTCACTCATTCATTTATGCCTGAGCAAACTTCCTCCTCTTTTTTTTTTTTGTCCCCCTGTGTGGCGTTCAGGGCTGCATCCTTCTCATACGCCTCATTGCCACTGGCGTAAGTAATAACCAAAGAGCAGCTATGGCAGATACAGATTGGAATGAATTCATGGCTCAAAGGAAATTTTTCCACTTCAATATTTTCTTTTTGTTTGTCCGTACACTCTTTTAACAGCAATCCATATTAATTTTTCTTGTACACAGTTCAATATTTCATAGCCAGTAAACAAATATGTTGTATTGTTTTTCTGGGAGAGAGGAGGGTTAATCGTTGTTATTATTGCAACCATGACGACGAAGGTCACCTAACCTTAAAGTAACCATTTTAACCCAAACCATGATGTTTCCCTAGCCTTAACAAAGTTATTTTTGTGCCTAAACCTAACCAAATCTTAACAATAGCATTGTAAGACCACAAAATGTTTTTTTTTTGAAACCACAATCCTGTCCTGTTGATGTTGTGCAATCAGGAAACACTTATATATGTTGCCCTGGAGAGCATGGACCAATTACATATTTTCTCATATAACCTGGAGGACCTGTTGGTTAATTGGTTTCCATTTAAGTACTTGTTTGTGTTTGTCCACATACTGTATGCATCTATCATGATTTCAAGAAAACATGCCAGTACACTTTGTGAACTCTGATGAACAAAAAAAAAAAAAGCTCTTCCAGTCTACCTGCTTTTAAGCCAGCTGTGACACACTGGAGGATGAAGTAGGGAGGAGGACTGGAAAGCCTGTAACAATAGAGAGGATGAAATATGGATGCAAAAATTTTTTAGTTTAGTTTTTAGTTTTTTTTTTTTAGCCCTCACTTCTAGAGATTACTCATCTAATGGTTTGCTAATGAATATGTGGGCTCTCTGTTTTCATCAAATTGGCCATTTTTTAAAAACCACTCAATTAGGCCCACATCTGTTTGTGGTGCTGCTTCATGGTTCGGTCTAGTGTGTATTGGTTGGCCACAGATAGTGTCTGACATATTTCTTTTTTTTGTTTGTTTGTTTTTTAAATGGGTTTTCTGTTAAAGTTTGATCTTTGTTCTGAATTAAGTGGGATTTAATTTAATTTAATTTTATGTAGTATAGTGTAACTGATCATCAACCAGAAACTTAACAGCACGCTGTCTAGATATTGCAAGCAAAGTGAATAAATTAGAGTACTAACCCAATTTATGTGCAGTAATCTCATTGAGCTATTGGACTGCCTCCTCCAGATTTTGTTCTTTTCAGAGTTTACTTCTCAGAAATCATTGTCCTTAATTAGTCCTCCATGTTCAGAGTAATTAAAATGCTCAATCATTGGCTGTGTTAACAGACACTGATGATTTACTTTGCACCAAGTTACTGCAGTCGCCTGGTTTTGCATTTTGCAATACATCTTACATCCCGACTTGGTCACAATAACCTAAGTAATGAAGTACCTGATTAAGGTGACTGATTACTGCCATGTGACTGTGTTTTCTGTCCATGCAACCTGTCCCTGGAGTAATCAGCACAGGGCAATAGGTAAAACAGGTATTGACAGTAAGTTATTTGCAGTTTCTTATGTTGATTTAAATTTCCTCGAGGAATTTGAGACAAGTGTGTCTCAAGTCATCTTACCTTGAGAGAAGAGGCTCAATTTGAGTTTGAGGCATGTACCTACAAGCATGATTTTGTGACATCAGCCAATCATGGTCCAGTAAGTGTGATGTGGAAATGTGAAAAATGTTTATATATTGATAGATTCTGGATTTTTCAATGAAGGACAAGCATAAAAATGTAATTTTAAGAATTTTTAACCTGTTAATTGAACTTTTTTGGTGGACAAACCACATCAGACACAAAGTATTATTCAAAACAGAGTATTTTTATATGTAATAAAACATGTCTGTGGGGATCTTTAAGGTTAGGGAAAGATGGTGGTTTTGGTAAAATGTTAATAGAATAAACCCATCATTCATTCAACATCATTCAAGTCACTGCAAACTTTTTCAGTATTAAACCATGTTGATTGAATAATACAACACCATATGGTGCACAACAATCAGATCACATTGTAAACTGACCTGAAAACTGAGTACTGTCAGTAGTCAGTGTCAATCTGCTGTACATTAAACAGACTTTTACATCCTCCACCTCTATGTCTCTGTTTCTTTCTGTTACCCACAGGGTGTAGGTGCTGACCCCCACATTGCCTTGGCCCTGCCCCCTGAATCCAAGGTGCTCAAAGAGAAAGCAGAGGAGCCCTCATTCCCACTGCTAGACACTGATGAGATGACCATCAGGATAGGTAGAACTGGACCTCACTCAGGCAAGCCTCCCTTCATATACCCACATCAACTGCTACAACATATGCTGGATTGAAAATAAAAAAGTATCATTACATGTCATCACAAAACCATCTACAACTGTAGCCACTGTAGTCCCACTTTTACTGAAATGGCATCACTTTTGCTCCAATGAGAAAATGAGGTTTCAGCCATCAGAAGAGGGACTACAATGGCTACTACTGTAAAATCTCACCTGGAACTTCTCTGATGGCTTCTTTTCATCGGCTTTCTAACTGTCCTGATTTTTCCCTATCTGCTTCATCTGTCCCTGTGTAATGCTTCTTAGGTGCTCTTCTAACTTTGAAATCAACTTCAGCAGTGGACACTAACCTTTCTTCATGCAGTCATCACACGCAGTACACATGTTAAGTCACGTAAACAATACACGTTAATGTTGTCACGCTCGTCTACACTGCATTTCTTATTTGAAATTATATTTTCTCTCTTGTTTATTTTATGAAATGAAAGATAAGATGCAAGACTAAATTTGCGCAGATGACACAGTAAAGATGAGGAGCTGATAAACACATCTCATCTCCCAACAAATGAAAGGAAGATTATACAGTATCGTGAGGAATCAATTCCACGCTAAGTGCGTAACTATCTATGTGACAACAGGGTACAGGATGATAGAGCATATTAGAACAAATAAATGCAGAAAAACAAATCAAAGTAAACAGAAAAATAAACTTGAAAAAAGCCTGATAGAGAGTGTTAGGATTAGAGCATGCACCCATCCTGGAAGCCTGGCCCTGTGTGTTTCAGATTTAATGTGAGGATGTTTTTTTTTTCCTTGAGACAAAATACTAAACAGAAAAGTTCAAAAACATATATCATTTTAGAGTATTTTTTAACTGAAAAAAGGGTGAAACAATAGAAGGAAAAAGCAAGCGAGAACAACAAAATGTTTACTGTTATCAGCTAAACATAAAGCCCAGAGGTGGGTGAGCTATGTGAGAGTGAATTTTGCTTCCCGGGGGGGAAACAGGTCTGACTCACTGATAGCTGTAGGGCTTAATTTAACTATCCGTGTGGAGGAGGTCAGCTCACCCATTCTGCAGTATGTCATCCTGTTAAGGTGCAGGGCTATGCTGGTGAGGTCACTGATTCTGGAAGTGTTTTCCCCATTTAGTAATCCCATTTTTATATTTTTCTTTGAATATCTTCAATGTTACATGGGACTTGAATAATGTAACAATCCCACAGGTTTATGATATGACCAATTTTAATTATTAATTATTTCAACTTCACTTTTGAGAAATTCTGTTCTGTCTGTCAGTTTGGCATGGCGAACACGTCTAAACTATAAAACCCATGAGTCTCGACCATTCCACCATTGCTATGGAGTAAAAGTCGGTCAGAGGCATGAATCAGAGCAGTAGTAAATTCAAAACACTTCTTCATTGCAGTGTGGACAGAACACAGCACCACAGTTTATGAATTAATCCAAACTTGACCCAGATCAGAAAATACACTCAGCTGCAAATTTATATCATCACTTTTCTCAAAAGCGTAAACTGTAGCTGGTGCCCCCAGCATTTTGTCAAAATGCACTTTGAGTATTTTCACCTTTTTTTATTTACACAGGCTTGCACCTTCAGGTACAAGAAGAACCAAGTATTTTCAAATGCAACTGATAATCTTTTGCATTGACTCACCCAAGAGACTTTCATGTCCATCTGATCCAAAGTGCTCCACCTGTCCGTCACCTCATTTTATGTATGGAGAAAATAAATGGGACTTGTACTTCCAGAACTAGTGCCTGCCTGAAATAGCTCCTCCTACTTCACAACTCTATAATGGAGCGTTCAAAAACCCAACACGCTGGTTGGATATTGTCTTTATATTTCAATTTGGCACAAAAAATGTTACATGTCACTTTTAATAAGCTGAATCAAGTTCCATATTGTCAAAAAGTCCAAAACAAAGAACAAAACAATTGACCCTCCTTCTCAGTGCAACGCAAACTTAACACGTCATTTGACTTGTATGCCAGCAACATTCATGAGCTCTGTCAGTTGGTGTGTCTCATTAGTGACTAACTGACAGTCAGATCCCTCAAATGGTGATGTCAGCTCTGACACTGCACTCTATTCCTGCTTACATTGAAATCTAAAAACTATAAGCTATTTTAACACAAGCTCTTGTAGTGTTAGCTAAAAAAAATCAAATGACACCAGGTATTCATTTTTAGGTCACATTCCATTGTACTTTAATTAGAAAATTCAAGTATTTCTTATTTTGAGAAAGTTATTTTTATATGGACAACATGGATGGAAATAATGTAGAGGCATTAATCTATAAATATCCGTCCTCAACATTGTTTGTCATAGTCTCGTAAAGCGTTTTCACAGCAGATATTATGACTTGTCACGGCAGGAAAAGCACAGGTGCAACTAATACCACTAATCAAAATCAAATGAAAAAACTTTATAGTCCACCTTTGTTGCACAAAAGTAGAAGTTCATCTTCAGCTTGCATGACAATCACATCATACGTTACAAAAACAGTAAGTAAAAATCATTTTCTACTATGTTAGATACAATTTTGTAAAAAAAAAAAAAAAAAGGAAAGAAATAAATTGCTAGAAATAATTTAAAATATGTTTTTGTAAGGGGTAACTGTCTCCCTGAAGGCAAGAACTGAAAGTGATGATTCAGGGGATGGCATGAATTCTCCAGGATTTTGTCTATCATTCATTCAGCTGCTTTATCATAGTGATAAGCTAACAGGTGTTGCTTCCAGCCTGATATTGCACTGCCAAGTTTGACTGTTCTGGAGAGTTTGGCCTTGTTTTTGACAGTCATGTATTCAAATCAGGACACAGCGTTGAATGTAGGAACACTGTCTATGAGGATAATGATGGATCTGTTCCAATCAGGTTTCCAGGATGTCATGTCAATGAGCCAGCATACACCGGGCCTTGGCACATGATCACTGATAGAAGGAATGGTTGTCAAGTAGAGCTGCTGAATGTTAGATCCGAAGAAAGTACTGTAACAAGTCTTGAATTGCCTTGATGTTATTTTCAGGGACATATCACAGTTTGCTGGAAAAAAAACCCTTGTTAACTTGTTAACATTTGAAGAACATGAAGTCTGAACTCAGACAAAAAAATGAATATGCATAATTCTGAGCAGACAACGACATTGCTCTGATAAGCTACACTACAGCTCAACTAATATACCTAAGCCCTGAAATCATTTACATTTTGACAATGCTGTCATTTCAGTATTGTCAAACATAGCCAGGAATCCTGGCTTCACTCATTGTTTACCATGGTGGTACATTTCCTGCAGTTCTGAAGTCCACAGATTGAATGTATATTTCAGGCAGACATCTAAAGATCAGTTACAAATTGATTGCATCCCTGTGGCTTGCCTGAGGGCATCTGTAGTGAGTCAGCCAACACAGTACACGGAGATCATAGAAGTATATTTATAGATAAGTTCAGTCTGATTCCCATGGCCCCCTTAGGGATCACATTGGGTGGTAAGTTACTGCATGTGTAAGTGTGCTATTCAGAGAGCAGCATATCCAATCTGCTGTACATAGAGAAATTTGTCGTGTTTCCTAGTGCCTGTGTAGCTCGGTCTATTATGCTGTTTTATACATCAAAAAGAGTGAATAATTTATCTACTGTAAGAAGGCTGAACTGCCATACTGCTGCCTTGTGCACAACCAAATGGCTCCAATAGAACAACTGTGGGTTTGCAGTATTGGTTGTTCGCTAAGACCTGCCCAGTCAGTTACTGTTGCCACACCTATCAATCTGTCAATTCTTGCACGCCTCATGAAGTTTACATGCCACATATTAAGTTTACAATAACATGGCAGATTTACCACTCACAATTCTCAGTCATTTTCATAACCATTCATTCGTTAAGTGGTAGACAGTCAGGGTACTAAAGTGACAAAGAAACCAAAAACGGGAAACAGATTATATTTTAGTGCCCTGACTGTAGACAAAGTTGCCTTTTCATTTTTGATTTTGTCAGCTGATATGACATCTGTCGTTAGCAGATTGCGTCAGCTGTAGCTAGCTAGTTAATCAAGCTAACATTAACTTCATGAGTTGGTTGAAAACACTGTCTCCAGCTGGCTTTTTTTTAATGTTTTAAGTTGACTTGTTTTAAAATGAGAACTCTGTAAAGGGTTCTTCAGTATGCACTTGACCTGTTTAGTTGCTAAGCTTATATGCTTTTTTGTTCATATTTTCAAATGGTACATTTCACTTTTAATGTTAAAAGAGAAAAGGCTTTTAGCATACTATCTCCTGGGTTTATTTTAGGTTGCTGGAGTGTTAGCTTCTCCAAATGCAATAAAGAGCAAGACAACCACTTTGACATGGTAGCATCCAGGACCGACTTACACACAGTGGTGAAATATTACACACTGGATATGTCAATCATGAACAGAGCTTTTCTAAATGTGCCTATAACTCCCAAAAAATACTGTAGTATGAAATTCTGCTGGCTGTAGAAGAAAGGCTGGGTTATGTTATAAGCTAATTAGCTGGGCATGCTACTATTTGCAGCTTATGTTAGAGCAGACCCACAGTTGAATCCATTTCTCACACCTTTGTTTCTTAAATGTTTTTTGGTTTTGTAGAGGGAAAAAGGAACTACCATCCCTTTATATACAGAGTATCTCTTTATAACCCCATGACACTGCTTCAACTGGTGGAGAAATCCAAAGCGTGACAGGTCTGCCGTTATGGCCAGTTATACCAGTTATGGTTGCTAAGTTATGATTGGATGAACCCTGCCCAGAGAGAGGTTTAGGAAACTCTCAGTTGCTTTGCTCAAGAGCATCTCAATGAGAGGTGCCTACTCAACTAGACAACTCAACAACTCAGCTACAGCATATGCCATCCTGACATACGCTCATGCAACAAATGCTGATTCATGTTTCCCAGAAAACAAAAAGCAGATCAAAAACAGTCTCTGTCTTCCCACATAGTACAACAATGACCACAGAGGAGAAGCTGATTATAGCTTCAGGGCTCATGCTGTCATTGTTGGTTTCAACCCGAAGGCTGAATTCTCACTACTTCACCCTGTGGGAAGAGAAATAAATGTGAAAAGATAAAATTTTATCATGTTGAGCTCTGCTTTCTGCAGAGAGCTGTAATTGTCCTGAATGAGGGTTACGGTATGTATGAGGCTTGGTGCAGAGGTTCAAGGTGGGATGATGAGTGTGTTTTATAGTGTCAGTGGTGTTAACCTTAATCTATGGTTGTATTAGAGAAAGGTTAGGAGGCAGGATGAGGAGGAGAAGAAGGTATTCAGTATTCACATACTCATACACACAGCCTGTTAAGGTCAACACACACTTTTATGTCCCTCATTTTTGTCTTGGCTCAACAGACTGTATCTTGAGATAGATGTCATTTCAATTAGGCTGCGAAGTACATGATTGACAGTTCTGTCCTTCACTATGTCAGCCATTACAGTATATCAGTTTCAGTCAATGCTCAGTGGATATTATCAAGGTAACTCAGACTGACCTTAGTTAGATGTTGTCCATCTCTGTGAGGCTGTCACTCACAATAACCATGCCATTAAACACCTCTTTTGCATCATGTATAGACACACATTAGAATCTGCAGTCAAAGCCAATGACATAGGTCCCATATTTTACACTTTTCCAGTGTTTTATTTGAAGTTTTGGTATCCATAAGAATATATTTTTATGGTTTTAAGTACCAAAAACTACCTCAATATAGTTTTATAGTTCATCTCCTCTCTTAAGCTTCTCTCTGGAGCTCTAGTAAGAACAGGATGTTTTGTGACTCATTACATCCCTCTCTTCTGATTGGCTGACTGTTCTCTGAGTGAAGCATCGACAACCACAGGTAGCCTACTGTAGCTAGGAAAAACCAAGACTCAGGGTAAAACTCAGAGGTAAAATGCATTGGCCACCGCTGAGGATAATATTATCCAACCTTTGGAAGGCTGTGCAAAGACAAATTTGCTACCTGACATCCAACAACTGCGCAGTGTTTCCTCTGTGACTGTCTCTCCTCTGCTCTGCTCTGCTGTGTGTGTGTGTGTGTGTGGAGGGAATAAGCTCCGCCCTTTAATATTACACACATACGGTAACTCAAACACACTTTGCTCGCTCTATCTTTCAATGCCCTTCAGTGCCCATCTTTAATATATTTGGAGGATGTCTCTGCCTTTTAAATTATTCAAGATGATTTGGTGGTTGGTCTCTCTTTTCAATCTAAAGATACTTGATTCATTTTAGGCCTATTTTCTCTTGTTTTCAGCTTCATTTCAATAGAACACTTTTTTCAAGTGCCCTCTTGATTAAAAGGCCTCTCTGTGAACCAGCGGTTACTGCTTTTTCAGCCATCACAGAAGATTAAAAAAAACAAAAATCCCATCTGGTACCTTAGATGTGTGGTATATGAATGTGGTTGGTATGTATTGCCATTTTTAAATCTTATTATGATCTACTATACAGACATTTGTTCAAAAGTATTAATTGATTTTCTGTTCTTAGAAAAAAGCTCTCAGAAGCCTTTTTCTTCCAAAGCTCCAGACTGGCTCAGCATAATCGATGAAACCTTGAGATTAGAAAACGCAATTTGAATTTCCATTTAAAAAACAAATGTGTTGTTCATTCATGAAGCACAGCAGAATGCCCCTCCAAAAATTCCCATTTGATTTGAGTTGTTTGATGATTACATGTTTAATGCTCAACAGCTTCAAAGGGATCACGTGTTTATTCAAGATCATTTAAAATGTTCATCCACAAATTATGGATGAAGATCTTGATTTGCAAATCCTCAAATTGTCAGTAAATGAATAAACTGATAGAGGAAAAAACCCACAAACACTAAGTGCAGTTAAAGCACTGTACTGGACCATTACACCTGAAGTGGAACATTACATTTGTTGTGCTTTGTGAGTAAAGGTTACTTCTATAGAGGTCTTCAAAATTTTCCAAAAATTGTGGAATCAATCCAAAACAGGCTTTTCGAAAACCTAGCCAAATCCAATGTGCATAAATTAATTTTCAAAAACAAGATATCCTATATATGGTTTGACTCGAACAGGCCAAATAGAACAGACACTAACAGCCAAGATGCCCCACCAGTTCACAAGCAGCTAGTGTGAAAAGGGTAACATTACATCACATATTATCCTCTCAGTCTCACCTAAGAACACACAGGATGAACAATTATTCATAACATTTATTTAAAGGCAACATATTATGCACATTTCCATGTCCATATTTTTATTCTTGGGCTCTATTGGAATATCTTAACATGATTTACAAAAAATTTAATTCATACTGGCTCTATGCAGCCCCTCAGTTCAGCTTCTGTCTAAAAAAAAAGGCCATTTTAGTTCCTGTCTCTTTAGGTCTCCCTCTCTGATGAACCCACTCTGTTCTGATTGGCCAGCTACCAGCTTCATTGACAATGTAAAAACAAACAGAAGTAGTGGGAATCCACTGTTCATAATGTCAACCTCTCAGATATACAGTACCAGTCAAAAGTTTGGACACGCATTCTCATTTAAGGGGATGGGAAGGTGTGTACACGTTCAAGCCTGAATCAGATACAGAATATGCAAGTGGACAATGCTGACAACCTCAAAGATAATGGAATGGATGGCCATTTATGGACATGCACAACAAGCTGACATCATCTCATTGGGAAAGTAAAAAAAAAAATTGCAAACCAAGCATTCAGAGCAGGCTAAAACTTAGGCTTTTGTCTTACAGGCAGCAGTTTTTGTATGTTCACTTCGCGTTTTGGAACTAACATGGACATCAGACTTCATAACGTATATAAATGACAGAAAATCACAAATCATATCATCATATGTCCCCTTTAAGTAAAAGTGACCTCACCATCATGCCCATTATGGGGCAACGTTTTCTTTACTGCATAGGGAAAGAAACCTAGGAATGGTAAATGGGAAGCATGACGGTATAGAACAGGTGGGGCAGGTGGTCAAAAATTGGAGTATGGTCCCCTTTCATGAGTGAAAGGTACAGTATAGTTTCAAAGACATCTTAGAATTCTTATATTTACAATTACAACCAATCATGAAATCTTTATTATTTAGTGCCTAGATATAGGAAGTAAGAAAGAGCTTGAAGAAAAGCTGAGGCAAGCAGCTGTCAGCAGAGGTACAGTTTCAGCAGTGTACAGGCTGCTGTGCCTTGCCTCAGCTTACTGCAAATCTAAAATAAAAATACAAAACTGTCAAATAGTGTCAGATATAAAGTTCTGCAAATTAAAATAATACACAGTTCCCAGTTTACACCATGTATATTGAATAGAGTTGCTTTATAAAACTTATGCTGACATGGTTGTGAGCTGTTGTGGTTAAGAGATTTTGGGCTGATGTATTTGAAAAAAAGAAAAAAAAATGAAACACGTTCCCAGGGTTTACTTTCAATATTCTAAGATAACTTGCTATCCTCTACAGCATTTGCTGTAAGAAATTTGATTATGATAAAGTTAATATCATTTGTACATATGACAAATGTGTGTGTGTGTGTGTGTCAAGGCCAACTCCCTGACTCCACAACACTTAAGACAATGCATCAAGTGAGTGTCAGCATCAAGGCCCTATCCCTGACTACATGACACTAACACAAACTTAAGTGCTGAATCCCATTGTGCATCAAAGCAAAAGGTAGTCCACACAAACAAACTGGAGCTTCCCCGCTGTAGGCTCACAAATACAAGTAACTACATAAGCTCAACCCTATTATTTATTATTGTTTATTCACTGTAAACCAGAAGGTCCAGTAAGCCCCTGCTATGCAGTTACCCCCTGAAAGCCACGGACATGATCCCGAGCATCAACTTCTACCCACTTTCACTGCCACTTTAAGAGGTCAAGCTGAAACAAGCTCACTGCTAGAGCTTGTTACCAAAACCTAGTGTGAAAAACTCCAGTAACATAACAGACACCATAAACAAACAAACATAACAAAAAAGGGACAAAGGACAAGAAATTTGCTCTCCCCCAAAAGAAAACAAAGCTCATGTATGATACTCCCCAAATTGATAACCATGTAGGCAAAGTTTTAATTTCAGACTTTCCAAAATCCAAATGCCTACAAACAAATTGACAAACCCCCATCGTCACAGGGGGTAGCAAAAGCAAAAGCGGGCCAAATTACCTGCCAGCCCAATTTTAATAGATGCGGGCTATTCTTATTTTCTCTGACTCTACAAGTCAGAGCATGTTTAATAGATCAGTGCTTTGCCTCCTGCTGTTATTCAGGTATTTGAAGTGGCAAGAAGCCCCTTGTAAGCATGTACCCACTCAAAGATGCATGTATTCACAGATACACACATGCACGCACAAAACTATTCCAGTTCCTATTCATAACTAATGCATGGTGTCCTAAATAATTCAGCCAGCATTAGGAGGAATCAAAGTGTGCCTTATGGCTCTCTGTTTGTTTAGGTCCTCAGACTGAATTTTATAATGTACTATAAAATGACAATTGGGATTAGATCTGCATTTCTGAGTCCAAACGAAGGAGAGAATTCCCTGCCAAAAACAAACCTTCATACTTTTATTTCTCAGTGGGCCACCTAACTTGCATTAATTTATCTTTTTTTGAATCATAATTTTTTTACAGGCCTTAGGGCAAAAGCTGCAGCCAACTACATGACCTATCTTTTATAATGAGGAGGAGATGATACCATAGTTTTGATCAGAGTGAAGACTTAATGCATTTTGCAAACCACATCATACATCTGTGTGTTAGATTTTCTGGGAATATCCTGACATGATGAAGTGAAAAACCTTGCAGAGGACCTTGCAAGATCCCTGAAAGGACTTAAAGGAATGGTTTCCTGCCCAATTTGTACATCAATTTACAGTAATACACAAAGATTTAACAGGTGCAGCTCAATGTTAGTCTTCATCAGAAAATCAGAAATACAAAGGTGTTTGTTCTTTTGAGTTCTGAAAAGGACAAAAAAATGATCATAAAGTTAGTCTAAACAGCTCATGCAGCAGAATACAAGTGTTTTGGAGCCAAATAATTGCACTCACCAACCTGCTTGGTATTGTTTTGACTGACCTGAGGGAGTGTAAATAATGAGAAATTTCATTTTGGGCTCAACAAATCCTTTAATGAGGGGTGTTGTATGGAAATGTGGGGTGCTTGCAATACATATTGTAATGCTGACACAGTCCAGTGAACAGTGTTGTATTGAGGCTGAGCAAGTTCCCTTAAGGAGATTATTTTCTTGTACACACTGATTATAGCAGCTGTAATCAGCAGCTGTTGGTTAAACAAAGTTCAGTGTTTGCTTGTCAGAGGTTTGACTGAAACTAATGTCATAAGTAGCTTTTTGAAACTTAGTTGGTGATCATAAGGAATGCACCCGTACTGTCTTTTTAAGTGGGTCAGGTATCTGCCAGAGGTGACCGATCCAGATTAAAGGTACCCAGAGGATTTTTGTTTTGTTAACAAAGTTATGTTTACATTAGCGTGGCACAGCTTAGTGCGTTCTTTGTATATTTTAGGTCTAATAAATGTGTTTAACACATTTCTTCAACATTTGGAGAGCTGATTTTTGGAAGATTCGAAACCTACTTTCTTTAAATGCTTATTTGGTTGCTCACAGTCTTCTCCCTTGCCTCTGTTGGTGCATTGCTATTTCTTGGCACGTTACTGCTACCAACTGTCAGAGGAATAGCGTGAAACTAGCAAGTCAGCACTGTTTATAAAGTCTATCTGTGCACAACACCAGTGAGTGTGCAGTGCGAACTGTGTGTGTTTGTACAAGATGAACATGATGTTACTGATTGTACCTAAATCAGGATATAGTAAAGATATAAAAGAGGTTGATGCAAGCAGTAAAAGAGAGCACTGGTATTGGTACTCTGTATCAGCTGGTAACCTTAGTTTGGGTATCAACATTAGTATCAAGAGTAGAAAAAGTCATATTAGTGAATCCCTAGTGATCTTTCAGATTTCCTGCCAAGGAGCAGAATGTCAGACTCCCTTGCTCTACCACTTGCCATCCGAATATACTAGAAACAATCCAGTGAACTAGTTCCTTAAGACACAACAGTGATGTAATGAGTGATGTCAGTTTTGATTTTAATAGGTAACATAAAATGGTTATAGCATTAATCGGGGATGAATTGAGGATAATTGCATGAAAGGGTTTGTCTGTGTCAAAAATGACTGATATGCTTGTGTTTGTGGTGAAAGGGAACTGATGTATTGTGGGATCTGTAATTGTTCACAATTACTTGTTTATTCATGGTTTATCTTTGCATTTGTCATGTCAGTGCAGGAAAAAGTGTTGTATCAAATGAAGTATGGATTGTATCCATAGTTGGTCTGATTGTTAACCAGTCTGTTTGCTCCTTTAGGGCTTCTCATTGCTGAGTAGAACTGTAAAAAAAAAAAAAAAAAAAAAGATGAAAAGTCAAGAAGTTTCAGGACCTCACATCAGAACCACAATAGGAACCTTGTAAATACTTAGAGAAGATGCCTACAATAATACAGTATAAATAAACACTTCAGTTTCCTTTCTTAACACACTCTTACTAGAGGTACTGTTACAACAGGAATACTTTTTTCTACTCAAAAGCACCTTTTTTCACAGTCATACTATAACAGGAAGTTAATGGACTCTCATGGGACTAAATAACCTTTTCACCAGTTTCTAATGCTTACAGATAAAATAGTTTTACAAATTCTCTTGAACTAAAGGTGCAGTACCATTTTTCCAGCATGCAGTAGTTACAGCAATGTGCCAGTTGAGCTATGACTTTTAATGTGTAATCACAGTATAAATGCACCACAACGAAATCGTTTTCTCACTGAACGAGGCACCAGCCCCACAGTAATTAAGCTACATAATTGTACTTTTGAAGATACAAATGGTACCATGTGGTAGCTGTATAGAGCTCCGGTGACAAAAGGCACCATTCTTCTCTTGTGAGTTGTTATCGAAGGACTCTGAATTTTTCAGATGGTCCGAAATTCAAACAAACAACCCTCTGGCCAATAAGTCTGTTTCTCTAATCTCTTTGCTGCTGTTGAATTTCCTTCCGGCAAGGAAAGAGAGAGAAAGGTTTGATGAAGGTGATAGAGAAATGGATGTTCCCAGTGACTTGGCATAGTGTTTCACCAAAGTGTATCTATCCTCCTGTATTATTTATGTGGCTCATCTGCTTCTTTCTGTCTCTGTTCTTTTATTTTACTCTCTCTCAGGCTGTCGCATGCAGATTTAAAGAGACAGACAACTTACCCCATACTTGTTTTCATTCTTGTGCTCAATCTTGAGAAGTTTTGGTGGGAATGGAAACTGCAGCATTTAATTAGCTGAAGGAGTCTTTGTGAAATCTCTCCATGTCTTTATACTGTACATTACAGTTCCCTGGCTCAGCAGGTTTCTTAGCAGCCAGGCCTGCCTGAATCAGCAGGTTGTCCAACATGAAAAAGCCTGTGGGTCCACAACTTTTTTTTCTCATTGAGAGGCTGATTAATGTAATCTAATCTTTCTCTTTTTTTACAACTTTCCTCTTGTTTCCTCATATAGCTACACAAATCAAACGGTCTTCCAAGACTTTCTCCATTTTCAGAATATAATTAGTCTCTTTGAGAAAACCCGAGGCATTTTCTGTAATGGTAATTGTTTGGACAGCTTCGCTGACAGAAGATAGTAAAGGAAAACGGAGAATGTCAATTTTCCATGAGCCAAGCCATGTGAATACTATTTGTCACTAAGAACTTTTCATTGGAGGTATACAGAGTAATACATATTCATAGACACTCACAGTATAAATATATCTGTGAGTGTGTTTATATTTTCAAATATCTATGTATCCTTATCAGCTAAAAATAAGATCATCTTTAAATTGCTTGCTGGAACCTCAATTTATATGACACCCTTTTTATTGCTATTCCTGCTAATTGCCTCTCACTTGAGTTGATTGGCAATTACCAGAGCAGGAAAACACAGTTGGTTGACATGCAGGGAATCTCATATTGTTCATTTTGTACTGTGCAATATAACACTAATTAATGTTATTAATGTGTTAACTATAAATTGCAGGTAGTATTGATAGAGAAAAAGATTTTAAAAAGTGAGGTGAATTAATTACAGGGGCAATCACAGATTTAACACATGAAGATCAGTTTTCATCACAAGGAGTGCCATGTAGCCTGTATAAGGGCTTATGTGGCTCTGGAGGAGCTTTCCAAACTCCTAGAAAACAACCCTAATGATGTCACCATGACTATCTCAGCTTGAGCTGGAAAGCTACAGATTTTTAAACAGAGGGCCTGTGCTACTAACTAGATGCGTTGAGTTTTTCTATCATTTTGTTGCATTTTGGGAATTGTAGGAACCAGCATTTTTAGTTTAGCATGTTAGCATGCCACAATTTGCTAAGTAGTACTAAACATGAAGTAAGTAAGTCAGTAAATAAGTAAACTTTTAATTATGAAGAACTTTTTCAGTGGTAGCACTAGTGGTTAAGTCAGTGGATCACCTAAATCATTAGGATCCTCTGGGGACCATGAATGTCTGTGCAAAACGTCATTGCAGTCTATTCAATAGTTGTTGAGATATTTTACTCTGCCTGATTTTGCAGGACAAATGAAGAAGTTAAAGGTCTCACCAGTAGTTAACTAATAAAAAGTAAATAGCAAGGGCTTCTTTCAAGAGCTTCAATCATAGACTGAGTGATCAGACCTAAAATGTGTTGTTTCATGTTCATGTTATATCGAAGTTAATATAACTAACTTCCAAGCCGTAATTACGACAGGGAATCTGTTTTTTCTGAAAGTGCCGATGTTTCCAACTTCGCACTTAATGATACAGAAGTACTTGAACAACTAGCAAATAGGGATGCCTCACAACAGCCAAAGTCTGTTGTTCATGGTGATTGAACCCAAACTTTATGGATGTAATATTGTGCTGTCAGTGCACAGTATTTTAACCTTCACCCTTTTAGGTCGTACACATGGGAATCTTTCCAATCTTTCCCATCCATTCCATATGACGTGAACGCAGAACTACCTTTTCTTTGGTAGTTCTTGAAAGGCATTTTGGGAAATGATTAGAGAGAAAGTAGGTACACTAATGAGTACATTAAAACACTATCACTGAAATGGACTGAACATCACAAATTGATGCCATCTACAGAACTGATTTTACATGTACAGTACATCATTGATTATACAGAATTTCAATTTTTCCTTGATGTCACCTTTGTCTTGGGGGTTTAGAGATTCTAATTTTAATCCATGTTGTTGGTTAATCTTTACAAAGATATGAGATACATACTATACATGAAATAAAGAACTTTTTTCTTTTGGTTTCTGATTATGGTAACACAGATGTGTCAGAAAGCATAGTATTGGAATCTGTCAACAACACAAACACTGTGTGTTTCTGTGCTCACTAATTTGCATTTTCTATTTTGTGCTTTTTTTAAAACTGAGTAGAGAAAGTTAGAGAAAGAGAAGAGTGTAAAAACAGAAATGGAGACAGTTGGATAGCTAGGCAGGTAGACAGGAACATCCTGCAGATGATCATTTCTGAGGGACCATAGGAAAATAATTTTCTTCTAATGACAACATAAAATGTTCAGACTAAATCTAGTGTCCATGTTTGCCACAGCTTCTGTGGGCAACAAACCCAGATGATGTTATGCATACTGCTGTGCTTGATCTGTTTTTCTCTTCACTTGCTTGTTGTTTATGTCTCCAAGCACAGATTTCTTTTCATTCTGTGCAATAAGGTTAGGGTGAAGCCATTTCAGCAAAAACAAAAACAACAAAAAAAGACTAACAAGGAGTGCATGCAAATAGTTTAAAATGTTCAATTTGTATGCGGTGCATGTTCATGAATCCATGATTTCCCCTTGCTCGCCTATGGTTAGTGACAAACAGACTGATGCCGATGTACAGTACATATAGTGGAATACCTGCATTATATTGTTTTATTACGCACCTTGTGTTTCCCAGCAACATGGAAGTTATCTGCTGCAATATTTTGTCTTAACTTCTCTTCACCATGAGAGGGAATGTGTTGCGTTGTGTAGGTCCTGCACTTTAGCAATTTGTGACCAGTTTTGCAATGTAAATAGACGGACTGCCATAGCTGGAAGAAAATGAGAAACTTTCCTTCATGGCAGTTTTACAAACACAAACTGCTATTTACATAGCGGCACTATTTAAATCAGCTGGTATGTCATTATAGTTAACTGGTCAAAAGGCATTACACTTCTGTTTTCTTTATGCTTTTTTGTGCATACTTCTTGCTGTAAATTATAATTAAAATTTACAGTCAGTAAGACTTTCACTTTTTTAACATTAGATGCCTTTATTCGGGATCAGAACACTTTTGTTATCAAACCAAACCTTTTCTACACCTGTTTGAAGGAAGACTCTGTCATTCTATCAAATGTCTGTATTGGGTTCAATAAATCATTTATGAGATCACCTCAGTTTTCTGTAACATAGACTTATTATTGTGTAACAAGCAGATTAGAGTAATTATGCTCTTGGAATTTGCCATGAAGGAAAATCAAGCCGCTGCACCATCATGTAATCTATTTTAAGGGAATGCAGTAGATAACTTTGCACCAGAGATTGTATTTTTATTCCAATTTTGTATCTGCCATGGATGTGGAGGTGTCAGACCATATAACCTCCTCATAAAGGCACGTGTTCCCATCTTTGACAAATTTATGGCAGGATATGTGAACCAATCAGGACCGAGACTCTTGACTTGTGCTTAATGTGTTCACTCAGCAATAGCAAGTTAAATAGCAAGAGCCAAAAACAGGAAGAGAACAAACAAGGAAAAACAGGCAGGCCACATAAGATAAAAAGAAGCATGGTTAATACTGGAGTGATGTAGATATTAAAAATATGTAAATATTACAGTCTTGAAGATTTGCACAAAATACACATTCTTCTCATTGTTATTACAACTAAATTGAAGCCATACTACTCTCTTATCCCTGCCAAGATTCAGAGAAAAGATTAACCATGCCTTGGCCACAGAGCTACAAAAGCAAAACCCTTCTCCAGAAATGTGTTCATTTTGTGATATTTACAGGATGGCTGTTTTGCACTGCAAATTTGTCCAAACATATCAGAGGTAATGAGGAGAAAAAACACACAAAGCAACACAAGAGAGTGGAGAAGATGAGAGAGAAGCCCAGTGAGGAAAATAAATTTCACTAATGGATTCCTTTCAGAAAGACAGAGAGAATCCAGATACTGTATGCCGCATTCACAGTCTTTGTGAGCAGAAACTACTGCAATCACATGCCAGCTGCTTTCTGAGAGGCTGCACTAAAGCTTTATTGTTATTCAACTTTATTCAAGTTTTTAGAGCAATTGCCATACAGGTCAATGGTAAACAGTGGCTGTTCACTGAAATCTTCTGATCTCAGAGAAAATTCTAATTAAGATCCACAACATTACTCAGTGCTGTTACAGTCAGTCTAAAGCACAAAAAGTGCAAACAAAATGTACAGTGAAGCTGTTGGAAATCGTCATCAGTTTGTTTTGGTCATAAACCAAAATATTGGATAAACTGACCTGATGGTGGTGCTGGATGAAAAGTCAGAGGATCACCAAATTAGATTCATCCTCTAGAGACAATGAATGTCTGTACAAAATGTCATGGCAATTTATCCAATAGTGGTTGAGCTAATTCAATCTGGACCAAAATGGTTAACCAACTGAACTACCGACCATCAAATCTAATATAAACCAGAAGAAAACATTCAAATCACACTTCAGCTGTCCCAAGAGAAAAAGAATATAGGATTCATGCATATTATTATGGCAAATTCTGTTTAATTGATATAGTCATTGTTCTGTTTTGGTGTGTCTGTTACTAGGATTATACTGCACATTGCTTGACTTAGAGTTCTCCTCAAACCTTTCAGTTTAACAAAATGATTTATTATGTTGTCATTGTTTAAGAGATAAGAATGACTATATAGGATGGGTTGATACTGATGGCAGAGAGGTCTCAAAGGAGACAAAGTGATGGTGTTATATTGAAGCCTTGTTGGATCAATGCTCTCAACTAAGTGAAGCTGTCTCTCACTTCTTATATGATTAGTTATAACAAGAGAGGGTATTTTGTCATTGGAGGTGTGTATGGCCTCATCAATGTGGCAGTTTTTTTTTTTTTGTGAGTGTGTATGTGTGTCTGCACACACTGCCACGATATTCGCATCAGGGTCAGACAGTTGCCTGGCAACAATGGCCATTGGACGCATGGAAGTTTAGCCATTTGCTGTCTGTTTCTTTTTCTGTTTCCCTCTCTTTCACTCACCATCAGGCTCTTTCTCACTGTCACGCCATCTCTTTTCTCCCTGTTATCGTTCTCTTTCACTTACCGTCACTGTCTGTCTCTCACACGCAGCCAGTCTGTCACCCAAGTCCTCTCTGTTCCCGTTCAGTTTGAAATCAGTGAGTGTTACCAGCATAAATTGAAAGAAGTACTACAACTGAATTTTTTAAATCTATATTAAGTAGTCAGCATTGTTGTCTCATATAGTTGCAGTCTTTAACTAAAAATATGGTATATAGATAGAAATGTGAAAAGATTTTGAAACACATTCTCAATAAAGTTCCATTAAATAATTATTTGTCATCTAAAAGGGGCCGCTTGTACTGTGGTAACAAATCCACAAGAAATATTACTCAACACTGCAGGTAAATACAGCCTTTCAGCCTTTTTTAGCTTATTGTTTTGGTTTTGTTGTTATGGTTTAGTCTCTCCACTCCTAACCGTGTTTTCAACAGTAGTTGGCAGCTGTTTTCAGCAAAGATAGACTGATAAACCCACATTATACTACTTGCTGCACTGAAGGGGGATAGACAAAGTTAGCAGATAGTGGGTAAGGAAAGTTGAACATGTTGCAGCTAAAGACACAGATTGTTTTTTCAGGAGTTGACAGAAACAGAGCTAAAGGGAAAGGAAATATTGGACTTATATCTCTCAGGTGGCAAGGAACATCACCTCACTGAGAAGATAGTGTTGCACTGTGCCTGCTGGATGTGTAAACAGGCAGTGTTTACGACCGCGTCCACCACAGCAACTTTATGAAGTGATTATATGTCAGAGATGTGTATCTGTCAGCTTGTTTTGGAGTTCTTTTTCCCCTTAAAGTGTTGCGTCTCGTTCTCCCACTGTGTTCTAGCCCGGTTGCGCTGTACATTTCACAACAAGATGGAAATAGTAAACTGTCAAATGACAGGTGTTATGTCATCTTTTCATAACACATTTTTTTGGGTCCTGTCTTATCTATTTGCTCTTGTAGCAGAAGCAGAAGAGCAAATTGACACATGCAAAAAAAACATGGAAAGTGGAATTGAAAATTCCTTTATCTGTTGACAATCTCGTCAGGAGGGAAGGGGAGAAGTTTACTCTGTCCTCCCTTGTGCTTTAAAAGGGTTTGCACAAATATTGTCATGCTGTTTTGGCTCCTTGCAGAGAGGAATTGCCAAACATCCTTTTCAAGGTGATTCACTATTGTTATTTTGGAGATTTGCTACCTTACTCCTTTACCTTCTTGAAGTTTGCCCTTGCTTGGGGTTTTGTGTGACTTTCATAATGGCATAAATGCTATTGAAAGAAGGCCACCAGTTAATGAATACAAAATGAGACCAAGCATGAGGGATGTTTTTAATCACATTCAAAGCCATTCCTGTTCCTGCTCTTAGTTGAGGGTTTGAGTTGACATTACTACTTACACATTGTACGCATTTTCACGTATTGTATTGGTTACCAATGGCAGGTGCAAACCATAAAAAAACTGGTAGATATATGTGCAAAACCTCATGGAAGGTTGAATGCTAACAAAATGCAGTTGTTTTATTTTTATTATCTCAGAATATGGACAGAAAACTCATGAATCATGGTTTGGGTTTCAATGCAAAAATAAATTGTTGAACAAAAGTAAGTAAAAAAAAAAAAAAAATTTAGCTTATTGTTGATCAGCCTTCAAAGACATGTTCATTGTGTGCTATGAGGTAAAAATCTTGCCCATAATGACCTGATTCAGTATTCACAGCAGTCAGTTCTAAAATTGTTAACAGCCAAATCACAAAAGTCAGTAATGCTCCTATAAGTAAATGTTTCAAAGTTCGGAATTCATGAGTCATCTCACTTAAGTAAACCATGCGTCTTAGTATAAAGGGCACTGTAGCTGCTCTTTTGCTTCTAGTGTTTTTTATGCATTTGGAAATGTGAATGTCTTTATCCATCATCCATCATCACAGCACAGCAGAAGTACAGTATGTCCTGTCAATTCTGTCTATATCTGGTCTTCACACACTCTTCTTTGGTCTCACCATCTGTTTATCTGTCTTTTTGTATTGACCATTTATCTCTCATTCTTTTCTTGTTTATCTCTCATGATCTCTGTATCTGAATACATTATTCTATACTAAGAATTTCATGTTCTTTTGACTCTGTTGACTGTTATTCTGCACCCCTCTAATGCTGCAATCTATACCTTTTAAATGGTTCAATGTAACAATAATGTAGTGGAGAATTCTGAACTGTTCATCATATATTTGTTGTTATTATATCTTATCTGTCTTTTCAGCCATCCATCCATATAAACGAAACTCTAACCCTAACCCCACCAACCAACCAATCAACCTAAACAAACAAAACTCTAACCCTCACCCAAATGTGTCAAGTGACATTTACTCGTTGATTTGTTTGGAAGGTGACGTAGTGACTGCTCGAAGGGTTTAGTTGGTGAACTTGCAAGCTAACCATTAAGTCACCAGGCTAGCACTAGTCAGTCATGATAGTTCCCACAGCTCCCCACTGTTTTCTCTCTGCTGTTCTGTTTCCTTTCCCTCTGCATTTTCACCATTGCACACCATTTTGTTCAAGACAAAGTTAATTGAAGGGGGAACATAAAGCTCTCTTCGAGCTAATGAGCTTGCTAATGGTCAGTTTGTTAGCTTAGCTCAGTTGCTAATGGAAAATAACCTCACATAGCTATCAAAAGACATGTACTGTACATACCACCGACTACTGTCTCATGATTGTATGAAAACCATCGCAACAGTTGCAACAGCATTGAACTGTTTTACTAAAGCAGCCTAAATGAAAGTAAATGATACAACATGGCTAATAAGCTTTGATAGCTTCCTCCATTTTGGACTCTCCAACTCTCCATCCGTTCAAAGGTCAGCACTGTCGAGACCAAAATTGAACTTGACACAAAAACTCCAATGGATTCCAATAGAATTAATGGAATTTGACATTTTTGAAAATTTGAAAAGTTTGAAATTTTGCTGTTTTATATCCTGGTGTGTCTGGGTCTTAAGTCTAAAACCTGATTTAATTGATGGAAGACATTTGACTTGTCATAGCAGGAAAAGAAAAGCACAGGTGTAGTAATTTATAACATTGATGATGTTCCATGTAAGTGTGCCAGTAAGTGTTGACATTGAGTCAGCATGCACAATACCAGACCCCTGGAGCTGGAACACCTGAATGGAATGCAGCCATTATTAATGTCATTAGTTACACCTGTGTTTGCCAATTGAATATGTACATGTACATAATTAGCCCCATGTGGAGAAGCAGACTAGCAGAATGCCCTCCCTATGGAGGAGTTCCCTAATTTTTTTACTCATGATGTGTCTTTTCTTTCTATGCTATTAAATGAGATTAGTGCCGGCAGATATTGTGTTTTAATTGCATAAATCTGACTTGGTCATGACCATATTAAGCCGTGACTTTACAAAATGAACTCATTCAATTAATTGCAAATTTGAATTGAGAAGGAGCACTTTCAAATTGAATGTCCTGTCTTGAAATTCAATGTGATTATTATTTCACCTAATGTTTTCAGAATTGCACAATGACAGCTGAGCATAAACAGTACCATATACTAATGACAGATTAGAGATTTAAGACAGTAGTCTCACTTCACAAGTGCACAGACCCATACCTCCATTATATCAGTGTTTACTTTGGACACCAAGATGGGGGAAATGTAACACAAAAGACAAGACAAAAGTTTGAGATGGGGACAATACCTGACCCCAGTGTGAACAAATGGCCCTTCAGAAACAGCATGGACCAGCTTTGTCCAGCTGCTGTGCCCTTCAGTGGATAGATGTGGGACGGCTTTGTGTTCAGAAAGCAGCTCTCGATTCTTGGATATTTAATGCCAGGGCGAAATAATTTGTTGTCACCATTTGAGCAGCTGTGTCGTTAGACAGTTACTTTCTCCAAGGCTCTGGCTCATCTCCATCTCTCCCTTCAGCTCTTGTTTCCTTCTCTGGTATTTCTCTCTGCACAGTCCTGAGAGATCACTGAGGGTGACAGGATTGGTTTGTTACACATACAGTACTAAACTCTGTTTTGGGGTTGTTAGACTGTGACCCTTCCTGGCCTCTGTACTGTTGGTGTCTTGTGTTGGTGATATATGAATTAAATCTTATACTGGTGGGACACTCACCATAAGAAACTGTGGTAGAGAATCAACATCTGCAAATCACTATCACCATTTCTGTTTTCTATCATCTCCCTTCCTCCTCCTTCAGTATCCCTCCTCTTTCTCTCTATCCCATTGCCTCCATCTTACACTGCTTCTCAATTCCCCATCTCCTTTTCACATAAATCCATCTATCAACCTCACATCTATTTTCTATGCCCTTTCTCTGAATTTTATTAATGTCTGTTCAAATCCATTTGACTCTGCCCCTCTATGTCCATCTTTGACTGACAGAACCTGCATTCCTTTACATGGTCCGAATGGATCATTAGCTCCTCGACAGCTCATAATGTCAGCAATCAGTGCCTTTCAATGCCTGAATAACCATAATAAATGTGGGTTGTCAAAAGAAATCTAGGAATGATTCATTTCCCCCCACATCAGTCCTTTCATATTTTTCATACTAGTCCATGTAATGTTCAGTGTTCTGTTACCAATATTGTTTTACTGTGGTAAACCTTTTGGCAGCACAACCTTATAGACTACAGAATAAGAACTGTGAATAAAGTGAATGTTGCGCTGGTCTGGACACTGTAGATGAGAAGACTGAGTGAGAAATGAACTTAAACATGACTCTTGAACCCTAGAGCTGCTCAGAGGCCAGCAGTAGACAGCTCTGATTATACTGGGCAGCTCCCAGGTAGCTGGTAGTGGGTGGTTGGGGTTAAGGGCTCAAAGTGAAGTCACAGAAGCAACTGAAAGAGAGCAAGTGTGCGTCAGTGTAGTCATTCTCTTACAAATGAAAACTTGACCTTATGAGCAACAACCGTGTTTTAGCTCAAGTCAATAGTCAGGGGTTTTGCTGCTACAACCTTAATTGGTCTGTTATGACTAGTAGCTTATGGTGGCTAATGTTAGCGCTAATATTTACAACTTGAAAAAAGTTGCAAGGATCATTTTTCTAAGTTACTTTTTTTTCACCTATGAAAACAGGTGAAAAAAAAGGTTTCGCCATGTGAGTTTTTTTCAGGATTGTTGTTGTTGTAATACTCTTTGTTGTATTACTCTTTTCGGCCACAAGAGGCTGAAGTGCACCGCTACTCCATGTTTTAAATAGGACTAAAAGCATTCATGTTTTCTTCCAAGTGAGGTTTAATTTCTCCATGCACTCTTAACACAAGGTACATATAGTGAGTGTGAGCAAGTTACTTTCTGTTGTGAAATGTTGGACCCACAAGTCAAATGCTGGACTTTCCTCTGGAATACAAAACAAACAAAAATGAGCTGACTGGCCTCAAAGGTGATTTAGATTGGTCTAAGTCATTGGTTCTCAAAGTAGGGTACAGAGAGTAATGTTACATAACTTGCTAACATGCAATATATGTACCTTGTGAGAAATTAAAATTCAGCTGGAAGAAAACATGAATGCTTAGTCCTATTTAGAACAGTCTCAGTCTCTTGTGGGCAAAATGCGTATTACGACAACAAACTATTTGAAAAATGATCCTGACAAAAAAAAATTCACCGGGCAAAGGTTCTTTTTCACCTAGCAAAACTTTTTTCCCCACTGGTTTACAGATGAAAAAAATAAGGAACTTAAGATTATCCCAGCAAAACCTTTTTCTTCACCTGTTCTTAAGTCATAAACACAGGAGAGAAAACCATTTAGATCAGACTAAGGAAATGGATCACTTTTTTTCTCACTTGTCTCTCAGGGCTGCTGTAGCATTGAATTGGTTCAGCAAAATAATCAGAAAAGATAGATGAAATCAAATCAGATAAAAAATGAAAAAAAAAACTTTGATTAAAGCAGTATTAATAGATTTTTGTGGCCACTTGGGCCACAGAACAAGCTGTAAATACAATTTTGACATATTATTACTTTGTAAAGTTGATATGATATTGTTAGCAAACAGTAGCTTATTTATCCAGCAGACACAGATCAACATTAGCAATCATTTGGAGTTGTATTTCTGGTCACCCATCAAATGTAAATCCAATACTCACTCTCCTTTAGCTGTGGTCCAATCTCTACCAACTCCTGAGAAATATATCTGGCTCAGCTAAATGATCCTATATGTTCACAAGCTAGTCGCTTATTTTGTCTGTTTGCTTTATGGTGCTTGGCAGATAGTGTACAGTGGGTTTATCACAGTTTTTTCGCTGAGAACAGCTGTCTTCTACAAGGGGAAATACGATTTGTGAGAGCAGAGAAGCTGAACCAAACCAAAGTAATGAGCTGAAAGGTGCTGAGATACTGTGCAGACTTTAGGGGAACTGCAGAGTTGGGTGATAATCCTCTGCTGGTTTGTCACTACAAGCGACCCTTTTCACATTACACATAGTCATTCAACCCATTGCTTATATGAAAATATTGATTAGTGCAAGTAGATAGACATTATTTGATCTTTAATTCCACTTTTCCAACAGAGATAAGGAAACTAACATTTATTTACATTAAAACATGGTATGCAATCATACTGTAAAGTTTTGAAAATCATACCTAACAACCAAAGCAAATAAGAAAGATGGGGAGGCATGCCAGAAAATGAAAGTCTGCTCCACATAATGATGATTCATATTAGAGAATTTAATCATTGTTAGTAGGACTGACAATGTTAAGACACAGTAGATATAGCTAATCTACTAGTATAATCCACATAAAATGAGCAAAAAGGTGAAATGAGTCAGATTGCTGTAAAAACAGTACAAGTTACCCATCACCTTTGTCCCACTGCATCAAACAGTGTTGTCAAGGAAGGTCACCTGAACCGTTTTCATTTTTCTGATTCAATGTGCCTGTGTTTCAGCAGTCGTTGTCAAGGTAACTGCAACCAACTGCAGCTGATGTGAGTGGCTGGCTCATTTGTAACTGTGTATTAATAGTAGTATATTACTCACTGTTACACTGTTTGTTGTTTATTACTGAAGTGACGTCGCAACGGCTGCTAAAGCAGCTGTCACTAATGAGTGCTTCGAGGTGATGCAAGACAACAGGTGGCTGTGAGAGATGTGTGTAAGGTCTGGTGTGTTATGTAGGCATGTGTTAGTGTGAGAAAGCACACACACATGATGCTCTGCAAGATGGCAGATGAACTCAGCAACCATCGTTTGGAGATTATTTTCTATCCAAAATAGCAAAACCAGCAAAAATACCAAAAATAGTCAGAATGGCTGAAATCATAAGCTGTGCTCTTGTGTGGATGCAAAACAAGAAACATAATGTCTTGCATACTTTGTACTTCTGTTAACAGTAATGCAACATTTTCCTTGCACTCTGGAAAAATTTGTCACACTCACATTGCTTATTGTTATTTCATAATAACTTAATTTAACCCCCCCACCCCCCGCCCAACTTAGCACAGGTCAGTTGTATAACATAATGAAGCACACCAATGTAGCCAATAGAAGGTGTCATACCCTAAACAACAGTAATCCAAAGTAGTTCACAATAACAAAACAAATCTCACTGAACATAGTTAATATCACAAAAAAACAGCACTATGAGAAATCTTCATTTAAGCCATATGTCATTAAGTGCCCAGATAATTAAGTTTGCTGAGATAACATTTATAAACAGTTAAAAATTAAAAAGGAAAATAATAATTTTAAACATACCTACAAACAAGTTGTAGCTGTGTATGATCACTTATTGTATTGATGATTGAGATGAAATAATTATATATGACAAACTGGTTATTGTAAGCAAGTAACAACCTGTTTATTGGATCTATGACTGTAATTTCTGAAATTGAAATGATCATAGCTTATATCATAGAATAAAAAAGTATAAGAATAGGAATGTGTTTCTTTGCACTGGCATTATTCCCTTCACTGGTGTTGACAAAGGCAGAGTCGCCGAGAGGGAGGACAGAGCTGTGTAGGTGAAGCGTGACACAGGAGAAGATGAGGAGGAGGGGGGTGATTACAAGCGAGCACTGGAGTGAAAATGAGAGAGATTTAGGGTCAGCAGGCCAGGACCAAGTAGAGGGATGAAGCAGTTTTACTCGGGGATTCTGGAGGCAAAAATCACAATCAGCATGGACAGGCTGTAGTGTAGAGATGAAAGAGAGAGGTAAAGAAAGAGTCTGAGTGTGTGTGTGAGAGAGGGAGTGCGTAGGTGGGAAAGAAAGAGAATGAAGACAAAGAGAGGTGTTTAATTTCACAATGCTATTAATTGCTAATGAAAATGATTACATCCTTTCAGATGTAATCAAAATTCAAATTAACTAACAAGTTATAAAATATTCTGTGAGTTTGACTTTAAAGGATTTTCTTATTTAGAGACAGAATTTGTGTGTGTCTGTTTTCCAAGGTCAGTGAGACCAGTGGGAGACCTCCATTGCAGAGTGCACATAATCTCAATGAAGTGTTTCAACCCACCTGTCTATCAAAGTAACAGGCTACAATGTGAGGTGTCTGGAGAAGACTGAAAAATATATGCTCTAATGAGATGTATGTATGTATGTGTGTTGCATACAGCAGTGTGTACCTCCCATCTCCATTTTAAGTGTGTAAGGCAATCCAAGCTAGATGGGCTCTTAAAGCTGCCTTCACAGTCAAATCAAATGTACTGTAAATCCAGGCTACCAACTGGGAAAACATCCTCATAGTAATTGATTTGTGGGGATTTAGTTTTTCTTTTTGCTCTGATATCTGTGTTGTGAAATGAACATGAAAATTAAACACTGCCTAGTGTAATAAAATTCAAATAATTTCAGTCATATTCACCCCAACACCATCAAGATATTATACACTTTAAGTTTGAATATTTTCCTAAAAGCAATAAAAAAAAAATTTACAAAAAAGAAAGGAAGGAACAGCAAATTGAAAACAAAGAAGTGCACCTTCCACTAAGTCCAAAGCTGTTTTCCTTACATGTTTTGTGTTCTTAACTGGCCACCTGTAAGCCTACATTTAGGAATCACCCAGTTTTGTGCAGAATTAGAGGATGGGAACCCCGCAATTGTGAGGACAGTAAACTGCACTGAGCTAGCTGTTTGCTAGCTAGTTGCTAAATCATGTCTTGTTTCTACCTTTGATGGAGCTGGGCTGAGAAACAAAAGTAGTATATCAAGCAGTGTAACTCAGGGATGCCAACTTTTGACTTCAAGTTGGAGTGAATGAGTGGGAATTTTAGTAGTACTTATTTTTATTCATAATAAAATGAGCATTATTCATAGTAAACTGATGCACTCGGCCTCTCTCTGGCCTTGTTTAGTGCTGCAATGCTGCAATAACCTGTGCTCTACGTAGGCCAGCTCTACAACTTTACACTGACAGATCCTGAGTAATACCCGATGAATTCATAAAATTAGACAAATAAACATTGCATGCCTGTCAAGTTAACATGACTGAAATCCATGTACCTCTGCCACTTTAGCGAAAAACAATTATTCCGCCTCTCTATCTGCATCATACCACACCAGCAACAATACACAAAGGCCGATATGTCATACATATAACACAAATGGTCTCGTGCAATGCTAGTGTGCTCAAAGTGTCAACAATATTAAAGTATGCGTGACGCATTATGCAGGCATTTTGTGGATCCATATACAAATAACGCACCGAACAGGTCTGCATAATAACCCCAATTACCTGGTTCCAAAGTTTTTACAGCACAGTCATGACAACACATACAGTTCTGCTTGAAAGTTTGTGAACCTTTCAGAATTTGCTCTAATTCTGCATAAATATGATGTAAAATGTGATCAGATTTCCATGCAAGTCCTAAAACTAGATAAAGCTACATCAGTTAAACAAATGAGACAAAAGCCTTACACATGTTTGTTTATTTATTGAGGAAAATGATCCAATGTTACATATTCGTGTGTGGCAAAAGTATGTGAACCGCTAGGATTATCAATTCATTTGAAGGGGAAATTAGAGTTGAGTGTTTCAATCAATGGGATGACAATCAAGTGTGAGTCTGGGAAGCCCTGCCTTATTTAAAGAAGAGAAATCTGGGTCTTTACTATCAAAGTCTGAGCTTCACAAAACAGATTTATGGAAGTGCGTCATGGCTTGAACATAGGAGATTTCTGAGGACCTTAGAAGAAGAGTTGCTGATACTCACCAGGCTGGAAAGGGTTACAAAACCATTTCTAAAGAGTTTGGACTTCAAAAGTCGATTGTCAGGCAGATCGTGTACAAATGGAAAACATCGAACACCATTGTTACCCTCCCTAGAACTGGTCGAACAACAAAGGTCACACCAAGAGCAGGCATTTAATAGTCCAGAAGGCCACAAAGGACCCCAGGGTAACGTCTAGGAAAGTGAAGGCCTCTTGTACAGTGGCTATAGTCAATGTTCATGAGTCCACGAGAGTTCACATACTTTTGCTTCACACAAATACTTTTCCTAAATAAATAAGTAAATATATTTAATGTTTTGTTTAATGTTTTTTGTTTAATTGAGTTCTCTTTATCTAGTTTTAGGACTTGTGTAAAAATCACTTTTTCACGTTTTAGACGTTTTACATATTTATGTAGAAAATGGAGAAAATTCTAAAGGGTTCACAAACTTTCAAGCAGCACTGGATAGCTATTTTCCAAATAATCCAATTTCAGCTCCTCAAATTAAATAATACCAGTGCAGATCTCTCCTATACACCACTTTCTCATGTGTGTCAAACACACACATGAAATGTGCGCAAGCACATATCATCAGCAACTTAAACAATGACCAGAGAACAAATAAAGCTTACCTTTCAGTAGTGTACACAGCAGGCCTTCATCGCAGCAGTGGTCTTAACTGCATCCTCTATTTCGATTCTCTGTGCCAGTTGGTGTTTTATGGAGATTGTTGGCAGTCAGTTAAGTCTGTCTTGTGTTATTGTTCTGTGGAGGTACGTATTGTTCTTCTTCTTGATGGATGAAATGTCATACAACACCCCAAATATGTCCCCATGCTCCCGGAGTTGAGAAATCCGCTCTTCCACAGCATTGATAGTGCAGTCCAGTATTCTGTTAAAGAAAAACACTTTGTAATCCTGCCATCACTACCTCATCATCTCCTTCATAGTGAAACATTTTTTCCTCTTTTGTGGTTACACTGCACTTTGTGAAGGAAAGCAGGCCTCTGTTTCCAAATCCTCCGCCAATAATCTTGCATTGGACTCTAAAAATTGCTGTCTGTGCAATAGTCCAGCAGGAATTGTTTTGTCACGTTCAGCCGTGCCACTGCATGAGGTACATCGAGACTCATTGTCTGTAGTGTTTTACTAGTAATATTTATCTCATTTAAAATGTCATTCCATTTTATGACAGAGCACATGAATGGGTAGTTTTGATCTTAGCTGCAGTGCCTCTGGCTTCACATCTAGCTTTGGCTCAACAAGCACCAGTTAGACTTTCATCTTCTGCCACTGACGGCAGAACATCACATACATCCCCTAACTGGTGTTGGATGGGTTTGAGCACATCTACCCAACTTTCCCATCTCGTGTCACTTAAAGGCTTGACTGTGAGCCATGTTCACATATGTGCTGTTTTAACACATCCCAGCAAGAGGTGGAAGCAGAGAAAAAGTTATAAATCTCTTTTATATTTAGATTGTTATAAAGAAGTCCACTGCCTGCTGACAACATGAGGCTGCATCATTAACTACCAAGTTAAGAGAGGGGGCACTGCAAGGCACATAAATGCCCTTGGGTTTATGTCTCCTCACTCTGTTTTGCACACCACTTTGTTCACCTCTCATATTTGATCCATTGTCATAGCCTTGACCTCTCATATCCATAATGTCAGTATCCAGCTCCCTAAGTTTCTTAATAAGAACCTCAGTCATGCCGGCACCTGTGCAATCAGCTATCTCTGTCAATTCCAAGAAATGCTCTCTGATCTCCAAACTTCCTCCCTGTGTTGTAACAAAACATATAATCATGGTCATCTGTTCTGTTCTACTCACATCAGGAGTACAATCTAAAATTGTGGAGTGGTATATAACTGACCTCAGCATCATGAGAATTCCCTGCTGAATCTGGGGTTGCTATGATTTCATCTTGAATGTCTTCACCTAAAAAGTGAACATGCGTTCCTTCTGAAGTTATTCTCCTTATGTGTTCAGCCATAATGCTGTCAAAAAGGCCGATCATCTCCACTGGTCTGAGGAAACTGCCACCGTAATGCTCAAACAATCTATCTGTGCTACCACGGAATGCCAGGTTTTGCATAGCCAGTACTGTCTCTGCAGCCAGTTTCCACTGATTTTGTGCATCTATGGTGTTTTGCAAGGCCAATCTCATGTCCACATCTTTCCATTTATGAAAACTTTCTATATGATCAGTTGATTTTTCATGGGTGCTAAGGATGCTTGACATATTTTTCCAGTCTTTAACACGTTGTCTTGCAAGCGCTGATTTTCTCTCACTTCCACAAAGAAGTTTACAACAGAAGCAAACGTAATATCTTTGCTTACTGAATAAACAAGCCAGGGCCTTTCCAGTCTCCATTTGTTAATAAAATTTTTTCTTTGTGCATTGTCCTTGGGAAAATAAATTACTTTGACTTGATATGGTCCTTTCTCAATCAAAATGTCTCGAAGTCCCTGGGTTACTGTTGTTAGCCATTTGCTGGGATCATTCAAAATATCCTCACCTTGTACAGTTATTTGTTCAGCTGTCTGCACTCCGATGATGCTGCTAACCAAATTTCCAAAGTGCTGCCCTCTGCGATTGCCTAGTTCACCTATATGGACACACCAGCAGTGCCCACCGCCCACACACACACATAAAAAAAGACAACATGTGCAAGCATGGGTGCCTGTTTATGTTTTAAAATGGGGGAGCAAACTTGGAAAGATACATAATTGGCAGTGGGGTCTAGTCAAGATTAGTTCGAATGAGGGTGCTATGAAAACCAATAATGCATTATGAACAGTATATAATTGGGTGGATCAGGACGTGATTGATTATTAGAGGAATGAAAGGGAAAGTATGCCGCATACTAACCTAAAAACCTGTTATTGGGAATCGCAAGAAAGTTTCAGAGCAACAGAGACACAGAGCCTCCCCGTAACCATAGTTACTCACTCTCTCATTTGGCTCCTTCACAAACATCCCATCTTTACAGCCAAATCCTGTCCGATTGGCAAGCAATTGTTAAGTGGGCGGGCTTGCAAAGTTAGCTAACATTGACTCACAAATTGGTTTGCAATTCAGTACAACCCAGTTTTGGCTAATTTAAAGTTTGTCTGGAGTCAGTGGGCCAAGCAGGTTCATTCAACATACACTATCATTTCCTATGTTCTATTTTCAGTCAGTGATCACAGTTAAGCTAAATGGCATGTCTGTCACCTTTGTAAACAGTCAGACTCCTGTGTGAATTGACAGACTGTGCTTGACAGCCAAAGCATGCTGTGGCAAACAATCAGCGACAGGTTGGACAGAACCAACTCAAAGGGCGGTCCAAAAATGTGATTTGTTTGTGTCAGTTTCTGAAAATAGTAAAATGATCATTGATATAGGCTCCACTTGCTCCATTGCTCAGGCACCCATGCCTGCTGGTTTTCATCTCACATCCTGCCAGAAGACACATTTCGAGGCACTAATCTTGTCATCAAAATAGAAAACTACAGAATCAGCCAATAGAACCAACAACAGTGTCACCCATGTAGTCATTAAACGCCCTATAGACCAAGTCAAGGACGTACCAAATAAACAAGATATTCCAATAAAAAGGTCACTGAATCATCAGCAGAAGGACAAAACAGACAAGATTTTTCATCTAAGTCCAGCAAACCATATATTCATACATCAAACAGTGTTGAACAGCCAAGATCTCAAACACATAGTGCATCACTGTGCAAATTTAAAAAAAATGCATGCTGTGTACTGCATTTACTAACCTCCTCAAGTGCACTGACCTTGTGCATTTAAACAATGTCAGGCCAACATACTACACCATACACAACTCCACTAAGTTTGTTCTTATGAAAGGGCTGGCATAATAACCTTCTTCTTCTACAATGATGTGAGCCGTGACCACCCTCCACCTTCCAGTAATCAATCCTCAGCTCACTCAATTTTACACTCAACCTGCAAAAAGACAAACAATATGTGACTGAGATACAGCAAAAGGCAGAATAGTATATATTATAAGCCAGCAATCAAAGGTCTTCTATGTGACCCAAAACCATCTCCCCTCCTGAACCAAAGAGCAATCTTTCTTGGTCTAGAGTAACAAGTCAGGTAAAAGAAGAAAATTATAATATTAAGACAAAGTGGCAAAATAATTGAGTAGGGTTATGAAAAAAGCTAGGTTTTTAAAGAGAGCTTTGAAAATGTATATATCTTTCCAAATGGGCAAAACAGTAGAACACCAAGACCTCCTGCCCACTCATACCTGCAACAGCAACTCACTGATTCACTAATTCAAATTCAACCATTCACTAATCAGACCTGTCACAGAAATACAACAGCACATTAAGAGACATCAGTGCCTGAAACCAGAAGGCACAGGTGATCATAAAGTGCCAAAGCCAAAAAAGTATCCCAATACTCTTGTAAACTACAGGACTGTCACAACCCTGAACAACCTGGAAAAACAATTTCAAAGAGTCCTGCCAGATAGTCTTCAAAGCTACAGAGACTTTAGGAGCCCGAGAGTTCACCAGACCAGGTTTAGAAAGAATAAAAGAAAACTGACATCTTGCAGCTGACTGAAGATGTACAGCAAGGTTATGATAAAATTGAGTAACATTTTTTTCTTTCCAACTCCCACAAGACCACTCTGAAAGAAATAAGGGACTTGAAGTCCTGAAAAACAAGGACTGGACTCATGCATGTATGTGTGAAGGTTACAGTTATAATCCTAAGATTTTTAAATGGGACTTTTTGTTAAAGCGCATTTTATCACCATCAATCACAAAGTGGGTTGCAGCTGCAATCCATGTCCTTCCCCCTCAACATAGATGTCAGTTTTTGTCCTAATTAATTTTTGCATTTGTATGTACATAGCACATAGGAAATATTTGTGCCACACAAATGAAGTGATGTTAATACTGATAAATAAAACTTAAGAGTGAAATGCAAACTGTCTCAGTGAGCAGGTGAGTGCTACCTCTGTCAAAAGCTGGACATTTAAGGACAATAAATTTCCATTATTTTGCAGATCATACGATTTCAGTGCATGTATTGTCCAAAAAAATCAATTC
The DNA here is from genome assembly GCF_963924715.1 of Thunnus thynnus. Taxonomy (NCBI): domain Eukaryota; kingdom Metazoa; phylum Chordata; class Actinopteri; order Scombriformes; family Scombridae; genus Thunnus; species Thunnus thynnus. The sequence goes on from NC_089536.1 coordinate 22,016,227, forward strand.
AGAGTTTCTTTTTGCTGCCATCTGAGGCCACCAATATGCAGCTTTGCAGGATAGACAATAAATATATTTTGTCCGGACAGACTAGTGACCCATTCAGGCCCTAGCCCTCCATTAACCTGAAAAGGAATCAGCACGTAAAGAAAATGAATCAGGGAATACAGTAACCTATTCAGTGAAAGGGCTAGTTCAGAAATAGGACCTGTGAGAAAGAAAGAACAGCTGTGAATTAATATAATACAACCTTAACTCACATATTGATATTCAAATCCTGTGAGAGTCATTTCACAGCCACTATAATGACAGTCATGACCTTGGGTGGTCTTTCAGGTTGTCTGTGTGTGCCTTATATGTTTTATTATCATAATTGGCCTTCAGTGCAGCACCAGTCTGCCATTTCATTTTTTCCTATTTGTCATGTTTTTTGATTTTTATTTTAGAGAAGATAACAGTTTTATCACCAAATTTGTCACAAGTCTGGTGCATGGCTATCCCATTTCATTGCCTTGATTTTTAAACCCACACCACTGCCATTACTACCATTAGATGTAGGATGAGCCTGTTGTGCATGTGTGTAAGTACCATTTTGACTATCATGGTTTTTATGCATCCATTAACACCATAAGACTCACTTGAGTTTCTCCCTACTTGCTTTGAAACTTTGATATCAGTGAAATAAGCTGATGTGTTGTTTGGGTGGAATGAAAACCTGCAGAGTCCCTCATATGTAGATGGCTTGTTGACCAAGTTGTTTACAGCTGGCAAGTATTTCAGCGGAGCTCAGCTATTTTCATTGGCTGAATCTCCAATCAGGTATCAAGTCGAAGAATGCCAATTCATTATGTGTTTCCATGTGGAGAACAGTTTTCTTTTTGGAGAGAGTGAAAAGAGACAACAAGCACTTTTAGTTTTACATGTGTGCATTCTTTGCATTCTTCATAGCCAAGTTTCTTTATGTCTTCAGCTGGCAAGTAACCTTACGAGATGTTTATCCACTCTCTGTCCTTGGTGTTCTTCCATCTGTCCATCAATTATCTATTCTGCTCATCCTGTTTGAGGTTATGAAGCTGAATTCTTTCGCAACATGCAGCTGAAAAGAGACAGGGTGAGGCATTTGCTGTTTTGTTTTAGAATTGGACTTTGGTGGTTGTATTTGCAACATGCAGAAGGCATACTGCAAACTGTCATATGTTTTTTCCTATGATTTTTAAGAAGCTTGGGCAAAATTTCTGTTGAAAAAGTCCAGTCTCTCTGCCAGGATGATTAAAGCTTCAATTTAAAATATTAAAAGCAACGAGGCCTGTCTGTCACGGTCTGTTTCTTTCAATGTGAATCAATGGCAATAACAGCAAGCTAATGATCGCAACTATTGGTCAATGCCCTTTCTTTTTGAAGACTGTGTAATTCAGATGAAGCCCATCACATACACAAACACAAGTATCTGCATTCATACACCCAAATGCATACACACACCACTGTATCACCCTAATGGAGGGTTTATTCATGTTTTTCTCTTTGAAAAAGGGTTTTCATGGTTTGTATTAATATATTTTTCTGTTTTCATGTGGAGTTATATCTTTGATGTTCTGACCAAGGTCTAACTTTACCTTTTACTGCTGCACATCATGTCAACTCTGTGCTTTTGCTCTACTGCACAAGAGCAGCTGTTAAGGAAAATTAAGAGTTATTCTCTATTTACTGAAATGTTATAGTGAATGATGTAAAAATCTGAGTTTGTGAGATAGAAGATAGACTAATTTTGCTAACACGGTTGTGCATTGGCTTCTGATAGGACTAAACAATTAATCGTGTTTATTTCGATTTATTTCATAGCTTACATAATAAAGCTGCAGCAAATGTAACACATGAAGGTTAAAACTGAGACTTTTGCTTTCACTGCCTATAGTGACTGCCCATAAGCATTCATTGTGTGATTTTTGTTAAAGACAGAAAACTTGGCTGTTGTCTGGCTTATATGCTCTCTACATGTGGTGTCTGTACTGATTACGCTATGCCAAAGATGGTTGTCATGGAAGAAGACACACCACTGGTATAATTTTTTATGGTAAAAAAACCCCCCAAAAAACAAGGAGTTAGCCCTGAAGTTAGCAATAACCTGAACAGGCTCAGTTAAGGTGGACTGACCTTTAAGATGGACCAGCTATTCTCATTTAGTTTCATTTAATGACAATCTCAGCCCCGCGTTAACTCCCCCTTGCTGACTTATAGCCTCTCCAAGCTTGATGACCTAGCGCTGCTTATGAGCTACACATTTAATCATGAAGAAATTAAAATTACAATGTTGATGCCGCCGTCTGACACCCCACCCATGCCAATTGCCAGCCCTGATTTCAAAATAATATGGTACATAGTACAGGGGGTGGAAGGTTAAAGTCAATCCAAAACAACAGCCGAGTAAAAATGATTGCCTGTGAGAATGTTAAGGTAATGTGTTTTTAATGAGACTGTGTCAGAGAGGTGGTGAATTCTCTAATAATTTTTGATGCTTTAGTCAGTTGTATACTTAAATTAACATCACAAGCCCAGGTTTATGTGTAAGAGAGGTTGACAAATATTAAGATATAGCCTAATGTAATCCAATGTAACAACACCACAAATTAAAAAATGGAAATTACCTTTTGTGTTGTATGGTATTCAGTTTATAGACGTATTTGATATTGTGTTGACACCATATATATTGCAGTTCACTTCATCATGAAAATGTACATGAGAATGTTCAACATAGTTTAAGCAGTGTCTTACAGTTCTGTGTGTATTCTGTATTATGTAAGTGTACAGTTGGACATGTGGTTTGTAGTGTGTGGGAAACAGGGATTGTACTTGGAGGACAAATTGTTGTGGTGTATGTACACTCAGTCCTTTGTTGTGGTTAAATGGTTTGCAGGGTTCATTTGCAGTGAAGTGGACTCTGGGTTTTTGGCCTTTGAAAACATCTACAGGCTGAAGATGTGACTGAGCACCCCGAGCAATAGTCCAGATCATATGACCTTTGCACACCAGATAATTCCAATTTACAGCCGCCTACATGGGAAAACGGAGACACTTGGAATGCACTAGGGCAATTGCTTGTGTGAGAGAATGTATGTGAGAAAGTGAGAGAAGGAAGGAGACAGGGGTGAGGATGGACGGGTTGCAGGGCTAAAGAGATTATAGAGTCTGCAGTGTGCCTCTGGGATGATTAATCAATGTTTAATTATAGTCTATTAATAAATGCATACATTTTAAAAGAGCAATTATAACTTCAATTAATTTTGCATTCAAACAATGCTTTAAAAATTTAAAAGTGAAGCAAAAAAAAAATCTTTTGCACAGTGCTGCCGCCTTCTGCAGTGCGCAGGAACAATCCTAAGAATAGTTCGATATCACAGCTCAGCGGTTGGCCAATCAGAGCTTGTGTTGCTCTGTGGTTTGTAGATTAAAACACAAGATGGAAACTATGAAGTGCTTAAAGCAAGACAATTACCTGTAATAAAAAGGTCATTATTTATGTTAATATATAATATAATATGTTTTTTATGCATTATTTTTTGCAGTTTTAGTTTTTAGTCTTTTGGCATCTTTCAGCTCATTGTTTTGGTTTTTAACAACTTTGCTGTTTTATTTCACTCTCAACGCCGTCATAGTGTAGCTTTTGGCCACAGCAGACAGTTGTTTCTAGTGGAACTGCTCTAAAAACCCACTGTGCACAACCTGCCCAGCACCAAAAAGCAGACCTAACAAAATTGCCAACTAGCTGGTGAACATGGTCAAGCATTTAGCAGCAAAAGGGCCAGATATTTCCCTCAGGAGTTAGTAGAGACCAAAAAAGAGCTAGAAGAAGAGAAGATGGCCAGAAAAACAACTCCAAAGAATGATAATGTTGTACCATTATATAAATAGGCAATTTCTAAGCTAACATGTTTGCCGCATCAACTGCTAATATGTCATGATGCTATGTCAGTGTTATGTGTACAACTTGTTTCCAAATCATAGCAGGTTTAAATGCAAATTTAATTAGTCAATTTATAATTGCTTAAATGTATCACTTTATCAAGTGATTATAATTAAATACCGATAAAAGCCTGTAATCATTTTGGTGGCACACTCCAGACTCCATAAAAATAAAAACTGGGTGAAAAGTAGAAAAGCATATTAAACCCTAGCTCTAGTGCTCCTAGGATATTGCTTTTAAATCACTGACTTAGATGACTTGGAATAAAAAAAATCTCACACTGGTTCAAAAGACGCTAATACTACCTGTACTATGTTAGTGTGTCAAATCAATTGAAAAAATTGCTTTTTGGTATTTGCTGCAATTTCTCCTAAATGGCTGCATATGCTTGAAAATGGACCAAGATTCATGTTCAGGTGTGTCTGGTTCCACCATTGTTTAAGTGACATATTTTAGGCTTTGTGTGATTTTGTCGGTGGCATCTCATGAGAAGAGCAGCTCAGTAGGTTATCTAAACCATCCTCAGTGCATCAAGTGAACATCCTCCACATTCCAACATCTTGTGTCTTACAGAAGGCAAATTCAGAATATTGAAACACTGGACCATTTGTTTAGCTAATTGCCATGACATGACGTTCACTCCTGTCAGGCTGAATTTCCATTTGTTTGATGATGTGTTTTTCTGCATTATTTCCTTTTTTATGTCAAGCAAATATAATATTGTCTGTTCGACCTCCAGCAGAGGCTTTGTGCTAATTAGATTGTCTCGGGCCATTAACTTTGTTCTCATGACATTAACAGAGATTGCAGTGCTGATAATTGGATTGATACAGGGCCAAATTCATTCATTTTTTTATTTTAGATGAGAAATGTAGCCCTGCATCCTTCAGGCTGCAAATATAAACTTGGTGACTGACGTCTTAATCAGACTTAAGACAGCCAGCAGATGAATCTCATTTAATCTCTTACAAGCCTATTTATCTTTTAAGCCCCTCTTTGATTGAAATATCTTGTGGATAATTGTTTGCTGAGTGCAATGCTTCACAGGACATTTTCATCTTATAAAAGAAACTCAAGTGATTGAGCCTTGACTGACAAATTTGAGGGTTTTGTTTATGTTACTTGATGATATTCAGGCGAATATAACACATGATTAGCATTTAAAAAAACAGGCTTAATGAACTGGATTGTTATAGTTTCTTTATTGGATGCACCTCTTGGCACGTTGGCTCTCATGCATTCCCGAATCATCTTTAAAGCTTTAAAGCCTTTTTGCAAATTCATCCAGCTGGTGAAGTAATCACACAGAATACTAATGAGGTATAAAGTCAAGCAATCTGTATCTATAACTTAACATCTTGGTGAGTGGAGAGAGCTGTGAACATTGACACATTTATCATCCTTCCCCTTGAGCTACAGAGGCCATTAAGTGTCCAGAATCGTTCAAAGGAAATAGTCCGACTACATCTACATCTCAAGGCAAATGTGTTTTCACTCGTTCAAAATAGACACACTTAACATTTTTGGCAGCATCAAAAGCCTACTGTCATAGCCTCTTCCTGACTGCATCACCCTGCCTCTCAAATCTCACCCCAGGAAACCTTTGTTTTTCATTTGACTTTGTTGTCCTGTTGCAATAAATTGTACAACTGGGGATAACGGCACACACAGTCAGTCTCCAATGATGTTGCACTCAGTTGTACACACAAAGTTTGACAGACGTAGTCATTAGTAAGATGGTGAAGAGTGACAGTTGCGAGCCTGAGAGACAAGTTGAATACTAACTGAACTGAAATTGAAAGCCTTCTCACATTTACACCACCTTTCAGATGGTGGAAAAGCAAAGATTTAACCATTAGAAAGGGGATTACGGGTGCTGTTAGACCTGAAAAGCATACTTCAGTTTCTTCTAACTTTTATTTCCAGTATTCAGGGAAGCTTCACTGTGAGCTATGTGCTGCTCTTTCACTTTCTCCTTCTAGATTTATGGGGTATGGGTACCCGGCAAGTGTTCAGACACAAGTCTGCTTCTCTAACTTATAAGCCACCAGGGATCTTTATTCTCTGAATAACTGAGAGTGTAGCATTAAAGTTGCTCGAGATTCACAGCACACCTGTTACCAAAAAATAAAAATTGGACCAAGACTTCTTGGAAAAAAAAAAAACTGTGGACACTCCAATAAAATGGCACCAAAGTTGTCCATCAGTTCATGAAATAAGAAGGACTCCTGGCTCTTATTTTCACCTTATTTCTTATTTTATTTTACTGAACTAATTTGTTCAAAGAGACAGAAAAAATGTGATTTGTTTCAGCCTGCTTAATGCTACAACTACAACTCAAAAATACAAAATACTAAACTGCAGAAATAACCTGATAGTGTATTTGACTAACAAAGTGGGGAAAAGTAGCCATTGACATTAGCTACAAAAGGCTAATATTTGCCTCCTTTTACAAACAAATTGGAATGACTTGCCTGTTTACTTGTTATCTGATATACTGTTTATCTGTATTCAAATGTTGCACAGTGTTTTCAGAATTTTGTTTATTATTCTTCTCCATTATGCAGATAAAATAGAGAATGGGGATGTGTACCAGAGGAGGAGAGGACCTCATTCAGGCAGCTCAGATGAACAGGAAACAGGAAATAAACAACTGGAAGGAGTTGGGCAGCAAGGAAGCAGCTGGCGACGCATCCTCCTCCTCATTCTTGCCATCACCATCCACAACATCCCAGGTGAGGATGAGCCATTGGGCTGTTTAAAGTGTCTGACAAGGGAATTTGTGTTAAGTTGAATTCTTAGAATGAAAGTGAAAGTCACTTTGTAAAATCCTGAGAGTTACAAATGTAACTTCCATATGACTGGCAGGGGTGGTGATTTGCACATCTATATCCCATCATGAATATCTGTGTCAAAATCAGCGGTGACTTCGGTAACATGAGCCATCTAAGTAGGGCTACAACACCTGAGTTATGTTTCTTTTGGGATCTTCTTGTTCTGAGTGGCAGCAAAATTATAGCAGTCATTTAGGAGCAGAACATGATAAACGAAAAGATCAAACAGTCAGAGAACATGGACAGTTTTTTGACAGGGAAGAAAAGAAAAATACCCCAATGTTCATCACGCAAATACATCAGTCAATGTGGTCTGATGCACAGTCTGTCCTCCACTTTGGTCCAGACTGAAATCTCTCAACAACTATAAGATGTACCACCATGAAATGTGGTAGAGACAATCATGGCACCAACAGGATGAATTCTAATGACTGAAGGGATCCTATGATTTTTCCTCTAGCACCACCAACAGGTCAAAGTTTTCACTTATCCAGTGAAATATCTCAACATCTACTGTTGGACACACATTAATGCCTGCCTCAGAATGAATTGTAATCACCAGGCCAATCCTTTAACTTTTCATCTGGTGTCTTTTTAATTTGTTCAAATGATTGGTTTATAGCCAAATACCTGCAAAACTTAAAGCATTCCCATCAGTCTCAGCTGTACTTTGTGTTTAGTGCTAATTAGTAAATGTCAGCGTCTTAACAAGCTGAACTAAGGGGCCATGGACCCTGCCAAACATCAGCATGTTTGCATTGTCATTGTGAGCATGTTAGCATTTAGCTTAAAGCTCTTCTGTGCCCAAGTACAGCTTCACAGAGCTCCCAGCGTCCTAGAAATAAAACTCTTTTGCTGTCACTTCAGCTAAACCTGCAGTGCAGAACATTTACATATAAATGAACGTCCGTTACATTCAAGCCTTTGCCAAACAAGTTCACACAATGCTGATTAAGCCTATCACTGCCAGATAAATCTCTCTATATTCCACAGTATAAGGAGTTTTTAAATCTCATGTCGGGCGCGACATTCCCACACTGGCCATTTGGCCTTTAATCATGCGGCTCTTCTAGACTTTCCAAATGTTATCGGACCAAAATGAATGGTAATGGTAATGAAACAAGTCATTTCGTGAGGGTTGTGTGACACTCAAAACAATTTATCCACCGTTTTACAGCTGCAACAGTAGGTTACGGCCAATATGTACTGGCCATCAGGCATACTGGGACAAATCCTGGTGGGCCATCAACAATATGTTTTTGGGCCAGTCGACCGTCAAAACATATCTGTTTTTATAGGCCCTCTCTGTGTACCTGTCATTCGGGGTGTGCATGAGAGCATGCTGCATGCCTGTGTCAGATGGCATTAGGCGCTGCATCGCCGCAGGTGTGTGGGGGTGTGGGCGTGTTTGTGCTTTAGAACGTAACCGCTGTGAAAGAATCAGAAAATAACGTTTTTATTGATCTGATTCACCTCTTCATTCACTCTCTAGCTCACTCGATCACAGCTGCTCTCTCGCTCACTCGCTGGCGCTCTCAGCTCTCTCTCTCTTTTTCTCTCGTCTTTTTTAAAATGAGTCAGGAAGCCGACAGAAAAGTCTAACTTTACTCTTAATGTTATCAAACGAAGAGAAATGTCCTCCCCTTTACTCTCACTGCCAGAAGGGGGAGACAAAAATCCTACACTCCAGCTTTAAGCTAATAGTTTACTACCCCAGTTGATTTATGCATCAGGAAGGGAGGGGCTTAAGAATTCTTTTGGCTTCCAAAGGAACGCATTACAGACTAAGTTTGGGAAAGTGGGTTTGTTCTGACTATGTTTTGTCCAGACATCAGTCTGGCATGATGGTATTTCTTATTGAACTAAATGTAATCAAAAAATTGCATAAATATTGCAAATGACCCTAAGGCAACAACAAATATATGTGTCTAAAGTTGCTATGGCAACCTGTCTACATTGGTGGAGATAACAAAGGAATCTGATAGCCATAAACTGTTTGTCTGAGCTTTTTGAGCTAACAAGCTGAACCGAGAAGAAAAAAAATCTAATTCCAGAGTAGCTTTGACACATTCAACCCAAATGGAAAGCTTGTTTGAGCTGAATGCTGACAGACAAACAATCCAACGGAGGAATAAGAACAGGTTATGCATCATACACTAAATCACTTCAACACAATGACCCTATGAATGACAAAACAAGGTGTGTATTTCACCGTGTGCATGTGTATGTGTGTGTTTGAGGCAGAAAGAGGAAAACATAGAAAGCATGTGTAGGTAACAAATATAGTATCACTTCCAATTTCACTTCCAATCCATTTTGAAAAACTGCAGAGCTTCACTGAAAGTCAATAATGGTGCTGTGCCAAATCCTGCACTAAGTCCAGCCCAGGTTGATTTGTTCTCAGTCCAGGCTGAAATGCTCACTGAATGTAAATAACCTTTCTCTCCCTTGCTTGGAGTAAGTTGTTTGAATATTTATGGTGAAAAATCTGTCAAATGGACAGGTTTCTCCTGGAGTAGTCCTTGCATTATTGAACACTACACAGACGTCAGCAAGTCACTATTCTGTCAAATCTAATGAGCTAATTAGACTAATGACATGTCAGTCATACATCAAAGGCGACGCCTAAGGAGGAGCAGTATTCAATATTTGGAGATTTTTCTGTAAGTGAAGAAACGGCGCAAAACTTAACATAGGAAACTAACAGGAAATACTAACTAGGATTCTAACAGGAGATAAACATGATACAATTCATGTAACAAACAACAGGGAAGTAATTAACAGTTATTGTTGACATTTCTAGGAGCTGGCAGCAAATCCACCAAGACAATTAACACCTATTGTGTTTAGCTGAAATGTTTATGGGGACTTTTTTTTCTTGTCATATCAAACAGCTTGGGCTGGGTGAAGGAACTGTTTGCACTCAGACGGTGTATGTAAAATTGGCAACACAAATCATCTTGAGAATTGTTAGTTGTACTTCAGACACTGTAATATGTCTTACATTTCAGTGTTTCATGATTGCTTTGGCTCAGTTTTCACAATTGTGTTTGAATGTGCAAAACTCTTAACTGATTTGCTACATTCTTAGGATAAAACACAAAATGCCGTCCTTACATACAGAATGCAAAACACTAAATTAGTCCTCATAAGACCTATAATATACTTCATACTAGAAAAGTTTCACTGCCCATTGCTAAGCTTACTGTTGCATGTATTAGTCCATTTAGCAACATTAGCCTTGTGAGCAGCAATGCAAACATAACGCTAATTACTTCACCACTGCAACCAAACATTTTAAAGAAAATAAAGGAAAAAGAAAGGCAATTTCTTTTCTTTTGATTACAGTCAAAATGTTGCAATGAATTGAGTGTCTATTACTGTAGCTGTAACTACTGCTGCTGCATTTCCTCTTTCTAATCAGGCAACTAGTGAGATGAGTGAGATAAGTTTTTAATGAGACTTTATACTTTCCCCAAGTTTGTTGGGAAATGATTGCATCTTTTACTTCACTACATTCATCTGATGGTTTAATTAAATGTGGAACTATAGAATGCATCATTAAGCTATGGACAATTAACAATTTGCTCACATCAGAAAGTAGCCGCCATAATTAATGAGAAAATGCAGTTTCAGTTGTTTGAATGATTTACCGCGTCGTACTCGATTGATTTCCATTTGTTCAATCAGTAACAGCAGCATAATTATCATAGTGTGGAATGATGTTTGCTCCAGAAATGTGGATACAATACAAATTAGGGAAACATATAGTCTGCAGGAGGAGAATAAGTAGTGGCTGTGTTACTAAGGAGTACTCCACAAAATATCAGATTTCATGTGAAAGGCAAGTTCATTAATAAGTAAAACCATATACTGGTCACTGCATGCGTTTCATTTCTCATAAATATAACATGTGCTTCTATAAGCACACTTATGTACATATAGTCAAACACACATTCACATCAGCCACACACGTGCACACACAGAATCAGGCATTTGTAGGTGGAGATGTAACCACAGAGCTCTCCTCTGAGGCCTTTAATGAATCAGACCTCCCACAGTCTCAACTCCCAACCAGGAAAACAAAACTAATTAAGCAAACAACTCATCAAGTCGTGATTCAAATGTGCATTTAAGTATATTTAACTAGATCCAAGAAGTTGATCCCAATAATGCGTTATCTGTGGTGGATTGACTATGTGCAGAGAACGAACTCAGTGGCGTTGTGTGACATTTCCGTCACCCCTGCCAAGCTCAAGGGAGCAAGTGTCAGGTGTAAGAGCTATGGGATGCCAAGCCTGCTGCTTAATTGACAAACCGAATGATCTGTGATTTTTTTTAATTTCTTTGTAAGTATCCAATTTCAATTTCACAGATTTGTAATTTTTTTTAAAATCAAAGTCTCTTAAGAGACAAAAGTTCCAGAAATTGTGGAACCAAAGGATAATCTCAGGAACTAAAATTCCCCCACATCTGAGGATCCATTTAGATTATGCAGATTAAAAAAACAAAAGCATTTTAAATGCAGTTTTCCGTTTTGTTGAGGAAACAACACAGTTATCCTGTTGATATTTGTATCAACTGTTGTGTGACTGATATGAGTTAGATCTAATGAATGAATCAAAGGAGAATTGCAGAGGAGGAGTGTCTGCCTCCACAGTAAACAACCTGTTTAGTGTTTGATGGCTATTTATTTCTCCTTTAGAATGTAAACACCATGAAATAATCAGAAAATAGTTTTATTTCTCTCATTCACCACCAGCACTCCCTCTTTTAGTTCAGTCATTAGCTCGCTCAACCACCCCCACTAACTCTCTGTCATTCAACACAGCTTAACTTTGCTTTTAATGATAATAAACAACAAGAAATGTCCACCCCTCTTCCTATTATTGATAGTGGGGTACTTTCTTGTTTTATGAATGAAGTGTTACACAAGTTGAGGCAGCCGTGGTGTCTGTGTTTGACCAATCAGCGATGATCAGCCCTACAAACCCTGACCCAAAACTTCCTGTACCTTTGGAAAATACTAACCTGGGAGGAACATTCCTACAGGAACTAGATTTAGTCCCTGGTTCCTCCAGTTGAAACGCAGTGCATGTGTGTGTGTGTGTGTGTGTGTGTGTTCATATTGTATAAGCACCAGTGTCTAGACTTGTCTTTACTTAGAAGGCTATAATGAACCATGCTGTGTCATAACTGCTAGTCACTCATTAAGAGAATATGTTATTCATGGTCATTTCATGAAAAATCAAATCATAAAACAAGTGAAAGTTACCATATTTTGTTCTTTCTGAAGCAGATACTTTTTCTTTTTACAATAATGGTCTATCCTGTTGTATTCTGGTGTTAATGTGTAATTTTGTCTCCCCAAATTACAGTAAGATGAACCTGTTTGGCTTCTTTGAAGTGCTTCTTCACCAGTAATCATGTAATTTAACATCAACCACAAACACTGAGGACCTTGCGTTCCTTCCTTTAATGGCTTGACTTTGTGATAACCCCGTTTTGTGATTCAGAGGCTGATTAAAGAGGTCTGTTTACGTAAAAATCTTGGTTTAGCTTTAATACTGATATTGAGCAGTAATTTGTTGTGCTGAGAAAAAAATCAGCCATTTAATGAGTGCTTCTTCCCACAGTGTGATAAGTGCACTTATTTTTCGACACCTAGCTGTCCCAGTGGGAATGGAAGCATTCATCCTGGCAGTGTTAGCGCCTTGCTCTCCCCTTTGAACAAAAAAAACAACAGCTGCATACAGTAATAACATGTACCAATCCTCAAACAGGCTCTGAATGCTCCATGACATTGCAGAAACAAAGCCGTGACAGGAGTTGGCGACAGTCTATCAAACTGAGAAGGAGATTGATGGCCGTCTTTTCCCCCACCATCAGTGTTGATCCTTGTTAGCGTGACGGATGGAGCAATGACAGCTACTTCTAGCAAATACAGTAGCAGATTATTCAAAAACACAAGAAACCAAGAAAATTTAACTAAGCTATGTTTTATATTTTTGTCCTGATAAAGCTTGTCTGAGCAATTTACTGATTTTTCGGCAAGCTCACTTTCCTACACTTAGGGTCTCTATCAAACAAGTTAAGATTAAATGCTGCTAACATTTTTTACAAAACTACCATATTTACCAAAAGTCAGGAAGTTGTAAGAAGAGTCTACAGCCATGCTGGCAGCTCTGTAAGGCTGTACTACAGCTGATACAACAGATGTAATGTAATGATGATGTTAATATTCTGCTGTTGAGCAGGTTTATTGTTACCATGTTCACCATCTTATTTTAGCATGTTAGCTAGCATGCTGACATTTGGTAATTAGCACAAAGTACAGCTGAGATTGATGGGAATGTCATAAATTTTGCAGATCATAAACCAAAATATTACACAATTTTTCAATTAAAATTATTTACAAAAATTTAAATAATACCAGATTGTGGCACTAGATGAAAAGTTAAAGGATCACCAAAGCTATTACAGTTCATCCTGAGGGAGACATGAATGTCTGTATCAAAGGTCATGGCAGTCCATCCAATAGTTATCAAGACATTAAACTTAATAACACAAATGACCTCCTTGTGGCCAGCGATGTCTGTATGATACATCATCTGGGGACCATGAATGTCTTCACAAAATTTCTTTACAATGCATTCAATAGTTGTTGAGGTATTTCAGTCTGGAACAAAGTAGTGGACCGACCAACTGACCAGCATTGCCTGCAGCCACACCGTGAGCACAGCTAAAAATCTGTTTCACAGATCGGGTAGAGCAAGTTTTTTTTCTCTGCAGTTTACATCAAACTGAAGGAATTCTGTTTGATGTTAATGCAACATCGAAACTTCCTCCATGTTTACTTGTTGTCTTGCAAGGTTTCCACAGAACTAATTTTATCAAAACAACACCATCATGTCATACTCACCACTCTGAGTCACTGTGTCACTCAGCAGTTCCAGTTGATTCTACTTTACTGTTCTTTCAACCATTACTGTCAATGAAACTCAACACTTCCTACAGATGTTTGAAATTAAAAGCCTATTAGGAAAGGGAAAAAAAATGTCCTTTGAGCTGCTGGAAGGCTTTCTAAAACATTTGCACACAAAGTGTTGAGTTTTAAAAATAGTAGTTTAACATTGAATGAAAGAACAGCAGAGTAGAAGCAATTGAAATGTATTAGTAAGATGAGAATAAATTTCTGTTCCAGAGACACGCAGAGCAGCAGAGGGGTGAGTGTGACATGACTGTTATTGTTCTGATTGAATGAGTGCTGAGGAAATGTACATCCTGAATTTATCATGACAACAGGTAAGCATGGAGGCAGCTTTGAGTTTGCATTAATGACAAACAGCAACAGCGGCAAATTTAAACCGATCAGAAAACAGGGAGGCCTCTTATTAAAGTCTGTCTGTTGCAAAGAGGGGCTCGTTGAGAGTTCAGTGAATTTTACAGCAGATTTTCCATCAGGGCAGAAACACTCAATGTAGCATATTCTTTTCTTCAATGCAAATAAGTAACCACTAATTAAATTTCTCCAGATGCTGAGCATTGCTTGGGAATTAGTCATGGTTTTATAAGGTAATTTGTATGTTGTGATACAGTAGATTCTAGTACATTCTGAAATGTCACCATTCTATCCTGAGATGAGTGGAGAATGAAAAAGCAATGGCATAAAGGAAGATGAGAGAAGACTTTGATGTGGTTGAAAGAAACATCTCACGACAAAAGAGAAAAAAAAAAGTAAAATTAACGTAAAACCTCATAGTGCTGCAGTAGCACAAAAAGGAGAGGGAGCAAAGAGAGAGAGAGAGAGAGAGAGGAGGCGCAGTAATGGCAGGCTCAGTGGAAAAAAGAGTGTGTAGACGAGTGAGGAGAAGAGATTAAAGGAAAGTACGATGGGAATGAGTGGCTGCTGTGACAATGAGCTGTCAGCAGCAGTGTCATCAGACTCGCTTAAAAGAGCATAGAACATTTAGCAGGAAGCGGATGGGACCAGCCACTGCACACATGCACGCACACACGAACACACACACAGACACAGAATTTTGTAGAAACAGAAACACATACACAGGTAAGTACACACATTTTCACCCCAAAACCAAGTTTTCTCTCGGCAGTGAAAAGAGGACAAAAAGAGACATACACAGGTGACAATATGAAAAATTTCTCACTTCTGCTATGACAGAATTGAAGACTCACGCAGCGAAGTTCTCAAGAATCATCTCAACCACTCTCTCTGCCAGTGACACTAGTGTTACTGGAGCTTTTACAGACTCTTAATGCTTGTGCTTCAATGTTTCATGACTTAACGGTTATTGTTTTGATTCCTTGACAAATGTTGTTGTTTTTACCAACCCCGGCACATTATTGATATGCTTTATTTATTCATGAAATCTCATTGAGATTGAGATCCTTTTTCAAGAGGGACCGGAGAACAGGTTACACATACTCATTCTCATCACAATAAGGTGGTTCATTCATATTAGAGGTGTTCACAGGTCCAAAATGTTGAACCCGATCCGGACCCCAATTTGCATAAATTAATTTTCAAAAACATAGAGCAAATCCGAGGGGGGCCCAGATGACCCAAACAGATCCTAACAAAGAGAGAACACAAACACCGGCAGCAGCATGATGCACTATCAATTAATTCCATTAATTAACAAGCAGCAACAGTGGGAAAGAACAGCAGTATACTAATAAAAATGCCCTTAAAACAAACTGTGAAGTCAAGGAAAATAATTTGATTATATGCTTCAAAGACAAATTTATGTAAATAAAGTACTATTCTACCTCCTGTACCAACAATAAAACCTTCTACAATCAACTAGGATGGACAGACAAAAGACAATGTTCTAACCTGTTTAATACCTGTGAGTCAAATTCCAAAAATCCAAAATTAATTTAACAGTGTTAATCTTGTAGAATAGGCCTACTGATCTCCCTAAAATATGCTCTTAAGTCAAATTCATTTTTCTGGACAGGATGATCCAGCAGTCACTGTGTTTTCTGTACACAATAGTTGGCAATTTTATGTAGCATCACAATAATCAATATAGCAACCATCTGGTGGTACATACCATCAATCACAGTGCTATATATAAAATGAAAGTGCAGTAGAATTTAAAATGTGGTCTAGTATTTTGCATGTCATATTTTTAGTTAGATTTGCCTTTTTTCATGCAAAAATAACTGCTGACAATTTAGGAACAAAATATCTTCCTCTTTGATCTTTATATTGCAACACTAATATGATCCTGGTAATGATCCAAATAAATTTAAATATATTTTTAAAATAGGACACTTTTGTTTCTGGGAACACCACTATAATATTTAACCTGCACTCTCATCATTACATGTTGCTCATCACAGCCACATGTCTGCTTTTATTGTAATTAGAAATGCAGCACTCCAGGCTACACTTTGGCCAGACTCAGACAGACGGTCCTGAGGGAGTTTTTAGCAGAGAGACGTTTTAATTGAACTACAGTTCATCATGGGAGTGTGTGAACCGTTCAATGTGTCAGTTTCCAACACGCCTGTGGATCTGTGTTAGAAACAGAATATTCGATGATAACCGACAGGTTTGATCTGCAGCACGGAGGTTTGTGTGGTTATTTTGCCACAGTCTGGTGTCTGATGCACAAAATTTAACCAGCAGATCTAGCATGCTTAATTGTGCTTGACAGTGAAATCATTCCTCCAATTAGAGACTGCTAATGGCACAGATACCTGCCACCTCTAGATAACTGCTAAGAGAGTCACCAGGGTAAAGGAAAAGCTGTCAGAATCAGCCTGTAAATGGCCTTTGATTTCCACATGATGCATTTTTAAATAAAAATAGAGGAATTGGAAGATATTTCTATTAATTACAAAATAACCGCTACATATAAACTTCTCATTTCACATATTTGTAGCTTATAAGTTGCTAATAATTTTGAGACCCACATTTGTACGATGCAGTCCTTAGTTTTGGTAAATCAGCAACTTGTTTCACATTTTAACAAATTGTAGACACAAGTGTCCACGTGCCGGGACACCAAATAAACAAGGTTAAAGTTATAAGAGATCAGGCTTTTTCAAAGAGGACTTAGTGATGTGTTGCTGGAGTGTAAACTTCCTCCAATTAACAGCAGGACAGAGTTTTCTGAAAGCATCCAGGGTGAGTATACAGTTAGGAAATACTAAAAAATGGAAGTAGTTGTGAACAGGGCTTTTTTTTAACGCAACCTCAAACTGATGTAGGTAGTTAATGATGTGCTTCTTGGCCTTGGAAAATACTTGGTTACTAATGTAGGTTGTAGAGAGGTAGCCAAGCATCCTGACAAGCTTAAGCTTAAGTAGAGCAGATAAACAGACTGTTTACTGTATTTTTTAACACTTTTTCCAAACTCTTTAAATGCATTAGTATCGCTCTTGGTACAGCCCCATTCACACTGCTTCAACATTTGGAGAGATCCAAAGCATTGCAGACCTGCCGTGCCTAATAACAGTTGTCAAGCAATGACCCTTACATTCTTTGTAAATCCTTGGAAAAACCAAAAAGTGTAAAAACAACACATTGTGGATTTACGGGGGTTATGTGTAGGGTGTCTTCTTGGCCGGGCACAGTGCCTTTCTGGAGTCTCTGCTGGTTGCCTGGCAACCTCACGATGATGACAAGACTCCAGCATGAGAGTGGTACTGATCTTCTCATCTTAGTCTCTAACCTGACGTGCCAGATGGTTTGTTACACAGAACCATCTGAGAAGTCGTCCTTGGAAACTGTTTTGGAAAAGGCACGCACTTTCAAAAAGTACTACCATCTGTCTATCACTGTCTATCACCATCTTACCTCGCAAGGCAGCTGGATTCGCGATGCTGATGGTCTGAACCTCTGGTGGTTCAGACACAAGCGCATAACTTGAAGCCTGACAAGAGGGATTCTTGCGTGATCTTGTGATCTCGTGAAACCAGCTGCTTCACAAAGTAACTAAGTGTAAGCAAGAACATGAATAAGGGTACTGGTTACTGTTTAACTATTTCTTTTAAAACTTTAATGGTGTCTGAGTAGTACTCCAATTTAAAGGCAAATTGTTTGGAGCAACATCAGCTTCAAAGTTAGCTTTCCCAGTGGTCCAATGAATGTTTATGGTATTATTGTCTATTAATCATGCCATATTGCTCACCACTCACTCTGTTTTAAGGTGCAGCTCTCTCCGAAATATTATGTGATAACATATTGGATAGCAGTAAATATACTGTATGGAAAAGGGTGGGTCTTCATGGATGTGGCCAGTAGCCGCTGTAGCAGAGTTGCACCATGCAGGTTTAACTGCTTGCTGTTCGGAAGCACCTTAATGCTAATTACAAGATTAAGATAAGACTTTATTGATCCCCAGAAGGGAAATTCGCAACACACCCAAAAACAAAATTGTTGAGACATTTTTGCTTTTCTTAGATTGTTACCACTAGTCTGGCAAGAAAATATAAGGTTTATCCTTCCTCTCAGTAGGACATTTCAAGCTTAGCTCCACAGCTGTGTGTTCACATGCCAACAAGCACTAACAAGTTAGCATGCCATGTCAGCATACTAATTGAATGGAACTATAAAGCTCAAAGTAAGCTCTCAGGTCAGAAATATGTTTGTTTAATGGAGGAAGAGTCCTAGTTTAGACTTACTCTCAATGTTTTGAGATGTGATTCCAGAGGCTAGTGGCTAAAGCACACAACTATGTGAGGGTACAATTTACTCCTTGACACAGGCCCTTATCTTGTTTATCAATGCTAGCTGTGAAAAATAAAATCAAGAAATTATCATGTTTTAGCATTGTCATCACCGAGCTGTTAATGGCATTTCAGGATGTGACTGTTTGAAGTAGGCACGGTACTGCTTCACTGCCTTTTTGGTATGAAATGCAAAACAGCCTGTTGATCTGACTGCAAATGCACACAAGCACACTAACACACATACTTCTCAAACACATGAATGCACTCATAGATACAGCACGCACTGTGACCTTTTCCCTTTCAGTTTGAATGGTGTGTACTTTAAGTATGCATGACATCCATAACAAATGAGACGAATGGGAGAGAGATGCTGCACAGGGTGTACAGAGCATGTGGAGAGGGAACAGAGACTGTGGTCATCAGTGTCTAAATGCAGCTATCCTGTCATACTACTTTATGCTGTTGTAGAAGTAGAAGCCTCACAAAATGTACAAAATCTTGAGCAGACAATTTGTTGTAATTCCCAGCTCCTTACAGAAAAACCAGTAGGACATAATTTCTAATATTTCTAATCTCAATGACGGCACAGTAGTTCAGCAAATATGTCTCATTGTACAGCCAAAGTTCTACAAGGGCTGCATATGCATTTAGGGAGAAAGGTATCAGTTGAAACCTGACCATCGAGGGTACACTCCAATAAAAGAACACAGTCATCCCCAAAGACTGTTTCTGTAAGTATATCACAGTGTTCTGTAATATGTAAATCACAGTTCATTCCAGGCCTAGTGAGTTATTTTTTCTATATACCTTTATTATCTGTTTCCACCCATATCTATTTGTACAGTCTTGTTATTTGCACATTTTATTTAGTTGTATTTCTTGTATTTTCCTGTGTAATAAAGTGTGTCAGTTGAGTCCAATGATGAGATACAGTACTTATGTATACAAGGATCAATTGTTTATGTGTTTAATCTGCAGAGGGCTTGGCTGTGGGGGTTGGATTTGGAGCCATTGGAAAGACTTCATCTGCTACTTTTGAGAGTGCCAGGTAAGATGGGTATCAAGGCGATAAATATACATACATACACACATAAACTTCATTTATCCAAAATATCACCTTTTTACACTGGCAAGTGAGAAATTAATTGCTAATGTATCGATTCATCTGGCAATTTGGGCATTTTTTGTAGTTTGTGGTGTTATCAGTAAAGAAAAAGGTATACATTCTATATAGTATCACACCTGCACACAAAACTAAAGATCCCACCAGGATTATGTGCAGGAACACAATGATTGGCTTGCCAAACCGGAACATTGGTTTAGTCATAATATTTTGTATTGTTAAGGTAAAAGCCTTGAGGTAGTTAAGTTTAGGTATAATGCTGAAACATGTTTAGGTTAAGATTAAAGAAGGCCAGGATTAGGTAAAGATTGGTCGGAATTTCCATCTTTGCCCATAACTGTGCTGTGTTGTGTGCTGCTGACATCTAGCGGTTAAACCTTGGTACTGTAAGGAGCAGTGACAGTTGGGCAGACATCCTGTCTGGCCAGTACAGGTGAGACTCTGGCCTCATCCCATTTTATAATCCACCCAGACCAGCTAGCAACTGATCATGGATGGCTGCTCTCTTTATGAACCATTTGAGAGAATACAAGTGAACATAACTAGTAGCTTCAAATATATTTGTCAATTATAACACTGGAGAAAATTTAACCAGGATGGTTACAGAAAGTTCATATTACACCTTGGCTTGTTGATATATTAGATACAGATAAGAGTAGGGAATACAATCTACTTATACACCTCATATAGTACTCCCTTTGTCTATTGGTATGTGTATTTAGATACAGATCTGGATCCAGATACAGATTAAACATGTTTTCTAAAATAATAAATTTAGAGGATTATGCAGCAGAAGTATGCATTTCTCTGGGTGCTATCCGGTTTATCCATAACTTCACATTTCAACACTTCTAAGTGTGTCAAAATAACATTTTGAGAAAGGAAGTGGATGAAATCTATTTTATGTGATGTGGAGGCATATTGTGTAGATTAATGCATCTTTTTTGGGACGTTTTTGGGAAGTGGGACTCCATCAATTTTACACATAATGATCCGTGTATTTGTTATAAAGAGTACTTCAAATTTTGAAAAGGGTTAGAAAAAGTCATAAGAGTTGTCTCAGATTGGGATTGAGACTTCAAATTTTTAACAGAAAGCCTGTGTTGTGAAAAATGTGAGCATTTACCAGACAAGAAAAGTCGCTATTAAGTTGAATTGGGAGAGTGTCAGTATGTAGCCGTGACAAATCTTTTTAATGAACTGATTGTAATGATTCAGTACACTGAAAAGGACTGCTTTGCCCATCACTGTCGTGGTACGAATACCATGATAGTATCGTATTGTGAGTTCATCTGTGATTCCCACCCCTATTGCATTGTTGGAAATGTAGGAATCCATGGTTTTTAGAACTTGACATGGATGTATTATAAAAACTGGATACCGGACCAAAAATGGCATCCATTCAGTCCAATAAGAATTGCTTGGCTGGCGCATACGCCAAAAAAAGTTTCTAACTTCCGGGTTTGCTTCCGTGTTATGTGGCCCACTGAATATTTGCAGTAGTGTTTCTCCCGCTGACCCCACCCGTAAGTTCCTGCTCAGCCCATAGACTCCACACTGTGATGACTTATCAAATTTTGTAAATCGTTTTTCTCGGCTCAAGGAATGTTCTACAAAAATAAAGCCTCCATGGATCAAAAATTCGTAATAGAAAGACACATAATTGACCTTGTTTGCAGTTTTAGTTTTACATACGTCTCTTTTTCAATGGTGGTCTACGGGGAAAATGCTTTTTGGGCTGCAGGGAGATTTCTCACTGCAGTACCGCAAGTGACCACTGGGAAAAATTGGCTGCAAAGCTTAGCAGAGGAGCCCTCTTCAGCTCTTATAATACTGTCTTTATTCTGTCTCTTGTGAATCCCTGGACTTAATAAAAGTGCAATGCTAATTGGTTGGGCCCCTTTGACCCACTGTATGCAAAATTCTGACACCAAAATCTGCAGAGTGAGATATGCTGTTAAAGTACACTTCCAACCTTGCTAAGATCATTGTCAATTTGTAAGTACATGATAAACTCTGTTTAACATGACGGCAAATTCAGCCTTTTAAATCACATTTTATTGGACCTTTAAATTTAGTGTAAATCTAAAAACATCTTTTTTCTGTAAATCACCACAAGGCATAATTCATCTTCTCTTTAGCTTCACAGATGTAGATTGTCAGATTTTGGATATGAAACAGGCTCACGAGTTGTAATATTTGCTTGTAAGTCTTTGCCTAAGTAATTTTATATTTAGAAAACATCATCTTGATTACCTCACTTCTAGCGCGTCATCCCACGCAACTATACATTTAATTGGCCAGAAAGACACCCTGTTCTCTTTGTAGCACAGACAACAATAGAGCATTATCATATCATGGTGGGAGATCTCACCTATAACAGTTTCTAGGCAGCTCTTTTATTTCTCCAGAAGTAGGTTGAGCTGTTGCTGATAAAGCCCTGCTTAAAGCCCTGCAGAGTCTCAGCTAGTTGAAGCTGTGGGTTCCCCAAGTTGATCAGCAGATGCTTCAAATACTCCTCCATCAGATCTCGCACCTTAACAGTGGAAAAATGTGAACTAAAAACACACAAAAGTGAAATTTTGAGGGTTTTTTTTCATACATTCTTACATAAATAAATTGAAGGCTTTCATTTCAAAACACCAAAACATTAATAAAATGCTCCTACAGTCATTTTCAGTTCAAAATCATGACTACACTGGACAACCTTGATGGCAGCTGTCTGGTGCTGTGGTGACATCTAGTGGTGACATGATGGCACTGTAGAGATAGCGGTGAGATGTTGAGCAGGAGTTTCATGCTTGACAATTACAGATGTGACTCTGACAATAAAATAAGTCATAACAGTTAGTTGTATTATGCATCCCTTTTTTTTGGAGATAATCTAGGATCCAATCCAAAGTCATCTTGGCAGACTCAACAAAGTCAACTTCATTACACTGATACAAAAATACTATAAATCCAACATTTCTATAAAAAATGTAGTGGTTAATGATTCATGTCATTGCTCAAAGTGTCCTAATAAAATCAGAGATAAGAGCAAGGAATGTAACATTTGAACTAGTTTTTATTCCAGTATGTTTACATTTGTAGCCACGCTAACGCTGTAGCCCTGTGAATGGCAGTGTCATTGGGTCAGTCTGTGGTTTGGTCCACCACTCTGATCCAGACTGAAATATCTCTACAACTGTTGGATGGATTGCCATAAAATTTGGTACATTCATGTTCCCTCACAGCATGAATCTTAACCTTTGTGACACCTGCACCAAAACACCATGCTGATGTTAGCATTGAGCTCAGAGCATCACAGTGCGCCTCACAGAGATACAAGCATGGCTGAAGACTCTTGGTTTCGTTTTCCCCTTCATTAGATGAAAGGTTTTCTAGTTTCAGTGACAGTCTGTATTACATTTGACCTTTGTTGATATGCTGAGGAAAACAAACTAGAACAGAAACTGGAGTAATCTGTCAGGTTGTGTTGGTTAGAAATGAAACTATATCACAAAATCTACAGTGCCGTAAGTCCTCATGAGGTCGGTTGCTAATATTTGTTATAAAGAGATATAATCTGACTGTTAATTTGTTGTTTTTTGTCTCCTCAGAAATTTGGCCATTGGTATTGGCATCCAGAATTTCCCAGAAGGTTTGGCAGTGAGCCTGCCACTCCGGGGTTCAGGGGTCTCAACATGGACAGCTTTCTGGTGGGGAAAGACATATGTCTTTGCTAATGCATGGGCTGAGTACAGTTACATTTAATTCAGTATCAGTTAATGATGCTGTTGTGCCCTCAGGTACGGCCAGCTAAGCGGCATGGTGGAGCCCATTGCTGGGCTGCTGGGCGCCTTTGCTGTGGTTTTGGCAGAACCTCTGCTGCCATATGCGTTGGCGTTTGCTGCCGGGGCGATGGTTTACGTGGTGGTGGATGACATCATACCTGAGGCTCAAGTCAGGTGGGTAAAGGAAGAAGGGATAAAAGCGATAAAAGGTGAAAAACAGATGAGAAACAGATGTGCTCTCTCTTTCTAAATCTCTCTCTCTCTCTCTCACTCTTCTCCCATTTCTCTGCTCCAACTTGTTGTCACCAGTGGGAACGGGAAGCTGGCATCCTGGACCTCCATCCTGGGCTTCGTAGTGATGATGTCACTCGATGTGGGGCTGGGCTGAGGTCACCATGACAACTGGCATCGTGTCAACAAAACCCTCAATGGCCATGAAGTCATCACAGTGCTGCTGACCTCAGTTTTAAAAAGGGGACCAAATGAAGTGTTTTATTCAGGAACACTGTTTATCTATTTTGTTTGAATTGTTGCTACTTGAAATTTATCAGAAAGGCAGAGGGTGACTATACTTGAACAATTATCTTTCACATTAATGGCAGGTGTCTCATTTTGGAATGAATTTATAAATATTTAATTCATATTCTCCTGTTTTCAGAGCTTATGAATGTTTTTTGAGAGGACATAGCTTTTTGAGTTCTTTTTCAAGACAATTGCCAGTTCTTAAAGTTAAATATGTTATTTTTTTAGTTTACTTTCTCCAGTTTTTGTGTTTTATCATGATGGCAAAACTTGAAGTCTGGTGTTTGATTTGGTCATTTAAGGCGTGGGAGTGATTGGTTTACTGTTTGAGACGTCTTCTTTAAAAAACTAAAAACAAATAATAGTCCCCTTTTCTACCAAATGTAGTGCCTTCTGCTTTTTAGGACAGTCAGTCTGCTGACATCTGCAGGTCAGTATGAAGAATCACATGTCGTGGTCTGTGTGTAATTGTTTAAAATGTTGAAACTGACGCTGAATTACATGTGAAGTAATTATATAATTAAACAGCCAAGTGATTCTCAGTTTTCTTTAATGGCCCTGAAAACCTTGTTTTTCCTCGAGTGATCTCTGTACTTGCATTTTTGCACTAATCAGGATTTAGCAATATTTAAATCAGAATCTGGTAACAGTTGTGGGGTTGTTTGGTTAAGCTGCCAGGCCACTGTCAAATCAAATCAAAAACACACCCACGCAGTCCTAATGAAACATATTGCTTATTTAGTCATGAAAATTTAATGTTATCAAGAAAAACTGAAGATGTGAAACCAAGTTGGCAGAGGCTTTTAAGGACGGGTTCACAGTTTTTCAAGTCTGTCCTAAAACAACAGTCAGGTGTCAACAGGGAAACACTGTCCAAGGAAACACAAAGAAGGAATTTGATGCTAAAAAGAGTGTAAATGTGGCAGATATCCACTTGATATGACTAACTCAGACTGCTGAAGCCTCATATAAGCTTCACATTAACTATTAAATGCATTTCTGCACAAAATGTATGGACACACTGTGGATTTTTACCTCCATCACTTACATTTGAAGGAGATCTTTTAATATCCAGTATGAACAGGAGGAATGATTACAGCGAGGAAAACCTCTTTCACTGTTCATATGGACACCTGACTTTAAGGTAGGTTTATGGTTTTAAGTCACTCAATACATTTTATCCATCTGCATTTTCTATAGAAATTACTGCTAAGACATGAACTTCTAATATTATTTTCTTTCAGATGCTAAACCTTTAAGGTTTCAACTTCAAGTTAATCTTTCTTCTTTGTATCCAACACTTACATGCTTAAATATATAGAAACATGCAAGACGTAAGCTTATTAAAGGCTGTTATGTTGACAATATCAATATTATATATTATTCATAAAAATCTGAGATAAATATACACATTTACCATTTTACTGGCAAGTTTACATATTTAATACATATTTTCTAATGTATATAGATGTGGTTAATGTTTGGAAGATTTGGAAGAATCACACTCATCATGTCAGGAAATGTTTCATGTGGTAGGAGGGTGGGTATTAGAGCAGACCAACTTATCATTATACATTTCCAAAACATTGCTAAATGACTTACTCTTCAGATTTTGACCAGAATTTTACTCCGAGCAGCTTTATACAGACTGACACAGATCTTTTTGGAGCACAACCGCAGCAGCCACATGTTTTATCATAATGTACTGAGGCAAGCTTGTTAGTTTTCAGAGGAACAAACAGCTCCTCTAAAATAAATAACTAAACTAACTTGTGATCAACATGTGACAAAGTGATGCAACCTCTCAGAGAGGTCCTCCAATAGCTAGAAGGTAAACGCTAATAATAAAACATCAGCACACATCACTTATCCACACATTTAATGTTTTGACTTAAGAATCAGTCTTAAGAGGACAGCACATAAACAGAAGTCAGATTAAAAAAAAGACAAAGACTATGGAGCCACAGTCTGCAAATAAAACAAAAAGCTTTAGCTGCGATAAAAATGTCACACATTAATTCATGTCACTTGCCTCCAGGTCACTTAGCTACAGGACAGTGACTGGGACTGGCTTGTATTGCAAGAAGTTAATGAGACTTGTTGGCATTTCCAGCTGGTCGATGCAGTGGATCTTGTTGATCTTTTTGAGGTATCTGCGGATAGCGAGTCGGCACTGTGAAGTCAAGGCCTTTGGATTTCCTGGAGACACAGGAGACGACAGGAAAAAGGTTATCACCAGGGTAACATAATAGGAGTCACTTTTGAAGTATATTATTTTATTTCAGCACATCCCTTTATCTAACAACGTCTGTCAAGCCCACAAGAATATTTTTTGTGGCTGTTCTGATGCACAATTTAAATACAGTAATGTCCATTCTCACCGATGCCCTTTGACATGTGTAACTGACAACCTACTTTTTAAATTTGAGCTCTATCATTAAAAGGAAGAGTTTAAAGTTTAATTCAGTGATCACAGCCTCCCTCCACTAAAAAATGTGTTTTTATTCTTGTTCTTTCTGTTGGATTTTTCAGCTGTTCAAAATGAACTGTTGCTCCATAAAAATCTGTTTGAGTCAGAAATGTGTGTTACGGCAGCAGTGCACCATCCAGTGCATTTAATTAAAGAACTAACATGTACAGTATGTGATTATATGCAGTTTGAATTAACACCTCTTTCCTGCAGAAGTAGCTCCACAGCCTCATTCTGCTTCGTGGACTTCTCGATGATCAGCGTGGGGAGGTAGACATTTGCACCAAAGTCGATCAGAAGCTGGATGTACTCCACTCCGCAGCCATGCCTGAGGCACATCTCCAGCACAGTTTTAGGCTGCTTGATAGAACTCAGCAGCTTTGCATCTGTGCAGTTGTAATCTGGGTCTGCCCCATACAGGAGCAGCAGTTTGAAGCACTCCATGTGTCCGTAAACGGCAGCCAGGTACAGCGGCCCGCTGGACACCCTGGCTCTAGAGGTCCAGAGTAAGACTTTGGAGCGGGAGTTCACCTCTGCGCCATGTTTAAGCAGTTCCTTCAATATTTCCACATCACCCTCCCGAGCAGCAGTGAGGACGGGGGAGCAGTTGTTGGTTGAGCTCCCGTTGGGGTTGGCGCCGGCTCTGAGAAGCGCTAAGACACAGTCCAGGTATTTCCCACGAACAGCTGCAAAGAGGGGCGTCTGGGCCTTGACATCCACACAGTCTACAAGGGCGCCATGGGTTAACAAAACCTGCAGACAGCTGAGATGGCCTTTAGACACTGCAGCGTGCAGAGGCGTGCCTGCAATGCCCCAGCCACCTCTGCAGTTGATGACCTTCTTGTAGATTTCTTGGCAGAGCATCTCATCAAGGAGTCTGTCATTGTTTTGTAACACCGCTTGTCTGAGCTGGGAAATTTCACAACTGCTTTCTTCTTCTTCAGAGGTCCTTAACTGGAGCATAGGACCTGCTGAAAAACGCAAAGGCAGACAAAATAAACTAGACACCAAATACGTACATGACAGAGACTCAAAAGATAAAATAGAAACAAAAAATTAAAAAAAAAACTTGACGGGGCTCATCTTAAGGTATGTGCAGTAACATATGTGTTGTGGCTACAGCCTCATTTTTACCCCACAGCACTATTATCTGCAGATGTTCTCTTGGGAGGGAAGGAGGGCTGAAAAGAAGCTAGAACCTTTTTGTGAAGTAATTTCAGGTTGTATAAAAATAAGTTTATATTTAAATGACACTTTAAAACGAATTTTGTCAGCTGTACCTGTGAAACTGTCACCCAACACCTTCCACCAAACTCCTATCAAAATATTCACAATTTAATGTTTAAAAGCTTGTCTTCTGAAGTGCACACAAGATTAATCACAAGCTATTTTTGTTTCTGAGTAATTAAGGTCTTCTGGAAAATTCGGCATACAAGTAATCAATAAAATATCCCATAATTGAATACATATTTATAGCTAAAGCTGTCGTCCTCTTTGACCTGTGTATTGAATGTATGCTGAACTAAAGACTGGCAAATGTTAACTTGTTTGTTCTGTATTTTACAGTAGATACAGACTGTATCTACTGTATATAGAGATTAGTTATATGTAAATATACAGTCACATATCAGAGCAAGTAACGGGCTTTCCAACAGGAACAATGTTGCTAATATTCAGCTAAAACCACCCACGCAGCCATTTAAATATCATTAAAATTGCAAATTTTGTCGCGTTGCTGTAAGTATGTCTCCTTGCTAATAAGTGAGAGTCAACATGAGTCAACATAAAGAGGCTATTCCGTTTTCTTCGTTTTACATTACCTTAGCTGTGTCACCATCAGCTGCTCCTTCTTTTTCCTGTTTCTTCGTCTTCCTCGTTGTGTTTGTGTTATGGGTCACATTCAGTTTAAAGTCGCATTGGCGCCCTCTTGTGTTTCTAAGTGCTAGTTAGAAACAGAAGAAGCCTCTAATTTCTGGAGGCTCGAGAGTGGCACTTGAAATATTACACACTTTTAGTAATAAATTAATTAGTTGAATTTTATAAAGTTATTATAACTTAAATCTGTATTTTAAATGTATCATGAAACTGAAAAGTAATAAAATTAAAATTAAAACATCATTACATTTGTGAAACCCTATTAAAAAAACATTATGAAATAAATGATCATGAATTCTGTAAAATATATAAATCTTTCCCATTCAATTAAATGAGAAAGTGTGTCCAAACTTTTGACTGGTACTGTATAAAGTAATACTATTAGGCTATATAGAGGTGCAGAGGATCAGATGTTGGTGAAATGAAGATTTTATGTAATATTAAAAGCTGGTTTTAAATGCTTTACCTCTGTACTGTCAGGAAATGTAATTTTCCACAGAGGATGAATCCTACTGATCATTATTATTATTATTATAATTATCATTATTATTATTGTTATTGTTGTTGTTATTGTTGTTGTTGTCTTTATTTAACAAGCACCATGCACAAAAAATATTAATCTCAAAATGAGAAGATGAGATGATTTATGCCAGATTTAGCTATTAGCTAATTTCCATCTGCAGTCCCTGGGCAGGTACACACAGAACAATTACCAGATAGTAAAAACATTTACATGCAACACCATTACATAGTCTCTATCACACTAACAATTCTACAGACAAATCTAAAAACACAAATAAATACATAAATTCATGACATTTCAAAATCTGAATCACTGTAAAAATTAATGACTGGTTGCTCAATATCCTTTTTTTTTTGCATCATTGGAAAAAGAATGAATGTCTGTGCAAGATCCCCTGACTTTCCCTCCAGCTCAACCTTAAGGTTGACATTTTTAGCTTTTAGTGAAATGTCTGGCACAGAATTTTGTACAGACATTCATGACTTTGGCAATCCCCTGACTTTTCCTCTAGTGCCAGTTATGTGGACATTTGTGGTTATTGGTGAAATGGCTCAACAACTATTGGCACGATTAACATACATTTTGCGACATTCATCCCACTCAGGATCTAGTATAATAACTTTAGTGATCCCTTAACTTTTCATCTAGCATCACCATCAAGTCAAACTTTTGTGTGTCCAATACTTTGGTTTATGGTTAAATACCTGCAAAACTAATGACATTCCTATCAGCCTCAACTATGCTTTTTTTTGCATAAAATTAAAATAGACAAAAATACATTGGGCTACTTCAAATTTTACTTAAGTGCAGTATTTGAGTAAATGTACTTCATTACATTTACCACTGGAATTGACACTGCAATGAACCATCTTGCAGCTCCTGCGCATCTCCTGCTGAATCTTCTAACTCAAAAAGAGAAATACAATTGTTTCCATAGTGATGGACCGACAATTCCCAGCTATGACCGCCTTATCACTGCCTTCAACTTTATCTGTTCTCTCTCCAAGCAACACAGATGGCATCCTTTCTTTTGAAACTGGGTCTATTTCTTTTCTATGTGCGTCACAGAGTCTTTGTTTGGTTAGTGAGGAGGTCTTGGTGTTAGTGCTCAGACAACAGGCCACCGACACAATGCAGGAGAAAGAACTTTCAAGATCTACCTGCTTCACTAAAAAAAAAAAGTGGCAACCAAGAACAAGATACTGATCCCTCTAAATTCCCAAAACATATTAAAAAAGCAACAATTTGCACCAAACAACACTACTAGTACAATGTCTCTTTGGTCTCTGAGACTTATTTCTATCAGTGCCCTTAGCTGCATCCTGCCTGAGTGAGTCTGCTTGTTTCTATTGAGTGCCAGAGGTTTTACAACATGGTAATGAGCAGCGCTGGCCTCCTCTGTCCACTCGGCTTCTATAGCTGTTGCTGAGAGACAAAGTGGAAGTCACCCAGGCGCTCAGAGAGACTGGAGAAGAGGCCTTTAAAACGACACCACCATAACTCACAATGTGTTTGTAGGACAAGGGGAGGGGGTGTTAGTGGAGGGAAGAGTGAGCGTTGGGGTTAAGATAAGGAAGAGGGATTGAAAGGAAGACTAAATAGTCACTTTTCAACTTGTACAAGAACACTGAGGATGAAGAGTCTTGGAGCAGAGACAGAAAAAAAGATGAGATGAATCCATACATTTTATGCAGTGATGGGAGCACATTGATTTCTACAATGCTCCAGTGGTGATCAGGCAGAGTCTTTCTTCTTTAGGAGAATATGACTTGCTCTGCAAGATGACAGGCACACTGGCTTCACAAAAGCAGACACTGTGGATTCTTTGTGCGGTTTTGATCAGCACAGCCGGAGGTGAGAAGCTTCATCTTGTATTTAATTAAGACTAAAAATAAAAATGTGATGTTGTCTTTGTGCAAAATTCTGGTTTTGCTTGCCAGTTTCTGAGAGATAAGAGTTCAGAGTTAGCTGCTGAGGCCCTGGAGCTCCACAGTGTAGAGTAGTTGGGTAGATGCTTGCAGAAATGAAAATCTTAATCTCCAGTTTCCCTATTTAACAACTGTCTGGTTGGGGAAATGAATGTACTGTTTATTGAGACTGGGTTTAACCATTCAAAACACAAAACAAAGACATGGAGACATGATCACACTGTTGTTCTTGTAGTTTTGGAATTAAACTTTGACTCTCAGTTTTCCTCCATTCATTCATTAAAATATCACAACTGGAGTTTTTATTAGCCTGTATTTCATGGTTTATACAGTTTTCCAGATTCATATTTATAGTAACTGCTGTTACGGCTTTGTTACTTTGGGTAGAGACAATCATTATACAAGTATTATAAAAAGAACAGATATTGTTTGCAGCAGGCTTTGCTTAATACACTCAACAAAAAAATAAAACATTGGATTGACTTAATTTTATTTCCCCAACAGGTTCCACAAAATTGTATTATATCTGTTATAAGTGAATATGATCAATTAATTTATCTCATTCTATTAATCCATTCTACTCTTCTATTGAACTTGCGCAATTAATTTATATAACAAATTATTTTTATTTACTTCCTACATGATTTACAATAAATCAGTCTATATGTTTTCTGTTAAATGTGCTCTATATACTGATTTTTTTTATATAGTTTTACAACAGTTAATAGTTTTTTCACTTCTGGAGACACAGCTAAAGTCATCTTCAACTGAAGTTGCTAAACAAGAATTTACTTGACTCAAAATGTACTTTGCTGTTTTAGTTTTATATATCTGAAGATCTTTGCCAGAGCATAAATTGGGTTATTGAAATTGGCTAATGTTGTTTTGCAGTTCCAGTTTTTTAGTCTTTATTCTTCAGCTCAAATTTCCTAATTAAAACAACAGGTGCTTACAAATCACAAGAGTGAAAAATTACATACTTCATCACTCATGAAACGGGAGAGTTTGTGTAATCAATAAACATGCAAAAAGAAAGTCAGTCTGAGAAACATCTGTTGTTATTGCATTACTCATATATCTCTGATAATGAGTTGAACCTGCGGCACTCATTATGTGTCTTATGAGCTCCACCTGTTCAATTCTTACAAACTGACTGAGATTTTAAATTGAATCTGCCAAAATGCTCATCTCATACGAGACTGATGTGACTCTAAATTTGATATCAATCCAGTGCTGAGAAATGATTCCTCTTACATGCTGTCAGCTCAGTATGATTGTTTCCTTCCAGAGGACATTCCCTGTCCAAAAGGTGGTCAGATCCACCTGTCCAGCCTGCAATGCTATTGGCTGTCTGAGATGACATCCTCATGGTCTGAAGCACAGGGTTCATGCCGACAGACTCAGGGAGGAGACCTGGCAGCGGCTGACAGCCTGGAGCTGCAAAACTTCCTTCACAACTCCTTTTCAGTGTGAGTCTATCAAACAATGGTCTTTAAATTGTCTCCTTTGATATATCTGTATATCTTTATCAACTTATATGCAATTATCCCTTTCCATCCTGTCCCTTTGTTTCTCTTCCTGTTTAGCAAAAGCACTGTGTGGGTATGGCTGAAGGGATCAGGAGGAGGGCTTGGCCAGGTTGGGGGTGTGGAGCCAGTGAGTCCTGCACTGTGGGACAGAGGCATTGAGAGTCAGGGGGTGTGTACTCAGATGGCGCTGGGGACACTGGGACAGTGGAGGAAGGCCCGATGTGCTGGACGATACCGCTTCCTCTGTGAAAAAGAAGTAACTGGTAAAATTTAAGTTTCACTAGAGAACGCCGAGGGCAAACATTGATATAAATCACCCATCAGTGATTTTGTAAGATGTTGAAAATAATAGTTTCCAGAACTTCCCATATACTGTAGCTCGATGGGTAGAGGATGACACTAACACTATAATATTGCTCTGTTTTATCCTCATCTATGGCTGCACATATTTGTAATGTCTCTTCATCGTACCATGGTGTGATGTTGGTTAATCCCTCTTTGTGCAGAGTCTTTACCATCTATGGACAGCTACCTGACAGGACTGGTTGTCATGACTGGTGTCTTTGTTCGGGCTCAGCTAAATCCCCTTCCCACTGTCCCAGACATC
Source organism: Thunnus thynnus (assembly GCF_963924715.1). NCBI lineage: Eukaryota > Metazoa > Chordata > Actinopteri > Scombriformes > Scombridae > Thunnus > Thunnus thynnus. Next base: position 22,049,069 of record NC_089536.1, read on the forward strand.
GGACAACTCACAGTGGAGGTGAGAAAAGTCTTGGTAAAAAAATTAACTCCTGATTTAAGGGGTAAAGACCCCTCTAGGGGTTGCAAGATTAATCTGAAAGGTCACAAGATGATTAACAAGTAAAGAAGTAGAAAAAACATTGTGGATATACAAAATAATGCTTATTTCTTTCTAACTTTTCCTAAAATCTTTTCTTTTTGGGAACCAGTGGTCTAAAAAATTGTTAAATAATAATAGCACTGATTTAATTTATTTAATATTGAATATATTTAATATATATTAATATATTCAATACTGAATGAATTCCCGTTTGAGTCCTTGAATTTCAGAGTTTGTATTGCTGTTTTTTTTTTTGTGGAAATAGTTTTCTAAAGGGTGTAATCCATAAATGACTTTATGATTATTTTGGAGGCTTGTGGTGCTGTTGAATTGTGTTCCTTTATACTGACAAATGTGTCCCATTATATCAAGTGTAGAAAAACACCAGCACAATTCAACAGCACTTAAACTACAGCATTTAAAATAACCGTTAGGTTGAAGCAAAACCAAGTTAGGGTACATTCTGTCCATTTTCATGTATTCGTATTGATATGCTCCTGTCATTTACCATGATAATTGTCATATTATTATATCTTTACATGATGTTCCTTTGATGCCCACAGTTGCAGCTGTTCCCAGGGATATGGTTTAGTCATGCAGGTCAGCTAGCATCAGTGGAGCTGGTGGTCCAGCCCAGCCCGCTGTCCTCTGTGGCCCGTGTCCAGATCCTTCGACCCTACTGCAACCCCAACCACCACCTGGTACCTCCAGGTACAGAACAAGTTAGTATGAATGTTTTCCGAAATCTACTGTTTGTTACATACTGTAGGTAAAAATCTCCTCTTTACTCTTTAGGTTGCAGCTCTCTCCTTAATCCGTTCAGCTGCTGCTCAGCAGTACCACTGTGTAACACCACAGGGGGTTGCAGCATGGGCCAGTACTGGTGCCACCTGCTGGAGGTCTGTGTGCCCACCACCAATCCTTGCAGCCCATATGACTCTGCAGCAGCAGGTCGTGGCTTTGCTCTACCGCCTAGATACACCGCAATACCACCTTTCTACCACCTGGTGGTAGACCTGCCTCTGAGAATAAACCCTAACTCTGAACTGACAACTATAAGTGTAAGTTATTGGCTTATCCTGCGTCCATGATAGACTAAATGATGTTTGAATAACAGCTATATTAAAATAATTATTCATGTTTTTGCTGTAACAGTTGCTTCTTCCAGAGCGAGCCATCATGGTGTACCCTGATGATATTGTGGCTATACAACACACTCGCGACTCTGGAACCTTCCTACATTGTCTTAACAGTGATGTCTCTCTAAACTCCCCCTGGCGCCAGACTTACCTGTCCCTTAGGAAGACAGAGTGGGGAGGCTGGTGGGAGGGAGGCCTCACCTCCTTTCCCCAAGGAGGCCAGTGGGTGGATGGGGTGGTGTGTGATCTGAGGATGCTGTACATGGACGCTCTTCACAGAGGTACTGAGCATGACTTTGGCTTCACCAACACAGAGACAACCACACCTTCAGATGTTAGAGCCCTGACTACTGGTCCTGCTACAAGTTTGAGATCTAAATTTGGGCTATCCGTCATCCACCCTCCACTGGATGAAAAGAACCAGCTTCACGTCCAAATCAATGTCCAAACTCTCATCATTGTTAAGGTCCTATCTGGGGAGAAAGCCAGGAGCTCATGGTCAGCCCCGGTGCACCAGAATGGACTCCCCTTCCTTTCATCTTGCCCTGAAGAGGTGGTTCAGTCTTTGCCTGGCTGTAAGCAGCAGTCCCAAGATGTGTGGTTCTCCTCTGTGACTCTGGTGTTGCCCTCAGTGGGGGTCCAAATGCTGAACATCAGTGTGATGGATGCAGTCAGCTTTCAGAGTGTAAGTGTGAAGGTTTGTGGCTACAAGGCAGTGACAGGGCTTAGTGTTGAGCCACATGGACGCCTGAGGATGCTTGTAGACACCCCACAGGTGAGAATACAAAAATCTCACACACACATTGCACTTATTTGACCAACTATTTTTGACATTCTGTCAAAGGAATGGAGCTATGAAATACTACAATTTTGCAAAAAGGCACCCTAATTTGATTATATATTCTCACATATGGTATCATTTTGATATTTTTACATTATAGTCATTTACAGCCAAAGTGGAGAGTGGTTCATCAGTAAAATTCACATGGGTAATTGACAACTTGGAGTTGTTTGCCTATGAAGGGGAATCTTACAGTGTAGTGTTCAAGAAGCCCGCTGAGTATAAGCTCAAGGTAAGATACTTTATTTTTCTTTATGATGTTAAATTTGCTCAGGTACTTGTTTTTGATCATTTTTCATTTTGATGGGTTACTGAATTTACATTTTCATTATAATCCAGGATTACCATAAATAGTGAAAAAGGTAAAAAAAAAAAAAAAAAAAAATTTTAAATACATTTGTATACATTGTTATAGGTAACAGCATCTAACCCTGTGAGCTCTCAGAGCCAACAAATCCTCCTGACTGCTGATGAAATGACCCCACTGGCTGAGCCAGAGTTCCTGTTTGTCAGGGAGGTTGTAGCTGTGAATGCTTCACACCTCTACACCCTCAGGGTCAAAGTAGACATCTCCCTTCCAGTCACCTTCAGGTTATGTCTGTCTCTCATATATATTGTATGTTTTAGTACATTTTTCATCACTCTCAGAAATCCTCGGAGAAGCTTATTGGGCTGTCTAAATGTTTCACCTTACAACAAAGAAAACCACTTGTAAAGTGGTTGTAAACACGCTTGTAAAGTTGTGTTTTGTCTGGTTATTCTAAAGTCCCATGTGGTATTTGACATGTAGGTGGGATTTTGGGGACGGCAGTAGCAACGTAATCCACACCCAATCTGCTCCGTATCAAACCATGGAGGGGCTTTTGGAGAGAGAAGAGAAGCAAGTGTATGTCCAGGACTCAGTGAACTATACTTATTCCATGCCAGGTAAACACATACACAAACTATTAAAGCGACACTAATCAATGTTTTTATGTCAACAATGGATCAAATGAGGTATGGTTTGTAGTGACACAACATTCTGCAGATCCTCATAGCTCTACAGAGCATTTTAGCATTTAGCATTCTGGCTCATTGTTTTGGTTTTACAGCTCACAACTTTATTGTTTTGGTTCAGTCTCAAAACTCTCATCATCTCAGTCCCCAGCAGCAGCAGGGACCTGTTTTCAGTGAAAGTCTGATAAACTGACTGTATGCTATCTGTCCAGAGCCAAACTGCAGACAGACAAAGTAAGCAACTAGCTGGTGAACACAGTAGAGCATTTAGCAAATAACAAGCCAAATATTTCCCTCAGGAGCTGGTGGAGACCAAATCAGAGCTGGAAGAAGAGTGAATGCTGGACTTACATTTGTTGGGTGGCTAGAAATGTTACTCCATGTGAATTCTTATGTTTCTTTATGTTTCAGTTTTATGGCCAGGAACCCCATTTTTTTTGATTTACTCTCACTGCTCTTATCAATCTCATTTCCAACTGCAGCAAGCAGTCGTTTTCAGAAAAAAAAACAACCCTTTGATTTAACCTACTGTATGCTGCTTGCCAAACAACAGCAAACAAAGTTAGCAACTAGATAATTTTCCTTAGGAGTTCATGGAGATAAAAACAGAGCAAAAAATGAGAGTTAATACTGGACTTACATTTGTCAGGTGAATATTAACACAATTCCAATTGAATGCTAACATTGCTCTGTTATGAGGTCATCATAAGGTGATAATATATCAATATTGTGTGCAGCCTGTTTCTGCTTCCTTTAAGTGGCTGAAAATCAGTTAATGCAGGCTTAGTACAAGTTAAGATACTGCCAATTAAACTGAGCATGAAAAGAACTTTAACTAATATTTTAGGATGGCTAGTAAGTGTCTCTTTGCTGGTATTTGGGTTAGGGTTAGGGTTAGGGTTAGGGTTAGGGTTATTTGGGCAGGGATCCATGTCTCATTTAGAGTTCTTTTTGTACCTAATTTACATCTGTATGCATTTTTTAAGCCACATTATGTTATGAAAATTCTTTACTTTTGCGACATCTATTGTTAGTGTCAAAAATAGCAGTGGTCAGCATTGTTGTATCTTCTTTCTATTCAATCCATTTTTTGTTTTTGTTTAACACAGACGACTACACACTTCACGTCCAAGTCTCAAACCAATATGAAAACATTGACAAGTCCATGAAGATAGGCGTCCGCCCTCAGTTAAATCGCCTCCTTGTTTCCTCCTCCCCTCTGGTGCCTCTGGTCAATCAGACTCTTCATTTGGAAGCATCCACAGAGCCCTCCACCCACACCGTTTTCTACACATGGGACTTTGGTGACAGCTCTGAAGCTGTCCAAGCCATCCACCAGAGAGTCAGACACACTTTTGCATCAGCTGGTGTTTACAACGTCACACTGTGTGCCAACAACACTCTTACTGCGCTGACCACCTGGCTTAAGGTGGAAGTTATGGAAAAAATCTCTGGATTAGCTGTGAGCTACAGCGGACCCAGTGAACTAAACTCTGCTACAGATTTCAGAGCTAAAGTTGCAACTGGTACAAGTCTCATCTGGGATTTTGACTTTGGTGATGGGTCCCTGCAGGGAAACCTTACAGATGGTTCCATCACCCACATATATAAGTCTCCAGGGAACTATACAGTGGGTGTAACTGTCTCTAACTATGTCAGCCAAGCTCATCAGTCTATCTGTGTAGAGGTTTATAGGTTGGCTGTGAGTGGAGTTCTGCCTACGGAGTGTTTAATGAGTGGAAGTAACACACAGCTCACTGCTCTGGTGAATGGGAACATATCCATATTTGCTTTCCATTGGTTGTTTGGAGATGGATCACCTTTGACTGTAGTGACAGGACAGTCCACAACCATGCACACATTTTCCAACCAAGGAGTGTTTCATGTTAGTCTAACTGTGGTTAGCTCTGTTACATCTGTATCATACAATAGTAGTATCTGTGTTGAAAGTCCAATAACTGACATGGTAGTGAAGTCATCACAGGATGTAGTGACAGTAGGAGAAGAGGTATGTTTCAGGGCGATAGTTTCCCCTGAACAGACAACAGGTTACCAATTTAAGTGGTTCAACAGCTCCTCTAGTCATGCTACCATGACAGAAAATGTATGTTTTGTCTTTAAAGAAGAGGGTGTTGAAGAGGTATTTGTAACAGCAAGTAACAAAGTCAGCAACAAAACAGTCAAAGCTTGTATTACCATTCAAAAACCTGTGGGTAAGCTCTCTGTGGTGCATGATAGTCAAAGTGACACAGTGATGGTCAACACATTAGCATCATTTTGGGTTGCCAGTTGCACTGGCAGCAATGTGTCTGTGCTGTGGGACTTTGGAGATGGTTCTCCAGTAGAGCAGAGGCAAAACGTGTCCCATATCTTTACCTCGACAGGTCAATTCACAGTCATGGCCACAGCATTTAACGCTGTTAGCAAGGACTCTGCGACCCTCAAAGTAAATGTTTTACTTCCTGTTTCAGACCTTTCCCTACACAGCAATCAGCCGTATGCTGTGGTAGGAGAAGAAACTCTTATCACAGCAGCTAGCAGCACTATTAGCAGCACTAACTACTACTGGACAGTGGAGGGTTTAATCACAGCCAAACAGGGGACGTATCAGTTTAGATTTGCTTTCCCCAAACCAGGAGTGTATCAAGTGAGGGTTATAGCCCAGAACTTGGTGAGTAGTAAAGAGGCAGCTATTTTTATTGAAGTCTTTGAAAGAATTGAGGGTCTCCACATTGAGTATCAGAACCTGACAAACATGAAATACGTACCAACCCGAGAGGAACTCCTGTTTATTGCTTCAATCACCAAAGGCTCCAATGTCACCTATCAGTGGCTTGCCACACAGAGTAGAATAAACCCCAAAATTACTGGTGATGGAGAGCTTTTTCACCTGTTAGTTGAAACCCCTGGTGGGATTTCAGTTCAGCTAAGAGCCTCAAACAAGTTGGGTGAGACCACCAGCACTGTTTCTATTGTAGCAGTTGAACGTGTAGCAAGTGCACACATGACAACACAGTCAAACACTGTGGCAGTGGGGAAATTAGTGAACATCTCTGTATCTGTAATTACCGGGTCTGACCTGCATTACTTTTGGTATGTGGACACTGATCTTTTACCTGTCCAGACACACGTGCCCTTTCTTCTCAACACTTTTACAAGTTTGGGTCATTGTCTTGTTAAAGTTTCAGTTCAGAACACTCTCAGCCAGAGTAATGACACCCAACAGTTTATAGTCCAGGAGGAGGTAGAAGAGGTTGGCTTTAGAATCAATAGCAAGAAGCATCCATTTTATATCAACAGAAGTGCTGCTGTTTCTTTCCATGGGTTCATCCACAAGGGTAGTGATCTGCACTGGGACTGGAGAGTTAGAGGTCCCAAAAACAACCTTTTTAATACTACCAACCAGACTTTTATCTACACTTTTCCACATGAAGGTGTCTACCACGTGTCTTTGAATGTCTCCAATGGGATAAACTGGCAGATGGTTTCACACAGTGTGACTGTCCAGGATGCAATTGAAGGTCTCATGCTGAACATTAGTAAGTCTACACTCTGCACTGAGGAACATGTTACTTTTATTCCAACAATCTCTAAAGGAAGCAATGTAAGCTTTGTTTTAACATTTAAAAACAAGGACTTAATTCATCAGGACATTGTTGAGGGACAATTCACTACATCAAGCCTTCCAGCAGGGACACATCTAGTTACAGTGAAAGCTTGGAACCAAGTTGGTAGTGCTGAGGTGTCATCTAGCCTTCTGGTCATTGAGCGTATTCAAGGTTTGCGACTTGTAAACTGTTGCTCTGCTGCTCTGGAGGCTCTGAATGAAATCCGTTTCAAGGCAGAGGTTCAAAGTGGGTTTTCAGTCAACTACACCTGGATATTTCACTTGGTGGGGTCTAAGCCTACATGGCTCATGGGACAAGAAGTGATCTTTACTCCACCAGAGAGTGGATCATTGTCTGTTAGCGTGCTAGCAAACAATGGAGTCTGCTCCAAGACACTAAATGAGACTGCTACAGTTGAGTGGCCTGTTAAGAAGGTCAAGCTAGTCTGTCATTCAGAGAGAATATTCGCTGGAAATGCTGCCACGTTTTCTGCAAAAGTGAATGGAGTGACCAACCTCAGATACCTCTGGGACTTTGGAGACTCCACTGAAGCTCTGGTCACAGACTTAGACACAGTCAATCATACTTATTATACTGCTGGTAAATACACTATTATGGTCAAAGTTTCCAACAGTGTCAGCCATGTATCCAAACAGCTACACATAGAGGTGGAGGAGCTCAAGTGTTCCAGCCCTGGAGCTTCTCTACTCCAGAGCCAGTCTACTATCTTCAGGTCTAGACAGAGTTTCTTTGAAGCATCCATGGACATTAACTGCTCTGCTTACAAGACCACCTACCTATGGGAGATATTCAGAGAGCCAAATTGTACCAATGGCAATTTAGATTTCCCTGAAAACAGAGTCATTCTTAGTAATGCAACCTCACCTTTTCTCTTACTGCCAAAGCATTCTCTCAGTGTAGGACAGTATTGTGTTGTATATACGGTTTCACTCCAGGGAACTCCTCTATTTGTCCAACGAAAGACCAAAGTTACAGTGGTCCACTCCCCACTAGTAGCTGCCATCAAAGGAGGCTCACACAGAGTGTGGCCCAGCCTTAGTGACCTCATCCTGGATGGATCTGAGTCTCAGGACCCTGATGTGGACCCAGAAGTGGAGGATACGCTGCAGTATCACTGGACCTACATGGCAGCGGTACAGGCCTCTTGATAGTAAAGCAGCCTTAATGTAGTGAGTTTCTATCATTATGAGTAAAAAATGAAGACAAATTTGAAGGCAGCAATAGTGGTAGTGTTGCATTAATTCTTTCATACACAGTCACATTGCTACTTGAATATGCAGTGTTATTAACACTTGTGCGTTTGTATTTGCAGAATTCCACAAAGTCTTATTTTGAACAGCAGCCTATTGGGAGTAACAGCAGTAGACTGACTGTGCTCAGCACTCAGCTGAACCCAGGCACAATCTATGTTTTCACCCTCACTGTACACAAGGCAGGGAGGAGACCTGCTTCTGTCACACAGACAGTGAGTATTGCCTATAATCTCTGTCCATTCCCACACAAAGGCATGCTTTATCTCTTTATAACTGATTTTCACTGTATTGTTCTTGGGCAGTTCAGCTGAGAGGAGGTGTATGAAGTTATTTTAAACATCTCTCTTGGAAACTTGGAAACCAATTTAGTCAACCATGGCAGATATTTTGCTTCATAGGCATCTTTTTCAGAGGCAGAATGTGATTTACTAGCACTACAGCCCTGCACCAGCAGCACCCACTGATGTCTATCTTTTCTTTAGGTAAGTGTGTGTGCAGCTCCAGTGCTTCCTGTGAATGTGGAATGTGTGTCCTGCTCTGTCCTCTCCTCCCCTCACCGCATCAGTCATACCACCCCCATTATCCTCTCTGGACAATGTGGACAGTGTGATGACCAGGCACAGGTAACGATTCTGACCGTAGCTGTCATCTTACCCTTCCATTTCATCAATTATCCTCAATCCCAAGAAATTCTATTACCCATTATCTTGTGAAGATAATGCAAATGTTGAATGTAAAGTCAAGCATCATCTTAAAAACATGAAAGGAAAGGTTTACTTTAAGGTCGTTTTGGGAAGTCATGTTGCTGCTGGGATGAAAAAATGATGTAATATGCTCCCTCTGCAACAGTCTCTGCTGTTATTCATTGTCTCCTTAATTTTGGTGTTTACCTGCTTAGAGAACTAATTTGTTATTTGACTGTTTAATTCAATTCGATTCGATTCGATTCGATTCGATTCAATTCAAAGGGACTTTTTTGGCATAGGAAACAGATGTTTACATTGCCAATGCAAGTGTGATATAAAAACAACAAAAAAATGTACATAAACAAGATAATTGGGATTTTGCTGTTAGAAATATATATATGTATGTATGTATAAATATAAGTAAAAAAAATTTAAAAATTTTAAAACTTAAAATATAAAAATATACAAATAAGTTAGAACTATATAAACACACTTTAATGTATTTGTTCTGTATATATGAACAGAAAGTATGTCTATGTGCAGAGATCAGCACAGTACAGTGCAGGAATACACAGGAATTTACCTTTTCCAGCAGCTCACAAATCTTGCTGCTGTGTTTGCTCATAGCTGTATTTCACCCAGCAGATATGGAAGTTTTTTGGTATTAGTCATGTTTTCAAAGTCTTTTTGGGTGGTTGTAATCTGCGGGTAGTATATGTCTTTGATGTCTTGGTTTCCATCTCCTGCTGTGTGCAGTGGGTGCTCAGCCTGTCTTCTCTGGGGAGCCAGGTCTGCCTGTGGTGGCCTCTCTCCGCAGCGAGGCTGTGCTGAGTTTGTACATGGTCAAGGATTTCCTTAGTTTTGGATTGGTCACAGTAGTCAGATAATCTGCTGCTGAGTATTCTCTGTTTAGGGCCAAATAGCATTCCAGTTGCTCTGGTTTATGGTTGATTCTTTCCAATGTGTCAAATAGTTTTCTTTTTGTTTTCTTATAATTTGGTTTAGTCTAATGAGGTTTCTGTCTGGGGATTCTGCTTGTGTTTGTGAGTCCCATAACCAGCTGGCTGAGGTGACTTCTCTCTATGGTCTCTCTGTATGTGAAGGCTTTATTATGGAGTGTGTCAGGGTCCCTTTCTTTTAGGTGATCATAAAATTTAAATGCTCTCTTTTGAATTTTTATAATTAGTGGGTATTGTCCTAATTCTGCTCTGAATGAATTGTTTGGAGTTTCCCATTGGATGAGGAGAATGGATTTGCCGAATTCTCGCAACCATAAAGGGAAATAGGTTCTATAACAGAGTCCAATATTTTAAGTCAGACTTGAATTGGGATGTCCAACTTGATGTTCCTTTTGATGGCGTAAAACGCCCTTCTTGCCTTGTCTCTCAGGTCATTCACAGCTTTGTTGAAGTTACTTGTGGTACTGATATTTAAGCTGTGCTAGGTACAGTTTTTTATATGTTCTAGAGCAAAAGTATCTAGAAAGAATTTATATATGTGGTTCTGGAGGCTGGGTCTTTTTTGGAATATCACAATTTTTGTCTTGGTTAGATTAACTGTCAAGGCCCAGGTCTGGGAGAATTGAGGCAGAAGATCAAGGTGCTGTTGTAGCCCTTCTTTGGTTGGAGATGGGCACCAGATTATCTGCAAAAGTAGGGATTTGATTTCTATGTCTGCTAGGCTGATGCCAGGTGCTGCAGATTGTTCTAGTGCCCTCGACTGGTCATTGATGTATACTGTATGTTGAAGAGGGTTGGACTCAAGCTGCATCCTTGTCTCAATCTTTATTCAATCTTAGCACTGCTTAATTAGGTAGAAAATTGACCTGTTATTGTTATTTGCAAGCTAAGAAATGTACAAATATACACAGACAATAAAGTAAGACATTCAGTATTATTATATGTCATGTATGTGTATGTGCCTTCTCACAGTACAAATGGAATGCTGAGGACCAGACTGGGATGACCCTTGACCTTGATGAGGTTGCCACCTCTACAGGAAGACTTTCCTCTAACCTGGTAGTGCGTTCAGATGTCCTGCAGCCGGGGCAGAGTTATACCTTCACTCTCAATGTAACTCAGCCTGGCAGACAGCAATGGGGCAGCGCTAGCCTGACAATGATTACTAGCAATCCACCACATGGAGGCCTGTGTGGGCTGAGTCCGGAGTCAGACATACGTCCACTGGAGACAGTGGTTACCTACAACTGCTCAGGTAACACTGTGGTATTAATCTTGCTACACATTCCAACTTGCATCTTTGTCACAGTAAAATAGTGAAAAAGAAGCAATCATTCTGCAGGCATCAGTGTATAAGTGGTTAGATACAGTAACTGTAACTGTATTATCGTATTTGACTGTGTTTCACTACCATATGTTCTCTTTTGACAGGGTGGCAAGATGATGAAAACGAGGCCTCTCAGTTGTTCTATACCTTCCAGGTGGCACCATGCCAGCCCATTAGCACAATGTGCCCCATGCTCACTCTTTACAGGTGAACACTGGCTCAAATCTAAAACTTTTAGTAAACAGAGGGAGTTTGGTTGTGACCTAAATGTTAAGAACTGCATTAGGTTTGAATTTGTCTTCTGTCAATTTTTTTTTTTCTTATCAGGTTTGGTTTGTCTTCATTTCTCTTCCTAGGGGCACTCGTTCAACATTTGGCAGCCTGGTCCCAGTGGTAAGTCCTGGGCGAGAAAGAAACATGTCAGTTATCACAGTCACTTTGCTGGTAGAAGACCATCTGGGGGCAAAGGTCATTGCTCTGAACAAGTAAGTAGAATTTGAGGCAAAAGTTGTTGCCACTTTACTTATTGTAAAATCATTTTTTAGGAAAATAATTTGAGGTCATTACACATCATGCCAAATGTCTTTGTCATGTTTTAGTGATTAGTGAACACTATTTCTGATTCCTCCATTCTACAGAACTTTGACAGTTGAAAATCCTGCAAGGGACAAAGTTGCCAGTCAGTGGCTTAGAAACAAGAGCCAGACTGAGCTGTGGGCTTTAGTCCAACATGGCAACCCTCAGGAGATCATTCCTTATTCCATTGCCCTCACCAGCCAGCTCAATCAGGTAGCGAGTCAGCATCATATTCTCATATTCCAGTGCATGAAATTACGCATTTAACTGATTGTTATTGTTATGATTAACTAGTTGTTCTCCTTAATAGAATGACTCAAGATCTTGAACACAGTCGCTGTAAGAAAGTTAAGCATTCAGCATATCTATCAATGACTTTCACCCACCTGTCCACAGATGGAGTCTGGACAAAGTGTTAGAGAGCTCCGACAAAATGTCACCCAAACTCTGGCCTCGCTCCCCATTTCCTCCTTGCAGGATGTTGATCAAATCAGCTCAGCATTAGCTCAGTCCACCGTAAGTAAACACAATCCCATTTTTACCTCATCATCCCCATTAAAAATAATCTGTAATATTATATGTAATATTATCTATAAAAACTATAGCTTCAGCAGGGACAGATATCAGACACGGAGAATTTTAACCAAGTGCTACTTTACCGAGCACATTCTCATGTGTGACCCAGACACCAACAGACCAAGAAGACGAGAAAGCCAATTTCTGAATGTTCTTTATTTTCTTTAGGCTGTTCCTAGTGAGTTGGTGTGTGATGGCTGTCAGGAGAAGATTCTTGAAGCAGTGGGGAAGATGATCCATGTGATGGACGAACAGATGAGTCTTGGTGTTTTGTCAGCATTTGACATGGGAAAGAACATCCTTAATGTCATAGGTGCTTGTCAATCACCACATTCTACACCAGCTAGTCACAGGTACATGCTGACAGCGAACCAGCTTTTCAGAATAGGTGAATATTATTCTGTTCTTTGTGTTTCCAGGTAGCACTCTGGCTGCTGTGTCTGAATCAGTCAGTGAGCCCAATTCTCCCCCGGACTACTCAAGCACTCTGCAGTCAGCTTCAATAATCGCCCTGTCAGCACTGAACCATGCAAGAGCCTTAATGCGCTCTCTGATGCATTCACACGTTCATGGCGAGGCACCCCTTTCACTCTCCACCCCTTATATCAGCACAATTGGTTTCCATGGAAACCCCTCTGAACTCCTCTGCACTCAGCAATCAAACAAGTCCAACCAACAGCAGATCATCCCCTTTCTGTCATCGCCAACTGACGGATCAAAGAGTTCTAGCCCATGTCCGTTTCATATTCCCACTTCTCTTACTACTCACCTGAAGAGTCAGAGGTCTGAGATGGTGCAGGTACTGTTCGGAATGGATGGAGCACTGGAGTCCAACCCTTTGCTGACTACAGCCAAACCTCCAATCTCTACCGGTCTGGTTGCCATGGAGCTCACCACACCTCAAGGCCAGCCCATTCCCATCCAGGATCTGGACCCTGAACAGGGCATACAGGTCACCCTGCCCAACAAGTACCTTGTGGGACAAGGTGATGTGGGTGGAGATGGGAGGGTAGATGAAGGCGGGAATGGGGCATGTCTTACTGTAACACTCCCCACTGAAGGACGTTTGAACTTCACAGTAAAGGCTGTGGATGGCTTGGATGAAAATGCAGGTTTATACATCTCCTTCAACTTCAGCCTGGCACCAGGTATAATAAATATTTTTTTCTTTCTCCACACCTATCTTCGTCTATTCAAAGCCCTTATATGTAGATATGTTATATTATATTTCAAATTACTCTGATGATTTTTTTTTTTGTTTGTTGTTTTTTTTTCTTTTTCAGAGTCACAAAAGTCAGAAATATTCCGATTGTACACATGGTGCCTTTAAAGCTGCACTAACAAATATTTTTATGTTAATTATGGATCAAATGACTATAGATAATGTGAAAGGTGTTGCTCATACTGACAAACTCACAGACTATTATAAACCAACTCTGCATTTCTCCTCAGCTCTATGGAACGTTTTAGTGTCTTTGAGCTCACTGTTTTTGTTTTAGAGCCAACAACTTTACTGTTTTGGTTCAGTCACACTGTTCTCATCAACCTTGTTGTGTCTTCAACCAAGAGGCTTTCATAAACTCACTGTATACCACCAGCCCAGCATCAAACAGCAGACATATAAAGCTGCTGGTCACCAGCTGGTCTTAGTGACCAGCTGGTGGGTGAACATGGTGGAGCATGTAGCAAAGATATATCCCTCAGGAGTTAGTGGAGATCAAAACAGAGCTAAAAGGAGAGTGAATATTGGATATATGTTCTTAGTTGGCCAAAAAAATGACTTGAAATGAATACTAATGTTGCTCCATTTTTGCTAGATGTGTAAATAGGCAACTATGCTAACACATTTGCCATAACAACTTTATAAGGTGTCAATATAAAAGTTTTGAATTTTCGTGTGATTTAGAATCTTCTACATTATTTTAATAGAATATGTTTTTGTTTGTAGAAAAATGAGCCAATCACAGAGGAAATGTACTGCAACTGGTGGGGTACCAAAGTCAGAATGATTATACAGATAGGGGCTTTAAATATTTATTTCTTCTTTATAGCTTTCTCACTTCTTTTGATAAACATAATAGGAATAAAGCTTAAAAAATATTAGTGTGCTACCATATCTCAATTTAATCTTGAACAAGATAACAACCCACACCACACATTAAAGTATGAACGCATTCATTTATGAATGATTGACATTGGCTGTGACAGTTCAAAGAAGTTGTGTTATGCACATGACATTTCAGGATGTATAAAGTCATTTGTTTAGGAATGAGAGTGAGCTATATTTAAGGTTTATCATGCAGTGCCTACATAATTATTAATTAGCCTCACTGTATATCTGTGAGTTTTTGCATAAATTATGAATTAAAAAGGCTGTTTTTCAGAGTACATTATGCATCTCTAGGAGCTACTCCAGTGAGCTTGGGACATGTCAAGATAGAAGTGAACTCTGCAGTGCCAGGGACTAATGCATCCCAGGATTCCCTAGTGAGAGTGTGGGCTCTCAGTCTCTCTGCACCAGCCACCACCACAGAGGAAACCATCTTTCTGTCTCCACTGTGAGTCACAGCCGTTTTCTGTAACTCAGTGCTCTGTTTGAGTGCTCATTTTGGTGAATTAAAAAGGACTTTACTTGACTGAATATTTTTCCACAACAGTTTGAGTCAGACAGGCAAGCCTCTCTCTGTCACCCTGACCTCCTCACTGGTGGACGGCGGTCCTGTTCGCGTGTCAATCTGTGTGTTCAGCTCTCTATGCCAGTACTACAATGTGAAGGAGAGACGTTGGAGCAGTGAGGGTCTTCAGCCACTGGAGGGCAGCACACTCCATGCAGCACACTGTCTCACCAAGCATCTCACCATGTTTGGGGCCAGTTTGTTTGTTCATCCTGGGGCTGTTGTTCTGTTGCCACCGGTATGTGAGAACACAAAGCATTACACCAGCTGTTATTCAGTACACTGTGCACACTTGACTAATACCTGATCTATTCTCCAGTGCAAAGTGAGGGTCTTAAATAGTATACCAACAGGCACTTTCCCTTTTTCCTTCATCCATGTTTGTCCAGTCTGGTGGTCCCATGCGGAACATGGTGGTGGGGATTGTATGTGCTGTCCTGGTTCTGATCCACCTGCTGGTGGGGATCATTGCTCACAAACTGGACCACTTGGACAGCCTGAGACTGAGCCAAGTCCCTCTGTGTGGCCGACCGGGGTTGTACCACTATAGAGTGTTGGTCAAGACTGGCTGGAAGCGGGGAGCAGGTCAGCCAAGGACAAGTGAATAGAGATGTTGAAGTGCAATCAGAAAACAAAAATATGTCTAGGACATGAATTTATGAAACCCCTAACTCCAGCAAATGATATAAATGATTTTAATGTGGTGGTATCACCCATCAGGCACCACAGCACATGTTGGCATCGGTCTGTATGGTGTGAACAAGAGTGGCTCTCGCCATCTGCAAAGAGATGGAGCTTTTCAGCGCGGCAGCCTGGACCAGTTTCACTTAGAGACAGATAACAACCTGGGAGAAGTTTGGAAAATTCGCATTTGGCATGACAACACAGGTACATGGAAACTGCAAAATTATCTATATCTTTTCTTTTTTTTTAAACAAGTGACCTTGTCTTGATAAAATCAAAAAATGATTTCACCATCTAGACATATATTTTAATACCTTTTTTTTTTTTTTTAGAAATTAACTTTTACAACGATATCCAGTGTGAGACCAAATAACTTTAAAAATTACATTTTTAGAGTAAATTACTGCACAAGATTCCAGTAAAATAACCTGGTGTGTGTGTGATTACATGCATATGTGTGCAGATAATAATAAAAAAAATAACTTTAAATATAGCACCTTTCAAAAACAGATAAGGCAAGTAAATAAGATCCAAAACTTAAGCTATAAGCAAGACAAAAATAATTTACAACAAATACCATCAGTTAAGAAAAAGCCATAAGATAAAAGTGAGTCTTAAGAAGAGATTTAAAAGAGGAAGCTCTAGGCAGAGAGTTCCACAGCTGAGGGGCCCAAACAGCAAAGTCAAGATTTTGGAACCATTAATGGGGCCTGCAGGAGGATCTCAGGCAACGATCAGACTCAGGGGGTTAGCAGATCACAGATATAGGCAGGAGCCTGACCATTCAAGGCTTTAAGAACAAGCAGTAAAAAATTAAAATCTTAAAATCAATTATAATCCACACAGGTAACCAGTGAAAGGCAGCAAGGATTGGTGTAATGTGTTCGCTTCTCTTAGTATGCGTTAAAAGCCTGGCAGCAGCATTTTGTATCAACTGCAGTCTTTGAACTGCACCTGCTGATACCAGAAAGTGCATTGCAATAGTCAAGTCTGGAGGAGATAAAAACATGGATGACCTTTTCTAAGTCTGCCGAGGAAAGGAATGACCTGATATTGGTTAGCTGTCTCAGTTAGGCAAAGCAGGACTGCAACACTTTGGTCACCTGAGCATCAGGAGAGTCAAAAATAGAACTTAGGTTGCGGGCCTCTTTACAAACATTATTAGATGAGGCACCCAGACTAGAGGAGAGATGATTTGCCCCAGGGGTAGCATATATATATTGAATAAGAGGGGACCTTAAATGGACCCTTGTGGGACCCCACAAAAGAGAGGAGTACAAGAGGAGGAAGCATCTCAAAGTATTACAGCAAAGGACCTGTTTGACAGATAGGAAATGAACCAATCCAGTGCCACATCACTGACGCCAACATAGTTCTTCAGACAGATTAAGACATTATAGTCCACTGTGTCAAAGGCTTAGCTGAGGTCAAAGAGAATGAAAATGGAATACAGGCCTGTGTCGGCTGCAAGCAGTAAGTCATTGATGACCTTGACCAGAGCAGTCTCAGTGCTGTGTAGGGATCGAAAACCAGATTGAAATTTTTCAAAAAATTGATTATTGTTCATAAAAGAAATCCGTTGAGTGGAGACAATTTTTTCTAAAATCTTTGATAATAATGGCAACTTGGAAATGAGTCTAAGATTAATTAAAACAGGGGGATCTAGAGAGGGCTTCTTTAAGAGGGGGTAAACAGTGCCATGTTTAAAATAGGAGAGGAAAGTACCAGTAGACAGATAGTAGTTAATAATGGCTAAAATATCTGGACCAACTGTCTGAAATACAGCTTTTAAAAACCAAGTGGGAATGCAGTCTGAAGGGCAGGTGGAAGATTTTAAAAGTGCAACAGTGTGTTCCAGGGTTGACAGAGAGATTTTACTGAAGTGGGTTAATGGTGAAGGTGGGCAGGAGTCAATGTCAGCCTCTCTGAATTCAGTGTTAAAGTGCTGCCAAATCTCCACTATTTTGTCACAAAAGTAATGAAGAAATTTTTCACATCTCTCTGGGGAAGATTCAGCTGGCTGGCTTAGTGGGGGACCAATCACAGAATTTACAGTTTTAAAAAAGATTCTGAGATTATGACCCTGTTTAGCGATCAGTTCAGAAAAATAGATGTTACTTGCTTCTTTGATTGTACACTAATAAGTGAACCTTAAAACTTTTTAGAGAATATGGGAGAAACTGAGTTTATCCTTTTTCCATTTCTGCTCTGCCTTCCTGCATTGTCTCTTTAAAATCCTTAATTCTTCATTCAGCCATGGCAGAAAAGAAGGTTTCAGCTTTTTATATCTGACTGGAGCTACAAAATCTAAAATATTTATATGTGATGCATGGTATACTTCCACTTGTAATTTCATAAAGAACTACTGAGTCCTTCCACAGGCATGTTAATGAGCACACATCCAAACCCTACCTAGCTGTATAACCACAAGTGAACGTGATTGATTTTCACACATGTGAATGTAGGTTTGGACCCGTCCTGGTATGTTCAGCATGTGGTGGTGTGGGACCCTCAGACAGATCACATGTTCTTCTTCCTGCTGGAGGACTGGCTCTCTGTGGAGAAACAGAAAAATGGCACGGTGGAGAAGGAAGTTCTGGCCTCATGTAAGATTACATTACTTTCCACCTACATATTGCAAGAAATATTAACCTCATCAAGTAATGCTGGCTACTGTTTAAGATGAACAAAGTTATTTCTATCAAGGTTGCCTGAAAAAATAAATTTTGTTTTCATCAGATATCAACTTTTTTTCCCTCAAAACAAGTGACTCAACATGGGCAAGGAAAGATCATCCCTCTGTATTGGTTTTGTTTCATTTCCTTGAAGAAAAAGGATATTTCAAAGTCTAGAATATAAGATTTATCAGATCATCATTTTTACCATATTTGCAGAGTTAGGGTTCCCTCACAGTCCCATACAATCATATATTAACACCCACACATCTGTCTGAAAGATCACTTTCCAACATTTTTCATCCTTTTCAATTCCTCCTCCCAGGTCCTGAAGAGCTTTCTCAGTTTCAAAGGGTCCTCACCTCCCAGCTGATGTTTGGGATGGTGGAGCGCCACCTGTGGCTGTCGCTATGGGAACGCCCTTCCCACAGTCGTTTCACCAGGGGTCAGAGGGTTACCTGCAGTGCCCTCGTGCTGCACCTCTACCTGGCACTGGGAGCGCTGTGGTACGGGGCTGTGGGCTCAGAGCGGCACAGGTAAGAATGGAATAATCACTGGTTAAAACAATAAAGCAGTGGTTCCCAACCTTCTGCCTGACATACCCCACAGTCAGACATCTTAGGTACACCTACATCACCACCAAAATATGTTGTATATTTAGGAATGGATTTAGGAATGGATTATAAACTGGTTATTTAGTCCTATAAATTAGATAAAAGTTGATTTTGTTACAATATTTTCTCATACAATTGAATTGTCAATGTTTAGGTTGCTTTGGTCAGCGTGGTTACCACTACCATTTGGAGTTGCAGAAGCAGGAGCTTTCAATTTATCCATTACTTTTAGCAAACTATTTAAACTTCTCTGCTCTCTTGCTAACTAGTTTTCACACACTTTCAATTGCAATATGTGGTGGTAATCGATACATTATAGTGGTAATGGATATATTATTTTAATCAAATCACAACTCCTATTTTTGATTAATTAGTTGAATTTAGTTGAGTAATTTGTTGAACTTACTATGGCAACCACAGAAGTACCCCCTGGGGTATACTGTATGTACCCCTGGTTGGGAATCACTGCAATAAAGGACGTAATATTGCATTATCAGGAAAAATACAATTACAAGTCATACCAATATATAAATCAGTCTTTCAGTACATTTTGCAGGGGTGACGGGATAAAACTGATTGGTGTCCCTTTTTTCACAAGTGGTCCAGTGTCAGCTCAGCTGGTGTTTAATGTGGAGACGGTTGCTGTGGGGATGACCGTTGCAGTACTGGTGTTTCCTCTCCAGTGTTTCCTCTGTTTCCTGTTTAGAAAAGCTCACAGTCAGGTAACTCAACACAGCTTCTTTATTTTAATTAAAGTATTTTACTGCTGAAAGAGACTGTTGTCTTATGACCTGAGTGTACTGAAATGTTAATTTGAATAAATACACAGACCAGTGGCGTTTGTTCTTCTGTGTTTTTATACGTGCCCTCAGTGAGTTGCTGATTAGAGGTCATTACCATGATGTCTTGGACTTGCGTCCCAGCTTTGTTTGTCAAACAGTCTTATCTCTGTATGGAAACACTAGAGAGCGTTTCCCATTTTATCTGGATGTACACAAAGAGATGCTGCAGCAGCAAGTGTATATTAATATGTGTGTGTGTGTGTGTGTGTGTGTGTGTGTGTGTGTGTGTGTGTGTGTGTGTGTGTGTGCATGCATGTGCGTGTGTGCGCACATGTGTGAATGTAACCAGGAAAGCGTGGACATGTCAGTTCCTCCCTCTCCTGTTTGTCACTCTGTGGAGATGGATGTCTACCTCGGCCAATCAGAGCTTTCAGGCCCTTCTTTTTTGTCTCTGCCGGATTCTTCTAGTCCAGGCCGAGACAGTCCTTCATCTGTGAGAGCACACACACACACACACACACACACACACACAGTTGTTATTCTACTTCTCCAATTATTAGAATCACAGTCTACATGTTTTTTTTTAATTTCCTCTAGTTGCTGGAGAGCAAGGCGTTTGACTCCAGCATTCTGGACTTCTGGGCTGCCTCTGGTTTGGCACCCCAGACAGATGGAGCATGTCAAGAGGAGTGTGTGGTGGCATGGGCATCATGTGACAGCCTCCTCAATCTGCCAGCAGGCCCTTCAACCAAGACAACCACCTCCCCTGACCCCTGCAAGGCTTCCTCTGCTCTTGGTCAAACACGGCAACTGAGGAGAAAAAAGGCCCTGATGCAGCTGCGCCTGGCCTCACCTTCCTCCTCTGAATCACCTGCTTCTCTTCTCCCTCCCCTTTGTACATATCCCCTTTCAAAAGAAATTTCTGACTCTCATAATTCCCCTGTTGCACCAGGCCATGAGGTCCTCACCATGGACCCCAACCCAGTCCAAGTTCACAACCACAATCTGACAACATTCCTGACTCTGTCTGGTGAGAAACTGTTCAAATAGATTCAGAAATTCAAATATCCACAGAAGGGAAATGTACACCTGAAAAGTCTGTTTCTACTGTATGTTGTCATGTCAAAGTGAGTATTATATGGTTTCTTTAAGGCAAAAATCTAAATGTTTCCAATCTGTTCTCTGAAGGTTGACATGTTGTCCTGAAAAATGTTGGGCATCATTGACTCCAGCAGGAATAGTGCAGGCAGGTTTAGGGAAAGTGGACTGCCCCAACAGGAAATTGCAGCATGTTATTGCAATAGGTGAAATCCACATTGTACTGTATATTTTTTCTTATTGTCTTTCTGAGTTTAATTGTGTATTTTTGGGCTTGCCTCCAGAGGAGGATCTACTGATGTCTATAGCAGCAGCAGCTGACACAATAGATACAATGAACAGTAATTCAGACAGCGGCCGGGACTCCCCTAGAACCACCTCCTCATTCTCAAACACGTAAGGCTAGTCTCTATCCATAATGAAAATGCTGATTTCATGTTGTCCTCTCTTGCATAGATCATTAGTTATTGCATTGCTTTCACTTGTCTCATGTTTTAATAATATTTCTGAAACTCATCTTATTGAGAAAAACCTGTGATTTTCTCTTTCTTAGCCAGAGCACCTCCTGCAGCAGCTGGTCAGATCAGAGTGAGGATAAGTTCCTCTATGGTGTAAAGATCCACAAGCCAGATCCACAGTCCTGTTCTTCCCTGTATGAGACAGGACTCTACAAGTGTCCCTCTGTGCTATCTGTAGACTCTGTGGCCAGCACCTTCCTGCCGAGCCCTTCTCCTGACTCCACACACTCCTCCTCCACCACACGCATAGGTACTAAATTCTAGGATAAGAATACCCAACAAATGCCACATTGGTATCTTTTCATTAACATCTGGTGATATGGTGTGACTGGTGTCTGATAAGTCCATGGCTCTTCCTACCCTAGGCGTTTCTCGAGGTCAGCCCAGCTGGCTGCTCCCCCCCTGGGCCCTGTGTGTGATTTACCCCCTGGTGGCTGTGCTGCTAGGAGCCTGCCTGGCTCTTGTGGGACTTTACGGCAGCTTCTTCTCCAGAGCAGTTGTCCTCATGTGGCTGATATCGTCTCTCTCTGCCTTCCTCACCTCTGCTCTGCTGCTGGAACCTCTCAAGGTGAGTTCAAACATGTCATCCAATTAACTCATTTCTGTGATCTTTGGTGGATAATTCCTTTGATTTGCATCTCCATCTTCTTTGCTCAGGTGTGTGTGCAGGCCTTGATCTACACAGCACTGTGGCGGCCTGTGGATCCAGAGGTGGAGGACCAGCTGGCCCAGGAAACCAGAGTGGTGAGGGCATTTGGAGAGCATGGTGGGAAGGTTCGGCCACTGTGTGGCTATGGGCTGCTGCAGGCTAAAGAAGAGGCCCGCAAAGTCCGAGCTCTGCGATCACTCATAAGGGTGAGAATAAAACCAAGCTTTTACGTTTTGTTGCTGTTTTTTTCTACAAGCATCTCATTTTATGTTAATTAACCTCTGCATCTTCTCTGTAGCACTGTGTGTGCCAGCTGTTATTTCTGTTACTGGTGCTGATGGTGAACTACCAAGACAGTGTAGAGCAGAGGCAGGGCAGGCTGCTGCACTCTGCTGTCAGGAGCCGTCTTCACACAGCACCCTTGGGTTTCCCTAACCTCACCTCACTCAGAGAGTAAGGACAACACTCTACTTCCTGCTGTCACAACACTACACCAAACCAAACACACACTACAGCCAAACAGTGCATGTTTTGAGGAGAAAACCTGGAGCCTGCCTGTTCCACTAGACAATTATGGTGACATGTTTTGACTTAGTTTGTCTTTGTTACAGGAGGTGTGCACATCTTGTTGCTGTACTGTATTAAAACATAAATAAATAAATAAATAAATAAAAACTTTGGAGGCAGGAAGAAACAAATGTGTCAGCTCCTGTTCACTCAGTGTATCTTTCTATGATTTTCATCAATCTAACAGTGAATTTCACTGTCACCAGAATGAAATCCTGTGGAAAAAAATGTTACAAAAATGATCTTTCACAAGCAAGAGCAGTATTCTTAGTAATTACACCGCTAATACAGACCTATACATAACTGCATTAATAGTTCACTGATGTGCATGAAATTTGTTGTTTTATTGGCAAGCTGCAAGGCATTTTTGATGTCATTACTTTTTTCCTATTTGAAAAAGTAATTTAATACATAAAAACATTAAGCAAATTCAGTATAGATTGATATGAATATGAAGATCCCCCCTGGACATATATTAAGACATATAAAAATATTCTGTTTGGAACAATAATGTGTGTCTGATATGGTTTTTCCACAAAAAAGTATAATTATGTTAAAATCCTTAAAATGGACCAGGATTGGCTTCCAAACTAGTTATGATGTCACAAACCATGCTCATAGGCCTGCCTCTTAAATTCGGATTTTCAATGAGCACAGAGAAACTTTCCACTTACAGCAGATGAATGTTAAAATAGCCCTCTAGTGTCAAACTCTGCGCATACATCCTTCTGCACGGTGAGGCTCAAACGTTCAACTGAAGGAACAAGAAGAAAAACACATTTCTGTGTTTTAAGATAAGGCTGATGGGGCACTCTGATAGCCCTCAGGTTAAGATACCACATAACCACAGTATCTGCAGTTTGAAACCAACTGAATTCCCTTTTGCATGTCTTACCCCTCTTTCTACCCCATCTCCCTGCACTTTCCACAATAGAATAAAGGCAAAAATGCCAAAAAATTATCTTTAAAAAAGTATAGGGCTGGCATTATTATATATTTTTTGGTAACACTGTATATTACAGCCCACAATTTACAGTGTAATTTCACTGATGAATCAGGTACCAAGTACTTAGCAGTTTGTACTAGTAGTTGAATTTAGGCACAGTGGAAGAAAACAAGACTATAGGGATAGAGGAAGAAACAATTGGACAGTTGTATTTTTGTAAATGGTTATGTGGTATAGTGCCGGGAAACAAAATGAAAATTTGGAAAAAATGATGTGAACACCACGGTTCTGTAGAACCTGTAAAGTAATTATGTTATTACATATTTCAATGTTACAATATGCCACAAAAAAGGTTGTTAAAGAACATATCAAAATAAACTACACTGTGTATGTTCATGGGAGTAAAGGAACATGTGTGCAGTGCAGTGGTGTGTTAATAGCAAATGGACAACAATGCAGCTGTGTGGCACAGGCAATGCTTATTAGTGGGATCAGTTTGTTGTTGGTTTTGGTCTTTTTATCTCTGGAGAACAGTACTTGAAAATCAAGACTGTCCCCATGTTAATGAGTAATTGATCTCTTATCACCATATAGAATTGTGCATCTGCATGTATGTGCATGTATGTAATCACACACATATTCTCTTTTCATCCAGCTGGTCAGATGCAGGGCAGTGGATCAACCACACCTTGGTGAAACACATACACCAAAACCCTTTGCTACAACTTGTAGGGTTGCCACGGCTCCAGTACACTTACACTCTCGGCCCTGTGGCAGGTGTCTTCTTGGGAAACAGCAGCACAATGACACACCAGGTTCTCACTGACCTTCACATGGCAGACTGGAGGACAAAACTGTAAGTGGATTTTCTACGGCAACGTCACTGCAAGTCCAAGATATGCTGAGCGTGTATTGATTAATACTTTCATTTTTCAGTTGTTTATTCCTCTGAGAGAGACAAAGAACTGAATTACTCTTTTGAAAACAATGAGGCGTGCCACCCCATTAAAACTTGCCAAAAAAACAAAACAATGCAACTTCTTTTTTTCTGGAAACAAATGAACCAATAAGAGATGGAAAAATTTTATTAGGAAAATGTCATAATTTTGCATTTTATCACACATTGTTCAGCAGGGATCCTGAAACCTCTTCTGATGTGATTACTTGATGTTTTGCTTGATCTTAGCCCTCTATTGTAATGATCAAATCTACATCTTTAGAGCCACATGGGTTGTGTATAGAGTTCCATAAATTACTGCACAGTTATCACTAATTATGATGTAAAACTGTTGAAAATCAAATTTAAAAGACCTTAATATATTGATTTTGATTTGATACTAATAGTGTGTTTTTCCTCTCTCAGGTTTAAAACTCTCTCTGTTGACTTCACACACTACCACAGAGAGTCTGGTTTATTTGTGTGCGTGTCCATTCAACTAGAGTGGGCCCAGACACAGAGAGTCACTCCCTCCATCTCTATCCATCCACTCCTCATCCCTTCATCCTTCTCAGGCCTGGACCTTCAGGTGGCACTGACGGTAACAATCACTATAATTCTGTCAAATACACAAAGAACTTAAATTGAAAGCAATACATATTCTTGAACAATAAAATTCCCTGGCTTTATACTGCAGGTTCTTCTTTTCATCTCTGCTCTCCTCATCTTGTTTGGTGAGCTGTGGTCCATGGCTGCTGAGCGCGCCATGTATTTGTGTCAAGGCCAACACTGGTTTCAGCTCCTCCTGGCTTTGTTGTCCCTGGCAACAAGTATCCTGCAGCTCCGCTTCCTGTCCCAGGCCACATCCTGTATTTCCAAGGTAAATACAGAAAGATGTTAACTTTTAGGATTCACTGATATTTCCTTCAACATCAGTGTAAAATGAGAAGACCTGTGTTGTATGTTTGCCTAAGTGAGACCAAATTTTACCAATTCATGATAGTTTGACGGTCAGATTGGATACAAAAGTGTCAAACTCACCAAATGACAAATGTCACAACTCAATGCTCTAAGTGCAGTTAAATTCAGCAGATTTGGATAATTTTGGAGCAAACTCTACTTATGCCCCTATGTTTAAGCATTTACCTCAATATTATTGTCAAATTCATTTGACTGCATACTGCTGTATAAATGCTGAAAAAATTTTTGTTAGAAATTGACTGTTCCACATGTTGCTTGGTTTTCAGACAAACTGAAAAAGTCCAGGTGCTATAGTTGCACTGTGCAAACTGCTGAGCTGTTTATGTTGAATTAATCGGGACATTTTTGAATGAAGAATCAAAGTATTTAAAAATGAATGCTGCATACTTGAATGTGTGACAGATGTGTTGGGAGATCAGTAGAACTAATGACTGTTGTTTATACCAAAACGTGTGAAAGAAATCTAAAATAAACCAGCAACAAGCAGTTTTTCACTTTTATTGAATCAAGTATTTGAATTTCACAAGCACAAAACCACCTCAGAAAATTATTCTGAAAATGTTCTTGGTCATTAATGCCCATAATACTACATTCTGTACCATTCAGCTGCGCTCCCAACCAGACAACTTCATCAACTTCCACAGTCTTGCCCTTTTGGCACAGAAATCGTCTCAATGTGCGGCTGTCCTGCTCACTCTACTTGTTCTAAAGGTAATTGGATGCTCTGGTTTCTCATCATATAAAACAGCATTGTTCCACAGCTTTGCACTCTATTAAAAGTCTGCTCCTAACCATTGCTGTGTGTTCCAGCTGCTGGGAACGCTGAGGTTTGTGCGGAGGTGGGTGATGATAGGCAGAGTGCTGCAGAGAGCCTGGAGGGAGCTGTGGGCTCTGACTGTCCTACTGCTGCTGCTGCTGCTGCTCTGCACTCACCTTGGAAACACGGTACAAGAGGAACAGTTCAAGTACATAGAATATTCATAAAGAAGAAATGTATTCGATTTGTCTCTTGTCTTTGTTTCAGCTCTTCTCCCGTTCAGTGGAGGGCTTCCTGTCAGTACGTCAAGCCGGTGTGTCAGTGCTATCCATCCTGCGTGGTCAGATGGCTCTCCAAAGACTATGCAGGGTGCACCCAGTCCTGGGCCCTCTTTATGGGCTACTGCTGATGGGGGGAGGTGTCTGGCTCTTGGCCAGACTCTGTGGTGCTGTTCTCATCCATACATACAGGTACACATAACCTGTATTACGACAGTGTGGATAGGTGGTTAAAAGTCTTTAGACTGCAATGTCAAAGGTTGTATGTAACCTAAGCATTCTGAGCCTATCCTTGTCTGACATGACAAGTTCTTGATTGTACAAAAATCTTTGAAGTTTTTTTCATGCCCAAGGTCTTCAGCATTTCAGATATCTCCAAAAGCTAGAAAGTGGTGCATAAACACACCATGAATAGGCTACTCTATTGTTTGCAAAGTCCCTGTAGGTGAAGGGACTTCATTTTAGGCAAATGGACTTACAGGTGTCTGAGCAAGTAGCAGTATACAGTTCTTCAGATGTAGAGGAACAAGAGTCTACAGCTGCACTGTCCAGCTACACTGGTCTGTGAGGCTGTGCATAGGGGCTGTGGTGTTTTTAGCTAAATGGTAACATCAGCATGCCAACATGCCCACAATGACAGTGCTACATGGTCATGTTTACCATGTTTATCATCTTGCTAACATTAACTAATTAGCATTAACTAAATAGCACTAACACAAAGTACAGCTTGAGTCAGCTGAGGCTGATGGGAATGTCATTAGTTTTGCAGGTATTTTGTTATTAAGTGGACAAATGGACAAATAAAAATGTTGAACTTATAATGGCATTAGAAGAAAGGTTAAGGGATCACCAAAGATATTACAGTTCATACTGGGGGGGCTATGTATATTCATGAATAGTTTCATGGTACAATCCATCAAAAAATTGTTGAAACACTTGTAAGCATGTCAACTTGAAAAAGAATATGGTGAAGTGATGCAATTGCTACAAATGCTTCAAATTTTCCTTTTGTAGAGTACCTAAGAAGAGTTCTTTAAGAGTAAATATTGCAATAAGTTGGCTTCATTGCTAACTATTGCTGTGTCCTCCAGGGCAGAGCAAGCAGACATGTACCATCCAGCCATTGAACCTCAGGACTATGAGATGGTGGAGTTCTTCATTAAGAGACTCAAGCTGTGGATGGGACTCACTAAGGCTAAAGAGGTAGGTAGCACATTAGTTGTGGTGCATTTCATTGGAAGAACTGAGCAAATGAAAAATGACAATCTTCCACAGTCAATTCATGTTGCTGATCCCACACATTTATTTTTCTTTCTAGTTCAGGCACAGGGTAAAGTTCGAAGGCATGGACATCCCTCCTTCAAGGTCCTCCCAGGAATCCCGTCTCACTGCCCTCTCTTCCACCCCCCCCTCCTCCCACTCTCCTTCTTTTTCCTCCTCATTTTCATCCCCCTGTCCCTTGTCCTCATCTCTCTCTGTGAGGTCTGAGGACTCATCAATGTCTGAGCCTGGGTTCGACGTTCAGCCCTACCTGGACCACCTGCTGCCATGCGTTAATGCCCTACTATCTTGTTTTGATCGGGTCAACCAGATAACTGAGGATGTTCACAACCTGGAAATGAAACTAGATGATGCTCAGTCTAGGAGAAGGAAAAAGAGGATCAGTAGCAATGAGAACGGTGCAGAAAAATGTGAAGAGTCAGCAAAGCCAAAGGAATTGAAGGGAGAAGGGAGGGTAACAGAAGTTAGACACAGGAGGACAGGTCTTCTTTACCCCAAACCACGAGTCTCCCTTCCATCCTCATTTTCTTTCACTCCCTCCACACTTCACTCCTCTGCTGCATCGATCTGCATCTTCCCCCGTACACGTAGCTCCTACTCTGAGTCTGAATCAGTACCACTCCAGCATCACCCTTCCAGTGACACTCATCCCATTGAAGCAGCCAAGTCTGTATCCGGGACCTGTGGTCTGGGCCCGCATCCCGTATGTTCTCCTGGGTTTGACAGATTCCCCAGGAGAAGAGCTTGGCATTCTGGGAGCTCTCATTCAGCTGATGCATCTCAAAGGATGTTCCAGAGCCAGGGTGGAGTTGCTCCATGTGGCAGTGGAGGAGAGAGTTCTGCCTTCACTAATACCAGACCAAGGAGTGAAGAGGGGCTAAGAAGGCGTATCAGTGATGGAGTCCCTGTGAAGAGGAAGGCTTGGATCTCTGAAGGACCAGACACTGAGCAAGCCTAACCATGTGTTCATACTGGAAGTAAACTTACTTGATGCCTCATTCTGATTGACTAAGGTTGGCCGTAGGCTCTGACTGGATCTTTGTAGTGGACTGCAGCTTATAATGCTGAACAGGTGGACTGTATGTGCCCCTAATGTAACACAACTTTGATGAGTTCATATAGTTTGCTAGCAGGTGCTATTCAGGTTGCATTAAAAGGGCTCTGATTCAGCACATGAACAGTTTACTTGTCATGGGATGTCCTGTTAAGCCTGTGAAAATAATTGTCTTCTGTTGTTCTGGAGGACTTTTGTCAAGTCTGAGAAAATTACCTCTGATGATGTCATCAGGGTTATCTCGTCTTGTTCTTGGAGACTGCATTGTTTTAAAAGAAAGCCTGTAACTTTATGGAAGTGTAAGATTAAATCGCTGGAGTACCCATTTAATCAAAAGAAAAATTCCTCCATAAAACAATTCTAGCTCAGGGCCTGTCAATGACACCACTCATGGACTGAAACTGTTCTTCAAGCTCCTTTTATTAAATTTTTTTTCCCCTCTCAGTCCGTCCTCTAGTATTCCAAAGGGAAAAAAAAGTAATAGTAGTGATAAACTTTTCAATTTTGAATTTGTCATTAATTATTTCACATAGAAAATTTTAGCCCTACTTTTTCACATAAGATATTTATTCAGTTCAGTTATTGCAAAATATGATCTCCTTTGCTACAAAATAATTAATTTCTAACCTACGTACCTGTGTCAGAAATACTGGATGTGCAAGTTATTTTCTTTACCTCCAGATATTATTTAAGCCAAAAGCCTCTTTGAAAGAAAGAAAGAAAGAAAGAAAGAAAGAAAGAAAGAAAAGGAGAGTAATACATCTAATATTTGTAAAAGTTGAACATTTTCTTTGGGAGAAAGTCAAGTTTTCACTGTCGTCAACTTCTTGGCACACATTATCACAAATTATTGTACTTTACAATATTCTATACCTATGAGTACACTTTTATACTGAACTTTTGTAAGAGACATTGTGGATCTTTTGCTCTGCAGAATAAAGACAAGTGGCCATACGGTCTGAAAGTGGGTGTATGTGTCAGATTGAGTTCATTCATTCTTGCTGTAATCAGGAAAACCGTGTTCTACTATAACAGTACTGTGTGTACTGTTTAAATTAATGTGTTTAGTTTAAGTGATAAAACGGCGCTATCAATATTATATCAGCAGTAATTCTTTTTTTTTTCTTTCTAAAGGAAAAGACCTTGATATGAGTAAAAACATGATAACGCAGCAGCAAACACTGTTATTGCTTAGACACACATGCTAAGGTGACAGGCTAAGGTTATCTATTACTATGTGGTTTGTCAGTTTTAAATTCAATTACATTTAATATGATAGAGGTGTGACTAATGTATTACATTGACAATGCACACAAATCTCAATGATATGCAGTTTTGGTTTGGTTTTAATATGTCATAACACAATATATACATAACATACTTGCAAAACGTACACAATACAAAAAAAAGATATCCAAAACAAAGTGTCAGTAAAGCCTGTGGTATGTAAAAAAAAATACATACCACAATGTGTAGGCAAAAGTTTAACACAAAGCATTAAATTAAAGTTTTAAATAAATGAAGTAAAATGAAAGTATGAAAAAGCATGAAATAAAAACTAAATATTATGCATACAATTGAAACATTACCCAGAGTAAAACACACACGCACACACACACACACACACACAAAAAACTGTTAAATTTGTGCCAAAGCCATGTATTCATCCTGAACTTTATTTTGCTCCATGCACCACCCTTTGACTTTGCGATAACACCCTTTGCGTTGGCTTTTACCTGTTAGCACAGCCAATATTATACTTTCCAGGCTTTTCCAAAAGTTTGCGTTCCTTAATTTAATCACATAATTGACATTGTCCTGAGGTCAACGATTACTTTTTTGATTACTTATCTTAACTTATCATTTGCAGTGGAGCTTGTGTGTGTGCGTTGCCTTATCATTGTGTAATCTTAAAATGTCAGTCCACCTGTATAAAAGAGGATGAATGCCTGACTGTAGGCATCCAGGTTTTGGAGTCTACAGGTGAGTCTGAGTCCTCCACTACAAGAGTTTTTGTGGTGCTTTTGTAGGCTGTGGTGCATAACTTTTGTCTGTTATTGGATTTTTCATACACTCAGGGTATTAATAATGCAGTATGTCACTTTGAATAATTGTGTTTTGTAATCAACCTTACTGGCATGAGCTTGATTTGTTGTTCTGCTCCACTGAACTTCATTATCTTCTACAATTGCCAGGAACGCCGAGACAATGAAGTTGGCCTTTGTTATGTGTGCCATGGTGGCACTGTCTGAGTGCCTTCTCCAGTAAGTCAGCCTGACCACTCTAACACCTCCCTGTACTTGTTCTATTTTTGATTTCTCTACAACCTAAACTTCATCAGCTCTTCTAAGATAACTGCAGACATCTATGGTACTTAAATTAGCAAGTGGCAGGTCTCTCTTTATGTACTTTGGTGAAGAGGAAATTTGAATTTAAATGAAGAAAGCTGGGTCACAGTGTGAAGAATAAGTAATATTTCCTAACATACGAGTCATGTTCTCCTACATATGAGAATTGAGAGGTTTTAGGAGTAAGGACACATGAGCAAAAGACCTCTTTACAGGTAATTAAAAGGTTTACAAGTGTAGCTGAAAGAGGTATTTAAAGTGCTCCATTTGGTGAATCCTAGGGTCCCCCTGGAGAAGGGTCAGAGTGCCAGGGAGTACCTGGAGGAGCAGGGTCTGTGGGAGGAGTACAGGCTCAAGTACCCATACAACCCCATGGCCAAGTTTGACCCAAGCTTTGCTGTGGCTGGTGAGCCCATGACTAATGATGCTGATGTGAGTAATGAGGCTTTAACAGATGAATTAATAGAACTTTGACAAATAGCTCGTTTTGGTCACAAATAATCTTTCTATCTCCTCTTAATCTCCAGCTCGCTTACTACGGAATCATCTCTATTGGAACTCCTCCTCAGTCCTTCAAGGTCATCTTTGACAGTGGCTCATCTAACCTGTGGGTGCCCTCCGTCTACTGCAACAGTGCAGCCTGCAGTATGTAAAACTCTACACCCATATACATCTCAACACATTTAACAGTCAGATTTGGTTTGGTGACCAGTTTTAGAGAATTTTTCAGTCTTTTTCCTCTCACTTGGGATGTATTTCCAACATTAACAATTTGCACTGTTGCTTGGTATCTTCAGAAATGATTTTAAGATTTTACTGTTAGGGTTGGGTATGTTATGGATTTGTATAGTCCAGTACTGACTGCTTTTTTTGTATTCCGACAGTTAATATTTGAACACACAAAAGGCATGGGGCAGACCACCAAGGTTCATAGGGGATCCAGGTGCATATTGAAGATGATAAATTTTGAATAAAGGAAGAACCTGATGACACTTGCAACCCATGAGGATACTTTGATAGCCCTGACCTAGGATTCAGAGGCATCCAAGAATGACTTTGTGTGGGGCAGGCATCCAGAGCAATTTTCATTAATGGTTTGCCCAAACTGTTACCGCAAGGGGATAAGAACCTAAGATAAGAGGCCTTATTCACAGCAGCACATAACATGTGCACAGGTGCAAATAATAACATTAATGATGGATGAATCCCATCTACCAAATTCATGACCCTGGTGTGGCTTCCTTGGAACTAAGCCATTGTTAATTTTAATCGGTTCAACTTTTCCTGCTATATGATAAGTCAAAATATCTACAGTGAAAAAGGTCTATTATAGATTGAAGAGAGTTAAAGATCCAGCTCTGTGAGGGACACAAGTAGGCTTCAGATATAGCTGTATCAGAGAATTTATAATCCCTTGGGCCAGATCAGATGCCTCCCAACATATATTAGTTGTTCTGAGGTCTTTTTTATAACCCTTTTTCTGTACATCTGTACCTTCCCAGACAACCATGACAAGTTTAACCCTAGCCAGAGCAGCACCTACAGAAGAAATGGAAGAGCTCTCCGTATCCAATATGGCACCGGCAGCATGACTGGCTTCCTTGGATACGACACAGTGACGGTGAGAAATAAAAGCCCACAGAATCACTTTGAACTGAAATAAATGAATATTTACTCACTGTTCTTACACAATGATTACTAATCTGTCCTACTATGTTTAATACAAAAAAGACACTTTTTTTTTTCATGATTAAATATCTGTTGCATGGTTATATTCATGTGTGTCAACAAAATCTGAAAATCCAAAGAAGGTGTTGTGCAGATTTCTACTTAAAAGATCCTATTTGAGATGTAAATCTCTGTACTCTCTTGATGTTTGGCTGTCAGGTCGGTGGACTTGCTGTGAGAAACCAGATCTTCGGCCTGAGTGAGTCTGAAGCTCCCTTCATGCAGCACATGCGTGCTGATGGTATCCTGGGCCTGGCCTACCCACGCCTGTCTGCCTCTGGAGCTACACCTGTCTTCGACAACATGATGAAGGAGGGCCTGGTCAACCAGGACATCTTCTCCGTGTACCTGAGCTCGTAAGGACAACCAAAGCTTTGCAGTGTCTGATCTACATAAAGGAATAGATTTCGGGCTGTATATAACCAGATTTTTAAAGCCTTCTAACTTTTAAAACTGAGGAAGCAGTTGATTTCTAGTAGGTTTATCAGTAAGCTCTCACTCTCCTCTATAGTCACTCCGCGCAAGGCAGTGTGGTGACCTTTGGTGGTACTGACCCCAACCACTACACTGGTCCCATCACCTGGATCCCCCTCTCCAACGAGCTGTACTGGCAGATCACAGTGGACAGGTAAAACCACAGATACAGCATCACAGGTCCACCAAAATCCAGACCAAAGTGATACTGTAGGCATATGCATCTGATGTTTGTCTGATACATTCTGCATTGTATGTCCCTTCTAGTGTTACCGTCAATGGTCAGGTTGTGGCTTGCAGTGGTGGTTGCCAGGCTATTGTGGACACCGGCACTTCTCTGATTGTTGGACCTCAGAGCAGCATCAGCAACATCAACAGCTTTGTGGGAGCTAGTAGCCAGAACGGAGATGTAAGTACCAAAAGGGACGTCGGTGGACTGAATGAGATGTCATCATAAAACTTAATTGACTAGTAAAACCAAATGTTTTGATTCTCTTTCTTCCCTTGTCCTTTCATTTTCTTCTCTCACTGCCTCTGCTCTCAGTATATTGTCAACTGTAACAACATTGGCCAAATGCCTGATGTGGTCTTCCACATCCAAGGACAGGAATTCACCATCCCAGCCTCTGGCTACGTTCGTCAGGTAAGTGTTTGTTTCCCTGCAGGACTCTATGTTTGTTTACCTCACTGTATTCCCACTCCATCTGAAATTCTTCTCCTCAATCCCTCCCACAGTCTCGCTACTTCGGCTGTCGCACTGGCTTCGGCAATGGAGGTGACAACCTGTGGATCCTGGGTGATGTCTTCATCAGACAGTACTATTCCATCTTCAGCAGAGCCCAGAATATGGTGGGTCTGGCCAAGGCTAAATAATCAACCTGAAGTCATCTCATAAAAGAGCCTTGTAACAATCATGTATAGATCTTAGTGTAATGGTAAGATTTCCTGCATAAGTGGTTGACAGTGCTTCTGCCATGATATGCAAGTTTTCCTGTAAATGACCAAATTTCCCAAAACATAATAAAGAGTTAAATCAATTTGACTGGCGTTTTGTTGTGAAATTGTACAAGAAATAGACATGGTTGTTAATTTGTGTCAACAATAAGCTATTATAAAATCTGCTACTATAACATTACACATAACGTATGCAACAGAAAAACTTTTTATAATAGATTGTTAAACTTATTGTACAGTATATTCAACAGATTGCTCTTCAACAATGCAGACTGTTCTAAACATTTTTCCTCTGTCCTGCACACTGCACATTAAGTCCATGATGTGTTACATAATGATTAGTGTACTTAAAGCTATTAGCTAACTATAAGCGGCTACTGTGGTCACAATAGCAAATATGGTATAATGGTAAATGCTAAAACATAACCTGGTGGCATAAGTAGAGAGAGTAGATAAGTAGATAAGAATCATAAATTCAGTGAATTAACTGAATGAGTAATGTCAGTTACACAGAAAAATGTTTCCAATGTATGCTAACATTAGCTAACATTAGCCATTATAAGCGACTGGTTATACCAGACCAAGTAAGGCTGTAGCAGTAAATCCCTTTACTGAATGGAGCAAGGGTGTGTTTTATTGCTTATGAGTTCAAAATATTGTTTGTTAGAGAATGTATGTGGCATCCCATTTTTCATAACTTACATAGTCTCTGAACATTGAAGTTCATTCTTGACCTTTGAGAATAGTATATCCAACAAAATAGGTCAAAGGCACACTTACTCACAGTCTCCTTCGGTGAATGGAGCTGGCTCAGATGTCTCCACATGACCTCAGTGTGATACTTCAGTCATGTGATAATAAGTGGTCATTTATGGAAGAGGGAGATTTTAACCTCTGGCTCTGTTCAAAGGTGGTCACTGTCCTGGTCAAAGACAGGCCATGATTACAGACAGCTGATGTTGTCTGTTTCCAGTGTCCATTCAGTCTCTTCTTCAGGTTCCTTGCCATTTCACTGATGGCATGCTCCTCTGAAGTGTGTTGTCATACCCATGTCCTTTGGGTGACTTTTTTGAAGAGACTCTGGCAAGATGCTCCAACAGTTTAGCCATGTAAGGGAGTCCCACTGGGCTGCTATACTTGCCTTAAGTCAAGTTGGGATCGGATCCTCATCATCCGCTTGTAACTTGCCTCTAAGTGCCCCTTGAACTGTTGCATGTTCCTCTCTCTCTATCCTCCTCCTCACTGATTAAAGTTAACAAGTGGGCCTTTAAGTTTAGATTATTTTGTCATATTCTGGCTTTAGGGTGTAATTAACCTACATAAGATTAAAGTTAAACAATTCCCAATGAAAGAAAAATGTGTACATGCCTCATGGCCTGTAACTGTTCCATATACATATACCCCTAATAGTGATCACTAATGAATTTTGTCCTGCACTTGTGTTAATCAAATATATCTGATTCTGTCTAAAGTGTCTAATTAACAGTCCCTCAGTTTTGGGTGAATGACTGATAATTCAAGCAGATGTTCTCAATGTTCACCTATGGTGACATCAAGAAATTATCACTCAAACTCATGTTATTACAATAAAATTACTAATCGCATTTGCAGTGTATTTTTACTGTCATTTCTGATTTTATCCCACTGACATTGCATTTCAGGTTCATAGTGCTTTCTTTTCCTATAACCAACCTTAGCTGCAGTGTAGTGTTTTCACAAGTAAATTTATTTATTTAGTGATTAAGTCTTGCTTTTGGTATACAACCTGGTCTAATTGTCATTCACACACAAGCAGAGAGGAGGCTCTTTTCTCATTATATCAAGTGGATTTATAAGACCTTTGATGGTATGAGGAAGTTTCACTCAAGCTCCATATCCACATCTTTATCAAACATTCTAGTCAGAGCCAGTTCTATTGTTAGATTTCCTCATACATTGGGCGTCCCATTGACAAAAACCTGTATGACTACAGTGGATACACTTTTGTCACTGTATGCACTGTGGTGTAGAAAGAAATGTAGCTTGCATACAGTAGCCTCCTAATAAGAAGCAAAAGAGAATTTAGTGTTATAATTATTTCAGTTCCTTGTACACTTTTTCGTTGTGAAATCTGAGCTAAGAAAGAATCTTCAAGAAGGCTGGGAATTACACTGGCAGGGTAAGTGGTGTTCCTCTAAACTTTTGACCTTCCTATCTGCCTTTTCAATGACAAATTTTTCATTCTTTGTTACAAAGCATTGTATTTGTAAAATTTTGCAAGTTGAACTTGAGATGTTTTATGTAGGATGTTTGCTGGCAAAGAGAGAGGAGAAGGCACAGGCTACTGTGACTGGATGTCGCAACTTCCATCTGAACTTCACAACATTCCTCTCTGGAGTCTGGCCATACCAGGTAAGCTGAGATAATGTACAATGCTACTGCATTCAACAAATAAACAGTACTTTGCCCAGTTTTGACTATGTATGGGGTCAAGAACATTAAAGTCACTGTCATGTGAAAAACAAGTATCTCCAAAACATCATCTTACAAAAACAGCCTTATTTTCAGCTTTGCATCAATGCTTATTCTTAAACATTTGTCAATAGTTTCATTTAGTTTAAGAGGTACTTAATCCTTCTGTTTATCTGAAAAAAATCACCAAATCAATCACCAAATTTGGTGGTGGGATTTCACAGGGCATCAATGATATTAGGTTTATTGAAACAGTAATATTGCTATGACGTGTGTGTGTGTGTGTGTGTGTGTGTGTGTGTGTGTGTGTGTGTTTGGTAATTCCTAGGTAGCCATGACTCAATGAGTTATGACTTGGACATCAACTCTTCTATAATAGAGCCTGACAGACTGAAAAGATTCAGCAAGATTTACTGTGCTCGTAAAATAGTGCGCAAATGGGCAGTCACTCAGGTACAGTAAGTGGAGTTTAAAACCTGCCAGTACTGAATGTATTTGTACATATAAGAAATAGAGAGAGGAGTGTTTCTTTGACTGTTGTAGTGCCTTGTGATGCAGGAAGAGACCATCACAAAGCAACTGGATGCTGGTGTCCGCTACTTTGACCTGAGGATCGCTCGCAAACCAAACGACACTGATCCCACAAGGCTATACTTTTACCATGGGCTGTGCACTCGGACTGATGTGGAGGTTAAGACTGCCTCTTCTCAGCACTTGTACAGTATGTACTGAATACATCAATAAATA
Source organism: Thunnus thynnus (assembly GCF_963924715.1). NCBI lineage: Eukaryota > Metazoa > Chordata > Actinopteri > Scombriformes > Scombridae > Thunnus > Thunnus thynnus. Next base: position 22,086,348 of record NC_089536.1, read on the forward strand.
TTTAGGAGCAAATCAAGCTTTGTGTATTATTAGTCATCAGTGGTATCAGGATTATTCATTCTCAGCTCTCAGTATCAATGACTTCAAACAGGAAATGAAAAAATACCCAATCTTGTTTGGCGATGCAGAACGAGAGTGAACATGATCAGGGCTTGTAGAGGCCAATAATGTAATAACTGCCGTTAATATAATATGGTAATGACTCATAATGCACATAATGTAATAAGTTATTACATTATTGGCTGGTATAAGCTGGGTAAAAAAAATCATAAAAAATGTAATAACTGGAGCTGATAATGTAATAATATACTTAAATTCGTGACTCAATATTTCTAAAATCCTGGCTAAGGCCATGAATATGGTAAAGTTAGACCAATTACTAATAGCAATGGAAACTGTGTATCAAAGCAAAAGAGACAGAAAAGAGATAATTTAATGGCAACTGTATTAAGAACTACCATTCTGCCACTGTGATCAGACTGTTCTTAAGGACATAAATGACTGGGCAGAGAGGAACCCCAAAGAGATCCTCATCCTGGCTTTCTCCATCTTCAGAGGGTCTGGCAAAAAGATTGAAGAGCACCTCCACAGCCATCTCATTAACTTCATCAAGACCTTGTTTGGAGACAAACACTTTCTCAGAAAGGTATATAGATTTTTTTCATTAAGATCAACAAATTAAACATATCTGAGTAAAAGAAACTTGACCTACCACTTCCAAAATCAAACCTTTCAATGTATCACAACAGTACATCCTTACCCTGAAGTGCTGCTGGGAACAGGGGAGAAATGTCATAATCTCATATGATTATCCGGCAAATCAGCACCCCGCCCGAGATGTGGAGTAAAATAACTTATAACTACAGCAAAACTATGAACCATGCAAAAGTTGAATCAAAAATCAAATTTTGGAAACGGATAAGCCTTCTAACCGTAAGTTTTATCTGTTCCTATACATCACTGGGTTGAGGTTAAGTTTATGGGCAAGGAGTTTGGTTTCCAAGAGAGCCAATAATGTTTTTAATCACCAAATGGCATTTAGGCCTATTATATGTCACGCTATGAAACATTCTTTATGTGTAATTTCATCCCTGATAATACAAGTGCAATGTTATTTTAAAAGAATCTTTAGTCTGTTATATGAAATGACTGCTGAGCTTTAATTTTCCTTCCCTTTAACTTGCAGGTTTGTTTGCATGTGGCTTGAACCTGACACTGCCGAATGATGCCAGCACACTCAAGTACATCCTTCGCCCCTATGACAACCCTGCCAAAGTCATACAAAGGAGTCTACCAAAGCTGGTGAAGTGGTTGCAACAGCAAGCTGGCACAACATCCATGAACATTGTGGCCTCAGACTTGGTGACTCGTTATGATTTTGTCTCAACGGTCATCAAGCTCAATATTTCCCAACGTGTGAGAGAATAGTGGGAGCCTGTCTCATTTCCTTTCTTCTTACAATAAATCTCTGATAGTTTTTCCTCTGCATCACTCTCATATTCTCAAATAATGGATGTATTTGAGAGAACCGTCACACACTATGATTTTCTTGTGTCTCTGTCCTGTTGTCGCGCCATCGTGTGTCACTTTATAGTACTGCAATAAAATGTTCATCTCATGCCTGGAAGTTTTGGCTGGTCAGTGTCAACAAAGTAACTGTGCGCTAGTTCGCTTAAGTAAGCAGTTAGTGGATTAGGATGTTAAGACTAGCATGGCGTCGGTCGACGTCCAAAAATAGCCGTGTGGAGCCTGCGCGTCTTCTAACTGCAGCTTGTCGGCGAGGGGAGAGACCACAGCAGAGCTCTGGGAGCAACATAAGGTGTTTCAGACCATTTCCCCACCCACCAAGCGACAAGTCAGCGCTCCTCCATCCCCCGCCGGCCTACTGTCTCAGGTAAAGCCGCCGCGGCTAATGTGTAGCTAACGCTAGCTGTAACGCTTACTGTGACATGTTGCAGCAAGCATGCCTGACTTAGCAACAACAACAACGATGCAACGTCAAATGTTGATAAGCGTCATGTTGCTTGCCGTGTGACAGTTACTGTGTAGATTGTGGACGTGCTTTTGGACGAAGAAGAGGAACGCGAAACCCCAATGCAAAATCATAGAAGTAAACATGTCTCTTACGTTAGCCATTGTCAGCAGATACCCCTTGTGAATAAATACATTTAAGGAAGATGTAAATACATCATATTTTAATTCGGCATAGCTACATACGCCAACAACCAGCAATTATGTAAAGCACATTGCTTGCTTTCATAACCGGTTTGCCTGGTACTCCCCCCGCCCATCACTGCTAACGTCAAAATCTAGCTAAATCCTTGTGGGATACATATAAAAACAAAACAGATAGACGGGTCAATGTGTTATAGCTATTTCGGCCGAATTTAAAAGGATGATTTCATATTTCGGAAACTGTGTTCAGTTTTGTTTTCTGGGGCATGGGCCTTTGTCTAGAAGCAAAGTCAAATTAAATTACGATTTTTTAGAATGTAATTCGACATGACTCCTATGGCTAAGAGCCACAGTACAGCCACTGCAGCTCCTACTGTTAGTGGGTAACCTAGCTGCTGTGTGCAGTGTTAGCTGGCTGGCAGCGTGATTCGTTGTAATAATATGCATGCTGGTTAAAACAACTTTAGGGAGACTGATGTATTACAGTAAAGCGAACAGTTAGCTAATAGGCTTCACGTAGTTGCCCTTTTCTGTATTTACTGTCGTAGATTTGTTGTTTTTTGTAGTATGACGGCATTGCTACCTTTTTGACAACATACAATTTGACTTGTCACAGCAGGGAATGCACAGGTGTAGTAATAACATTAATTTATGATAGCTCCATGCCATTTAACTGTCCCTATAAGCCGTGACAGTAAGCAAACACACTGTATATAATAGCATAACCTTGCGACTGGAACACCTAAACGAAATGCAGCCACACTATTAATTATAGCTGAACAACATAGCCAACAGGGGGGTACCATATTCCAAATTAGCATAGCTACTTAATGAAAAATGATAACACAAGAACAGTGCAATCATTTTCTTATATATAGCTGTCAGTGTTGCTCACAAAAAAGAAAACCCAGGAGAACTTTTCATTCACGCCAGAAAGTATGAAGTAACAAGATAATGAATCTAAAAAACTTCTGTCTCTGGTTATTTTTTCTTTAATGTTTGTGTGTCTAGTTCACCTGTCTTTATGAGCATGGCATCAGGGGGTGAAGGGCCATCATCCTCCCCTCACAGACACACCAACAGGTTGGCAAAGGAGAGGTCGCCCTATCTGCTACAGCATGCACACAACCCTGTGGACTGGTAAGTGTCTTAAGCTACAGATAGGCGCACACATTTCTGAAAGCTGACATAAGCCTAATGTCATATTTGTTTCAGGTATCCATGGGGACAAGATGCTTTTGACAAAGCAAAGACTGAAGACAAACCGATCTTTTTATCAGGTAAGAGACCCCTTTCACACCTGACGTTGATGGGCATTTCATTTTGGGGCAATTTCACTTTGAATTCCCTTATGTTTTCCTTGTGTTTAAAATAGACATTACTCTGTGTAACTAGACATACCTCTAGATACCAGTTGGAAATTGAAATTTTCTCATGATTTCATGCTGACTTAATTTAGTTGTGGTTGTAATGGGAATGAAACATCTGTTTCCTGCGAATGTCTGTCTCCCTGACCATCAGTGGGCTACTCAACATGTCACTGGTGTCATGTCATGGAAAGGGAGTCTTTCGAGGATGAGGAAATTGGCAAAATCCTTAGTGACAACTTTGTCTGCATCAAAGTAGACCGAGAAGAGAGACCTGATGTGGACAAGGTCTACATGACCTTTGTGCAGGTGCGTGTATTCACATTTAGGCCGAGGTTTCCATGCACAAGCCTCCTGTAACTTTTCTCCGCCAGTAATCTGTCATGATTTCGGGTTTCCAATGTCTCCAGGCAACAAGTGGAGGTGGAGGATGGCCCATGAGTGTGTGGTTGACCCCTGACCTTCGACCATTCATTGGAGGCACCTACTTTCCACCCAGAGACCATGCAAGAAGACCTGGGCTCATAACAGTCCTCACCCGAATCATGGATCAGGTAGTGAGAGTTTAAAATATGGTTGCAGGGATGGGGATGGTTGTCTGAATGTTTCTTTTACCTCCTGTGTTTGGCTCATTTAAAGAAAACACGTAAAGAATATTGAGGTTTTGCTATTGTGGAGAAGAAAGTAAATCCAAATGTGTGTACAATACAAGAAGAAAAAAACTGAATTCTAGTTGACTTGTGTGATATTTAGTCTTTTCAGGAATTTAAGTTTTGTGTTTTTTGTCTTCGCCCTCATGACCTGTCTTTGTCGTCACTGCCATAAAGTATGACTTGCGTTCCACAGTGGCAGAATAACCGTTCTAATTTGGAGTCCAGCGGAGACAGGATCCTTGAAGCTCTTAAGAAAGGCACTGCCGTCGCTGCAAACCCAGGGCAGAGTCCTCCACTGGCTCCAGACGTCGCCAATCGCTGCTTCCAGCAGTTGGCCCATTCTTACGAAGAGGAGTATGGAGGCTTCAGAGACGCTCCCAAGTTCCCCACACCAGGTAGACGCAACATGAGCCACAGTGGTCATCTATCTGATTTCATCTATGCAGGACCTCACAATCTCTCCTCTCCTTCTCTCTCTCCTCTGTCTGTTTCTCTACCTCCACAGTGAATCTGATGTTCCTCATGTCTTACTGGTCTGTGAATCGATCCACCTCAGAGGGGGTCGAGGCTCTCCAGATGGCCTTGCACACACTCCGCATGATGGCGCTGGGAGGCATCCACGACCATGTTGCACAGGTTCATACTTGCAGACACACTCACAGCTCTACTGTATGTTTCTCTGTATGAGCTTGAACTTTTGCACTCTGTTGTGAATTGTGAGCTACTTTGGTTCTTCCCTCTCAGTTCAGGTCAGATATGTTTAAGTTGGAGAACAGGCAATGTGGTATTGGCTGTTTTAATATAGACAAGTTAAGCTAAATGGTAGTATTATTAGAAAGTATGTGGGAAGTAAAGTAATACATCTTTTTCATTGCTCTCTTTATGGCTCTCTCTCTCAGGGTTTTCATCGTTACTCCACAGATTCCTCCTGGCACGTTCCCCACTTTGAAAAGATGTTGTATGACCAGGCTCAGCTGGCTGTAGCCTATATAACTGCCTCACAGGTATGTGTGTGATCGTCTCTGTATCAGATGTGTATTTGTGTTCTCTATGTATCTGACAGAGAAATTATCCCTCCATCATTCTGTCTCTCTCTCTTATCAAAGTCATTTATTGCCATATAACCCAGTCAGCTAAAATCATTGGTGTGAGACTTGGCAAATGTTTTTTTTTTTTACTTCAGAGTAAATACAAACACTCAAAGTGACAGTGAGGAACGTATCACAATTTGATAATCTTAAGGCTTGTTGTTCTCAGTTTTTAGCACTTTTCATTGAAAAATAAACATTTTTTTCAAAGGTATAGATTGGTTCAAACTGATTTTAACCTGTTTCCACTGTACCAGGCAGTGTTAGATTAAGGTATAGCTATAAGTTTCCTCATGAGTTCATGAGTGTATGCTGGCCTGACCTGTTTTTCAGAGTGGACAAAGACTAAAAAACAACAAAAAAGTTAATTAGGACACAAGCATGCAGGCAAACTCAAACACAGACTCGCACATACATACATGCTTGTGTTTAATGAGGGTATAGAGGCTACCTCAGCATTTGCATTTGATGCTGCAATTAATATCCTGCATATAGATCACATGACAGTATCTTAAAGGTTATGTTAAGTTTGAATCCGGACTCTAAGCAGGTGTGTGCTATGTATTTTTTTTTCTCTTCCAGGTATCAGGTGAGCAGTTGTTTGCAGATGTGGCTAAGGACATACTGGTCTATGTCTCCAGAGACCTGAGTGACAAGGTGAATCATCTACAGCCTTGTTGGTGCTTCTGTATGTGTGTATGTGTGCATGCGTTTGTGTTACTGGTCTTACTGGAGACCAGAGGGGTGTTTTATAAAGCGAGTTTACTATATAAGCAATGTTTATTATCAGGATATTCTGTTTCATAAAGGAGGTTTAAATAAGTCTGACTTAAGTTACCATGGAAACGTATCCCTTCAGACTAGCCTAACCTTTCACGTTTAGCTACACTTCAGACTTAATAAGTGTTGCAATCAATCTGTTAGACTGAAACACAATGTTTTCTTTACTGCTGTGAGTATGTAAAATTTATCACATGTTGACCTAGGCTGCACTTATTGTGTAGGTAAAATCTCAGCTAATATTTTTCAGTCAAACGTATATGTACAGTATTCCAGCTAACATACTGTATGAGATTTTAAATGCAATACAGTTAAATTAAAGCAAAAAACAACTTTCACCCAGGCTAAACCTTTGTTATTGTGAAAAGCCTCACATTAGGGATCCTAGGTGCTTTGAAGCAAGAACACTTACAGCACCCAGTAGGTTTGGTGGTTTGTTAAGCATTCTGAAGGTGTAGAATGGTCGTTGCGATTAGATTTAGGCCGGGGTGAGGTGTGGGTTATAGTTTGTGTTAATTTAGTGTTGGGGAATGCGCGTTGGCAATGGAAGATTAATAAAAGTAGAGCAATACAAACTATGGCCTGCTGTCACAGCATCTGTATCCTCTGCTGACAAAGCACGAACATTAACTGTAAATTCCACCAGGAGATAATAAATGTGTGCTAGCCCGTGTGTGTGTGCGCGCGCATGCACGTCTTTGTGTTCATACATCCTCGAGGGCAAGGGGTGGGACCTGACAAATAGCCTCTTAAACCCTTGCTCTCCTCTAAGGGTCAACCCCTTTTTTTCCTTTTGATTAATGAGTTAACAGCAGGGAACGGGGCACACAATTAAAACCACACTCGCTGTAATCATCATATTCTTCAAGATTTATTATGTAATTATACACTAATGAATTAACACCAGAAAGGTAATTTACTATAGACTGTATGTTTCTTTTGTGCTACAATGACTGGGATCTTCACTCACTGAGGTAGAATCTCCGAATTCTCACGCATGACTGTAAAGATATTGTACCCGGGGCAGTCCCTGAGAGAAGACTTACATGACACGCTGTATAGTCAGGTTCTTTTAAAGGTATTGATAGATTCATTGATTCCTGTCAGAATGTAATTTCAAGACTTTAAATGATATTTGTGTAAGCCCAAAGAGAGGGTATACATGAGTGACATTGTGTACACAGTTCTCAGACCCTTGAAAGGTGTTAATTGATGAATGGATTACTGTCAGATTGGTCATTTCAGGTCTTAATTTGAGATTTAGATGGTTTCTGGTGAGCTGTTTGGTGAAAAACAGTCCTGTAATGAAGATTTCTGAGTTTTATTGACCTGTGGTTGTTTTAATCTTTTCGGTGTTAGTTGTAAAACGCTTCATATGTTTCACTTTAACTCATCACCTGCTGAAAATGTTGTTTGTTCTGACCTCCAAAACTCTCACCTTGCTTCAGTGATGTACAGATGTACTCTATGGTGTGTGAGCCTATGTATAGGAGACACTGGTCTTTTTTGAACAAAGAAAACCTTGACTATTGCGTTTTGTGACACAACTCTCGCAATCATGTGCATGTTCTCAGATTGTTATCTATCATAATTCACGCACCATGTGACTGCACCGACTGCTTACTGTGAAATCTGAAGGCTGCTGCATATATACCGTACATAGCTCATAAGTCCTATACTTTTATCTCAAATCAGCTTGCTAATGAATAGCAGTTCTCACTCTCCTTCCACCTCCTCCATTCTCGTCTATTCCCTAAAACAGTCTGGGGGCTTCTACAGTGCAGAGGATGCAGACTCTGTCCCAGCATCAGGGGGCCCAGAGAAGCGTGAGGGGGCTTTCTGCGTCTGGACAGCCTCAGAAGTTCGGGAGCTTTTGCCAGATGTGGTGGAGGGGGCCACTGGATCTGCCACACAGGCGGACATCTTCATGCACCACTATGGGGTCAAGGAGCAAGGCAACGTTGATCTAGAACAGGTGGGCTTGGTTGTACTGCATTGTGTGTATAAATATATATAATTTTATTTTTATATCACGTGTAGCCACTGCGTCCCTTGCTTGGATTGCAGGTAGAGATGAAAGGCTGGCAGATGGATGGATGGAGCGACACTTATAAAAATGAAGTGCAACTATACTGAGATTACAGTATTTATATGATCAGATACATCAAAATGTTTACACAATGATAAACTTACTTTTTATTTAATTCAAATAGCTTTTTAAGTTGTTAAAGCTTGTCCATTACGGTACTAACATCACAGCTGTTGCAGTCAGTATGAGCTCATGTCTGTGAACACCCTCTGTACTGTGTGTTGCCAGGACCCCCACGGGGAGCTGCAGGGCCAGAATGTGCTGATCGTGCGTTATTCAGTGGAGTTAACGGCTGCTCGCTTTGGCATCAGTGTCGGGAAAGTCAACGAGCTGCTGGCCTCCGCTAGAGGCAAAATGGCAGAAGTGAGGAAGAGTCGGCCACGCCCACATCTGGACACCAAGATGTTGGCCTCCTGGAACGGTAAAGTCTAGTTAACACACAAGTTTACAAGTCAGCAATAAGACTGTTTTGTTAATATCTTCGTCCTCATCACTGACAACAGTCAGATTAAGCGTAGTGAGTGTATCTTTATGTGTCAGTTGGTTTGGTGGCAGATTTTTACACATTGCCTCAGTATCACTATCATGTGAGATAAAATTAACCCTTTGCACCCCAGGGACGCAATTTGTGTCAAAATCCGTACTCCTTAATCTGAAAATCATTTTTCTGTCAAACTAGAAGACGTAGACATCATACACTGTAAAAATGAACAGAACCTACACTTTACAAAGATGGCTCCATGATCTGTTAAGGATAAGCAACTTAGAAATCAATGAAAAAACACATTTACAATACATTTTTTCACTTTACAAAGACTCACAATGTCCCATCGACATGGTTCTTATGTCCCTCGATCAAGTTTATACTGTTTGAAAAGCCCAAAATCACAAATGTGTCTAAAAGGGCTTTACCAGCACTGTACAGCATACAACACCCTCTGTTCAGGGCCGAACTCTTTAAGGACAGACAGACATGCAAATGACAGAATGACAATATTAGGTAAACATATTGTAAACATTTTGGATACAAAGATGTATTTCTTTGGGATAAAGGCAGATTAATAATAATAAGATAATAATAATAATAATAATAATAATAATAATAATAATAATAATAATAATAATAATAATAATAATGATACATTTAGTTTGTCCAGCACTTTTCATTCATAGTGAAACTCAAAGTTGCCTGTGTGACCTGCTGTCAACAAATTAAACATTTGTGCTATTATTTAACTTTTTCAACTGCCTCACTGCCACTGATTCTTGTTGGACTTAATTATTTCAGGCCCAAAACAACCATACCTCATTAAACTGGTTGATTGATTGATAGCGGTCCACATCAGGTGTTAGTGTGGAGCCCCTCTGACCTGCTTAAGTAACTGACTAACTTGTGCTTCTTCATCTTTATATCAGAACAAACCGTTCTTGACTCTGACCAGTCAGGGGACTAAAAAAAAAAGCAAATAAAAAAGACATCATAAACAAAGTATACTGTACTTTAACAGTTGACAATCAGATTGATACATACAAACATTATACACACATTATGTGCAGTATGAAATGTGTGCAGATTATTATAGAGACGCTAGTTGTCACTTTTCATTTGTGTGATGCCAATTTGGACACTCCTCAACATTGTTTGGACAGCACATTGTCTCAGATGTGATTAATTACAAGAACAAAAAGAAAACCACACATACACCCACAAATTTAGCTCCCTGGGCTGACGTCTCTAGACAGAGTGTGTTAGTGAGGTAATGAGGCTCTGCGATCCCGAGAACTTTCCAATTAGACACAAGACTCTCCTTCTCCTCTCTAATGAAGAAACCCTTCCATTAATCACCTGTCCTCCGCTGCAACACTTTGAAGACCAGGCTGCGCACTCACCAGGCTTTGATACACTACATGAAAGAGGAATGGAGGGAAAGGAGGAAGGAATTGATGTAGAGAGGAAAGAGAGAAGAAGGAAACTTCAAAGAGTGGGGAAAAAAATAACTAAGCTGGGACTGTCGTGTGTCTACACTTTGGTACCTCAGCGGAGAGAGGACATGATATTTTAAGCTGAGTAACAGTCATTTTACACCTAATCAGCCCACCAGAACCGCCACCATCATCATTTCTTTGCTCTCTCAGGTCTGATGCTGTCGGCCTATGCTCGTGTTGGAGCCGTGCTGGGGGACAAGGCCTTGCTGGAGAGGGCAGAACAGGCTGGCAACTTCCTTAAACAGCACCTATGGGACGCTGAGCGACAGACCATCCTCCGATCCTGTTACCGTGGAGACAAAATGGAAGTGGAACAGATGTAAGAGAGAGTTTTGATAAATCCTTGAGAGTTGAAGGAGGGTCCCCACACCATGAGAACCAGTGTTTTGGTCACAGAATAATGGATAATTTGCCCCCAAAACTAAATGATAATGCATTGTAATGATCTTGGGATCTTCACTCTTGCTTTGTTGGATGAAGATAGACCTGGTTTCTCCTTGTGAAAGACATGATTGTAGGTTTAATTTGTTCATCTTTTCTACTGATGGACAGGATTGGTTTATGATGTTGTCAGCAGCCCTGGAGCTGGTGGGGAATGAGTATTCAGACTCAGTTAAAGACAGATCAGAGAGGTTTAAGGAACTTGGCTCTTCCAGAAGGCCTCCAGCTGTTAAACCCTGGCATACTGGCACTGTCCAAACACTACATCATAAAATCAACATAAAATGACACAAATAAAGTACAATAATTGTTTTACAAATATTCCTGACCAGATAATGAGAGGAAAAGACTAATGACTGATGGATTTTCTTTTATTTTCGTGTCATGCAGACAAAGTGCCCAACCCTCATGGGTTTACAAGACACCAGAATTACAGTTGCAGTGGTCAGACATTTCATTACATTTCATTTCATTACAAAATTACAGATTATTATACAGCTCGGTCTTCAACAAAGTATTCTTCCTTCTCTTCCAAGCTTGGCAAATAAAATCTGCAACAAAAAAGGTTCCCTCACATCCCTTAACGTCCTCGTAGACAGGACAGTAAAACAAAAAATGAACCTCATTCTCAATTTCACCTAGTTCTGTCTGTCCTAACAAAGTCTGTCCTCCTCTGGAGTGGCATTAAACCTGCCAGTCTCTATGGCTATCTATGGCTTTGTCTTTTGTTTAAATTATACTTCACTTAAGGTTCTACACTGTAGCTATTCTTTATGAGACAATAAGTTTGTGATTTTTATTTATCCCATATATCAACAGACCATTTTTATTGATACATGGGAAACATTTTACTCCTAATCTCCAGAATATCACAAAGTAACTTGTTCTGGAAAATGAATGACAAATATTTCAAAGAAAATAAGGATTTCAACTCATTTGCCCAGGGATGACCATACAAAATGTCCAAATTAAATATATTTTAGTGAATCCCTGATCAGACATCTTCTTAAGTCTAATCAAACTTAACAATGTATATCTAGCACAATAATCAGGGAATTAGCATTAAGGTTTAGGAAGTAATGTTTCAAATTCTGTAAGGGTGTGTTTTCACTTTAAGCACAGAGCAATGAGTAACTGTTTATATGCAAACAGGAAACAGGGCTATTGGGACAAATCAGATTAGGGAAGGAAATCAGACATCATGTTCACATGCGCAGCAATAACTTTGTTACTGTAAAACCTGCATTTACATGCACCAGTCAGTAATTACATTTCTCCCCTACCCTCTATAATCTGTATATTTGAAACAAGATTGGCAATATTTTAAATAGATTATAGAAGCCTGTCGAATGACTTATGATGTTGAAGCTTGAGGAGTTTTTTTCTGGTCAGAGCTGTTTGACTGACAGCACAGTGAGAAGACAGGCTCTGTAGTGGAAGAATACATAGTTTTTCCTTGCTGTGTCCATGTCTTATTACAAATAGTTTCCCAATCAACTATGAAAACGAAATTATTTAGTTACTTAATTATTGTTTTGGTTGAACTAAACATGGCCAATAAATCAGGTTTGTCCAATAGAGATTGAGCTGTAGTAACAAAATATTTTTCAGTCCCCTTATATATACACATACACACAGTCTCTTGTTGAATGTATAGCACTACACCAGGTGTCCTTGCTCTGTTAGCCAGCTCCGTGCCCTACTTACTGTAAATGAGTGAGTTTGAAATGCTACCAAATCAGCAGAAAAAATATGCCAGGGGTACCACAGCACACACGATGAAATGAAATGCACACAATTTTAAACATGTGCATGGACACACACACACTTGTGCCTAAACACTCTGGCCTTGTTCCACCACTTCTGTCTCATTCATAATTGTCCAATTTAGGGTGGTGTCAGCATTGAGAATGCTTACCAAGGCCCTTTTCTCAAGCCCGGTTTAGTTTACATACGTGGGTGAATCACTCTGTCATGCCAGGCACATACAGGCTGTGGACTAATTTACCAGGAGGAATGGTAGGTGCTGAGACTAACTGGGTTAATAGGCTGTTGAAGAGCTGATGCCATACGTTTTCTGTGGCTCTTGCCTGGCACTTGATGATTTAGAGTTTTACTACTGACTTCATGGACCTTAGGGAGGACTGAGAATGGGAACACTGAAACAGTGGCAAGGCCCTGGTGGGCCACTGATGATGGTGACTCATTATTACTTGATTTTTGTTCATATGCAGTCTTTTCCTGTGGGGTTTTACACTGTATCTACAAGATATCAGTCAACACTTTGGAAGAGCCAGGGCTTCAACCTGCTCTGAACGCGTCATCTGCAGCGTTTTTTTTTCTATCTCGCTGAAGAGCTGACGTCGACTTGTTGTGCATGCCCACAAATGGCCGTCCATTCCATGGCCTTGGTTGCTGTAGTTGTTCCATGGGTTGTTCACATTGTCCAGGATTTTGTCTCGAACATATATGGATGTTTTGGAGAAGTTGACATTTTAAGTAAAGAACGAAAAAAAGAAAAAAGAAATATTCTACTTCTCTAGTTCGTCTCATGGGTTGTTGATTTATCCTCCTGAGTGGCAGGAAGTTGGCTGTGATGCAGCTTCAGGGAGCTGACCAATCAGAACAGAGTGGCTCATCAGGAGGGGCACCTTAAAGAGACAGGAGCTGAAAGGCCTGTTATAGAGGCTGAACTGAGGGGCTGCATAAAGGGTCAGTATGAGATAAATAAGGAGTTTTTTGAGGTGTAAATCATGCAATATATTCCAGTAAAGATTAAAAATGTAAACCTAAAAATGTGATTAATATGTCCCCTTTAAACTGTTTTATCAGACAGTATCTAAACATCCAACGGTCAACTAAACTGATTCCCAAAACTGAGCCCAAGCTGTGTCCTAATGATGTAGAAAGCATCCTATTTTGTTACACTTTCCTGCTTCACACTCGGAGGCATTTCTTCAAAACACTGCCTTCGGGGTGTATGTTGTGGTCTGTAGAGAGATAATGTGAGTGGTTTGAGAAAAGAGATAAAGCAAATGTATAAAAGAAAGCAGAGGATAAAGTATGCAGGATGCCAGATGGTGTACAAAGAGCAATTGGATGTGAAACAGGAATGTGAGAGGGCTCTACAGAGCGTCGCAGCAAAACAAACACCAGTAACATTTCCTGATTAATGAGTCAAACTGGGAAATCTTTCTTGTTTCTCTGTATTTGGTCTTTCTTTCTGTTGCTCTCCGCTATTATTTTTCTCTGTGACATTATTATGTGTTATTTCATATACATAATGGCACAGCGTAGTGCGTAAAAGGTACACTCTGTTGCAGTAGCGAGTATATTAAATTATTCTGTAATATAAAGGTCAATGCTGTTGTAAGAATGATGGGGCTCAGTGTGTTTATGTGACCCATATCGCCCCAATAGGTTTCTACCTCTGAGGCTCATTCAGAGGGAAGTGAAGAAGCGGGTGTATGAGGGAACCATTATGAAGCTATTATTGTTAAACTGTCTCTGAGTGCTATGATACGGCGGACTGACAAGGTGTTTTATCTCTGCTCTCAGGGAAGTGACTCATTTAACGTCCACAATTGAAGGGGTGAATAAAAAAAGGCTGTTGAGTATTTTGGAAAGGCTTTTAGATCTTAGTGTTTGTGTGTGTCGGTGAGGCCGCCTCGAGGTCTTGTCATCCCTAAGGCTGGAGTCACCTCAGCCAGATGACATGTCACTGTGTGAAAGAGGGGTATTCTCGTAAACAAAATGCAATTTGATGCAGTGGGTGAGCTCAAGGTTGGGAGTTTGTTAGTGTGGGTGGAAGGACATGGCAGGGGTACCAATGACCTGTCAGTTTTGATGATATGATAATATGAGACGAGTGTGATGAGATATGTAGATTTGAGAAGTTTTGCTCGTGGGGGAATAATCATTAAAACTGTAGCGCAGATCATATTGGATTGAAAAGTCCATAGATATTAGTGTGCTGGCCTACTCCTCTATTGAAAACCTGTTTAAAAATGGTGGCCGAAATAAAAGTTACAGCTGATTTTCAGTTGCATATTACTGGGGTCTTATTATTATAGTTTGGCCATCATTCCTACTGTATCTGTACTAATAACATTGTACTCACCAAGCAATGTTTACCAAGGCAACATTGCCAAAAAAAAAGTCCAACAGGGCAATAAGCATGAGCAGTCAAATAAGCAGACAGGTTTTAAAGGAATAGTTTGACATTTTAGAAATACGCTCATTCGATTTCTTGTGGAGAGTTAGATAAGAAGATCAATACTACTCTTATGTCTGTACAGTAAATAGATATGAAGCTCCAGCTAGCTAGCTTAGCTTTGCATAAAGACTGGAAACAATGGTGAAACGGTTAGCCTGCCTCTGTCTGAGAGTAAAAAAGAAACCCAATAACAGTATATGAGCCAATCTTTTTTTTTTTTTTTTTTGCAAAAATGAATACACAACATAAATGTATTTGACGAGTACCCTTAAAGTTAGCTTACAAAGAGAGTACTCGTCCAATTCTGCTTTGTACTTCTATAACGTCGTCGGGCTTGCGATTGGAAAGTTTAAAACAATAAAATTTTGAGGCAACAGAACTAGTAATTTTTATTCCTCACATTGTTCTTGTCAAATCATGGCACCTACATTACCCATAAGGAAACTTAAGTCAACTGCTGACAGATCGGTCAGAGATTTAGGTGTGTTATGCTATTAGTGGCTAACGTAGCCTGGAGCTAGTAGCCTTAAGCAGAGATTAGCAGCGGACTACAGAGGTCTGGTAACCTCACTTCTTTCTGACTCTATGCACCATTTTTTTCATTTTCAAAATTCTAGTCTTCAGCCCCAACCAACGCTGACTCAAGTGACATAATTTAAAGTAATTTATCAGACTTCACGCAGCTCTCTCTGGAGACACATAAGGCTTTATACAGTTTTTTTCAAAAATGCAGTAGTACTGCCCAGCACCTGGCTTTAACAGACTTTAATGGCCAAGTTCCTGTATAAGAAACCAGAATTTTTCGTTTACGATGTCTGTAGGTAGTTACCCTTTGCTACTTGTTGTTTTATGAACTCTGGACTCTAAAATTTGCCATGATGTCAAATTATAAACATTCTCCTCTCATTTGGCTTCATATCTAACCTGGCCCTTTCCTGACCAGTGTAAGAGTGCTTTCTGTCTCCCTTAGAGTTATGACTCAACCTCTTTCTGTCTGTTTGTCTGGGAGAGATAGGCCTAGTTGTGACTCCTCATCTCCCCGTGACCTCTCAAAGTCCTCATGCACTTCATATCCTTCAAAGTCCTGTTTTCAGCCTCTTGACCACCCCTTGCAGTCTCAAATACCTCCGTCCACCAGCCTCCCCTGACGCAGCGCTATCTGGCCTCCTGTCACCGTCCATTCCCCTACACTCACCCAGACAGGGTGTCATTGTGGGAATCGGAGGGAGAATGTGGTGTGGGAGCTGAGAGGGGGCTCCGTGCTGGGGTGTGGCTGCAGTATTTGGAAGTGTGGTTGGAAACAGGGGAGCAGATGGAGGTAGGGTAGTGGATTTTTGGCTAGAGGTGAGGATTGAGTGAGGGTTTCAAAGTGAAGTAGAGTAAGTAGAGATGAAAAAAGGATGTGGGATTGAAATTTGAGAAGGAGTAAAGGTTACATAAAAGAGGATAGAGAGAAGGGGATGGAGAGACAGATGAAGGGAGAGGTGGCACACTGATGCTAGTAGGACGTGGGATGGTCTCACTGTGATCAGATTTGTCTAATTACTGTCCTGCTTCACTTGAAACTTCAAAGACTGTGTGTGTACAGCTCTTTGTGCATGTAGAAATGGCTCAGATGCCTTCTATGACAAGTTCAGAGACGAAGGCAGATGAGCAATTTCACATAGAGAAAAAAAAATATCCTTTTGGAGATTACACACAGCCTGCTGTTTGTAGCAAAATGTAGCCAAATAATTGTGCCAAATAATTCCTTCAGGCTCTTTGTAGACTCAATTTAAAGCCGGTTCTTCCAAGTGTCTATACTGTCTTGATAGAAACCACCTCTTGATCTTCTTCAGAAACTAAACTAGCATTTGATGTATAATGATGTGGGAGGAAAAACAAGAAACTGATCTTGTTCACTAGCACTGACCCATCTCAACACTTGACATCCATCTCCAAATAAATTTTTAATGAAAAAAGACCTCATTCTCGCTCTTTTTCTCTCATCTGATTTTAATTTCCCTTCTTCCTCTGTATTCTCCAGATCTCCGCCTATTTCTGGCTTCCTGGATGATTATTCCTTCATCATTTGTGGCTTGCTGGACCTGTATGAGGCCACGTTGCAGACTGATTGGCTGAAGTGGGCAGAAGAGCTGCAGGTCAGGCAGGACGAGCTGTTCTGGGATGAGCAGGGTGGAGGTTACTTCTGCAGTGATCCCAGTGACAGCACTGTGCTGCTGCAGCTCAAAGAAGGTGAGGGATGGATAACAGAGAGCCCTTCTCGTATCAACAGCCTAGATCTTGAAACAAAAATACTTTTCTCATGACACCAATGAGATAAACTACCCAGGTACTGGAAGTTTACCTCCAGTGGGACTGTGTTTTATGTTACTTGCCTGTATCATTATAGTACCACATTTCAGTATCCAACAACCTTACATGTGACATGCCTTAACATCGTGATGTGAGGGACATGAAGCATGTCACAGTCTAGCTTGGCTAACTAGTGAAATTACATAGTTAGTTTCTTTGCTTTAAAGTGATTTTTTTTTCTATTTAAACCCTCTAATAAGCCGTTCTGAACTTCCTGGAGAGTTGTGCCTGCTTGGAATTTAAGGTAGGGAGTGTGATTGGATTGTATCAGTGCTATCCTCAGATGTTACAAATTCATCATTATTTCTATTACTGAAAGCCACCAGAACTCTCACCTTATAGTTTTATTATTCTTGTATTATTAAATCTTCCAGTATAATTATTAGGGTTTTATCAGGGTTTTATTATCTTTTTATAAGTGTTGCCAATTAGTTATGATTGATTAAATCACATCATCAGTCACGATCATTTGAAAAGGCAAACTCTTACAAATAAGACAGACTCTACAGCCAGGCTAAAGGCTCTGTGAGGCTGCACTTTGGCACAGCAGGTCTTTGAGCTAAATGCTAATGTTAGCATGCTGACGTGCTCCCAATGATGATGTTAACATACTGATGTTTAGCAGGTAATGTTTACCATGTTCACAATTTTATTATAGCATGTTAGCATGCTGACATGTGCTAATTAGCACTAAGCAGAAAGTACAGCTGAGGCTGATGGGAATGTCATTAGTTTTTCAGGTATTTGGTCGTAAATCAAAATATTGGACAAATTGTAATTTTGACCTGATGATGGTGCTAGATAAAAAGTCAAGAATCTCAAAAGTTATTACAGTTCATCCTGAGAGGAACATGAATGTCTGAACCAATTCATCCAATTGTTGTCTTGACATTTGGCTCAGAACAACAAATTGTCAACCTCACGGTGGTACTAGAGGACAGGTCAGGGATCACCAAAATCATTAAGATTTATCGTCCAGGAACTATAGATGTCTGTTCAAAATTTTGTGCCAATTCATGAAGTAGATGTTGACATACAACTTTGACCTGCTGGTGGCGCTAGCTAAAACATCAGAGAATCACCAAAGTGGATAGGATTCATCCTCTGGAGACCATGAATATCTGTACAAATTTTCATTGCAATCCATCCAACAGTTGTTGAGATTTCAGTCTGGAACAAAGCGGTGGACCGACAGACCGACATCGCCATCGCTCTGATAGGTCGAGAGATGCAGGGAAGGGTTGATGGACAGGTAAAGGATTAATAGCGCTACTGCAGCATACCTCTGTGGTTCAGACAAGTCTAAGGATGGATAGCTCAGACAGACGAATAAATTCAGGGATCGAGGCCTCCACCGCAGACATTTCGCTGATATCAACACATCGCCACAGTTTGACCACAGTGATTTGAAGGGACAAAAGAAGCATGATTGGATGGCTGTAATTTATTTCAACAAAAGAAACGTCAATGGACGGGGATAATCATTCATCCATCTTTTTTCTCTCCTGCCTATATCCATCATGTTATCGATCGAGCTTAACAAGATGGAAGCTTCGGGTCTAGTATCGCTGCCAGTTTCACTACACTGCTACACTCCAACCACAAGAGAGGAGGGAGGCCAGGATAGATGGATGGATAGATGGATGCACAGATAATAGCCGGAGGATAAAACAGGGGAGCAGAGGAATATTGACCTCCTTATCTACCTCCAGCACAGTGCAACCTTCCCTCACTTCATCTGCCTCTGACAGATTGAAGCAGCCAGCACAACGTACAACGTGAATCTGCTTCCTGCCTCTTCTCATCTCGCTTACATCTTAACTTTTATCCTGAATATTTCATTCTCTTTATTTACAAGCAGCCTGCTGTCTTGACAAATAACCACATATTTTATTCAGTAAGCGGTCTAATGTAGCTACTCTGCATTACCTCACAATTTCTGCGGCTAAAAGAGTGTTTTTGTACCAAAGGATTGATGGAACGGAATATAAATGGGTGCGACTTTGACGTGCACTGCAGCCCTTCTTCAGCTGCCAGTCTGCTCTTCCAGTTGATGGCTGCAGGCAGTTTAGAGAAGCTGACACCTTGTAGACATGCAGACATTTATCTTTGATCTGTCAGACCAAAGTTTCCAGTCTGGATCTAGTTGTTGTGTGCTTCATCTAGTTTTTGCTCTCCACCTACTCCGTCTGACAGCAAGCATCCATTGTAACATTTCGCTTCTCCCAATTGTATTTTTATTATTATTCTCTTGTCATCTCTACTCAGCCTAATATCTTTCCTGTAATAGATTATGTGATGCCAGTAGGCTGGTCTTCTCCTCATCCTAATGGATCTCATATTGTTTCTTTTGTCTATTCTTATTGTTACACATGATTCACATGTTTTTTCTTGTTGGAAATACTGGATTTTTGGCAAAGCCACCGCATTAGGCAAAGGGGAAAAATCTGTTGTGTTGTAATATTGTTGTAAATTAGTGTTTGAGTGTGCAATTGTTCTACAGTAGGCTAGTTTTCAAGTGTTAACTTTTAACCTCTGCATAAGCCTCCAAATGGAAAATTTTATCTGGAAGATAGAGAGATCACTTTGAATGCTCCGGGTGCCACAGCTCTATATTTTCTTCACATAAAAAAAGGAACAACACACACACACACACACAGAGACTCATACAGCTGTGACAGATAGTTCAGACGAGAGCAAAATAGCAAAGACGGGGTGGGGGGGGAACAGGGAAAAAGCTAATAGTTATTCTTGTTATGATATGTTGACAGATCAGAGATGATGGTCGCGTGTGTGTGTGTATGCGAGAGCTTGTGTGGGAGCGCCTGTCCTCGCACGCCGTCACACCTGCACCGGCGCGTGTTTATCGGAGCCGACGTGCGAGAGGTTTCTCATCTGAGAGGATTGACTGTGCCATTACGGTGGCGGGCTCTGTGTAGGGTTGAAGCCCATTAGTGACGCTACAGCCGGTGCAGTGCGGACGCCTGTCCCGGCAGCATAGCCTGTCACTCGCAAGACGGATTACCCCACCGCACTGCCACTCCACATTTTTCAGCCCCGCCACACTCCCCTGTGTGTATTTGTTTTTTTTGAAGAGTAGGGTTAAAATGATATACAGTATCTGTTTGGTGATGTTTTTTTTTTTTTTGCTTGTGTTTTTAAAAAAATCTTGCTGTTGGTTGTCTGGTGTTTGTTAAAATCTTGGATTTCAGTTGAGAGCTTCTGTCTCCTGTGGCCGTCTTTCAGATGTATTCCCACTCACCAACAGTAAAAAAACATTTTGGATGCTTGAGTCATAGAAAACCAAAAAAAAAAAAAGTGTAAAAACTAAAAGTGTAAGTGGTGTTTTAGTGCAGTGTTACTTTCATGAGTCTGTTTTATCATGGGTACTTTCTGTATGTGTGTCACAACGTGGGTGCGCGTCGTTCGAGGCTCTTCTGTCATGGCTTAATGTGCGTATGTGACCTCCTTCTGTGGGGCTCTTTAAGAAGAGAGACATATGAAATGTGGAAAGCAGAAAGGCTCAACCTCTGTCTGTATTTACAGTGTGTGTGCGTGTGTGTGTGTGTGTGTAAGCGTATGTTGAAGCTTCCTTGCCGTGGGGTTCAGGAAGAGCTGAAACATACTGCAGGATAACATAAAACAACTCAGTCATGCGTGAGTGTTCACGTGCATCCGTATATGATATAAAATGCCTGCTTGTCATAAAAATAATACGTACAGTTTTTTACAGTACAATTTTTTTGAGTGTGTGTGGCTTCGCAGTAACATGTATCTGGGGTTTCTCAGCTATTTTTAGTTTGTGACCTAAAATAACAATTTGACTTGTGTCGTCAACCAGCTAAAAGTCTTCTTTCTCTCTCACACTTAACACACAAACACAAGAGGCTATACGCTCACACGTTCATATACACAAGCATCAGGGCACCGCTGAGATGCGGACATGGCAGCAAGGTCGTAGGTTATGAGAAGATCACCTCCAGGCTCTCATTGGACACTGATAAGAGATAAGGAGCAATCGCTTAACAGGGCAAAGTCATGAGGTCATCTGTTCGTCAAGTCACATCACAACACACGTTGAGACTCTGGGATGATTGTGTACTGGGGGAAGGTGATGTGTATTTAAACTTATTAGTGCTCCATCTTTCCTGTCGTTGTAACAGGAAGTCTTAATGTTTTGGACCAGAGGCAAGATGTATCACTCGAGTCTCATTAAAGAGTAGAGATGTAATGTCTGTTGTGAACCCGTCCTATTTAAGACATGCATCTTCTTCTTGATTTTACGCCTGTTTATTATTGATCATATGGTTGCAATCCTGTTGACTTTTTGAAATATTTTGCTTCTTTATAAAGGCATGATAAACCCCTGACCAACCTCACATAAATATAAAGTGGAACATGGGTGTGCAATATGATTTGCTGTGTTTAGGGTAGAGACTGTTAAAGCTTCATCAATCAATATTTTTATATTAACAATGGATCAAATGAGAAAGGGGTTCAAATGACTTCATGTAAAGTGAAAGGGGTTAGGTCAGATTTACACAGCCTTATACCCTCTTTTGACTTCATTTTCTCGGTTTTACAACTCTTTTGCAGCCGTAGCCAGGCAGCAGAAAAGCTCCGGTTAAACCCACTGTACACTACCTGTCAGCAGCACCGAACAGCAGACAGAAAACATTAGCGGGTAGCTGGTGAACACAGCTTTAAGCAGCACAAGAGCGACTTTGAAATATGTCAGACATAAAGTTCTGCTTGTTGTCGAGATTCTCTGCCTCCGACATCCTAAAATAGAATAATTTCAGACACAAAAAGTATATCACCACACCACACCACAACTCAAAATACTCATTTAAAGTCACATGTACCATAGACTACCCAATCATATATGACCATATGATCTGACACCATGTAGTCAATATAAACAAACATACACCAACACTCTGAATTCTGCCAGATTCACTTTAGTTTGAAGTACAATATCGAAGCCTTCTAAGGATGTTGTGTATCTTTGTGTGTGTGTGTGTGTCTCTCAGATCAGGATGGAGCAGAGCCCAGTGCTAACTCAGTGTCAGCGTCCAATCTCCTGCGTCTGTCCCACTACACTGGAAGACAGGAGTGGCTCCAAAGATCCCAACAGCTGCTGGCAGCCTTCTCCGACCGTCTCACCAGGGTCCCCATAGCCCTGCCTGAAATGGTGCGGGCTCTTATGGCCCAGCACTACACGCTTAAACAGGTTATTCTCTCTCACACACACACATAATTGAATTGATGACTGTGCTTAACATTACAACTATGCTTTGCGTATGTCTATGTTTGTAGCTAAATTGGCATTCACTACTTTACTTCTGGTTTATGGGGTTTATGGTAGAGGGATACAGGGCTCAAACACAAGGGTTGGAACCAATGGTAGCGTGACTGGGGCAACTGGGGAAAGCAGCACTGTTCCACCCTGTCTGTCTATGCTGAGCCTTCGAGGCCAGCCCGGCTCAGGGAGTGGGTGTGTTTACCTAACTGTCAGCCTAAACTCATTTTCATGTCTGCCAACTGAAAGCAAGTGTTTCTGCTTGTCTGACAAATTGTGCGAGCACAATAGACATTGCATTTACCAACAAGCACTGAACAAAACAATACACAGCAGCTGAACAAAAGCCGAGCTGGGAGCTGGTGAAACCAAAAAGATCCCCATTATAGCTGCGCTGACTACTTTCCAGCTGGCTGCAGCGCCACAGAAAGCTACTTCCATAGCGCTAAAACGAGATATTATCACATCAGTAAATGTTTTATTCTTTTCTGATTGAAACACGACAGGTTCAGTTTACAAATATAAGCGGCCACATTGTGCCTCTTTCACAGCAGTCTGTCTCTGACATATTAATAAAATATATATGATTCACAGCAGAGAGATCAATACTGTAGATGACGGCGGCTCCACACTCAACTAGCAGAGATTTTCTCTCCTTTGGATTCAGCGGCTTAATTAAATTTTATATAGATTTCAGTAATTAAATTCAGCATTAGTTCAACTGTTTTATGCCGTTTCTTGTGCCAGGCTCTTTCTCTCAAATATGTTCCAATTTTTCTAATTGTGCTCTTCTAATTATTAACATGCAAAAGCTAAAATCAGGATTGGAGACATCACTAATAAACACTTGATATACGAATAAAGCATCATTGTTCACACTCATTATCACAATAGGACCTTTTTTTTAATAATGAAAGAAGTTAACGCTTGCACACTTGCTCCAAGCCACAAAATTTTATCAAGATGTTTGGATCCTACTCGGGTCTTCGTTAGGTCACAAACATTCATTGACGCTGCTTTCTAACAGCACCTACGTGATGTGCATATAACAACTCTCTTCCAACATTTCTTTTAATAAACATTTAATCACCTCTTCCTTCACTCTGAAACTGAATCCATTCACTCTGCTGTTTTTACTACAGCTGCCACATCTTCCATCATTACCATACTAACTGGAGGCTCAAAGCACTGTGATATAAACCTCTGCTCACAAAGGTGTCTCTTTAAACAAGCGGCTCATGTGTCGATACATCCTTTTTAACTCAGTTCAACTGGGGTAGGTCGTCGGAGGACACTGCCTCTTATCTCAGCTCCCTACATACATGCACACTTAATCTCTGGACACACTGATTATCAAAATCTTTTCCCCCCCTGTTTTAATAACCATCATGCATTTAATGGATTATTTGAGCTGTTCAGCCTCCGTTATATAATCGGTTTTGAAATATTAACACCCTCAGTTAGCCTGAAACCACCGAAACCAGAATACTAGCGAAGCACAGCGGGAGTTGCCCCGAAGTTTCTTGGTCACCCTAAGAAAACTTTCAGCGTGAAACCGTGTACTGTGCATACAGAGGAACAGAGAGGGAAA
This sequence comes from Thunnus thynnus, assembly GCF_963924715.1. Lineage (NCBI taxonomy): Eukaryota > Metazoa > Chordata > Actinopteri > Scombriformes > Scombridae > Thunnus > Thunnus thynnus. Next base: position 22,110,391 of record NC_089536.1, read on the forward strand.
TAACACATGGGTAGAGAATGAGAGGAGTGGGGATAGTTAGCCTTCCATCCGTTACATGTGACCTGCGGAGGATGAATCAGGGCTTCGGGGCGAGGGTAACGAGCTCAGGGGCGAGGCGGGATGAGGCGGTCCCGGAGAAAACACCTGCCTCCCTTGTTACTGCTAGAAATACAATACTGACCTCTAGCACCTCCTCCCCCTCTCCCCTCTTCTTATGTGTCACCTTTCCCCTCTTATATCATTCTATTCATACTCTCTTTCATCTTGTTATCTCTCCCTCCTCTTCCTTATTCCCCTTCCTTCACATTTTCCCTCCTGTGCTTTTTTTGTAGATCGTGATCTCTGGCCAAAGGGATGCCCCGGATACCACGAGTCTTCTAGCAGCAGTCAACTCCCTCTTCCTGCCACATAAGGTAAATATTTTAGATCGCGTGTGTGTGCATATGTGTGTGAGAGAGAGAGAGAGAGAGAGAGAGAGAGATGATGCATCGGCTTGACAAACGTATGTGTCAGCAGTCCCTAAAGTGACCCTGAAAAGTAAAGATCAACTTGTAGCGCATAGCATGCATTGATTCACTCCAACATCATTACCTTTAGGGTGGCAGCAGATTTAGCAAATAACCTTTGAAATATGCACACGACAAAAACACAGAGACACACACACAGATGCAGTGTGGGACTAAGTTAGAACAGTGCCTGAGGTGTTGGCTGGTTTAAGTGTGGTTCTTTAAAGGTCAGCATGAGCTCCTCTCCTCTCCTCTTCTCTCCTCTCCTCTCCTCCTGTCTCCTCTCAACTCTTCTCCTCTCAACTCCTCTCCTCTCCTCTCCTCCCATCCCTGCAGTGTCATAACTTTCCAGCTATCTCTTTTAAGGCACTAGCTGACCTTAAAGTCCTTTCCTAACATCTAGATGCCCGGTGGGTCTAAAATCCCAACTCTATAGTTGCAGAGATTCTTAGTGTGCATGTCTGCATGAGTCTCTGCGCCAGTCCTGACACAGACTGTTCGTCATGAATGAATCAGCTGTCAGTCTCAAGTCAGACTTACATTCATTGCGGATCGCCAACATTTATGATTCATACGGCCACATTTGTCACAAATTTCAGCCTTAAACTTAAAGAGCATGCTGTGCATTTGTAAATAATTTGACATTTAAAAAGACTGAAGAACGGACCTGTTCATAATTTACCTTACATTTTATTTTGGAGATGATAAAGCTGTAATGACATTTTGTGTTTTTGTTCGTCTGCTTTTTATTGAGAGCTAAACATGCAACAAAAACAAAGTAAAAACCACAAAAACAAACACACACAAAAAACCATACAGAAAACGGCCACAGCAAATCACACTAAACCAGATAAAGAAGGTAAAATAGAACCTATTATAGTACACATATCAACAAACCCCATCAGCTTTAAAATATTAAATATCCTCTTGTTCTTAGTCTGTGAACACGTTTCTTGATATAATATTTTTATGGACTGTTGAAGTACTTTCTTCACGTATTTATTTTGAACAGATTTTTACTGAATACATTGTTTAATATTTCTCCCTTTGCAATGTGATTTAGACTGTATTCTGCTTGTATATGTTGTTGGTCTATAACATGAGTTGTTCAAAAAGGGGTCTCATCTCAGCGTGGCTAACCTCGTATGTTCTGCAGTAGCAATGGCTTTTAAGCAAAATTACACCCATCTTATTTTACCGAATTACGAAAAATAGCAGCACAAAAGCAAATCATGCCCACTATAATTAGGATTCTGGACTTTTTGTGTCCATTATGGACAGCTCTGTACATGTACAAAGTTGTATGATGCAGCTTTTACACACTGGTTGAGTTAGTAAAACTCGAAGCAAATAAAACACACACACAGCCTGATTATTCTGATTGTGCAAGACTGCTCACTGGGTTCTGTTTATTAGAACAGCCTGTAACCGGAATTAAATCAGTAAATTAAAGCAGCGATTGTTTCCCATGTCTGTCCCTCTCTTTTTCTCACACACTCACTCACACACACACACACACACATACACAGACACACACTCTCAACAGGGTTCTATTGAAATATTGATGACTTGTGCAGTATCAGACGGTGGCTGCAGTAACATCAGGCCATTCCAGATCCCCGCAGAGAGACAGAGACGGAGAGCGAGCGAGATAGAGCCATTATCAGGATGAATCTATTATTAAGGGGCATGTACTGTATGTACAATCACACCCAGACAGGACCAGTCACATGCTGGGCCTTGTTACTTTCACGTTAATCACATGGGATTCTCTGATGGGGGGCTGTTGTCGGAGAAAAGTTTAAACTTGTAAATGCAATTCCTGTAGAATATGCATGTGAACACTGACAGCTGAAATAATTCCCAAAGCACTGCTGAAAATGCTACAGACTTGTTCAACATCCCCATCTGTATAACTTTGCTGAATTTGGTTACCATGGAACCATAGCAGTTAATAAGTAGTATGGTGGTGTTTCGCTAAAGGCGACAACGTGGGCTTATTGGTGCCATGCTTCAATATGTCATGCACATTCTCATGGAGAACTTGTGTACCAAGTTTCATTTTATTAAAGACAACGACATTGTAGAAATATCATTTTATAATATTACAGTAGCGCTTCCTGTGGGTAGAATTGTATCAAATGTTACACACTTGTGCAGTGTGGCTGTATGTATAAAATTCCCAAATTGGTTGCAATCGAATTTAGCATTGAAGAGTTCTGGCCCGGTAAGTGCATCAGGCCAAACGGTAAGTGATACCAAAAAAGGTTAACTATGTGCCAACAGAAGAAGAAAATTACCAAAAAGTCCAAAATGGCGGAAAGTCTTTAGTGGTGCTAATGGGCGTGGCCTATACCAATCAAATCAGCATCGTCCAAGGAACACAATGTGCAAATATTGGTTTTGTTACACCTCACGGTGCATGAGTTATTAGCTAAAACGTAAAACACTTGATAACTGGCCACATGGTGGTGCTATTGGTACCATGTTTTAATATGTTCAGCATTTCCACATGGGACACCTGTCCATGAAATATGAATACTTAAGCACTTTTAGTTTTTGAGATATCAAATTTTAAACATTTCTCCCATAGACTTTCCATTATAGATTTTAATATTTAAAAAAAAAAATCACTTGAATATGCTAGAAAGAAGAAAAGTGTGAATGCTTGTCAGCATAATAGTTGTAAAGTAATATGCTGTGTTTGACAGGTTATTGTTTATAATGTTTTTTAAATTGGCTCCAAATGTTAAGCTTGATTTTTGTGGCCTTCTGAAACCTGCAGATACCTTGGAAAGACAAATATTTAAGGGTCAGCACCCTTGCATTCATGTAAATCCTCTCTGGTCTAATTAAGATAATCCAAATAGCTATTTTATGCATCAAATTTCAATTGGTAATGCTTCAGCCTGATGGAGGGTGTTGGCCTGTGTCTGCTAATGACGGCAGTAATAGTAGAGCTGAGGATGCAAGAGGAATGGGAGTTTTAAAAGGCCTCCCAGTGAAGGATGAGAAAAGAGATGATAGTGACAAGAGGAACACAC